>NC_089223.1:50243556-50904556 GCF_963924675.1 Phocoena phocoena
AAAAACGTTTGTAGAAAATAAGTAAAATCTTTTCTAGCAAAGAAAAAATTAATAGGAAACATCTAAGACTGATAAATCAGAAAAAGCAAAATAAACCAATTATATGAAGATAACCATGACAAAACTAAAAGAAAAGAACAGAAACAACTTAAAGGGTTAAAGGTGACTGCTACAAGGGCAGGTCTGGGAACAAGGAAGATGAAGCAAAGGAGTTTCTTTTTCATTAGAAGTCCTCTGTGCTCTTCAATTTCATAATCATTTGCACGCAGCACTTTAGTAAAAAACATAATACATATGTCTATTTATCATAGGATAATGTTAATTAAATCTACTTTTATTATTTTGAAGTACCTGAGATTAAGTTGAAACATTACTGACTAGTAGACAACCTTGGGAATTTTCATTAAATCAAATTTTTAATATAAACATGGAGATCAAGATTTTTTTAAGAGTTTAAAATCAATTTTTGAGTAGTTTTAACATGCTCCATGAAATAATATTTACACTATTTTTTTTTTTAATGATGGCAAGGAAAATCTTCCTGAAGGCTCTGTGTGATTATCAAAGATTCATTTCAATAGCTTTAGTCAACAAAAACCCTTATATCAAAAAGTCTATGCAGGGGAAAAAATAGTATGTGCAGAAAAGCAAGCTATTTAACGTAGTCCTGCCTCTGCAGCCAAATAAATATATAGATGTGAATGTTGCTATCAATGTTGATACAGATATAGTTTATTAGCATTATATATAGACATAGATACAGATATAAAACTTTAAAAGAGTAATAGACACATTCTCTGGGCCTCCAGCTACAAATGCAGCCCCTCCTAACTACTCCTGATTTACACTCACAAAATGTGACCTGGAGAAAAGCCATTCAATTAGCTTCCTGGTGCGGTAACTCCTCATGGCCTTGCTGATGCACATCCAGTTAGCTGATACACATTGGGCAATCGGTGGTCACAGGTCACCCACAACTCAGAGGACAGCCTCTAGGAAAGAAGGGAACAAGGACCTTTGGGGCCCATCATGTCCCTATCACAAGTGTGGCCCTGAACACTCTACACATTTGAGTGTCTCAGCAAGAGCAAAGGCACAGTGTGTAACAGAAGAACAAAACTGACTCCATACTGGATCTATTGCTTTAGCTCTAACCTTTGTGCTCTGTTGCTTGTGCTTAGTCATGCTGGGTCTGCACTTTTGTCTAGTCAAACAGTAAAAGAATGTTACCTATAGCCTGAAATATACATAACAGCAATGTCAAGCCTCTGCCTCCCAGGCTGGACCTTCAAAAGCATAACACTTTTCATTCATATAGAGGTAATAAGTTGCAGAACAGAAAATAACATTTGTCTTGTTGAAGGTTTTCACGGACAGTAACCAGACCCTATATGGGCGGCTGTAAGAACAAAAGATGATCACACCCGCTCCAGGGTCTGGCCAGCACCAAGAGGTCTGCAAAAACCAGTCATCCCCCTCTCCCCTTTTAATATAAAAGAAGCCTGAATTCTAATTCGGGTAAGATGGTTCTTTGGAACACTAGTCTGCCATCTTCTTGGTCTGCTGGATTTCTGAATAAAGTTGCTATTCCTTGCCCCAATGCCTTGTCTCTCGATTTATTGGTCTGTCGTGCACCACACAGTACTAGCTTGGACCAGTAACAGGTATATCACCTTTCCCAGTGTGCACTGGCTCATATACTCACTTTCTCTGCCTTGGAGAGGTTTATTATGCAATTCAGCCAAAGTGACATCTAGGTTTCAAATGATGGGGCCTCAAGTAATCGTAGGGTTACTCTGGGGAATTCTGGTCAGAACTAAGATGGGCCCAGGATTTCCTTCTTATTGGAAACCTCAAGTTGAACTGAACGTCTACAGTTCTGAGTTGACAGTGTCTCACTCCTAAATCTCATCTAGTCATCTTGTTCTAAGAAATCCCAAGGGTGAGAGTCTGTAACTCCATGACACAGATTTGCATGACACCAACTGCCGCGGCCATGATTTTTCTGACTGGTGGGTGGGGTGTATGTGGTGGTAACTCACACCTCACCCTCTCTCAGATGAACCTAATGGGTCCATAAGGAAAAATATAAAAGGAACCCAAGAGATAACCTATGTCAGCATAATATCATGGAAAGAAGACAAAGGTAGAGCAAGAAAAGATTATAAAATAGAATAATAATCGCTTACAGAATTGCTGTAGGATTAAGCAAGGAAACACATGAGCAAGTGTCCTGCAGAGATGTTCAATAAATGTTAGTTTCTTCTCTTTCCTTTTGGCCTATAATCACATGCATACATCCCCTCTGAATTCAAGATCCTCAGAAAACTGTGAACTACAAATTGCAGGGTAGGATCTTATCATTCATAATTTTCCAGCCTAAAAGATCGTAGCTGGGGGTTAAAATCATCTGAGCTGATTCAAGAAATGACGATTGAGGCCCAAACATAGGTGTTACTCATCACACAGAGGGTATGCAGTGACCTCAAGCAAACCAAAGTTAGAGAGCTCCTTGCAAAAGTGTTACATGTCTCCCTGAGTGTAGAGGTCATTAGTAATTATTTACTTGAGAAACCTATGTAATATGTACCTAACTTACTTATGTGTGTTCCATCGTGCTGATAGGAAATTCTTTAGGTAATCACGAATGTTTTCTGAGAACACTGTGGTCTTAGTTCATTCTAGCACCTATCATTCTGATTTGAGGGCAATATATGCCTTTCTCTATTTCCTCCTGAAGTGGAATGGAGGGTGAACTGGATGGGAAAAGAGACAGTGGTAAAATATATGAACACTTGAACAATAACAAAAAATGATACAGACTCTAAGAATACTCCACTGGGTCTAGTTATACTGTTTAAACATTGCTTAAATCAGTGGGCAGAGGTACTTTCTAGAAAATCCACTTTCTGCTGAATCAAGATGAAGAGGGGAAAAAGCAGAGGATGAAAAAAACTCATATCAGTAATAACCTGAATCAGTATCAAAAAGTTAGCTTCAGAAATTACTTCAGTACAGTACTACTGGAAATTTCTCACTGTTATACATATCTCTTGCAGGAAGATAATACAGAGGGTACAATAAGTGCAAACACCCCACAGGGTAGATATTCTGGAAGGCTGGCTATGTTATTAGAGATGTGGCTCAGAGAATCACAGAGTTAAAGGACACCAAGAGCACTAACCAACTTCTCTCCCAAGCAGTTCTTCTCTTATAACAAACAGACATAGCTAGTCTCCCAATGTCTGTTTATATACTTATGATGACAGGAAACTTGCCACTTAATGAAGCGATCTATTTTATTATAATTAAGCTCATTCTTACATGCAGTAAACCACTTCAATTTCCCAGGGAAGCAGTAGCATCTGGATGGACCAAGAGACAGTGAGTGCCAACCAAAGCATATACATGCTTAGAAAGAGCTGGCTTTCATTTAAATACACAGAACTTCTTAGAAATAATGTACATTCTCATATGTTCCCAGACTTAACTACGGATTTTCATAATAGAAGCCCTTGCTTTAGAAGCCCTTGCTTTACCCTTTACAATTCTCTAGCACTGGGGAGTTGGTCCCTGCAGCCCTCATTCCCTCCCAAGAAGCTAGTAAACAAAGGTCCCTTGATGAGAAAACCCTGCATCCTCATACAAGAGGAACAGGACTCTATCCTTGCCAACAGGGCCTGAACCTGGATCAAGTCACTGATTCTTTGAAAAATCATTGAAATTCATAAATCTTTGAGTCACGAAAATGAAAATTACACTCAAATCCTCATCTAAAACATTAGGAGTCCAAGTCAGTATCTTATTCCCTAAAATATTCACCCATAGGGCCTGATTATTCTTTGAAGCAGCAGAGCAAACTCTACTTTCCTCTGTGTGTTTATATTAAGCCCACTCTCATGAACCAACTACGTTGCCTTTCTCTGATTCCACTCATCCACACTCAGATGGCCGAGGCACATCCCTCACTATCTAATCACATCCCAGATGGTTTCTAGGTTCTCAGTCTCTGCCTTCAGATGTGACCCACCCTTCTCTACAAGCATTTCCCACTCTGTTCAAGAGAACCAGCTTATCACCAACCTCACTCTCCCTTTGGTAAAAGCAGGTCTACTTAGGAGGTCTCTGAAGTAGGTGTCTGCCTTGTTCACTGTATTTTACCAGGACTAGCTAAGCACTGGCCAAAGAGTGGTACTTAAAAATATTTAAGTGGGGCTTCCCTGGTGGCGCAGTGGTTGAGAGTCCGCCTGCCGATGCAAGGGACATGGGTTCGTGCCCTGGTCTGGGAAGATCCCACGTGCCACGGAGCGGCTGGGCCCGTGAGCCATGGCCGCTGAGCCTGCGCTTCCGGAAACTGTGCTCTGCAACGGGAGAGGCCATAACAGTGAGAGGCCCACGTACCGCAAAAAAAAAAAAAAAAAAAAAAAAAAAAAATTAAGTGAATGAATGAATTGATGATTTGAATAAATTAATGTAACAGCCCAAAACTCTATCACTGCGACTTCATATAATAAAATTATCACCACTATAGGGGAAGGGATACTTCCAATCCAAGGTAATAATAATCATTCTTACAAAGACAATAGTTACAGCTATCACTGAAATTATTACAAATTATAATAACAACCTACACAGCCTAAGTCCCTAGCTGGTTAAAAGGATATGCCACTTTCATACAGGCGCTAGGCACTTACCTAGAAACACAGACAAAAATTATTCAAAGATGTCCTTTGGAAACCGGGGAAATGATTCACCCGTGACATCTACAGCAGTTCCTAAAAAGAATATGCTACAAGAACTGATTTTTAAAAGACTTTTATTGAGGGAAAATTTTGTCATTATAATTAAATTTATCCTGTTCTTCCTCCTCAAAAGGATGCTGACATTAGTCTCTCCACTACATGCACCTAATGAGACTGTTCTTTGATTTGTAACCATGGTTACTACTTGCAGAACCCATCATACTGTATGGCTCTTTCTGAAGCAAAAGCTGATCATGGCCCATAATAGTCTGTGTGATCCAGCTGCTTCCTGGAGTCGATAAGAATCGGCCTTAGAAAATAGAATCATTCCAGAAAATTACACTTCTGAATGCTGACTTGTTGCCTCTCATTGAGAATCACCAGGAATTTCATTTTCTGATTTGAAAGAACAAAGCCAAGTCATCAGTGTTCACACCTCTCGTTAGCAGACAACAGCACTATCTGTGGCTAAAAGCAGTGAGACCTGAGGGCAGAAAGAATGAGAAGCAGAGAGGGAAATAAAAAGGAACCATGTCATCTGGAGTCTACACACCTGAGTTCAAACCCTGGTCCTTCACTTATTGTGTGACCTCAAACATTCCCCAACAGACAGGCAAGGTTATAGCAAAAGAACAACCTCAGATTCTCATGGCTTAAAACAACGGTGATTTATTTCTCTCTCATGATAATAATGTCCACATGGATTTGCTTGGGTTTTGGTTCTACATCTCTGTCCTTAGGCCAGGACCTAAATGCATGGAGCAGCTCTCACTAGACACACTGCTGGTTTGAGAGAAAAGAAACTAGTAAAATACGTACTGGCTCTTAAAACCTTTCCCTGGGAATGATACCCATCACTTCTGCTTATGTTCCATTGGCCAAAGCAAGTCCTGTGGTCACACCTAACTTCATGTGGGTGAGGAAGTAGAGTATTCACATACACCCAGGAAAAGAGAGAGTACTCATATATGCCCAGAAAAAAAGAGAGCTGCAACAGTTGTGAATAGCCCTAAAGTACTATGGTAGCATAAGTACTTAACCTCATTGAGCCTCAGCGATTTCATCTATAACAAGAGTCAGGGATGCTTACTTCATAGAATGTTTTGTGGGGATTAGCTGGGACAGCACTTGCTTGAATAAATAAATGACAGCTGGTAATAGTCGCAGTTGCCTTGGTAGTGGTATCTCAACCATGGACAGAATGATCTAGTCAGCAAGAAATGGATGCCCTAGCCAAGGAATCCAATTCTCAAATTCTATCAATACTGTCAGCAGCTACAGAAAAGCAGCAGAGCTTCCCATGCCAGTAAAGCTGGTGAGTTGGGTATGATATGAAGACTATGATCTGACAAATTTAAAACAATCATTCCTGTTCTACGTTTTCACATTACCTCTCTTTTCCATCTTTTTTCCCATTTTCAGGTTAAGTGTTCAATTAATCAACAAATATTCACAAAGTGTGTCAGGCACTACATTAGCCCCCTGAGTAAGAAACAAATCAGTTTTCTCCAAAAGAACCCCAGTCTAGGTAGGAAGAATCACCATTTATGGTCCAAAAACAGCCTGCACACCACCAGCACCCCTCACCAAAAGGAAAAAAAAAAAGTTAAAGAAAACTAAGTCATACAAATAAGGAAATGTAGATATATTTGAGAAGAGTATCCAACAGTCAAAAACAAAAAAGGAACTACCTATTGTTCAGAAAGTTTATCTCAAGCAAATGGATACTACACATTCTGGTTAAGTAGATGCTACGTATTCTATTTCCTTTCTTATTTGTTTTCAGATCGACTAAGCTCTTAAAGATGATAAGAGCATATCCTGTCCATACCAACCTAATGGGGACAAAGGAGATACAAGTGTGACTGACAGTGTATGGTTTGCAAATAATTTACGCATGGCAAGAGCTGGGTGGATAAATGAGTCCAGTCCAACGTTTACTAAACCTCTACTAAGTGCGCAACATTGTGCTTGGCAGAGGGGATTGAAAGATGATGGGATGTGGTTCAGGCTCTTTGAGCACCTTGCCAACCGTGAAGGAAACATATTTGTACCATGGTGTGGTGATAAAGTAATGGCAGGGAGTATGAGAGCAGAAATGAGGAAGGGGCACATTGGTGGGAGGGAGGAAGGAGAGAGAAATGAAATAGAGTCTCCTGGAGGAAATAAGAGCTTCAAGGATAGATTAAATTTAGAAAAGTGGGAGAAGCTGCAACAGCAAGAATAAGGGACAGAAAGACTGAAAGGCATGTAATCTAAGTATATGAGAATCCATATATTACTGGAGCTGGTAGTACCAGAGTAGAAATGTCAAGAGATGATTACAGAGTTAAGCAGAGACCAAGTCAAGGAGCATCTCACAGGTTAGAGAACTTGGGCTTGACCTTCCCAACATGAGCAAGGCTATGATGCTTGGGCTTGGGCGTACAAAAAATAGGGAGTAGCCACTAATGGTTTTTTCTTTGCGGTACGCGGGCCTCTCACTGTTGTGGCCTCTCCCGTTGCGGAGCACAGGCTCTGGACGCACAGGCTCAGCGGCCATGGCTCACGGGCCCAGCCGCTCTGCGGCACGGGGGATCTTCCCGGACCGGGGCACGAACTCGTGTCCCCCGCATCGGCAGGCGGACTCTCAACCACACCACTAATGTTTTTTAAGCAGAGGGAGTGATATGTGTGCATCTGTGACTTAGGTAAGTCCTTCTGGCGGTTGTGAAAGATGGATTTCAAGGGGCAAGAATGAAGGCTAGGAAAGGAGGAGGATATTAAAATAGTTCACACAAGAGATAATGAGGATCCAAAGTAAAGCAGTTGTAATGGAGAGTCAGGGAAAGGCAGGAATGAATAGGAAGGAGATGAAGGATGAAGGACAAGAAGGAGTACAAGATGATCGGGGATTCTGCTCTGACAAGGGATGGAAGAGGGGCTCCTGAGGGGGAGGATGCATTAAGAGGACTAGAATTGGGATCTGAATTACCAGGACAACTCTAAACACCATAAACATTCAGTTTACCACAGAAAGAAAAGCCATTATTACTGAAGATTCTGCCTGTAATTTTCATCAAAGTAAAATTCTACTACGTGCTGCCAAGAAGAAATTTCATTATCAACTTTGAAATTGACAACTGCAGCTAGAATATTACATTTGCTTTTCCTTCAGTCTCTCTCACTCACATGTGGACAGACACACTAATTCAAGTAGTTAGATCTTCAGTGGTCTCCAAGAATTAAATCCAGACATTGTTTGGTCTAATAAGAGTGGTTTACTATACATCTGCATGAAAGACCCTCCATTAGTTTCAAATTAATCCCGTCTAATCTCAGAAGTCTCCCATAAAACCACAGCCCCAGCAGTTCTTTGGGAGACCTTGAACAGGTAACCCTAGTCCTTCCTCACTATGAGAAAAGCTCTCTTCTTCCGTCTATACAAGTAGGCAGGAGGAGAGTATTTTCTGCACACCAGCCTTGCATAGCGTCACATGGTTCTCAGCATTGCCCAGAAGGGCACACTCCAAAGTCAAGGTTACAATTTCCATTATAACTGGGTGGGAGCCATTGGTGCTGTCCACCAAATAGCTCTGAATCTTTACCTTCTGGGCACATGGTAGGATAACAATTCTTTGAAGTTAGGTGTGGGCATATGACCCACTTTGGTGAATGAAATATGAGTGAAAATAACATGTCATTGCTGGACACAAGTTATTGAGGCAGCCCAGGAGTCACCTTAACTCTTTCCCATGCTACAGTGACTGTGGAACCATGAACCAAGATAAGGCTTCCGTTCGCCTGGATCCTGTATAAGGATGATGAGCATGGCTCTCACAGTTCCACATTAAGCATGTAGTAGTTTAACAGAAGCTTCTGTGGTATTAACTGAGATGTTTGGGGTTAGCAAAATCCAGCCCACCTACTAGTTGTCATGAAAGCAGTGAAGAAAGGTCAGGAAGACCCAAAACTTAAGAGTGTTTATTTATCTGGTTTAGACCATGTTAGGAATTAAAAGTAAAGTTTTAAAAATATTTATTAATTTAAAATAACATAATAAACCCATTGCATGTTAACATAAGTAATGTATTTTATGAAAAATAACTGTATTTTCCAAAACTAAAAATTTGGCAAAAAGAATGGCATTGTTTCACATTTTTACAAATATCTTGAATGTATGGCTTAATGAAAATACACCTGGATTCTCATGTCTGCTTCTATGTTCAATCTGTTGAGATATGCTGTTTTGGTTGAGTGATATAAAGAAAAACCTAAGACCTTTCAAACTCCAGGGGTCCCCAGTCCCCACTTTGAGAACTAGTTCCGTAGTGTAATTGGTCAGAAAACTTTTTCTGTAAAAGGGGCAGATAGTAAATATTTTAGGCTTTGTGGGCCATACATTCTCTGTTGCAACTATTCAGCTCTACCACTGTAGCATGAAAGCAGCCATAGACAATACATAAACTAATGAGCATGGTTGTGTTCCAATAAAACTTTATTTACAAAACCAGACAGTATGTCACATAGGCCTTAATTGTCCATCCCTGCAATGGAGGATACCTAAGTCAATTCGACACGGGTCCCGCTTAAGAAAGGTATAGCTAGTAGAGGGAATAGGACGTACCCACACACTACAACTCAAAGCAGAATGAGATAAAGGTCATGGGAGGAGGCGCAAAAAAAGGTGCTTTCAGAATTCAAGGTCAGTAGAGAGTACTTCAAGTTGGGAATGTTTCAAGGAGAATGTGGGCCTTGAACAACTGGCAGAATTTTGACAGAAAGTCTCAGGAGAAAGGAAAGTATTTCAAGTGGAGAGACTGTTCAGGGCAAAGACACTAACAGAGGGAAATATCCAGCAGCTTCAAGTAATGATAAGTAGCTTCTGAAATGTGTAGATAAAGGGAAATACAACAGCATGAGATGCTGCTTCCTGAACTTTAGGTCACTATGCAATGGGCCTTGAGTGCCACGATCAGGGGGTTGGATGTGACCTGAGATGCACTGAGGTGCCACTGACCATTTCCACGTGAGGATGTCAGCTAGGAATGATAAGATTAACTGGAAGGCAAAGTATAGGATGCATTTGCCTGTGCCCAGCTATAAGCAGTGACCCCAGATAACAGGCCAAGCAAGAGGAAATAAAGACCTGAACAAAAGCAATGAGAGTTAAGACCAGAAAGGAGACAGAGGCGAGCAACATGACAGACGTACCATTGAACAGATTTAGTCCTTCACTGCGGGTGCAGGGGAAGAGAGAATGCATAATCAAAGATGACTCTAAGGTTCCAGGTCTAAAAGAGGGAGAAAGATGGTAATGGACAGGAAAGACAGGAAAAGGCACAGATTTGGTGAGGAGGAGAAGACTTCCATTGTGAACATATTCCACATATACCACCATTTGGCCAAATACAAGTTTGAATGCTCACAATTCCCAAGCTCTCCTTGCTGGGGAAAAAAAAACTCTTATTTCATAATTCCAGCAGATGGTCACAATTTTTCGAAATCTGTGCCTCTTAAAAGCTCTTCCAAGTTCCCAGTACTCTGAAATACAACAGAATTTCTAAGTTTTTATTCTTTCTCCACCTTGATTCTTTCTATTAATAACTTCTAGAGCCAGCATCTACTTTAGTCCGCTGTAAATACCATATTAGATAACAATGAAATAACTAATGAGCCCTTCGTCAGAAGCTCAGGATAAATAGTAACTAACACCCCCTTTTTGAAAGTGGTTAGGACTGTCTGTATTTGAAGAATGTTATAATTTATTCTTGGATACCACATACGTTTTCTGAATGTCTTATGTTAACTAAGAAGTCTGAAGGTAGATGTGAGGTTGCTGAAAGATTTCATTTCCTACAGTCTTTTCATAGTCTTTCACTATGAAAAGCTACAGTGAGAGAATTTTGAAAGTTATACTTGGATTTCCTTTTTGCCCTTGAAAAGACCAAAAAGTATATGTGAGAATGGTACAATAAATGACCCAAATAATATTCCCAATCAAGAACAAGCCCACATCTTGGACACAGGGATGGAAGGTGAAATGCTGGGAATCAAGATGAAAATGATCTATACTCACTAGTTGCCTAAAGAGAGCTGTGATGTGGTGGTCATTCTGCACCCCAAAGACAGGTTTAAATGGATCCCCAAAACTAAGGTGAGAATGTGCTAACAAAGCAGAATTCTAAAAGAGTCTTGGCTCATGATACACAATCTAACCATCTCCTAGTCAAATGGATCTTCAAAGATGGTCCCAGCAGGCATGAAAGGGGCAGAAATAGGGACTGTCTTGTTTCTGTAAACCCCATCACCCTTTTCTATGACAGGTTTCCTACCACCTCCCTGGTTGCAAGCTCAAAACCTAAGGCATCCTGGATTCCTTACTCTGCGTCCCCTGACATTCAATGGGTGCCAATTCCTGCAGATGTCGTCTCTACAACACGTCTTGCAATATCCCCTCCTTTCCATTCCCACAGGCACAATCCTAGCCTGGATGCTCGTTCTCTTCAACTGGTCTCCTACAGTCACCTCCTAACTCTCTCCTTACCTTCAGCCTTTCCCCCTCCTAACCCATTTGAAACCACTGGCATATTAATTTCCCTAATACACAGTTCTGACCAAACTACCTCCTTGCTAAAAAATGTTCACAGACCTTCCACAAAACAGCTTAATGATTTCGCCACCTTAACACCCACATGTTCCGTTCTTATGCCCTCTCTGCTAATTAAATGTGTTGACTGACTCTATGTCACACAAACTCTTCTCTATTCTCAAAAACCTGGTTGCTTGTACACTTTTCTCTCAGCCTAGTATTACCTTTCAATGTCTCACTCCTGCTTTTACCACAACCTCCATGTATGGAAGGACAATCTACCCTTTATGGCCCATTGAAAAGTCTGCCTCCTCTAAGAAGAATTAATTCCCCAATATTTTTTTATGCCCCACTATCCATTCTTCTAATAAGCATTTTCAGAGAGTATAATGTAAGCTACTCTGTTACACGCTGTAGACAAATAGGTCCCTCCTCATACTCTTCCGGGGGCTCTGTCTCTCTCAAATTGTTGTCAGCTGTGAACTTCCCTCACCTCTCTCTCTCACTGGACTATGGAACTAGAAATGGAAGGGCCCAGGGAACATTCGTTGACTTGAATGTGTTAAAGTGAACTCTCTGGGTTCAAGACTTTCCTAAAGAAGTTTAAGTACTCTTTAAGAAAACTCATGAGCCAGAGAAAATTATAATTTTTATTGGGTCAGTAAACTTTCCAACAGTTGAAAGACTTGAATTGCTTAATTCCAGAAATGCCCCAAAAGAAAAAATACAATTTTTTTTTCCTAAAGCAAAAGAGTCCCACTTGCATTTCAGTTCTTTCAATTCTAATGTTAACTGTGTAACCTGGTTGTAAGATGAAACAAGAATCTACAGGATTATACCACTGTGGTTTCATTAAAAAAAAATAGTACTATCTAATATTAATACTTGGGATAGTAATAATATCACACACCGGATAAGTACCTACAAAACAAAACAATACACTGAACTGGACCGGGGGTCCCTGCTTGGTAGATTTACAAACCAGACAGAAAGACACAATATAAAGCCAAGTGATGACGGATGCTGGAATGTGCAGAAGATGATAGGAAAAAAAACCCTAAACCTCATTTTCTTCTCTGAAGTTCAGACCTAACAGTCTGAAGCAGCTGATTTCCACTGCCAATAACTGCAAAAGGACACAAGTGTTTTCTAAGGGCTCAGAGGATGTGGGCTGTTAAGATGTCAAACTGAATTCACAGATAAGCGCTCAGAGTGAAGAGCCATTCTGGATCTACCAAGATAGGGCACACACCTACGCTCTAATAATGGCAAAGCATTTAGGTGGGTATTAACTTGTCCTGAAAAGTAGAGGTAAAAGCTCCTTTGTTCTCAGTAGCCCAGACTGGTTTTAGATGTGCCGGTGAGATCTCTAAGAGGAAGTCATTTTTGGTTTTGTTCCAACTTCTAATTCAATACCGTGGCAGCATTTGAAATGGATAAGAGCTGTAAGCTCACATCTGCTTCAGGTGACAACTAAGATAAGAAGCACACAATGTAAAAATGGTGAGAGCTAACTCCCCAAAAGCAACTTTAAATGTAGCTTATTAGAGGTAGTAGTTACTTCAAGTTAACACTAAGTCTGAAAATATCTTGCTGCGAATACTAAAAGATAAGGAACCTTGTCCATAAACCTGTTTTTTAGGTGATATTTTGGGTGGTGTTTCTGAAAAAACAATTCCATGTAAACTATTAGAATAAACTGATGACAAAATTCATCAGACTGCAGTGAGCAGAAATACAAGGAAATAATTTTTCCAGGTAAACAATATTCACTTCTGCTTAATAGTTTACTGTGGTCAAGATAGGCCCTAAAGAAAACTGAGCTATTGGTGTTTTTAAGGAAATGATAGCGTGTCAAGGATTAATAAATATTTCCTGTACAGCTCCTATGTTCCAAATACCTACACTGCACTGGAAGAGACACAAAAGCATGAGATCAGGCTCCCGACCTAAAGGAGATTTTCTATACAGTGGAAATGAAAAAATACAAGTCATGAAACATCAGATGGCAACATAAAACAACATACAGCAAATCCTCCACTGTGAGACACAGACAATAGGAACTAGGAAATTTAGGACCTGAAAAGATCTTTTATGTTTATGAGAACAATTTTATAAAGGAGATGGGACTTCATTCGGGCCCTACTGAATACTTTTGCATGGGCATACTTGAAAAGGTGTTCTTAGAAAGGCAAAGGGATCAAGGCACCCACAAAACAAACCAAAAGAAAAAGGACAAGCTGCTTAGACTAGAGCTTCATACTGAGAAGAGATGAAAATGAGGAATAGGTTGGTAGGACCAGCAGGACTTAACACCACTTTGCACATCTTCATTATTTTATATATTATGTATATTAAGTTTATTGAACTGATGTGGTAGGTAATAGGGAGCCCTGGGCTTCCCTGGTGGCACAGTGGTTGAGAGTCCGCCTGCCGATGCAGGGGACGCGGGTTCGTGCCCCGGTCCGGGAAGATCCCACATGCCGCAGAGCAGCTGCGCCCGTGAGCCATGGCCGCTGAGCCTGCGCATCCGGAGCTTGTGCTCCGCAACAGGAGAGGCCACAACAGTGAGAGGCCCGCGTACCGCAAAAAAAAAAAAAAATAGGGAGCCCTGGGGGAGGTGACTGAGATGATACATCAAAGTCGTTTGTTTAGGGAAAGAATATGTCATATAAATAGACAATGAGAAGAATCATCTCATGACTAAAATGTGTTTTCTTAGAAGGATTGGCCCAGGGTGTGATCTTAAGTTAATTTCCAAATAGGTGCCATATTTCCACAACATGAGCAAACTGAACGTTGTGGTCAATTTCCTCGATACTTTATCCACAACAGTCTATCAATGTCTAGATGTCTGACATGGAATAAATAAAACTTTAAAAGGATAACAACAGCTACATTTTCTTGAGCAATTCCTATAAGCACTTTCCTAGTAACGGTAAATGCTAGATTTACTGAGTGCTGAGCAATACACTAAACACTTTACATATTTCTAAGTTAATTCTCACAACAATCCTATGTTGGTAAGATTAACCCAGTTTTACAGTTGGGTTTTATGTAAACCCAGATTTCCATTAGAGAAGTAACTTGCCCAAAGTGAAGAGGCCAGTAAGTGGTAGATGCAGGATTCAAATCCAGTTCTGCCTGACTCCAAACTCCAATGACTAAACTTTGTACCTGAATTTATTTTTTCCCTAAGAGGCACCACTGAGAAAAACGTTTACTGAAAGAAATGGATGATTTTTGCAGAGAAAATCATGTGAATGCTGAAGGTTCACTGCAAGGTGAGTAAATCTTTCTGGCAATGTAACCATGTGAGTTTCTTACACTTTAACTTCAGTAAGACACTATTTGTCAAAGTTACAGATGAAACTACTACATGATGAAGTTCAAGTCCTGCCCAAGACACTTAATGATCTGTTATTAAACCTCTCTAAGCCCCATTTCTTCACCTGTAAACTGTGGATAACAAAAGCCATTTCACAGGATTGTTCAGAAAATTAAATGGTATCCCATAAAGTACTTAGCTCAGGGTTTGTACCAAAAAAAGTGATGAATTAATGTTTGTAACTCTTACCATTATTCAAGACAAAATTATTATTCAAGCTTCTTAGACCTACTGTACAGCAGAAATAATTACAAAGTTAGTAGTTCAATAAGTGGCCCTTCCCCCCCAATTCTCCTGTCACCAAATTCTTACTTTTCCTTTAAGATTTAGCCCCAAGATCATCTCCTCCAAAAGCCTCTTCTACCATCACAACTCCCAGGCCCAGCAGATGTTTTCGGTACATGTTCTTTTCTCTTCTGGTTTTAGGTATATAAATCTTGTCTCTTTAACAAAACTCTTTATTTTATAAAGATTCTATCTTATGCTACATTTTCATTGTCTGTATCACCTACTGCCTTTTTGTCACTTAACAGGTACGGGGGGGAGGGGAGATTTAGACCACTAACTTAGTTTTTCCTCTCATCCAGCATCTGAATGCTTTCACATCACCTTCAGAGACCTCATCTTTAAGAGATCTTCCTCCCAATCCTCTGAAGTAAGAAGATCTGGCGTCATCACCACCACGAGGAAACTGAGGTTCTGTAAGTGTTCCGTGGAGGGAGCACTGCCAGTGCCAAGCCCAACCCTTAGTCTCCAACTCTTTCCAATGCCTTACAAGGTACTTGGCTTAATGCAGGATGGCAGACCACCCAGAGAATGCACTATTACTGTCCTCTTTGCTAACAGAAGAAACGAAACCGTAATTGTGAATTTAGGAATCTGTGAGCCTTACCCTTCAGGCATTCTTGAGGATGCCCTCCACTCAGTAACCATGAGCCCCATCTTCGTGCCCTCCCACGCCCACCACTGCCACCATCCTTGCCCTTTCCCGGTCATTGACTTACTCAGCCATCCCACGCTGGGAAAGCGCCGCACTCGGGGGTCATCGTCCAAGGTGCGGGTTGCTAGGCAGGGCACTGAGTTCTCAAGCGGGCTGCGGGCTTTAGTGTCAGAAGCAGAAGACAGGAAGAGGAGGAGGACACATGAGCAGCCACAGCAAGGATGAGGATGAAAGCATTAATTAAGAAGAAAAAAATACTAAAGCAAATCACACAAGCAGGTTAAAGGAGAACAATGACATATTACATTGACACACACACCCCTCCCATGACCCTGCATCCTTAGATGGAACAAATCCCAACACAGAATTTAAAAGCCTAAAACAAATTACATTCAATCATCATAGTTCCCCAAGTACCAGTGGATGATCCGCCCTGAAGTTCTAACACAAAAAACATGGATTATATCCAGAGGAAAGATTTACATAATGAACACTAATCTCAAGATGTACGATCAAGACTGTTAATAACCTTGCACCACATGAGCACACACAGAGGGAAATTACACACACTTTTGTAAAGCACGGGGAGCGGGGTGTTACATTAGTAACGCGCTTTCTTGTGATTTACCCAACAGACCCTTTTATGGATCTTGTACACAAAACAGAAAGCAACATTTCAGGGCTTCCCAGGTGGTGCAGTGGTTGAGAGTCCGCCTGCCGATGCAGGGGACACGGGTTCACGCCCCGGTCTGGGAAGATCGCACATGCCGCGGAGCAGCTGGGCCCGTGAGCCATGGCCACTGAGCTTGCGCGTCCAGAGCCTGTGCTCCGCAACGGGAGAGGCCACAACAGTGACAGGCCCGCGTACCACAAAAAAAAAAAAAAAAAAAAAAAGGCAACATTTCATACTCTGACTTCGGAAATATTTTCCTTGATGAATACAGAACTGGTTTTCAATTCCCTTTGCTTCCTGTTTTTCAGCCCTTTGGGAACATGAGACTAGGATACAGACAAATCAACCAATACAAATCAATTTAGAAATGCATGTTATTTCTCATTTTCTGGTGCCCTTTAATACTTAATTTTACTATAATTTTAAAATGTGGTGTACCCATGCCAAATGTTAGACCACATCAGAGACAGAATAATGATGTAGGCTAAATATACAGCATGGTGCCTCCAGATATTTTTAATCAACTGGAGAACACCATCAACTTCAGCCTGAAGATAGTTCCATTTGGGTTTCATGTCATCTGTTTCGCTATTCTCATCAAACGCCTCACTCCTGGTAAGACAGGCAGCATAATTATCCTTCAAGGAACAACAATGAGGTTGGAAATAACTAACCATCAGACTACATACATTTGACTTGAGAGAGTTTTTTTCTCCTAAATAATATAGTCATTAAATGATCAAAGCAACAAACAAAAGCATATCCAACCGAAAGCAAAGATTATCTATTGACACAAGTGTGCAAATGACAGGGTAGACAAATAGTCCTCTTAAGGCTATTAGTGACTGGGGAGGTCAAGTTCTAAATTGAATCAATTATAAATTAATGTAAGTTGATGGCCAAATTTAGGCATTCAGCACATTATAAAATCTAGAAACATTTTTGTCAATTTATCTGTCTGTGTTTAAAAGCTGTAAATAAAGCCAGGACTTGTGAGCGGGCCATCTGTGCCAGCACCTGTTTGAGGCAAATCTGATGTCTTTTCTTTGCAATCTGAATTTTTGTTTCCCATAATTGAACTTCTTTGCAAGTTTTTATTGCACTAAGAAAAATGAAAAAGGGAAATGAACCAGTTGAGATTATTCCAAAACTGCTTTTGTTAAGAGGGAGGCATTTAGAAATATATATTATCATACGGGCCAATTTTCACCTCCTATTTCTTTTGACAACTGAGGGACCTGCTTAGCGAGCCAATATTCCTGCAGGCTTAGCTAAAGGAAATGGAAGGGGTTGGACAACTGGCAGCCATTTATCTAGGACCAAGAAAGGACCAACTAAAATTCCAGATCAGTGAGAACAGAGGGAGGTTAGGAATGCAAAGTAAACTCAAAAGAGCCTTCACATTCTTCAGCTGCTGAACAAGTACAAAGCCACCCAAATTCTATCACCAGTACCATGGCTTGCTCCTAAAATGAGTACAAGAGGTCAGCAGCTGCTCCAAAACTCAGGTGCTGATGACTGCCGTTCCCCAACAGCTTCTCTCTCCTCTACACACCCCCCCAACCCCGCCAACATGTCAGTGCGTTATTTGTTGGGAACTAAAGCTGGGAACTCCTTTTTGCATATACAGCCTCCACTGATGCTAAGCCTCACCATCCAGGGGACAATGGAATGGAGCCCGGCACACACTGGCAAAGAACCTGGCTCCAAAGACAAGCATGAAAACGAAACTGCCCATAGAGACTTGGCACCTGTGTTTTAGTAAAGCTGATTGGAGCCATCTGGCTGCTTACCCTCATGAAAACTGGAAGGCTCACAGCATCCATTACTCATATTGGCAAATTCCAACATTTTGATTTGTTAGACCTCTGTGTACTTCTGTGCAGGAAGAGATACAAACTCTGTAACCTTTTCATGCTGCTTTTCTTCTCTTCACAAATTTACTCCAAAGATAAAATGCTGAAAAGTCATTCTTAAACATGAAGCCAAACTTTCTATGATTATAGATAGCATAGTAATGATATATTGTGTAAGCCTTTTCCAAATAATGCTTTCACTGTACCTCTTCTACACTTAAGCTACAAAATAAATAGCTTTGCTACTATCCTACATATTCTCTTTTAAATCACTTTTGCCTGACTTCTGGCATAAACAAGGTAGAAACTGGTTTATATTATTGTGACTTGATGAGGAGACATAGCTCTAAAGATTTTCGGGTGATGGTTTCCAATATCTAGACTGCAGAAAAAGGTGTTGTGAGGAGGATTTTGGGTTGGGGGGGGTGGGAGTAATGATTCATCTTTCCCTTGAGAATCAACTTGTTCAAAACCATCAGTCCTAAATCTGTTCAAGTAAGGGTGTCCCTACTTGAATCAGGCAAATAAACCAAAAAGAAAAAAAAACAAAAAAACCCTATCAAAAAAACATTTTCTTAGCAATCCTATTAAGAAGAAAACAAATTTTACTCGTGCTAAAAGTTTAGGACTCTTTCCAGATTGCAATGTTGTACGTTCAAATAGTTATTCAGCACGTACTATGTGTTCCACACTGTTATTTAGCCAAGAAATTTAACTCAGGAGTTTAGCAATATTTCACCTGTAAACACATGACATGTTGCCTAGAAATCTCCATTTAGAAAGCGAATAAAGACATCCGACTGCCATGTTTGGCATGGATTCCTGCCTAGGCACAGAATGACCTCAGAGCCCTTCAACAACACAGGGTTACACAAAGTAAGAGCTGTGGAATCACTGATGTGTGGGAAATAAATTATGGTTGAGGAAGCTCATTACCACTGTAGCTGAATATGAATATTGTTATCAAGGGCACTAGGTTCCCCCACTTCTCTATCTTGAGGAAAGTTATTTTACATTTCTGAGCTTCAGGTTTTTCTGCAGTTGGAGATAATGATATAGAAACATTAGAAACATCACAGGAAACAATGCCTGGTGTATAACAGGTGCTCAATTAATGGGAGGTATTATTGTTGTTGCTGCTACTACTACAACCATCGATGGAACGATACTTCCTTTGTTCAACATCCTGAAGGGTGATGGAAAACATGAAAGACAGCAACCTTGGCTTAATTTGATGCAACTTTAATATCAAAATGTGATTTTTAAGAAATCAGGTTCATAAACCTGAAAAAAAAATCTCCTTTTTGTCCTTTGTATTTATACTGAAACAGGGTTCAAGTAAAATGAGGCATGCTTTATCATTCTTGGAAGACTTTGATTTTCTTCCCCCTTTTTTCTTTTGGGAAGACACGGCAAAGAGTCCACAGTGCTCACGTCTCATGTCTCTATTTTGCCTTCCCTCATCCCTCATGTTTTCTTGTCCTTCCCTCTCCTCTCCTCTCTATTTCTCTTTCATAGAGACCAGGGCAGGGAGTAGGATCTACACCTACCCTCCTGTCTGCTCTCACAGCAAGCTGAGTCTGGGAAAAGCAAGACTTCACAAGGGCAGCTCTATCAAGGATCTCAAGCCTGGGAAGAAGATTTACTCGAGGCTGGCAGCAGAAAATCAGTTAAGGGCTCTTTTCCAGAGAAAGAAAGAAATGGAGAAGAGAATATTCATATGTGGTAAGATACGACAATGAGAATCATTACATTCCTTTACTCCATCACAGACCGTGGTTATGTAAAACAGACTGGCAATTAGTAAAATTTTTAAATATGTTTATTTCATGGTAACATCCTGCTATACATATATTATTTACTGATAGCTAAGAACTGTCACTGCTCAGACATACTAATCAATCTTTATACTCTAAGTTAAAAATATTATAAAGCCCATGAGTGGCACCTCTTTATGTATTATTTGGATTCTGTAAAGTTGATAATGAAAGTTGTGCTGTTTTAAAAATAAAACTCCAAGAATGTTTTCATATATGGAGTGGTGGGGGAAAAAAATTAAAAGACACAGAAAATGAGAAAATACAAAATAATGGTGGGGAATTGAAGCTCTGTCTTCAGTTTTAAATCTGAAAGGCACTAAATTTTCCCCTTAAAATATTTCTGAATAATAGCTGTTCCTTACAATGACATCTCACATTATGATTATTAAATACTTCTCACAAACGTATCTCACTTACTCCTGGTTATATACATAGAATAAGACATTAGTACCCTTATTTTACAGATATAGAAACTGTGGCTCAAGGAGATAATGTAAATTGCTCAAACTCATACTGCTACTAAGTATTACTCCCGGATTAGAATGAAGCCTTTGGAAAAGATGGTGCCATGTCTTCAAGGAGAAGATTGTAAAGTAGGCCTTCAATATCAAAAACTAAATACTCACTTGTGTTATATCTCTTAAGACTGACTCTTCATTGCCATAAACAGCAGACTAGACTAGCAAATACTGCAAGGGCATGACCCTTGGAGAAAAAATGTATTATTGTTTATTTAAAGATCTGAACATTAAAAATCTTAGAAGATCAGTCACCTGTCTGGGGAAAGAAAAAAAAATAAGAATAGTATCTGATAGATGATTTAGAAACACTACAGTTATTAAGGAATACTTTTCTTCAGACATTTTTCTAGAAACTTTCCATGGATTGGTTCATTTAATCTAAGACTGAGAAGAGCTTGCTCATTCACTGAATTCTAGCCAGGACATTCATCTGTGCTGTGCAAATGAACGGAGAATTAGAGTTCTGAACAAAACAGATGGATGTGTGCTGCTGGTTTTTGAAAAGAGCTGGTTATACGCAGAAAGGCACCTGGGAAGATGACTCTCCTCTGAAGGTGATGTGAGCCTGTCAGCTGACCTATCTCAGAACTGGAGAAGCACAGTAACCTGCTTCTGGAACAGAATCTTTGAGAGAAGTCAGGGAAATGTCTGCCTTACCCACTGATTCAGGGAGCAGGTCTGAATTCAAGGGTATGGGGGGAAAGGGATACTGCAAAGTAGAATAACCAGCCAGAAACAATTGGGGTAAGGTGGAATCCAAAACAGACAAAAGTTGAGAATGTCTAAAGTGACTGAGAAAGCTGCCAAAACTGGCAATGGTCCCAGCCAGATCCACCACATGCCAGTATCTAGGCAGCTTGATCTAATACCCAAACCAAATAGCTGGAATATGCCTAACCTCCAATCGGGTGCAAAGCAGCAAGAGCCTAGCTAATCCTACTTACATTTCAGTGGGACCTAGAATTACTACTAACGGAAAAAACATGATTTCTTTTCATTGTTTGTTCTATGTTGCTAACCACTATCTATGTTATTATAGGTAACAGCAATAGACTACACTTTTTAAAATACCTAAAGGTGTTGTGTGCTAATGCCAGAAACAGCAGTGTGGGAAAGAGTTAGGAAGCAGCATCCTGCCTGGCAGATAACACTGAAAAGAGGAATCCGGGGAGAAAGTAAAGGGTGGGCAATAAATGGTGGGAGCAAGTGGACTGCATTTCTCATACCTGATAGACAAACAGAAAGTGGTGAATTCAGATAAAATTTGGAGGTTCAATCAGGAGCAGGCCCTGAGTCCCCATAACTACAGAAGAGGCCAAAGTGCACCAGGAGAAAGCCTGGAGGAAGCAGCACGAGGCCCAGGAGCCAGCTGCCCTGGCTTGGAGCTGCCACCTTTTCCAAATCCTCATCCACCTGCTGCAGTGGCTTTAGGTCTTCGATTCTCAGTGTGGTTTAGGGTTTCCCTGATAGCCAGCAAAGAGGAAAATCAATGATGCGGACAGACTATTCTGTAAGAGGGCTGTAATGAGAAAGGGCTTCTTCCTCTCCCATTGCTAATGAAATGGTATTGGTATCATTTATCAAAGGGCAGAGAAAATAAATCAGCACTATACCCATGAGATTCTTCCAAAATAGTTAACTTACAGAGCAAATAGCATTCCAGAAAATACTCTTACTCA
Source organism: Phocoena phocoena (assembly GCF_963924675.1). Taxonomy (NCBI): domain Eukaryota; kingdom Metazoa; phylum Chordata; class Mammalia; order Artiodactyla; family Phocoenidae; genus Phocoena; species Phocoena phocoena. Next base: position 50,265,747 of record NC_089223.1, read on the forward strand.
ATATGAGATTTTTCTTCCTTACTTGTGCCTAAACTTATTACATATACTTTAGTATTATTTGTTGAGTGATTACTATGTACATTTACCATTCTAAACATTTTACATTTATTATCTCAGTTAATTTTCATTATCTCTGTTTTACAAACATAGAAACTGGGTACTAAATTACCTTTCCAGTTTTTTGCTGAAAAAACTAATGAATATTGGGATCATAAAATTGGATTGGGCAAAATGAAATTCATAGTCTAGATGCAGTTGGATAACTAAAGTCACTTCTCAGTAAAGGGCATCTGTACTCCCAGACCACGGAAGGAAAGGATTTTTATGATAGTCTAGGGGGAAAAAATGAAGCCACGAAAAGACCAGGGACAAATTCATAATGTCTTCGCCCAAATTTCCATAAAGGGAGTGAGAGCCGAATACTCGAATTATGGTTCTTGGTCCTTAAGTTGGGTATTACTCATCTTTTGTAAGATTAGACAATGCATATCAAAAGAATCCATTTAAATGGTAAATTATACTTTTAAAAATCAGATAATCCTATAAAACATGACTTTTTAAAACAGAGTTATCAGGTAACCTTGTCAATTTATTGACTGAATACAGATTAGGTATAAACTTTACTTTCACTTTCTAATAAAACATAAACTAAATACATCTTATTTGATTTTTAAATACTACCAAGGAATGTTCCTAGGCTTCAATGTTATTCTTTCATAGTAAACTAAAATCATACAGAACTATTATCTAAGTATCTCTGACCAAATTATTAAGTAGAACCATATGAAATTGCCGATAGTCAACTTTATTTTACCCACAAAAACGGCAATTTCATATGGTTCAACCTAAAATAGCTAAACGAAAGTCTAACACCAGAGGAAATGAAAACTTCATTAATTTCTTCATGCGACACTAACTCCATAGAAATGCCTCAAGTGATATATTGAGAAAATATAGCACTTGCCTAAAATTTAGTACCTGGCAGACATGCCCACCAGAATTCACAGATGTCTTGGATAAGTGGCAATTTCACAATAATTAACACCTTGGAAGCTAGCCTGATTCTCCCCTGATTTATTAAAAATAAAAATGTTTTTCATTTCTTTTCAAAATCATTAAATCATCTGGAATCCAAAGCCACATCAAGACCCAAAAAATTAGAGTTAACCTTTGGCCATGGCTAGACAGTGGTGGGCTGTAGTGCATGGGCTGGTAAATGTTTGAAAACCAGCTCTCTGGTGGAAAAATGTGTGTGTGTGTGTGTGTGTGTGTGTGTTTGTGTGTTTGTGTATGTGTAGTAAACTTTACTGCTATAAAAGATGCGCAGCACACGTACAAATAATAAATACACAATGCTCCACTGTAAATTGCCTACAGCCAGTTGATTCTCACAGAAAGCTCTTGTTGATTTTTACCAAACTCTTCTATCAGTAGCCAACTTATGGTTTCAGCTGGCAAACAAGCATAGGCCCAACATCCATGTTGAACATCCAGTATCATATATGTTAATGAGTAAGACAAAAGTGAAACAATGAAGATATATGTAAGTATGAGTGTACTGACTTCACTCAATCATCAATGATGTGGGTGAGTCCTTCGCTAAACTGGATAATATCTTTTGAATACTGAAAGAATATTTCCTCAATTCTTTGTGTTATTCACATTTTAACAGCTGTTATGGACTGAATGTTTGTATTCTCCCAAAATTCATATATTGAAATCCTAACTCCCAATGCAATGGTATTAGGAGGTGGGGCTTTGGGTGCAGAGTCTTCATGAATGGAATTAGCACCCTTATAAGAAGAAACTCTCTACCACGTGGAGATGGAATGAGAAGGTGACCATCTACAAACCAAGAAGAGGACCCTCACCAAGAACCACATTTGCTTTATCTTAATCTTGGACTTCCCAGCCTCTAGAACTATGAGAAATAAATGCTTGTGTTTAAGCATTTATACCAGTCTATGGTAACATGCTATAGGAGCCCAAGCTAAGATAATGGCTATAGACACTACCTACTTTTAAGTTTAATCTGCATTATTAGCATTTCCTCTATCCCTTTTTTAAGTCTAGAAACAATTGACAAAACAATATATCAAGTCCTGATTTGCAGAGTTTGCTGATTTCTATGGTGTAATACTACCATCGTGACTGAGTCCAAGCTTCCAATATGAAGTCCCTGAATACAGAGTTGGGAAGAAGTTTTCTACTTCCCACTATTTTGTAGCAGAACCCTATTGTGTAGCATTTTGACTACACCGACACAATAGATGTAACCTGAAGAGCATAGCCTATAGTAAAATGCAGTAAAATAAGTAGGAGATAATGAATTTTGAGTATTTATTACCATTGTTTTTAATAATATGATCTAACTGTATATATTTATGTAATTTATTTTTAATAGTAGCTGTGTTTTACAACCAGCCCTCAAAATTCCCAATAGCAATTGTGAGTACGTAAGAGGTAGCACACTACTGGGGAATGAAAAAATTTCCAATTCTACAGTATGTCCATAGATTTCAGCTATTAATTGCAGTGCTGCTATCATAACTAAGGCTGGCATCATCCTGAGTCTATTTTCTAAGGCTGTGATAGAAAACCAAGGTGACTTCAGTTTATCTAGGAGTTTACATGGGGGTATTAGAATCTAGCTTCAACTACAATCGATATATTATTCTGATTTATTAAAGTAGTAGCAAAAGTTCTATAATTTTTTATTTTAGAATTTTACTTTAAGAACATTTCTAACTGTATAAACTTTCAAGTTAAGAAAAAGTGCCTCTAGATAACCAAAAAGTTCCCATCTGATACTTTATAATAATGTACCTTGGAGGCACATGAAACTCATTACTATAGAATCTCTTAGAGCCAAATCTTGCCTCTGGATATTTAAAAGGAGTTAGGTAACACAAATGCCAATAACATCTTTTAAAAGGCCTAATCATATTCCATGCTGTAGGGTGTAAGCTGAACAGCTGAAGAGTCAGAAAGAAAAAGAACTGCCTGCCCTTCCTACTTGCTTTCTGCCCAGCATCTGTGGCATTTCACATGTGAGAAGGTGAGTGACAAATGCAATTTCAACTTTCCTCTGAAGTACAAAGATCTACCGATAGGATAAAAGATTGAATGACCGAGCAGTATCAACTCATTAGTTGTATTCCATGTCCAAATGCTTTCCCCTAAAGCACAAGATTCTGGCTTCCAAGACCCATCTGTTCCTAATTTCTCCTCTGCCTATACTTCCGTGAAAATGAAGCTCACCCTCACACCACACTGGCAGAAGGCACCCTTGCTCTACAATATTCATTCCTCTTCTCGTTGCAAACACAGCAACATTTGAAAACAATGCACTTTCTTGCTTCTTTATACTACCACCAACTTCATGATAAAAAAAGTAAGTCTCCAAATCATAAAATTTCATTTTATGTGAGAAAGAGGATAATAAAGATATTAAAAAACAGACTTGTACTTTAAATGCCATAATTTTTAAAATGTGAGTTGTTTTTAAAATTATTATTTGTGACATCAGTTTTAACAAACTGTTTATCACATAACATTTCCAGCCATTAAACTCTTCAAAATGCTATTTAAAAAATAAATAAAACAAGAGAGATACAAAAATCAAAACATTTCCAGTCAGCCTCAATATTCCAGGTAATGGTAGAACCATCAAATTGTCACAGGAATGTTCTAGATTAGATTCTTCCTTTTGTGAATGTTTTTTATAAAGAACATTTTAATGTTAATTATTTATTTATAACCTGTTGTGCTTCAAGAAAACACTTACAGCAGCAATTAAATCAATATAAAAGTCGCTCAATAAAATTGAACTTTTCATTTGGTTCTGCTTAAGGACTAGACACTCATTTAAAAAACTACATAGAATGGTTCCAAAATATAGCAAAGTTTGCTAACAGTAAGCTCTCTCCCAGCCAACCATTAATTTTAATATTAAGTCAGAAAACCCGATTTCCAGAAATGGAGTGGCTGAGTTAGAGTTCAGTTTATACACTTCACTTAGTCCACCTTTTCCGTGACAACATGCTTTATGTTATTCTGAAAGTACAGCTGAGAACAATGAATTAGAAGCTCCCTTATCTACTCATTTCTCTTAATACTAAAATGACTGGGGGTGGAATGGGAGAGACCTAGTTTTACCAGCCCAATGCCTAGCAACTCTTTCCCCGCAACTTCATTTTCCATACCTCATGGAAATTAACTTCTCCCTTAGACTGCACCAAATCATGAAATTTATTCGAAACAAAGACAATGATACAGAGGATAGACACTTTGCAAGAAACTCTGGTAAATGCAAGAGAGTATAAATAAAACACAGTGCCTTTCCTATTGCTATATAATGGGATTAATATCCTACCTTGAATAATTATTCTCACATCTAACTATCAGTATATAACAAAAGAGTAGATTGGTCTTTTAAGCAGTAAAAGTAATACTGAACCTTACTTTTATGAATGATCATTTACAGGCTGGACACCAACTCAGTACCAAGCAAACACTTCATGATACGCGATGTCAGAGTATCATATCTTAGTCTATCCTCCTAATTCTGACAAGCCACCATGTCAAAAGCACTTTCCTTGATGTACTCAATAATCTACAAGTTTGCTGATTCATTGGAAACATTCAGTTGTTTTATCATAGTGTTATCATAGCGTTATTACCAAACCCTCTCAGTCAATCAGAATAGATGTGTGTGGAACAAGCAATGCATCTGCAGCCTACAGTAACTGCTGACATCTTTCCAACAGGACTGCAAACCTGCCCAATTGGATAAAAATTGTCATTATGAAATGGCTGTGGCATATGAACTTGAGAAAAGAAGAAATAAGAAGAGGGATTTAAAAAAAAATAATAAAGGTGACAAGAGGTGGAATAAAGGTGAGTGAGGCAGGTAAGAGAGAGCAGCAGCCAGGCGGCCCCTGCATTACCATTATCAGGGTTGGTAAACATCCTACTTGCACTGGAGACTGTCTTCCCAATGTCAGCCAGGGATCGAAGGTTGGATTTCTTGGTTTGATGCCGGTGCTTCCGGAGCAAAGTATAGGTCACCTTATCCTTAAGGTCAGGTTTCAATAGGCCTGTCTCAATCTGATGGTCAACAATCATCTCTGATACAAAAACAAAGCAAAACAAAAGCAAAAAACGAAACTCAGTCACAAGACCACAAAGTTCATGTTTTACTGTAATTTTATGGATGTCATCCTCAAATTTAATATCAATATATTTATCTTCCAAATTTCTAACTTTCCACTGACTGTGAAGGTAAAGATACAGGGTACAGTGCTATTGGCATTAAAGAGAGAGTTATAAATATTCTGGTATTAATTACATGTTTAGAGAGGAAGAACTGTCTTGTAATTTTTTTTCAATCCCAGTTAGTAGTGAATTCACATTAATCACATTCTTCTCTTAGTAACACAATAAGTCATTTATATTTTCCAATTGTTTTGTTTAAAAGTAAGATTAGAAAATTTCATGTACTCTTATCATAGCAACTGTGCCAGAAATATAAATGATATGAAAAAATCTTGAAGAGAATATGCAAAATTTAACATTACGACATTATTTTTAAATCTGCTTTCCCAAATTCTTCTGTAATGTTATATTTTCTTTATAATAGGACAAAGTAAAGAAAAATAATACCATATCAGGTTATTTGAACACCAATTAATCCAATGAAAGAAAGATTAAAGTATAAAATTATGCCTCAGTCTTTTCTAAGAAGGGAGGTTTATTCTTCTTGTTTAGATCCAACTAAAGCCTTTCCAATATATTAGTCATTTAAAAGTATAACCTGATCAGAATTTTCTAGAAATTTTAATATATTAGTCTTACTAAAAAAAAAAAAAAATCACTAAAATTTCTATTAGCTTTAAGTCACTTTCTTACACTATTTACAAAAATAAACTCAAAACAGGTTAAAGATGTAAAGGAAAGACCTGAAACCGTAAAACTCATGGCAAAAACATAGGCAGTACACTCTTTTGACATGTCTTAGCAATATTTTTTTAGCCCTGTCTCCTCAGGCAAAGACAACAAAAGCAAAAATAAACAAATGGAACTACATCAAACTAAAAAGGTTTTGCACAGCAAAGGAAACTATCAACAAAACAAAAAGACAACCTATTGAATGGGAAAAGATATTTGAAAATGTTACATCCAATAAGGGGTTAACATCTAAAATACATGAAGAACTCACACATCTCAATATCAAAAATACAATCCAATTTTTAAGTGGGCAGAGGATCTGAATAGACATTTTTCCAAAGAAGACATACTGATGGCCAACAGACACACGAAAAGATGTTCAACATTACTAATCATCGGGGAAATGCAAATCAAAACCACAATGAGATATCACTTCACACCTGCCAGAATGGCTGTTATCAAAAAGACAACAAATATCAAGTGTTGGTGAGGATGTGGAGAAAAGGGAACCCTCCTACACTGTGGGGAATGTCAATTGGTACAGCCACTGTGGAAAACAGTACCGGAGTTGCCTCAAAAGATTAAAAATAGAACCACCACACAATCCAGCAATTCCATTTCTAGGTGTCTAGCCAAAGAAAACAAAAACACTAATTCAAAAAGATAATATGCACCCCTATATTCATTGCAGCATTATTTACAATAGCCAAGATATGGAAGCAACCTAAGTTCCCACTGTAGATGAATGGATAAAGAAGATGTGATATATACATATGTGTGTGTGTGTGTGTGTGTGTGTGTGTGTGTGTGTGTGTAATTGAGTATTACTCAGCCATAAAAAAGAATAAAATCTTGCCTTTTGAACATGGATGGATCTAGGGGGTATTACACTAAGTGAAATAAGTCAGATAGAGAAAGACAAATACCAAATGATTTCACTTATGTGTGGAATCTACAAAACAAAATGAAGAAACAAACAAAACTGAAACAGGCCCAAAGATACAGAGAACAAACTAGTGGTTGCCAGAGGGGAGGAGGGGAGGTGGGTGGGTGAAATGGATGAAGGGGATTAAGGGGTATAAACTTCAGGTTATAAAATAAGTAAGTCATGGGATGTAATGCACAGCATAGGAAATATCATCAATAATATTGTAATAACTTTGTATGGTGACATAATTACTAGACATTGTGGTGATCAATTCATAATGTATAATAATGCCAATTCACTATGTTGTACACCTGAAACCAATATAATATTGTATATGTCAACTATACTTCAATAAAAAATAATAAAATAGTCTTAGAAAAATCTTTCCCAAAAAATTTCTATGAGCTCTTTTTTTCAGAATGGTTCTAAGTAGAAAGGATGACTGTGCTTCACAGAAATTGCTCCATGAGTGGGTCTGCTGAAGGATATGTTTTACTCTAACAGAAAACAAAAAGTCCTCTTTCTCACAAATCAGCATGTCTGCAGTATGACATAAGAGTCTCCTCTAACGTCACATCACAGGTTGACATATCCACTGTCCAGAATGGAGCACAGGACAAAATATCACAGAATCTGTGCAAGATGCAATGGCAGGGGACTTCCCTGGTGGCACAGTGGTTAAGAATCTGCCTGCCAATGCAGGGGACACGGGTTCCAGCCCTGGTCCGGGAAGATCCCACATGCCACGGAGCAACAAATCCCGTGTACCACAACTACTGAGCCCATGTGCTGCAACTAGAGAAAGCCCAGGTGCAGCAATGAAGACCCAACGCAGCCAAAACAAACAAACTAACTAAATAATAATAATAAAAAAGATGCAATGGCAGGACAACACCTCACTGTCTGCAGATAGAGCTTTGTCCCTGGCAGAGAACTAGAACAATAGCTCCCAGGCCCACCTGTTCAGGCACATGGCTGCATCAAAACACGTCAATATTTTCCTCTTGCGCAAACTCCTCCACATACAAAAGTGGAGAAGAGAACAAAAGCTCTTCTTTTGCAAAAGTCTGAAAGAAAATTGATGGATACTGATAGGATAACAGCATCTCCCAAACATTCCCATCTCTTCGTAAAGTGAAGTTACAGATGTTCAAGGGGCTTTGCTTGGGCATGACTGCACCTCTCATTAGTCCATCTTTTTAACAAGCAGTCATGGAACTGGTCTCACAGCCAGAAGCTGACGATTCACACAGTGTACAATCAACTACCTGGGAGCCAAGTAGAGGCTGAATCCAGGATTTTCCGTCACATGCCTTACACAGATGCTATAAATGTCACATAACACTGGACCACTTGGTAGAGAGCCTGGGCAAAGCAGGAAGAGTTTCTCCCATAGGAATGTTTTGGTTTGAGAGTGGCCTTTAGCTCTGAGTATTTTTAACTACACAAACCTTACTCAGTAAAACTCTCAGAACGGATTCTGTAATTATACTTAACCCTCTGTTCCACAGTGAAATAATTAAGTGCTACTGAATACAACCCATCTATTTTCCCTGTAAGTCTTAATGAAAGTGGAAAGTCCATTTTACAGAAGAACCATAAAAATAAATAGCCCTGGCATATCTGCTGCAAGTGTTATCAAACTCCTACTCTAATTCCAGGGTTGTGGATTAAAGTGTTTCTTTATCTACCCTTCCTGGCAGGGCCTCCCTCTATTCTTGACCTCCCCTGTAATCTCAAACCAATGCATATATATGCACAGCCGGCCCTCTGTTACTAATGTCTGGAAATCACCAATTAGAACAGGTTACAACATCTGTGTGGCTTATGCCCTTCATTAGGTTTCCATAAAAATGGCCCACAGGGATCTCTTTAAGCATAAACTACAAAACCCTTCAAGGAAAGTGGAGGCAGTAACATTTCATAGCTACACTAAAATTAAGCCTTCAGTGTTCAAAATCCCACAGACGTTACCCAATTGGGAGAGAAAGTGCCAGCTCAAGATGACCGCAGAGCTGAAAGGAATCTCAGGAAGCATCAGGTTCAAGCTCTTGTTATACAGATGAGAAAAGAGCGCGAGAGGGGAGATGCTCACCGATACAGCCTAATTAAAGGCAACACCCCCCCACAAATTAAACCAGGTTTTCTGATTCACTGTTTAGATCTTTTTCCGTATCACATGATATTTTTCTTTCTTTAAGAAGGAAACTCTAGACCAAAAAAAAAAAAAAAACCTTGAAGAGAAGATGGTCATGCAACCCCCCAAAAAGGTCAAAGGTAACATTCTTTTTTTTTTTAAAACATCTTTATTGGAGTATAATTGCTTTACGATGGTGTGTTCATTTCTGCTGTATAACAAAGTGAATCAGCTACATGTATACATATATCCCCATTATCTCCTCCCTCTTGGGTCTCCCTCCCACCCCTCTAGGTGGTCACAAAGCACCGAGCTGATCTCCCTGTGCTATGCGGCTGCCTCCCACTTGCTATCTATTTTACATTTGGTAGTGTATATAAGTCCATTCTTAAAAGAAACACAAAAGGCCCAAGAAATATTCAACTTCAAGACTAACAGACAATTTAATCAAATTTATACAAATTTCACCAATTTTATGTTAATCTATCAAAGTGGCAAAATTTAAAAGACCAGTCTCCAGTGACGTGAATGTTGTATGCAATAGACAAGGCCATATACTGATGATGACAGTAACAAACAGGACAACCTTTCTTGAAGGCCACTTGGCCAATGCAAAACAAAGCCATTTAAAATTTCAAACCCTTTGAATATTTCACCATAAGAAATCTATAATCAGGATATAAGCAACTTCACAAAAGTATAACAAAAATGTTCATTTCTTTTCTTTACGATAAAAACTTGAAGGCAACTTAAATGCCCAACTATAGATTATTAACTATTTTGCAGCCATTAAAATGATGTTTATACTTATATTTAATAACATGGAAATATTCATATTATGTTTTTAAGTTAGAAAGGGCAGATTAGAGGGTTATAGTATGATCCCAGTTTGTAAAATAAATTTCATGTGTGTAAACAGAGATGTACCGAAAAACTGCTGGGAGGATAGCTCTGAAAGATGAGATTAGTGGTATTTTGACTTCTGCGTGTTATATTTTTCTGCATTACCAGAAATGAACATGTTTTAGTTTTGTGATAAAAAAATAAATATATTACCATTTTGAAAATATAAAAGGTGTTAAAAGCAAGAAACAACATGACTAATATATCTGCCAACATGCACAGCCCAGGAATGCCTTTAAATATAAAAATGAGAGAGAGCTCCAAAAATAGAGCTACATTTTCCTAATCCATTTCCCATCATAATAAAATACCTGAAATGGCTTATAATTGTTTTTTAACTAAGGAGGGGAGAGAAATTCTCATGTACTTGGCTTCATATGTGAGTGATACTTTAAATGTAAAATTGTAAGATGACAGCAATAATAAAGTGATTAAAATAACCTATAAAAATGATGTTTTATCCTTTAAATAATACACATTTTCTATTAGGGTTCAGAAGGGGATCTTCATGAAGAAAACTAGGAGAGGTCCTGAGGAGAATCAGAATGAGGCTGAATTTTTACACAAGTGTGAGAAGTGACACCCCCTTAGACAGCGGCCCACTGCTCATGGGCCCCCATGTGGCAGTGGCTTTGCACCTGCAAAGGGAGGGTGCCCCTCGGAGGCCACTGAGAAGGAGCAGCAAGTGGACTGCGAAAAAGGAAAGAAATCGTGCTATTGTTTGTTGGATATAATCACACTCATCATGATTTCTTTTTCTTCTTGTTTGTCGAAATAAAAGTCGGGTGAAGGGGAAATGCATCTTAAGACTTAGCTGCATGTAATTCTCAAGTCTGAATAACACCACCATTCAGGAAACAACAAATCCACTGCATCCTCTGCTAGAAAAAGATTTTTTAATAATCAAGTAATGACAGTAACTGAAGTTACCATGCCATTTTACCACTTGAAATCAGGGCAGTTTTTTTTCTTTCATTTTTTTTAACCTGCTGTAAGGATTTGACTCTTTCAGAGGATTTTTAAGTATTTCTTTTCAGCCACTTACACTCTCTCAAACATGCTCTTCTCCCCACTCCTCCAAATCTAGTCCATTTTTTAAAAATTTCTTTGTTTTGCTTGTGATGTGTGTTATTTGCCTCTGAATTGTTTCTCTGTGTTATCAGCTCCAGAATGACAGCACTGGCTCCCTGCCTGCTTGCCTCAGGGATGGCAGAGCAAACACAGTACTGAGTGATGACACCTCAAAGTGACCTAGTGGTGTCCAATTTTAAAATTTAATGACATTATTAAAGCAAACGTGTGGAGGTTAGAGAAAAAAAGCCACAGCTGATAATAAAAAGTAACGGAAAATTAAACTGAGAATGTAAAATGTTTGATGAACCTTTCTTAAATGTAGTAAATACCAGAACCTCTCTCTTTGGCCATTGGCTAATGAGGCTCCAGTGTAATGTGGGACTCTGTCTTCTACTACATGGAAAGGGTCAGTTAGTTACTGAAGACCAGAAATGCCTTAAGATGGCTCTTTCTGGTGCTGAAGACCTCGAAGACAGTTTTACAGAAAAGCCCAAGTATATACTTCAACTTTAACGTTCATCACCCATCTTGACCAGCCAGCTCCAGGCACAGCAAAGAAGCTGTGAGGTTTTTTTCTAGCTCCATCTACTACACCTTTCAGAAGTTTTCCCCTGCTCATGAAGTCCCTGAGCATCTCTTGACCTGACTCAGTCTACACTCAGCCCCTGCTAGGTGACATGAGAAAGATCTGGATAAACTCATTCATACTGGGATAGTCATCAAAGTAAGTACAAGTACACCTGAGATCCTCATTCAATTCTAACGACGCCCTGAGAGGTCTACCTTCATCCACTTTTTACGGATGAGAAACAGAGACTGCGAATAAGTTAAGCAATGTGCCTTGTCTGTGGTCACACGTGCTAGTAGGGGTAGACTTTAATTAACCGCCACCCCCACTTTAAATCCACCATTATTTCTACAACACCACTCTGCATCTCATGGAATGAATATATATAACATCTGCCAAAGAGTATGTATATTTTAATATAAAACAAACCCTGGGTTCAGTGAAATGAATCTCCAAACAGTGGAAGTTCAGGCAGTAACCATGGTCTATGGTAGGACTTTTTTTTTTTCAATACAGGGAACTTCCCGATGACCCTTAAACCACAACACACAGATTGCGATCCATTGCCCAGTCACAAGTTTAATTCCCATTTTGCTTTGCACTTAGGCACTTCTGACTTCTAACTTCAAACATCTTTGCTCTAGATTAGTTCTTAAAGCCTGAAAATTGCAAATCTCGCTCAGAAACTGGACTGATTTTTGCTAACCACGATACTTTTTGGGATAACAATCTCTCTTGCAGCTTTAACAAATGAAGAAAAGTCAGTGAAACAAATAGCCTGGAAAACCATTCATTCCCTTTGCTTCTCTCTGTCTTCGTAGATGGGCTTCATCTTCCCTGCATTCAATAATCCAACAGCTCTCCTCATATATCAGGTGTCCTTTTTCAGTCTCACCTGCCTTGTCAAATACAAAAAATTCTATGTAAAGCAGTATTTCCAACATTATCTTCTCACTACCTATGCGGACATGGATTTGTGACTTATCCCATTTACAAAGTGGTAGATTTGCAAACCTAATTTCAGGGCCTAGAATAGTGTCTGGCTCATTGTAGAAGGCCATGTACCACTGCTGAATAAATGCATAAACTACTTCATTCTGTCCACCCAGCATCTTCACATTAGTCTTTCTCCCTTCTCCACTTGTACCTTAAGCACTTCAGATGCAAGGAAAGCATGGAGCTGCTTTGTAAATCTAACTAACAAGCTCTCTGAAGAAGAAACAGATGTGTATAGGTCAGCAAGATATATGCCTGATTTGAGAACGGATCTTCTCTTCCAATACAAATACTATAGCCTTCCCGTTGTCCATAAAGACACAGATGCCATAGACAAGCTCTCTGCCTACAGATATTCAAAGAAATTTCAAGATTACACAGGAATTTTACACTGGTCATCAGGGCCACGAGCCACATCCTCTCCTCACAATCCCAAAGTAGGCCCACTGCAGACCCTTAAGAAAGTGCAGTCATGCAGTCACCGAGTTATGGAATTTTCCTAGGAATAATAAGCAGAGCCCCTGCACCTCTCCTTAAGGAACACATGATCTTTAGCACACCAACCTGAAGGATAATAAGGCAGCTTAGGCCAGTCTCTTGCTAGAAAATGAAAACAATAACCTCTCTTTGGAATGTAGCGACGTGTGCTCAAGGTGTTCAACATGGTGAGTTGACATTCACTACACAACACTAATTACAAAGATGCCAAAGCTGCTCTGCACCATGAGGTTCAGTGACTTGTCCGGGGTTGTACAAATGATCCTCGGCACCACCATGACCTGACTCAGTCATTAATCCATAACGTTCTGCTGGCTCCTTGCCCCCACCCAGTTTGCTCTACCTACAGCGAAAAGAGCTTGACTTTCACCTACAAAATCAGCCCAACTGAGGGACTAGACCTAGACCAGTTTCCTTCTTACAGAATATTCAAACTGTATTTTACAGATGACAAAACTGAGGCCCAGAGAAGCTCAGTGCAATGTCTAAGGTCAAGGAGTTCTAGAAATCTAGTGTCCAGATTTCCAAGGACGAAGGGGGGGGTGTTCTATTTAAAATATTAATCTTATGCTAATAAGTGGAGGAATGCAAATCTGTACATATAAACATGGTAATTTTTAATATAACATAAAAGTGAAAAGCATAAGAGAGAGGACTGAGAACCAAAACTGGATGGAAATACACCAAAATGTTAACAATGGCTATGTCCAGATGGAAGTATGATGGATGATTTTTAATTTTTTTCTCAATATTTGTATTTTCCAAATTTTTTGCAATAACCCTTACTAGTTTTATAATATAAAAAAGAGAGAGAATAAATCTTATAGAATATTCAGCTCCGCTTACACTAGAAGTCATCTGCATTGAAAGAGACTCATGGAGAGGTAGGTAGAGCAGAAAAAAATGATAGGAACTTAAGACAACATACTTACCCACCAACTGCGGGAGAGAAGAAGCCTCCCTGTCCAGCATGATGGATCCTTTCTCCATACATGTCCTCAGCTCAAATAAGCTATGAAGGGACAAGGTGGCCACGTGGGGCTTGCTCCATCTCTCCCCACCCTGTTCCACTTTTTCTTCAAACTTAATCCACCTAGAAACATGAGATTAGTGAAGAACCATTAGAAGTGTTCTCATCACCTCTGGAAATAGCAACACCAACCCCCCAGATCCACCCCCACCAGCACTTCCAAAATGTCTCCTTTTGTGGAGTCTTAAAAGCTTATTCTATCATTAACTGCATTACCTTTATAAATACACCAAACAGACTCACTAGACCGCTCCTCCCCCTGACGTTAGAGAGAAAGAAAACAAACCAAAAGGAGCCAACGCCTCCTTGGTTTTATATCTGTCTATATGTAACCATGAAATCCTTAAGAATGACTACTGAACCAAATTTTTCAAATAATGTAGGAAAACTATGCATTTCAAATTCTCCATGTGGGTAGAGTCTACAGTGTGTAAAACAACCACCACTGTGAGAATTCTGTTGTGACTTCACAAGGCACGTTTATATAAGGTAAAATATCAGCATGAATCGATGCTGATCTTAAATATTTGAAAGTATGGTGCGTGAAGTGGTCAGACAAATGAAATTCCCTTTTCATGCTTAAAGAGTGCCAGCATGTGTTGCTGTATCTTACTTTAATACATCTCTCTCAGTTGACACATGTTCCCCTCTCATTGAGATGCTAATAGCTTTACCCCTCATGTTTGGCTCCACATGTGTTTAAAAATACACAAGCTCAGGGAACAATGCATCTACTCTGATAATAACAGATCTCTTATTAACCTTAGTAATGGAACAAAAAACCCTCTCTTATAGTTTCTTCTTTCTAAGATTTGTAGGCATTTTGATAACTTAGCAATATATAGGAATGAAAAAAGTTTAATGGAAATGAGAGCGAAACACATTTGACAGTCTGTATCCCACATATTATACATACTGACTCTTCCTACACTGGTAAAGGAAAACAAGAAAGCATTATCATTTTGCTATTCATCAGGACCCAAAGAAAAATGCTGCTTTCTATCACTTCAAACCTCTGAAAGATACTGAACAAGATAAAGAGGGGGTTAAAAATTGTTTTCCTACATTCTTCATGCAAAGGTTTAATGATTGAAAAATGTTTTCCTAGAAAAAGCTAAACACTCACCCAACTCATTAAAGATGAGAACAAAGGGCAGAGATCAGAGGAAGCTCTACATAAGGTATTATTTATAGACCGCTCACCACCCCCAGAGGAAGAAAAGAACACATTAGTAGAACCATGAGTGAAAATAGATCAACAGATCAGCCACAATGTCAAAGAAAATTCAGAATTTTAATCAAGCCCAACACTCATGTGATTCATAAGTACATGAGCCATATCCCAAAACTCCCTCTTCCCTCTCCCGGCCAGGAAACTTCCACACTTCAATGGCAACCTTAGCCCCAGCTTCACCCTCCACTTTAAGACCCTCCTCCTTTCCCCTGTATCCCAAAAAATGTAGGGAGTAGAGATTTTTACATGTTTTCCTCACATTAAAAAGCCAACACCAAAGAGGTTCTAAAACTTCAGAACTGGACCTTGTTTATTCTACAAAAGTGGTTGTGAAACATTCTGAGAGAAAGACCTTTAATATTCTTGTGTGTGTGTGTGTGTGTGTGTGTGTGTGTGTGTGAATTAGTAGTTCTTCACCTTGGTTGGTATTAGAACCACAGAAATAGAAGGAAGTGAGAGAAAAATGACAACTTTATATTACATTCTTATAGAATTCCATGGATTTGCCAAAACAATAAGAGGTAATTGGGTTATTTTGAGGGCAATCATTTTATGGAGTATATTACATAGGCTAACTTTAGGCATATTATCTTTTCAGGCTTATTCACAGAACCTCTAACCATGTTGACTGGGAGCTAGTATATGAATCATATTTACATCTGATGTTACAGTTTTTTGCTCAAGATGAGACTCTAGAAGATCCCATAGTATATGAAACCTAGTCAGGGTTACATATAATTATGTTATTGATAAAGAGTATAGTGACCTTGTTTTTATTCCTAGGAGTATTCTTATTAGCTGAGGGATAGAATCTTTAGTCACAGAATTTAAGTCCAAGATGAATGACAAGGGCCAGCTAGAAACTCAGTAAATGGGAGTGTTCTATACATACAGCCTTCATTTCCCTCTTCTCTTTCCTAAATGATAACCAGTTGCCCTTCTATCAGTCACCATCAATCTGTATGGCCAAATCCATTTTGTAAAAGAAAACTAAGCCTCACTTACATACGGTATGTGACAGTAGCTCTTTTCTGCTATCATCTTCAACTGTCCAAACAATATAAGTTTAATAAAATGTTCTTTAAGAAAAGAAAAAAAGGAACAAAACCATTGCATTCTTCTGTGACCAACCTCCTCTCCACAGTTTATCTTAAATATGACTTTGAACAAGTTTTAGAAGTACCTTTAGAAATAATAAATCCCAACTAGCTTGGATTTAGGGAATAGTATTACTCACCCTCCTGGATTATACCAGCCAAGATTAGGTCAAGCTTTAACCATAATGGAATGGGAATGTAGTCTCAAAAAGCCAGTTCCTTAGAATCTACATTCCTAAGAGACAAGTATTGTCTCATAGTTCAGTTTAAGCATCTATTTCATTTTGAGTTCAGTAAATATTGTATGTTGAGATGATGTCATATCATAGTATAGCTAATTGCACAAGGTAACTCTGGGATAATGACTATTAAATTACTTTAAAATACATTGCTCTAATTGTTCAAGGAACTGACTATACTTCCAATATACACTTTTACTCAGAAAGTAATGATTTACCCACTTAAACAGATTGTTTGCAGGTAGTTTCATTCCAGAAACTACACATGCTATGTCTATCCTCCTCACATATCAAGGACAAATTTGGAAAAAACTGAAAACGACTCAGTTCAAATCAGAACCCATTAAAGAAAAGGCTAAGGCAAAGGTACCAAAGTTCAGGCTATTGGAGTGTCAATGAATTTGTAAAGGTGCCTTAGAACCATGTAATTACATTTTTTTAAAAAAAGACATTTTTACTGTAAAATGTACTAAAAGCTACTATCTACCCTTCATAACTATGAATAACCATGTATTTGCAATAAGTTTCCTACTTTTCCTTTTGTCTCAGTACTTGACATGTTATAAGAAAATTAATTTCAGAAGCTGGCTTTTTAAATGCTGGCAATTACAAAACTGTTGTAACCTTGAAGGAAGAGTTTATTAGGTGAAGTTTATTTATTCCAAGGTCTTTGAAGAATAATGATAAAGTACACTGCACTTTAACCCACTCTGAGTGACTGCCAACCAAACAGCATTTCACTCATTTGTTGAAGAAATAGAAAGTCCACTGGGAAACACTGGATTTTGCAACTTTCCAATCATATGATTAAATATACTTAAGAAAAGAAAAGACCTCTAACTTTAAAACATGCCAGTTTTACAGTGGAAAATAGACATGACTTTTGTCTTGGAATATAATCCAACTACGTAAAGCTATTTTAAAGCAATAATAAATTTCTTGCTAACTAGTAAGTGCCTCATCGCACATAAAAGAAGCCAACGCTAGTGTGCATCTGGGATAAATGATGTTTTTAAGGAGAATTCTTAAATATCTAGATCAACTGTGAAAGTTATTGCAAAACAGTGTAGTAAGCACATATAATTACATAGATGATTAAATTCCTTATTCTTCAGACTTTTTCTTACAGAAAAAGTAAACCTGGTCTAAAATGGAATTTTCCAGAGCCATCCAGTAGAGGAGAGATAGAGGGGTCAGGGTAGATTGGGAACAGAGAGGGACCTATGCAAAGCCCCAGGGTAAGTGCATGTGGCTGTGTTTGATGGCCAGGCCCCGAAGTCATGTTCTCCAGAGGGAGGCAGGGTCACTCGTGCTGTCCCACTAGAACTGAAACATCAGTACCCTTTTCCTTTGTTGGCTTGTTGGGTTTATTGAAACTTGTGATGTCTTTCCTTTTTACCCAGGTTTGGCCGTAAAATTTGAATCGCAGGGAAGAGGGGAAGTGATCTTTAACATACATTCTTATAACAGTGATAAATTCCAACATGGCCCACCTGAATATTCGCTGTGGGAAAACTGAAAGCCAATAACCATGTTTACAGACATCACTGACTCAAAGGAATACAAGCGTTTGGAGTGGTAGTGATAGCCCTTCTTCCTGGCTTTGGGCCAACACCAAAGCTGGACCATGACTTATTCTTCTACCAGTCTTCTTCATGAATCCATTAGCTAACGCCTAGCCACCTAGAAATTGTTAATGAGAAGCATAGGCTCGTTCACTAATACCAAATATTCCATTATAACTACTGCTACACCACTGAATGTCAGTATTCTAATGACCTAACACTGAGAATACTCCTTTGAAAAAGAATATTCTCTGCATTCCACTGATTATATACATTTCTCAGGTCTGATCATTCTACCCGTGGGAGAGTCCGTGAAAATTCAAAGTTCTGACTTTCAGGAAAGGGAACAGCAGGGAAAAGATGTGAAAAAAGAGGGTGGTAGAATTGACTTCAAACTTCACGTAAATAAAGATTTCCCTTGTTTATAGTTTTACATGACTACTGTGCTTTGTGAGACTTCAATGGGGATATTTTTCCTACCACTGAAAGCATTTTCCTTATTTTTTAAGACACACAGCTAACCTGAACTTCCTGAAGTAAGACTAAAACTGCAGTAATGCTGAGACTCAATGTATGATATTCTTGGTCAAAATCAAATCATTAGTCAACTGAAAAAAGTATAGAACATGAAAAGGGAGAGTACTAAAGAGGGTACTGTTGTGTTCTATGGGGTGTAGGCTCACAGTAGAAACTACACTGAGCTTGAGAAGTCTGGCAGGCTAGTTCTCTATGGAATAAAATAGTCCATTTAATTGGAGTTTTCACAAAAAGCAAATAATTCTCCATTTTATGCTAGCCAAAAGAATATTCATGCTGCATTTTCATATGTAAAATGAGCTCCTTCTAAGCACTAAACTTTTATTAGTCTGGTAGGTTTGAGAGCTTTTCATGGGGAAAAAAAGCCCTATCAGGTCTGGAAACTGGACATC
This sequence comes from Phocoena phocoena, assembly GCF_963924675.1. Classification (NCBI taxonomy): domain Eukaryota; kingdom Metazoa; phylum Chordata; class Mammalia; order Artiodactyla; family Phocoenidae; genus Phocoena; species Phocoena phocoena. Next base: position 50,284,894 of record NC_089223.1, read on the forward strand.
ATAAATGGCAGTCAGAAATTACTGCAAAAAACATTCAGAAGCAGAGTTACGTTGCAGGAAGTAAAAATCACTGTCAATTTGAATCATTTCTGGAGGCACAACCACCTCCAAACTTTCCAACAGAATTTAGGTAGAACAGTAAACTAAGAATCAAGGTTCTATTTCTCTATTCTTTCATTCTATAAGCACGTATTTCTCGATTGTAGACTGTGTGCCAGGTAGTTGTAGACACTAGGAATATAGTGGTGAACAAAACAACCAAAAATTCCTCCCCTCATGGAGCTTTAATTTTATTGGAAAGAGACAATAACAAGATATGTTAATATGCTAACTGCTGATAAGTGCCAAAGACAAATAGAATGGAGGATGAGGGATAAGAAGATTTGGGGAAAGTTTCTATCTTAGACAGGGCAGTCACTGAGAAGGTCATATTTGAAAAAAGACCTGAAGGAGGTGAGGAAATGAGCCAGGGAGATGACTGTGGAGTACAGCAAGGAGAGCATTTCAAGTGCAAACCGCATTTGAACAGCAAGTACAAAGGCTCTGACACAAGAGTATGACCAGGCCAGTGAGGCTTGAGCAGAGTGAACCAGGGGGAGAGAAGTAAGAGATGAGGAGATGAAGTCAGAGATCATAGTGTATAGTTCATGAGGGAGGCAAGGGCAGGTTCAGGGAGATGGACTAATTAGGAAGCATTTGCAGTAATCTAGATGAGAAAGGATGGAGGCTTGGACCAGGCTTGTGGCAGCACTGAATGTGAGATATGGTGAGATTCTGAATATCTGAATAACATTGAGGGTAAACTAAATAGGATGTGCCAGTGGATCAAGTAAGGGGTGTAGAGAAAGACAGGAGTCAAGGAAGACTCCAATCTTTCTGGATTGAGCAACTAAAAAAATGGAGTTGTTCATTGTGGTGGGTAACTCTGTAGGAGGAGATCTGCAGTGGGTAGGTGAGAAGCTCAGTTTCTGACACGTTACTTCGAGATGCCTACTACCCAACCAAATATTTGTTTTCAATCAAACAAGGCAAGAAGTCTGGGCTAGAGATCTAAACACAGATGGCATCAGCATATTGATGAATTAGTTGGAAACATCAAACAAAGGTCCTCTCTTGGGCTTTATCAATGGTGTACTCGGTAACTTGGGTCTGTCATTGAGCTGTCCATTAGTCAGAAAGAGATGGATTATCACCGAACTCCAGCTTTGATCACGTAATATTTCTAAGAAAGTATTATATTTAGAACAGTAGATTCTAAGGTAATGAGTTCTCAACTAATCACGCTCAGCAAATGTTACTGAGCACCTATTACGTACCAAGTGCTGCAAAGCACTGGGAATACAGTAATGAAAGACAGACATGGTGGTCTCTCCCTCTAGACAAACTAGTGTAATGAGGGAGACAAAATGAAAACAATACTATCACATATATGATTAATTAATTAATAGTAATTGTGGCAAATCCTATATGAGAAGTTATAGAAGGTAGACTATTTGTGAGTATGTTTCTTCCTGGACAACTTCCCCCGATACATGGTGTACTCCCACCGTACTTCCTCTCCAGCTGTACATACAGTCTCTCAGGGACCAATGACATCACCAAAATGACACATATGTTCCTAAGGAAATAGTAAGTCTTTAAAGATGGTAAAATATTCATGACCATCTTAACCTTTAAGAACCTTAAATGAAAATACTATGTCCATCTCATTCAATGTTGAACTACCTATACAATGAGCTGTGATCTCTTCACATTTCTGGGACCAGGGGTCACATAAAATAAAGTGTAGTCTGCATTTGGCTGAAAGAGAAAACAGAATGCTACACCTGAATTCTACTCTATATAGTTACTCACACAGAATTTTAAGATGAAAGTAAGAATCAAAGGAACTCTTCTAGTCGCAGCTGACTACACAATTATACGCACAGGGATGGAACTTTAGAGCTATAAAATATGCATGATGTTAGAGAGGATGTAACCCAGTATGACCCTCATTTGATAGTATAGAAAACACAAGCTCAGGGAGACTACATGACTATATAACTTGCCCAAAGTTAAACAGCTAGTTAGCAGCAAAGCCAAGACTAAACCAAAATCTCCCCAACACTTAACTCATGCTGCACCAGTATAATTCTCACTCTGTTTTTTTTCTATTAGAAAGAATGAAATGGAGATACTGGTACAAGTTTTCACTTTGAGAGCCTTCTTTTGGAGAATGTTTTATGAACTGAAAGTATACTTTATGAAGGACTTTTAATATCCAGGTTATTGGTGCTGAGAGGGGAATAAGAGACAATTACTATATCATGGAAAGTGGCCCCAAAAGAATAAAGAGTGAAGAGCTTCAAGTGGCAGCCTCAGAGATGGAGGAGCAGAAACGAGTTGTTGCCCACTTCTGTATTCCCAGTACCTAAAACAGTGCCTGATGTGTACTATGCATTCAGAACATAGTTGTTGAATTTAACTGATCTGAATTAAATGACTATAAAAGGCATATGTTAACATTATTTTGTTTGTGAAAGTCAAATGCACTGAATCCCCATATAATGATGACAACGAGAGACCAATAACTGTATTATATCAACGTCTTTATGGTACACAATTTTTATATGTTATAGAAGATTTAGTGTGGCATATATAACTAAATATAATGCAGAAAGACAGAAAGAAAAGCTCTTATTGTGAGATTAAAGAAACTTTAGATATTTGTGCAGTGCTTAACAATTTACAAAGCATTTCCATATATATACCTGTATGTATGTATATAAATATCCATGATATAATTCGATATCTAGTAGAACCTTGTATTTACATATTATATATCTTATATCACATACATATATGCAATAGACATTATTATCCACTATTTGTTGATGATGAAATCAAAGTTCTGAGAAACTGTTATGCAGCCGGCAGGTGACAAAAGTCTGAAATAGAACTCAGGTCTCTAACACTTCCAATTCAAGTGAACCTTCTATTCGCTTTCACTGGATGTTTAAAAGATGACAGGTTTTCACCTGAAATAACGGCAAGTTTGTGTGTAACAGTCATTGTCTTTGCAACCTCCCTCCTAACAGGGAATGGGTAATATAAGTCAGACATGGTTTCACAAGATACCTTGGCATGTGGAGACTGTGAACACATATCACTAGGCTATCATGTTTAGGTGCTGGAGTTTCTCTCTTTTAAATATTTTACTATTCAATAGCATACAAACGGAGATTTACTTCTAATTCCTTATAAAGGTTAAAATTATAACAATGCAGATCAATGACTTCAGCAGTGAAATAAAGGGTGTGTCCTGCATCCATGTCAATGTCAAAGTCGAAAAAGAATCCTTTTACTCCTTAACCCAGCCAACCTCATGCTCATCAATCATCTGGGCTAGAGAAAGGAGCTCACAGACAAGAATCCTGCCCTGCCCTTATTTCCCCACGTCAGTTCTACACAGTCAGCTATGGCTCACCTCGCTGTCTCCTTCCACTCCATCTCCTGTCCATCCACGGCCAGCAGCTCATCCAGTTCCGTGAAGAGCTGAGGGGGTGCTGGACTGTCATCCTCCTCGCCCAAGATGAATCGGATGCGTTCTGCGGCAGGAGAGACTGCAGAAGTGAAAATACTGTGGTTAAACATTGGCTGGACAACCCTGAGGAAAGTGTAACTCCGAGCTCTTCCTCCGTCCCCAAAGCTGATGGGCTTCCCTTCCACATTTTCAGTGGACATCTTCCTTGCTGAGCCTTCCTTGTCCCCAGTCTAAAGACAAACAGGAATCCAAGGCCTTCTCTAGTCCTTTAGTTCTGAACTGTGTCTCAGCTCTCCACCACTCTCCAGAAGGACAGTGCTCCAGTTCTGTGTGGCGACTGGCAAAGAACCTTTAGCCCTCTGATGAGCTCAGGTCCAACCACATGACCTTCCCTCCTTCCCCACTGATGACCCATCCAAAAGTATAAGACAGAAACCAGCTTGAGCCAATCACTTTTCCTACAACAGTGGGAGGGGGCAACAGAGCACCCCAATGCTGGGTTTCCCCCAGGCCCCCGCCTCCCAGCCACCCTCCCTCTGTCCAATGCCCAAAGCAGCCCACACCCTCGCAGGTTCCTCACTGCCCATAACTGCCTAACTGCAAAGCTGATGAAGGAATATTTAACAAGATGGAGCCTCTTCTTTACATAAGGGCAGTACCCAAAAATGTTTAGTCACACTTCAGTGCACTTGAAAAACAAGCCCAAGTAAAATATTGTACACACGAAGGGAAAAAAAATTTCCAACACACTCAAGCACATAATTGAATGCCCTACTAGCTCCTTTTGACCCCATCTCCTAAAAATCATGTAATGAAAAATTAACTAGAATTTCCCCCAGGTTGTGGGCTATTTTCTCTTTCTTTAAAAAAATGGAAAGCATTTGGAAACTGATGGCTATATTACAAAACTAAGGCCCACAGATACTCCTTATAATCCCTGGGTAAAACCAAGAATATACATGTAACTGCAGTCCGAGTACACAGATTTATTCATATGCAGAACTTTGTAGAAATATATGTACTCAACCTAAAAAAACAAAAAACTTCCTACCATCTGAAAACCACTATAATCAGGACAGAATAAAATTCCGTAGATGACAATATATTTACTACAAATAAACCCATGAAAAAATATTCAACCTACCTAGTAATCAATACTAACTATTAAAATAAAATACATGTTGTACCTATAAAAATGGCAAAAACTGGGCTTCCCTGGTGGTGCAGTGGTTGAGAGTCCGCCTGCCGGTGCAGGGGACACGGGTTTGCGCCCCGGTCCAGGAAGATCCCATGTGGGCCCGTGAGCCATGGCCGCTGAGCCTGCGCGTCCAGAGCCTGTGCTCCGCAAAGGGAGAGGCCACAACAGTGAGAGGCCTGCATACCGCAAAACAACAACAATAAAAAAAAAAATGGCAAAAACTTTAAAGAATGATCATCTCAATGTTGGCAAGGGTTTAGGACACACGTACCAGCACCTTCCAATTTATGTCGCTGGTAGGAGCCTAAATGCGAACATCTCTCTGAAAAGGTATGGAAATGTTTTTAAAGTTTATCTATCCTGTGAGTCAGCAATTCTACCACTAGCATCTACCACTAGCAAGATGTTCATTCTAAACACATAACAGTTGTTATCACAAAGTCTTAACTACAGAGGTGACCACTACAGCATAGTTTATAATTGAGAGAAACAGAAAAAGCTTAAATGTCCAAAAAGGAGGATTGGTTAAATAAACTATATTACAACCATTCAATCAAATACCACACAGTCATAAAACATGAAGATGAGATTATTGTTTTTTGACATATATATCATATAATATTAATTGAAAAAAATAAAATTACAAAATCATATGCATAAAGCAATCCCATTTTGGTAAAGAAAAAATTACACGTATTCCATAAAATAGTCTGGAAATGAGACAGCCCTCATTTTGCATGGCTCTAATGAGTGTGAATTTCAGCTACCACAGTTTGGTTAAAGAACACTAGTCCCCCAACAACACAGTTCAAATTTCAGCTGGATGGTAAATTAACTGTGAGTAATTGCATAAAATACAATTACTGTATTTTATGTACTGTATTTTACGTATATGTACGTAACATATATGCATCATGATCGTGACCAATCATAGTGCTCCTTTCGAAGTCTGCCAGTGATTGGTCACTACACATTTGTTATCCAGTTCATGCACAGACAGCAAAGTGTGTAGCTGTGCTGCCTTCTTGTCTTCCAATGATAAATTCATATGACATGAATAATCAAAAGAGGAGCTAGCCAACAAAGATGAAAGTACAGCACAGAAACAAAAAGTACTAACACTGGAAGTGAAATCTATGTCAAATACGAATGGAGTTACAGAAGACCTAGCTGATTATGGGAATGTAGATAATGCTCCCGTTCCCCATTTGAGAGACTCTAGATGTACAGTCAGAGGAACTTAGTGAAGGCGAGCTCATTAACATCAATAGTAAGGCAAGTGGTTGTAACAGGATGCTAACGATGTCCCAGAGGGAGTGATGCTGGCAAAAATCTTTCATGTTACAGGAACCCTCAGAGACATTCCCTAACACGGAAAGCGCAAACGATAAAATGTTGGAAGCTGATCCAGACTTAGAGAGGAGAATGACAATTGCTCTGGGCATAGAAAAGATGCTCACTCCATTTCATGAACTGTACTGTAGGAAAAAGGCAAACTACTTCCGATAAGATTTTACGAAGAAATCAACCACTTTAATCTCAATGTTTCTAATGTTTTAAATTAGCAAATACTAAATAAATAACTAGTTTTACTATTTTTTTCACTTCCCTATACCTTTATAGCCAATAGTAAGAGAGATTTTAATGATTTGGCAAATTTTTTTAAAGGTCAAAGGACAATAATAACTCTTCCCATTGATCATTAGGATTGTTTTGTATAATTTCAGCTTGTATAGTCATTTTTATGGTCCTGCGCTACAGTGTAAAGCGAGGACTGCCTGCATACATACCTTTTAAATGTTATGCAGTTTGTTTCTAGGACTTCTATTTTCTTCCTTTCACTTTCCTATCAATTTTAAAACGTGCACAACTCATTCATGTATTCATTCAGCAATATTTATTGAGTACTGTCTATGTTCTAAATAGGCTCTGCTTCAGGCTTTGAAGATAAAGCAAAGAACCTGACAAAAAGGTCCCTATTCTTACTGAGTTTAAATGCTAGGAGGGAAAACAAACATTAACTAATTAATTAATTACTTAAGTGAATAAATAAATTAGTACATAAACCAATAAACAAGAAAAATATCTGCAAACTGTTTTGTGTTCGCAGAACATTAAAATAAGGTAACCGAATACATATTAATATAAGATACAATATGTTTTACTTTTGTAATTAGAAAAAAAGCTTTGAAATTTCTTAAATCTCCAGGAGAAAAAAATCTAAAGTTCCAGGATTTTTATGTAAAAACATTTGCAATGCCTTTCCAATCAAGAAATGGGATGTGGGCTTCCCTGGTGGTGCAGTGGTTGAGAGTCCGCCTACCGAGGCAGGGGACACGGGTTCGTGCCCCGGTCCAGGAGGATCCCACATGCCACGGAGCAGCTGGGCCCGTGAGCCATGGCCGCTGGACCTGCGCGTCCGGAGCCTGTGCTCCGCAACGGGGGAGGCCACAACAGTGAGAGGCCCGTGTACCACAAAAAAAAAAAAAAGAAAAGAAATGAGCTAAATACAAGACACAGTATTGCATTGAGACTCTGGAGCCAAACTGTCTGGGTTTGAATCCAAACTCTGCTGCTTAATTGCTGTGTGATCTGAGAAAAGCTAGTTAACCTCTCTGTGTTTCAAGTTCCCCACCTGAAAAATGGGATGATGATGATCACCATAGTAGCTAAAATACAAGGTTTAAGTTCATTAAAAAATTGTTGACCCTTACTAGCAAAACCTGCCTAACTTCTAAGAAAGAAAGCTCTCATAGATATTAGCCTTGACAACCCTTATAGGTTGAAAATATATAAGGTAAGAAAGAAAATAGCCCAAAGTTCTGCATGTTTTACTTCTGCATGTTTTACTTCAGTGAATTAAGTGGCTTCAGTAATGAGAACACAAAGGTGTGTGTTTTAGGAAACAGCCAATGAAAGAACAAGGGGAAAATAAAGAAACCCCTTCCGCCTCACTTTAATACTGGGGGGGGGGCAGGTGGGGGGCAAAAACATCAGAAAATCAACTTGCTTTACGGATGAATAGATTATGATTCTAAGTAATACCTAATCTAGTTTCATCATAAAAGAGAACCTGGAGAAAAAAATAAGACAGGGTGACACAGAGGAAAGAAAGGAGAGAGAGAAACTCTCAAATTCATCCAATCACCTTTGTCAGAACAGAAGGCCCCTAGATCAAAGTGAAGTTAATGTCTCTAACCTGCCTTGATTTTTTTCTTTTTTTATTCTGCCCTCTGGTTAAAATGTGTTTTGGCTTTTTTGAGTAGCTCTAGAATTTCCTGGAGGGTCCTATATCAACATGGTTTCTCTGACCCAGGTCCACCTGTTGGCAGACCACGTGATGGTCTGCAGGGCTTGGGGACACCCAGTGCTCCCAAACCCCCATTGCCAACAAGAAGAAAGCAAATGTAGGGCAGGGATGCTGTCCACACTTACTGCTGCCACCAGCTACTGCAGCAGACATCACTTCCACACCCGCACTCTATCTCCTGTGGAACTTGAACTTGGCCTCTGCATTTGCCTTTCATGTAACTCTGGCCTCAATCTGTGCATTCAACCTTTTCTCCCACAGCAACCCAGAAGTGTCTTGTGACGAAATATACCTGCTCATTTTCAGATCTGTTCCTTTTTCCAGTCTAGAATATTCTTTTCTTTCCTCTCTAACTCTGATTCAATTTCTAAGGCCCAGATGGAGAGTCTTTCTTTTCCAATAACCTATACTAACCATTCCCAGAGACATGAATCTCTCCTTTATTCAAACCATAACAACACTTTATGTCTGAATTACTCATTTAGGCACTAACAAATATACAGCTTGCTCATTAGTCCCTAAACTTTTGTAGATGCACCTTCTCTCTCCAACTAGGTCACCAAGGCCCTGAAAGACAGGGTCTGTATTTTATGCACCCTCCTTAAAGACCAACACAGTAGTGTGCACCTAACAGTCACTTTGAGTATTAATGAATTAGACATGACTAAATAAAACTTGGACATTTTCAAATACACAAACTCACAACCGCTTGCTTGCAAAAAGCCACTTACATTAAGAACTCTGAAATGGAAAATAAGTTTGGAAAACTGTCCTTATTCTACTCTTCCCCTTAATCCATCTTTGCATGAGCTGCACCAAAATATAGTCGCCATTCCCGGTACAGAAAGTCACAAATAAAAGAATGAATACTTCCGGTGAGCTATTTTCCTCTGCTAGATGCAATCTCCTCCTACCCTGAGGGACCACAACATTTAATGTGCACATCTATTAAGACATTTAATATCCACTGCTTGGTGTGTTATTCATTGCTGTACTTTGTCTTTGCAGCTTTTCATGCCTTACCTAAACTGCTCTTGGCACCTATCTTGGGCACAGTGAAGTTATACAAAAGAGAATGGATGGAAAAATGAGTAAAAGAATGAATGAAACAATGAATAATATATATTCTGCCCCAGTTCCTCACAAGCTATCGTTCTATGCTTCTATCCTCTACCTCTTTTTAAGCACAACTAGGAAAATGACATGATGAACAAAATGAAAACCCTGGAGGCTTAGCAATATTTGAAGTATAGTTCCTACACTCTCATTTGATAACTTAATTAATATTAAGGGCACACAAGCTATCGTTCTATGCTTCTTCACAAGCTATCGTTCTATGCTTCTATCCTCTACCTCTTTTTAAGCACAACTAGGAAAATGACATGATGAACAAAATGAAAACCCTGGAGGCTTAGCAATATTTGAAGTATAGTTCCTACACTCTCATTTGATAACTTAATTAATATTTATTAGTTTTTATTGCATGCAATACACTATGGTATTTGTTGAAATGACACAAAATGTTTTTTAAGATAAGATCTCTGTCCTCGAGGAACTTAAAGCTGGAAGATAACACATAATAATGGGGAAAAAATGCTATCAATAAAAATGTAACACTCAATAACTAACATTTTTGAATTGTTACACTGTACTAGGCATTGTGTTTAGTACTTTCCATTTACATCATTTATTTTACACAAGCCTGTGAAATATCCTCTACTATTATTCTCTTGTATTACTCTCACATTACAGATAGGGAAACCGAGTATTAAGAGGCTAAGAGACTTCCGCAAGATCACACAACTAGTAAGTGATATGAACTCAAACCCACTTGTGTTACTTCCAAGCCCATTTCTTGGCCACCATACTCTAATGGATGATCTCACTTTTCAAAATGGTCAGATTTCCATATGAACAGTACAGACAGTAAATGTACTGGATTTCAGAAGAGGCAGAAATCATAATGGCATATGAAATAGTCCTAAAATAAATTAATTTAACATTTGGTTCATTATCCACTGAAAGGCAATTTGCGAACATGCCCTTTTATTTTTGGTCTGCGAAGCATCCCAATGTGGTCACCCTGCAGGCTACCCAAGAAAAAAAATTTTAATAGAAATAATGATCATAACGAACATTCATACTGTGCATGAGAAGCTTACATGCAAATTCCCTTCTGTGGGTTAAGTGAGGACTTCTGGATTTTGTATTTTCTCCTTGTCAAAGTCCACCATCTGGTAAAGTCTTAGATCTCAAACCAAAGTATAAAAAGAAATAACTATTTGTTTCTTTAAGTTATTAATGTGCTATCACCAACTGGTTTACACAGTTATCATTTTAAGGATTCATTTCTCTTCTTCATTCTGAGATAAAAGTTTGTAGGTAGATACCATGGTTGTTAAAACTTCCACAATTTATCTGATTATTAGGCCATCGTAGTACTCTATAAATGCACTTAAATGTATATATAAAATCCTCAAACTTCTTTTCCCGTTCATAACTATAAGAAATGATAACTAGCTAAATGAATAAATCTCCATATACATATAAATCTTTAACGTACATCCACACATTTTAGTGGCATCTGTTACTCCTGCCCACCTAGCAACCCTAACCTCTTTTTCTGATAACAGCACCCCATTTTCCTTTGGAGAACCATCTTTATCCTTGTAAGTCCACCAAGGCTGAATTACCCACTGTGACACAGGCCTGGACAATGAGAATATCACAACTCTTGGCCACAGCAATTAATTTTCGAGTGGACACTTCATCTAATCCAGGCCAATCAAAATGAAAAATCATCAGCTGTTTGTTGGAACTTCCAGGAAATAAATCTTCACTTTATGCTAAGGTGATAAGATGGTAACAAAATCTTTGAGTGCAGTTGGTCACCTTGCAACCCTAAGGGAAAAGCCTGCCTGGGAATAAGAAACTCAGAACCAAGACAGAAACAGGCTCCTGATGCCATCATTTAAGCACCTAGGTCCAGCCATGCCTGAAGTCAGTAATTTTTCAATGCTATGTAAGGATTCCCTTCTAGCTAAAAGTAATGAGGCAATTTTTCTTGTCACTTACAACCAAAGATTTATGATATAGACATCTATGATTCCATTTGAATGAGTTAGGGTAGAACTAACTTATATTAGCCATCCACATATCAGCATCTTCAAAATAATTGCATTGAAGAACCTGTTCTTTTAGTGGAGTAATCTGTACGAGTTCACCTAGAGTTTCTCCATGCCCTAATCTACCTCTACTTCAACATATCCAGAAAATGACTGCTGACTTACATGCTGGCAGGCTCTAGACAGGTAAATTAGATGGTTACTTTTTCTGTTTCAAGTTACCTAAGAAATTGAAACAGCCAAATAGTATTCATTTAGATGGATAATTTTAAAAAATACTTAGGTATCCATGTATTAATAAGCTCCCACACATGAAAAGCTGTCAATTATCACAATTATCCTTAATATGCCATGAAATTATTATGCAGCCATAAAGAGTCAACAGCACAAAGACCCTAGATTTCAGAATACTACCAAGCAATCTTACTTAGGGGCAGAGTAAGCTCAGTTTCAGCCAACAAGAGGTGATAAAAACTGGAGATCGCTGAGATATTTTTGGAAAATACCTGTGTCTTAGGCTTTCATCTTCAAAATGTTGAAAAAAAAATTTACCTACAATTTACATTACAAAAATGTTATCAGAACTCAAGTCACATTTACAAGATTATTCAGAATTCTTTAGAACAAAAAGGTGGTAGCCCTTACATTCCCCAATTTACTCTTTCTCTTTCATAATTTCTGCTAACACCGTGGGTTGGAAAAATTAAAACTAGGCTTTTCAGTGGTGTTAATACATGTACTTAAAATGCTGCTAAGCCATTCACAAAGAAGTAGTCCCAGTGATGGTCTACCAGTCAAATAAATTTTATCTATGAAACTTCAGGGCACACCATATTGAAACATTGGCTCAAAGACTTTTGGGTCTGCTGATGCTTTTTATTAATCATTCCAATTATATTAATTATATTATTAATATTATTCCAATATTTCAAGAATCTCTATCAGAAAGACTTAAAATTCTAATCAGTCATTTTGGGGTTTAGCAGCCTCAGTAGGGACCTAAAGTAAGTAACTATTACAGACTGAATTGTGTCCCTGGCAAAATTCATGTTGAAACTCTAAGCCCTAATGTGATGATATTTAGAGATGGAGCCTTTGGGAAATAACTGCGTATAGATGAGGTTATGAGAGTGGGCCCTTCATAATGTGATTAGTGCCCTTATAAGAAGAGACACCAGAGAGTTTGCTTCCTCTTTCTCTCTACCATGTGAGGACACAGGGAGAAGGCTGCCATGGAACTGGGCCCTGACCAGGGAACCTAATCAACTGGTACTTTGAGTTTGACTTCTCAGCCTCCATAACTGTGGTAAATAATTTCCTATTGTTTAAGCTACATAGTCTATGATATTTTGTTACAGCAGCCTGAGCTAATACAGTAACTAAACTAACTAATGGTGAAACTAAACTTTTTGGCTTTTTTTCTGGATTTTTCTCATCACCATATCATTTTCCCTACTTCATTTAATCCAAGTTTGCATGATATTCATGAGCCCTTGGGGGGGATGGGCTCATAAAACAGTAATAACCCAATTTCACTGACATTGCCCTAGTTGCATATCATGCGACTGCACTCCACTGATAAATCTACTTCCCAAGTATTTTCCGGGTCCCCAAGGGATGTTTCACACTTATCCTTTTGGCTCCAGCCCCACTGTTGCTGCCCTCTGTCTGCAAAATCACCTGCAAAGGGTACCACATTTTAGACACTGTCACTAGGGCCCAGCATGGCAATGCCACTACCCTGCCAAGGAAGTCAGCTTCCAAAGTTCCCAAGGAGGCAATATCCAAGGTACCAAAGCAACACAGTAGTGAAAAAAAAAAAGCAGGTGACCAAGAAGTCTGGTGGAATATCATAACAGATAATGTGGATTTTGATGAGTCAGTACATTGTTCAGAGTGTTGTCTGGCCCCTGCTTGAGTCTTAAGTTATGTCTTTTGACATCTACCACATGCCAGAGAATTTACAGAAGAAAAATGATTCAAGTAAGGAAGAGAAATTCCTACAACTATGTCTATTCACTCAAATTTAACCACCAGGGTGTATCTGCCTTGTTACAAGGTACCTAACACCTTACATATCTGGATAAGCATTAACTTTTGGTTCTTATTTTTAACTCCCTTCTAGTCGTTTGTTCAGATCAAATTCCCTTCCCCAAAGAAACAGCTTTATCCTGACCTTTCCTTCAGTGAATCAATAAATTCTGTTTTGCTTATTCCAGTTATAATTGGGTTTCCTACACTTGCAACCAAAGGCTAATTTATATAATATATATATATTAAAAAAAAGAACCAAATGTTAACAATTACTATCCCTAAATGATGGAATTATTGATTATTCTTGTTTTCCTCATTTTGCTTACGTGTAATTTCCAAATTTTCTAAAATTAACATTAATGTCATTATAATAAGGAAAACAAACCTATTAAGGTATTCTTAATTGCTAACTTGAGGACAGTCATGCCAAATTAGTGCCAGACACTTCCCTACCGTACTTGAAACTACAGAATCTCAATTATCTTTCTCAAAAATGTCCAAAAGAAGCATAACCCTCATGCACTTGCCTTAACAGCTGTCTAGGGATTCAAACAGACAGTTCTGAACCATATAACAGGACTGGCCATGGTTCTGAAAGGCATACAGGCCTAAAAATAACTCCATAGGCACAGAACAATGGAGACAGGGTGAGGGGCTTTCCATGAAAGTGGCATGGAAAAGTAAGATGCTTTCTATAAAGAGGAACTCATCATTTAATTAAGATGGTGAAAAATATGGCCACCAGCAAGCTCTTCCTAAAAGACTGAAAAGTTCCTAACGCATGTCACAGTTCCCATTTCCATTTTCCTTTAATTTCTCACTCCCTACTTCACTTCTCTTTGTTCTGCCAGAGCTGTCCATGATAAGGGTTATATGATGAATCACTCTGCTTAAGAGTGAATACATCAGCATTTTCTCCAGGCTCAACTCAGAACAATTATCAGCACAATTTATACCCTAAGGTTTCCAAAGTCAGACTCAATTCTCATCAACATTAGGAAGTCTTCCCGATTCCCAAAATAAACTCTACAGACTTGCTGGAGCGCAACTCTCTTCTATACAAAGTAGCTAAATTTACCGCTCCAATATTAGTGTCACAACCACCATGCTAATGCTGCTATTAGATGCCTCCACGTACAAAAGAAGGCATCCTCCTTTCTGTAGACTGTCGTTCAAAATGCCTAGGAATATAAAAGCACCAAGCCTTAGAGAATCTTTAGGACTCCATCCCCACATGGCCAAAATATTCCACCCATCTTTCCTGGATAGCAATATTGAGAAATGTGATTCAAAACATAATCCCGTTAAAAAGGGAGCGTGGGGAATAGAGACATCAAGGAAACATTACATAGGTGCTGATTTTTTCTAAAGAAAAAACAAGTCACATTCCCCACAGATATATCACTGCTCTAAAGATTTTGATAGAACTCTGAACGCAATACAGAAATGTCAGCAAGATTCTACAGTAAGCTTTTCCGCCTTAAGTCTGCTCTGAGTTGAAGATCCAAAATTAGTGGCAGTGATCCCCCAGTTCTCTGAAGCTTAATTACATTCTCGGCAAAGAAAAATATACATAGCAGGTCCTCCAACACTACCAATTTGACATTAATAGTTTCACTGTTCTCAGACAACACGATGCTTCATTTGCCTTGTTTTATCTACCCAGAAGGCTCTGCATTATTGAAACCAACCAGCAACATATGTCCCCTGGCCAGCAAAGACCTCAAAACCAGGCCAGAATCTTAAAGACCACTTGTAAAGCCTAAGAAATGGCACATAGATGACAAGAGTCTAATTAATATAAACAGTAAGTTTTCATGCTATTTCATTAAGTACCTTCCCAAATTATCAAGATCATTTAAAACATGCTAAATCCATTTTCAGTAACAAATAAAATGAAATCAGCTAAGTTTTTAGAACCATATTTTAGAAGAGAGAAGCATCATTTGTTACAGAAATAGACTTCCTTCTAGCTTATCCATACAGCTAAACCACACAAAGCTGATAGAAAACATAGATCAGACTGTACATGTGGGCTGGTTAGGGACTTTGACTTCATTAAAGTCTGCTATGAACATTCTATGTATTTCACAGAGTATTATCAACAAACGTAAGGAAGTCACCCTTTTCAACACAATATGTTTTCACTATAAACTTTCCATGCAACATTTCTTTATCCCTTATATAGAAAGTGTATTTACAAGACTTCAAGTCATCTGGAGATAACCTCAGTTCATTAGAGGGAAGTAAATGAGCACCACTTCAGAAGTCATTATTAACAGCTTCCTGTTCAGAAAGAAAAGGCAGAGAAAGTATTTAGTCACTTCTAAGGCTTGTGGTGATGTGTAAGGCATGGCTATTCCTTAATTGGCTGCAGAATTTCCAATTAATTAAATATCAATCACAAAATTTAGAGTTCCTTTGCCTTCTCAGACGGTCACCTTTTCTTTAGATCCATCACGGGTCAGTTTAAGCTGGTTTAGAAATACTTTTGTCAAAATCTGTCTTTCCTAGAACTATGTTCATAAAATGCTTTAGTAACTTCATAAAGTAGAGATTACGCATTCACCAGAAAATTGTCCAATTCCTCTGTCACCTTCCTTATGCGGAGGGGCAGAAAAGAGCCATGAGCAAAGTGGGATATCTGGGACTCAGATATAGAGGGATATATAAAGAATGAGACAGGGAACTCCTAATAAGACAATAGAAGGTGCTCTGGGTATGAAAAATGAGACAAACCAAAATCTCTAAGAGGAAGCTAAGATCAAATGCCAAAGCCAGCAAATATAAACAGCAAACCTAAAGGAAGCAGAAGGAAGAATCAAGATCAAGTTACCAAGTTAAGAGTGAAAAGCTAGGGTAAACTGAGATAAAAGCAACCCAATGTGGATATGTAGGTGAGTCAGTAGGCCAAGGCAAATATTAAATATAAATACTCAAGTTGTCTAATAATGTGAAAATGAACTGAAGAAGTATTATTGTTTTGGGGGCTATGATGAGAGGGGGGGATTGTTCTCAATGCATTTTAAGGAGGACTTATGTAAGATACTTAAAGACCCTCCAAACCTTGCAGATATGTTGGCAAATTCCCCCCATGTGATCAATGAAGTGTTCACAGGAGCTCGTTCTCACTTCAGGGAAACAGGTCTTTCTGACTTAGGAAGCATTCATTGTTCGGATGGAGTTCTGCACATGCCCTCCTGTCTAGTGATAGCCAGGGAATTTACTTCTTGAGACAACACAACCCTGAGTAAACAATAATCATGGGTGGGGTGATGGAATCAGAATTGTAAGTCCTAGATCCCGCGCTCAGCTCCAATCCCAAATGAGCAAATCCCCCTTCACCCTCTGGCTCAGGTTCCCCACCTGGCTGACATATAAGAACAACAGGAAAAAGGAAGAAATTACAAGACACATCCATGGATGATGGAATTGAATTTTACTCTTCTGCCTTACAAAATCTATTCAGAAATACAAGACAGTGCTATTAGATTCAATGATCTACTAACGTGCTATTCATTCTGTCATTTTTGATCTCATCTTTCATTTGAGAAACAATACCTATCAACAAATTTTCAAATGCAAAGACTAAAAAAACTGAATTTGGCATTTTTGGAGGGAAAAACTAGTAATCCTTAGCAACATTCTCACCCTTTATTTACCCTGCTTTTCAATCAAAGATGTGTAGTGAGCAGTAACTAGGAGTATTTAAAAACCAGCGATAAAGGAGTTATAAAATGAATGAAGATATTTACTCTTCTTTTTTCAATGAATTTATCATCAATTGTGGTAACAAAAATAAACCTCAGTGAAAATGACCTAAAGAGATAAAGGCACATAACCAACTCCAGAGACCGAAGTGAGCAGGAAATATTTAAGATAATTTTTAAAACTGAAACTTCACTGGAAGAAGAATAAAGCACGTGAATAAGGATGACGGATTCCAAACACAGAAAGGGAAAGGCATGCATGATGGTTCACAGATTAACAAAAATACACGGTAAAAGGAAGTAAGCTATGCACAAGGGTGACTTACTGAAATGAATGTGGAAATTCTATATAGAACACATGTTTTGATGTACAGGTCCTACTGACAACCAGCTACTTTTTCTCTTCGAGTAGTGTCTGTCGTCAAAGCAAATACACATCAGCAACCCAAGAGATAATAAATGTTAGACAACATTGGTTATTTCTGAGCTGCACCCAAAACACATACACATGAAGATTATTATACCCTTAGGTATACCCACTCAGTCTCTACTCTTGTCTAACAGAGATTTTAGGAAGTGTGATTCTCTACTACAGTAGAACAAAACTCATGTTTTGTCACCATGTTCCTTTAAAAAGTCTTACTTTTTCGAAACAAGAGCCCAAACAATTTTACAGATTCTATTGTTGGTTTACATAAAAATAAATTACAGTTATTAAATACACTCTGAATTTTTGCCTTATATACTCAAAGAAAAACTGGCCAATGCCCAGTTCTTACAATGTTATATTCATCTAATCCTACATTAAACCACACCCCAAAATGCCATCTAATAGTTACTTGTGATCCCAGCTAAATAAATCCCCTAAACAGCATTCTGAAAGTCAGTTTCTAATCATTTTTCCTGGCTACTAATATAAAATAGACCTAAATATTAATATTTTATTTTTTGGACATTAAATTGGTGGCTACTAAATTTTCTCCTACAGAGTAATTCATCTGAGTCATACGGATGGCTATGTCCAAGAATTCACTTCAGAAACATCAACTGCAACTAAAATTTTTTCTGAAATGTTTGTATGGTATGTCCTGCCATGAATGACAGTCAGTTCATTTGCCTATGAAATTAGTATGCTCTGAGTCCAAAAAAAAATTTACTCTTCCACATGCTGAAATCAAGCTCACTTCAGAAATGAGTTTCTCTTCTCTCTTGAATCTATTACTATTTTAAGTGATCAAAGACTTTGAGAACAATAACTTGGCTTACAATTCATTTGGGATAAAATCGCATGTAAGCAAACTGGGCTACACACCCACTGCAGTCTTTTCTTCCAAAATTTATACTTGTATTTTCCAGAATCACAAGATTTCATTCTTCCTCTGTCAACTGATCACCACTTGCAAGCCTCTTCAAAAGAGAGTTACTAATATGGGGTGTTCTGAAGAGTCTTCAACTTGCTTTCCATTTTTTCCAGCCAAGCAGTATAAACTGTAATATTTGCATTAGTTAGGGTACCTGATTGGAAATATTACTTAATAAGAACATCCATCAGTAAATAGCACAAACTAGGATGATATTATCTCTTTTAAGAACACTCCTATAACCTAAGTATTATTATCTCTATATTCATAAATGAAACGTGTTCAAGGAGGTTACATACATTACTCAGATCACAAATCTAGTAATGGAGGAATCTAAGCTTTAGAATGCAGTTATGTGGATTTGGCTGACTATAAAGTCTGTACTTATTTTATTATAGTGTGTTTCCCCCTTCATTTCCATTTCTACTGTATTTCTTAACACAGGGTACCCCTTCAAGAGCCCATGAACCATTTCTCAAAAACATATCTGGCCACTGACTGAACTTTTTGAAAGTGAGTCATGTTAAAATCTTGATAATAACAATGTTTATTTTTCTCTTTTTAAGTAACCAAGCACTATATACTACCAAATGCCTTCCAATGAGTGCTAAACTTTTGTTACACTAAGCTTGGGATTGAGCCATTATTCCTTTACTTTTCACCAAGCCATCCATTCTATTGCTTTTAATTTATTTTCCTCTGATTATAAATGACTTTAAGAGCTGTCTAAATTCATTCCAGAGCTCAAACAACATAGCCTATAAACTTGTCAGTTTTAACTTTGGGGGTTACAGATCTGTTTGAGAGTTAGATGAAATGTGTACAAACACATACAAGCAGAGTTTTGTAAAAAATGAACGCAGTTGCTTTGAAAAGTAATTTTCTTCAAACTCATCAAACAACTTTCAAAAAATATAAAGACGACATTCATGCCAGGGAATAAACTAACCTCCTAGGGTTGCATGTGCCTAACTTCCAGTGATGGGTGTACACTGGAAAAAAAGAATAAAATTAACTAACAGCACAGACACACACACTCATAAAATCTTAGCGGATTAAAAAAAAAAAAAAAACAGTATCCCATAAAAATTAGCCAAGGACCATTACAATCTTTAAGACTAACTGTCAGGGGTCAATTAGTGCTTATAATAATTCAGTACATTAACTGAAAAAGTACCTTTCCATTTTACAGCTCTGTCTAGAGAACTTTAAAAACAAATGTGATCTGTGTTTTAAAATGGCCTGTACCGGGCTTCCCTGGTGACACAGTGGTTGAGAGTCCGCCTGTCGATGCAGGGGACACGGGTTCGTGCCCCGGTCCGGGAAGATCCCACATGCTGCGGAGCGGCTGGGCCCGTGAGCCATGGCCACTGAGCCTGCGCGTCCGGAGCCTGTGCTCCGCAACGGGAGAGGCCACAGCAGTGAGAGGCCCGTGTACCGCAAAAAAAAAAAAAAAAAAAAAAAAAAAAGGCCTGTACCACCATGGTGACCAGCTGACCACTCTGCTTTATGGACTCATTTCCCTAATCTCCACTACGGTGAAATATGTCAGACAGATGTTTCAAGGCGCATCTCTAACCAACATATTCAGGTCCAATTAAAAACATCTGCAGATCTACATTACAAATGCTTTCAAATAGAATTATTCGCTAAGGTCCAGAAATGTTAGAGGGAGGATTTTCTTCTCTACTTCAAGTGCAGCAACTCTTGTTTCAAAAGTCAGGCTGCTGGCGAATTAATTGAAGCCCAGTGGATGACATTCTGTCAAAACAATCTGCAAACGTTTATTTTGCTGCCACAGTTCAGCTGAAACCAGTTCCTACTGCGATACTGACACTGCTATAATGTTGATTCATTCTTTTGTGTCTTCAAAAATTAATAACCATAACTTTTGTTTTTTAAATGGTTTGCAATTGCCAACAATATGCTACCTCCAACTGGCTCTAAATAAAGCAGTTCATGATTTAACTTGTTCTCAAAAGCAGGAAGGCATCTCTCTCTGAAACTCTGGGTCCTAACTGGTTTCTCATGCAACAAAGTGAACCTAAAGATCCTACCGCTGTCCTTTATGCCCAAGAAGTGGTGAGAGAGAACTTCAGAGCCATCAGCAAAGAAGTCAAAAAAGACTTTAAAATGTGCACTTTCAGTTGAAAATTTCTATGTTACGATCATTAAATCGTCCATGTTACAAACCAGTCCTCTCATCTAATGTGTGTGTTCTTCAAAACTTTAATCAGAGGGGATAACTGAAGTAGCCATCCAGCCTCAATGTATCTCGGTAAATCTCTATGCTCTGTCTTTAAATTTTAAACAGTCTCATGAATTTTGCACTTAAAATTAATGACTTTATGTTTATTTTATTATAAAAATATTTCTTTCCAAATATCCAAGTAAAAGTAATGCCTTCAGGTAAATATATATTTATCCTGTGTTCCGTACCACTCTATCTCAAGAGCAGGTGCAGCCCAGTCTGAGAAGGAAGTTTTCTCTGTGTCCATTGAAGAAGGTCTAAGTCTATGTCAGCACATGGCTCTGCAATGGCTCGACACCCATCCAGGTGACTATGACCAACTCTCAACCATTCTTTTCAGTTCCTCGTCATAACCAAACTGACTATGATAAAGTAATATAATGACTATCCGAAATCTCGTCTATTTTTGTTTTCCCAGGAAACGCAACTCAAGTCCAAGTCCTTATACACCTCAAAACACTTACTTGCCTTCTCAACCTTGATGAGGTGTGATTTTGGACAGGTCAGCTCTGCCTAAATCTATGGTATTTGCATGAGTTTTAGGTTTGATGCTGTTGGACACAGACGAGGGAGAAAAACAAAGAATTCCATGGGAAAGGGAGGAACCTAGAAAGTCAGCCAAATTTCCAGTCTCTCAAGATTCAGATAGTCATTGTTTGGCTTGATAATTTTATAAATTCCAAGAAAATCAAACATACTATTATTTAATATGGTTGGCTTATTCAATCTCCCTTCAACAGCATGGATAACTAACGGTTGACCGTGAATGTGCAAAGTAGCTGTAGTCTATGATCCTATCAGGCAGGCTATTGATTCATTCACATTCATAAGTTTCTACATACTCATATGTATACTATATACATTTAATGAGTATACTCATCTATATACACGATAGTACTCTGAGTGGGCTCACATCCCACAAGGGGGAAAGACCCACATGTAAACAGATAATTACAGTAATTGTGTTAAGAGCTTTTGATTTATTCATTCATCCAACTGACACATTAAACATCTACTGTGTATTGAGCCCCTAGTGGGCACTATGCTAGGGGCTCTAACAGAATACTGTCGTTTGTTTTCCTTAAAGCATTTTGGAAGCCTACAGTTCAGTGTAGCTAGAGCAGAGAGCATGAAAATGTGGTAAGAGAAGAAAGAGGAGAGTATAAAAATAGTATGAGATAAGTTGTGAATGGCCCTACATATTTTGATAAGGCATTTAGACTTTATCCTCTAGTACCAATAGGGAAGTATTGAGGGCCTCAAGCAGGGAGTGGTAACACCAGCTGTGTGTTTTAGAAAGTTGTTTACGGCAGTGCCATAGTTGGTGGGAGGGAGGGTAGCCAGCTGTTCTTACCACAATGAACATACCTATAACGCTGTGATAGGAGCTGTGGACACCTATTCAAGTTCACTAATTTTTGTATCTCAGCATCTTTGTTTTCTTAGCTGCACACACCTTGAGAATGCAGCGGCTGCTTCTGCTTGCTTCTAACAATTTAATGACCTGTGGTTAGGCTACGCTGATTCAAAACTGTACTCAGCATTTCTTTTGCCAATCTGTTCATAAACGCACCACTTCCACGTATCAGACAACATCTGATAAGCTTACCTTATTTTCATCCATACTCTTCACCCACGTAAAAAACCTAAACTAACTTGTGGCAAACCGAGACAACAGTTCCTGCTGTAGTCAGATAATGGTGGTGTGGCTTCCAATGTCAATGGCTTAGGAAGGTGATCCCAAACTCAGACTTCATTCTCTCAGCTACTCTCATTCTACATTAACCACTATTAACCCTTGGTAACCAATTACACTTGAAGTATCTTTAAGTGCTTTTTCCGATGGTTGAAAGCAAAAATCTAAAGCAGGCTTTTAGCCAAGACAATACCTGAGTTGTGTTTTCCAAACAGGCCTGATCATCAATTCACCTGAGGTGATTAAAAACACAGATTACAGGGTTTCCAGGTCTCAGTAGGTCTGAACAGAGGGGTGAACCAGGAATCTGTATTTTTAACAGATCTCCTGGGTGAGCTTATGAATTAGGCTGGTTGATGAATCCCAGATCAAAGCTACCTTAATGAGTTCCTTATAATTAAAGCAGCATTACGCACATATTTTTCTCTTAAGTACTTTAATGAAACTCATGCAATCACTTTAAGTAATTGCCACCCATTTAATGTTTACTGAAACAGTTTACAACTAATTCCCATGCCATTTTCTAAACGCTTCAGGCTTACTTGGCTTTCCTACTGCACATTAAACAGTTTGTTAACTATTAATAAAGAGTGAAGAGAAATCAGAATCTGGAGGTCATTTCAACAGTTAAAGGGGCCGCCAAGAAGCATGATTTGTAATTAGCAAAGCACATGTGAGATCCTTGTGGCATTAACCAGGTCCTTATGATCAGGGCTTTAAAGCAAGAGCAGCCCACGAATAAACAACTCACTTCCTAAAATAAGTCACTTTCTCTTTTTCTCCCGGTCAATCAAAAAACATACAGGAATATTAACATATTGAAGGAGAAAAAACATATGATCATCTCAATAGATGCAGAGAAAGCTTTCGACAAAATTCAACACCCATTTATGATAAAAACCCTGCAGAAAGTAGGCATAGAGGGAACTTTCCTCAACATAATAAAGGCCATATATGACAAACCCACAGCCAACCTCATCCTCAATGGTGAAAAACTGAAAGCATTCCCACTAAGATCAGGAACAAGACAAGGCTGCCCACTCTCACCACTCTTATTCAACATAGTTTTGGAAGTCTTAGCCACAGCAATCAGAAAAGAAAAAGAAATAAAAGGAATCCAAAATGGAAAAGAAGAAGTAAAGCTGTCACTGTTTGCAGATGACATGATACTATACATAGAGAATCCTAAAGATTCTACCAGAAAACTACTAGAGCTAATCAATGAATCTGGTAAAGTAGCAGGATACAAAATTAATACACAGAAATCTCTAGCATTCCTATACACTAATGATGAAAAATCTGAAAGTGAAATCAAGAAAACACTCCCATTTACCATTGCAACAAAAAGAATAAAATATCTAGGAATAAACCTACCTAAGGAGACAAAAGACCTGTATGCAGAAAATTATAAGACACTGATGAAAGAAATTAAAGATGATACGAATAGATGGAGAGATATACCACGTTCTTGGATTGGAAGAATCAACATTGTGAAAATGACTATACTACCCAAAGCAATCTACAGATCGAATGCAATCCCTATCAAACTACCACTGGCATTTTTCACAGAACTAGAACAAAAAATTTCACAATTTGTATGGAAACACAGAAGACCCCGAATAGCCAAAGCAATCTTGAGAACGAAAAACGGAGCTGGAGGAATCAGGCTCCCTGAATTCAGACTATACTACAAAGCTACAGTAATCAAGACAGTATGGTACTGGCACAAAAACAGAAAGATAGATCAATGGAACAGGATAGAAAACCCAGAGATAAACCCACGCACATATGGTCACCTTATCTTTGATAAAGGAGGCAGGAATGTACAGTGGAGAAAGGACAGCCTCTTCAATAAGTGGTGCTGGGAAAACTGGACAGCTACATGTAAAAGTATGAGATTAGATCACTCCCTAACACCATACACAAAAATAAGCTCAAAATGGATTAAAGACCTAAATATAAGGCCAGAAACTATCAAACTCTTAGAGGAAAACATAGGCAGAACACTCTATGACATAAATCACAGCAAGACCCTTTTTGACCCACCTCCTAGACAAATGGAAATAAAAACGAAAATAAACAAACGGGACCTCATGAAACTTCAAAGCTTTTGCACAGCAAAGGAAACCATAAACAAGACCAAAACACACCCCTCAGAATGGGAGAAAATATTTGCAAATGAAGCAACTGACAAAGGATCAATCTCCAAAATTTACAAGCAGCTCATGAAGCTCAATAACAAAAAAACAAACAACCCAATTCAAAAATGGGCAGAAGACCTAAATAGACATTTCTCCAAAGAAGATATATAGACTGCCAACAAACACATGAAAGAATGCTCAACATCATTAATCATTAGAGAAATGCAAATCAAAACTACAATGAGGTATCATCTCACGCCAGTCAGAATGGCCATCATAAAAAATCTAGAAACAATAAATGCTGGAGAGGGTGTGGAGAAAAGGGAACACTCTTGCACTGCTGGTAGGAATGTGAATTGGTACAGCCACTATGGAGAACAGTATGGAGGTTCCTTAAAAAACTACAAATAGAACTACCCTATGACCCAGCAATCCCACTCCTGGGCATATACCCTGAGAACACCATAACTCAAAAAGAGTCATGTACCAAAATGTTCACTGCAGCTCTATTTACAATAGCCCGGAGATGGAAACAACCTAAGTGCCCATCACCGGATGAATGGATAAAGAAGATGGGGCACATATATACAATGGAATATTACTCAGCCATAAAAAGAAACGAAATTGAGCTATTTGTAATGAGGTGGATAGACCTAGAGTCTGTCATACAGAGTGAAGTAAGTCAGAAAGAGAAAGACAAATACCATATGCTAACACATATATATGGAATTTAAGGGAAAAAAATGTCATGAAGAACCTAGGGGTAAGACAGGAATAAAGACACAGACCTACTGGAGAACGGACTTGAGGATGTTGGGAGGGGGAAGGGTGAACTGTGACAAAGCGAGAGACAGGCATGGACATATATACACTACCAAATATAAGGTAGATAGCTAGTGGGAAGCAGCCGGGTAGCACAGGGAGATAAGCTCGGTGCTTTGTGATGACCTAGAGGGGTGGGATAGGGAGGGTGGAGGGAGGGAGACGCAAGAGGGAAGAGATATGGGAACATATGTATAACTGATTCACTTTGTTATAAAGCAGAAACTAACACACCATTGTAAAGCAATTATACCCCAATAAAGATGTTTTAAAAAAAAACATACAGGAAAGTACTATTTTTGCTGGTTACAATGAGTATTTGTGAGGAGACATTAGAGATAAATGAACTCAGGGCAAAGATATGTGTAAACAAAACACAAAAAATTGCTAATGGCTACTAAGTGATTACTATTCTTTTTTTTTGGGGGGGGGGGAATTATCAGACCAGGAATTTATTTACTTTAACATCTTTATTGGAGTATAATTGCTTTACAATGTCGTGTTAGTTTCTGCTGTATAACAAAGTGAATCAGCTATATGCATACATATATCCCCATATCCCCTCCCTCTTGCGTCTCCCTCCCACCCTCCCTATCCCACCCCTCTAGGTCATCACGAAGCACCGAGCTGATCTCCCTGTGCTATGCAGCTGCTTCCCAGTAGCTATCTATTTTACATTTGGTAGTGTATATATGTCAGTGCCACTCTCACTTCATCCCAGCTTACCCTTCCCCCCACCCCATGTCCTCAAGTCCATTCTCTACGTCTGTGTCTTTATTAATGTCCTGCCCCTAATAGCCAAAGCAATCTTGAGAAAGAAAAACAGAGCTGGAGGAATCAGGCTCCCTGAATTCAGACTATACTACAAAGCTACAGTAAGCAAGACAGTATGGTACTGGCACAAAAACAGAAATATAGAACAATGGAACAGGACAGAAAGCCCAGAAATAAACCCACACACATATGGTCACCTTATCTTTGATACAGGGGGCAAGAATATACAATGGAGAAAAGACTGCCTCTTCAATAAGTGGTGCTGGGAAAACTGGACAGCTACATGTAAAAGAATGAAATTAGCACACTCCCTAACACCATATACAAAAATAAACTCAAAATGGATTAAAGACCTAAATGTAAGGCCAGACACTGTAAAACTCTTAGAGGAAAACATAGGCAGAACACTCTATGACATAAATCACAGCAAGATCCTTTTTGACCCTCCTCCTAGAGAAATGGAAATAAAAACAAACAAATGGGACCTAATTAAACTTAAGAGCTTTTGCACAGCAAAGGAAACCATAAACAAGATGAAAAGACAACCCTCAGGATGAGTGATTACTATCCTTAATGCTTAGTCTTTGCATTTAATTTTTTCCATTTAATAATGCTAGGTACCATTATTATCCCCATTTTATAGATGAGTAAACTGAGGCACAGAGTAGTTAAGTAACCTACCCAAGGTCAAACAGCGCCAATAAGTAGCAGAAATAGGAACTAAAACCAGAGTCTATGCTTTTAACCACCCTGGTGTACTGATGGAAAAAGAATTACAGGCTTGAACTGTGCTTGAGAGAGGTACAGAGCTATGACCAGAAACACGGGAAGGAACAGATCTTCAAACCAATTCAGGCTTGCAAATCAGTATCCAGTTCACTACTGGGGGCCTATTATGTGTCACACTGCACTCAGTACTTTGGGAAATATTAATACAAGGATGAATAAGACATAATCTCTTCTCATTTTCGATGCATGATTTAATTGTCAACACTTTCATAAAGCCTTCTCTAACTCCAGATAGAATTAATCAGTGCCTTCTGGAGGTGCGCAAAGTACTGTGTGTGTCTCTCAAGCAGTATGATATCACTTTTCATACTGCATTATAATTAAGTCTTCACATGTCTGCTGCTCCTCCCATTAGGGTTGTAGGTTCCATGGCCCAGGCTGGGAATAGGGATCATGTCTTAGCTCCTTCTCCAGTACCTGGATTCCTAGCAGTGTGCCTGGGCACACTGCTGTCTCCCAACAGATGTTTGATGAATGAATGAACAAATGAAACACGGAAAGAGGGACACAGAAGTGAAATAAACGGCTCTAAGAGTCACAGTATGCTAGTGGCAAAGAGGAGAAGAATTTGTATATTCAGCCCTAGTCCAACATTCTGTCTGATACACCACATGCACCACACTAATCTTCTCTTTTGCTAAAACTTCATGATTTAACATTTTCTCATATATCATGAAACACACAAAATTTGCTCACATTTCATCTTTATGCTTCATCTCATTTAATATAGTAAACCCTTGTAGGCAGGGGCCAGTGTACACCTCACTTACTGTGTCAGGCCATGCTAAAGGCTTCCATAACTGCAGTTTAATTTTCAGAAGAGCCCTCTGAAGGAGCTCATTCTAAAAATGAAGGTTTAGGGATTTCTCTGGCAGTCCAGTGGTTAGGACTCTGCACTTGCACTGCAGGGGGCACGTGTTCAATCCCTGGTTGGGGAACTAGGATCCTGCCTGCTGCACCGCAAGGCCAAAAAATTAAAAATTTTTTTTTAAATTTTAAAATGAAGCTTTAGAGAGGTCAAGCCACTTGCCCAAAGTTACACAGCTAGTAAGACACACACGTGGGACTTAAATCTAACTCCAAATCACACAGTAGTAACCACTGTCCTACTTTTGTGCTTTTAAAGATCCAAATCCCAGCCCTTCCCCCTACTACTTATGTGACCTTGGGGAAATTATTCAACTTTTCTCATTTTTTCCCAGCTTCACTGAGGTATAATTGACATATAACGTTGTATAAGTTCAAGGTGTAAAACATGATGATTTGATACAAGTGTTGATATATATTGTGATGGTTACTATGATGATGATTACCACAACAACGTTAACATCTCCATCACCCCACATAATTATCTGTGTGTGTGTGTGTGTGTGTGTGTGTGGTGAGAACATTTAAGATCTGCTCTCTTAGCGACTTACAGGTATATAATACAGTGTTGTTAACTATAGTCACTATGCTGTATCTCCAGAACTTATTCATCTTATAACTGGAAGTTTGTACCCTTTGACCAATATCTCCCTATTTCTCCCACCCCTCAGCCCCTGATACCCACCATTCTACTCTCTATTGCTGTGAGTTCATGAGCTTCATTTTTATCATCTGTGAGGTTGGTGATTGAGAACTCACAGGAATGACATAACGATTAAATGAAAGAATAAATGTAAGTTGTTGGTCACATAGTAGGTATTCGGTAAGTATGTACCGATGGGCCCACTGAATAATCAGATTCTGCTCAGCAATTCAGCACATTTGTTAATGATCAATTTAGATAATAAAACTTCTATTAAATGCTATGCCGTAAAGACAACTATGTTGGTTGAAAGTTGCTAAGACAGTAGACCCTAAAAGTTCTCATTACAAGAAAAAGAATTTTTTGAAACTCTATGAGGTAATGGATGTTAACTAAAGTTATTTTGGTGATCATTTCACAGTATATACATATATCAAGTCATTATGCTGTACACCTTAAACTTATACAGTGTTGTATGTCAATTGTATCTCAGTAAAACTGGGGAAAAAAATTTACAACTATGTTGTGATTTCTCTCCCAAATGATGGAGTTCCAAGTGTTCCACAAAATTTAAAGTATAAGTGAAAGTAAGATTCTACAGTGACTAAAGATACCTATAGGTTAACATTCTTCTAGGATACCTTTGTACCATCCCTATTTAATAAGTAAGGACTCTAAAATACAAAAGCAAAAAGCTTGGCCAAGGCCAACTCATTAATTGGGGAATTTGGAACCTGCATCCTGCACTCATTTAATCACAGCTACCTTGCTCCCATACTAAGGTGTGGCTCTTTTTCTAAAACACACTCCCAAACTGAATCACAGACTTTCGACCCAACAGAGGAAAGATTCAGAAGACCTAATTTCAGATTCAGGCTCTACCACATACCAGCTCTGTGAATCAGGCCAAAGTTTCCTCATCAACAGAGTAGGGATGAACAGCTTTCTCACAGGACGCTATGGGGGTTAAATATACAATGCATAGGAATGGGCCTAGCGTAAAGTCAAGAATATAACAGGCGCTTGACAGATGCCGATGAAACAGAAGCTGGAGCTCATGAGATGCAGCAAAGTACTGGTGCCCCTTTTCTTGCAAGTACTTTAATATAGCAAGGAAGAAGGGAAGAGAGGAAGGAAGGGAGGGGGAAAGAGAGGGACAGGGGATGGACAGGAAAAAGAAGGAGAAGAAGGAGGGGGAGGGAGGGAAAGAAGAGGAGATAAAAACACCTATCTGGGATGTTATAGCTGCAACTCGGTTGAGACACAGCAGGCAGGCTTCGAATTCATATAGTCTTGTGATTGTGATTGGATTACAATGTTAAACTAGGGCCTCCTGTTTTAATCTCTCCGGTAAGAGAACAGAAATTGTGATTCCTAATCAAAAAGTAAAATGGGATGGGTCATAAATAGCTACTTTTCATCCATATATACTAGAAGAGTTGTTTTTCAAGCGATGGTCCATGGGAAAGACATCAGGAGACAAAAAAAAAAAACGCCTTTAAGTCTGAGAACAAAGTCATCTGCAGACATTCTGACAGCGCGACAAAGAAATGTGTGAAAACACTAATAGGCATATTGCTGCTGTGAAATGACACTTACAACTGTGGAAGTGCCATTTGGGCTAAATTTTATTATAAGCAACCAATCTGCTTTTCTTTACTCCCAAAGAAGGATTACATGAATAATCGATCAACTGCCCCTACCAACCCATCTTAGCATTTATCTATCCATCCCTTCTGCTAAATCCTCAGATTTGTATCTGTAATGTCCCTCAAGTTCATGAGAGGTACCACTCAAGATCACTACCACATTCATAGCAGAGATTAAAACAGAGGAAAATGAGATCTGATGGAAATTACTTTAGAGAGAGAAACAGATGGGAACAGCCTGATTTTTAGACTTTTCTTTTTGTAGATGGAAAACCTCATTTATAATAAAATGTATTGTAAACCTCAGGAAAACAATTACCACTAAAAGTGAAAAAGTTTAAGGAAACCTGACAGAGTTTGAAAAACAACCCATCTAAAACCCATTTACCAAAATCTATGCTTAGATAGCGTATGTGATGTTTTTTCATCTCCAAAATACCCTATTTAAGCCTAACATGGCACCATCCTCCTTTCCCATAGGGTCGCAAAGTCCCAGTCTTAGTGTTACCAAAGAGTCATACAATGAAGGCTGCCACTGAAGGTCACCATTGAAATACACGTGTCCTGCCTAGAAACAGGCGGCTGAAAACTACGCATTGAGGATAGAGTGCCTACCTTTCAGAATATCAGCATACCTGGGGGTGGAGAAACAAACAGCCAGGAGTCAACAGTGCAGGTAGCCCACATCAAAGAGAGTGCGCCACTGACAACCAGTGAGGTTCAAGACCCACAAGTCCATGTCCACACATTCCCTTTGCTGCCTTACATCTTTAAAGGTCATTTTCATTGATACGGAAGGTCTCTTACCTTCATTCTCTGTGGAAGGAATCAAACAATTGTGGTCATAGAGAAAAATCACAGAGTCAGAGAATTTTAGATCCGGAAAGGACCTTAGAAATTACATAGAATTATCATTTTACAAACAAGAAAATAGGTTCAGAGACATTAAGGGAAACATCCATGTTCAGCAAGACTTTTTTTAAATGCATGACTCTCAGCTCGTTGCTTCTCTACCACCACGATACACTTTTCTCAATAACCGGGTTGTTTTTAAAATATTTCCTTTGCTAAGACTGAAAAAGAATCACCATTATTTCCAAGCCCGCAAGAATAAATATATAGCTCTCAACTCAGATACGTGCCTCCTCCCACATCCACAACGATCACTCCTACCTAGAAACTGAAATAAAATAGCATCTTACGAAGCTATACCATTCTTTCTCAATAAAACAAAAGCACCAAACACCAAAAATAGAGAACAAAACTGGGAATGTGTCAGACTTATCATAGTAATTGTTATTCATTTCCTCAGCACCTGTCACCAAATGCCCTATTTCCTATGGCCAAGAAATCAGGGAGGCTGGTTGTCGGCCAGTTGGCTGAAGTCACAACACATCCTCCCGCCACTTTTCTGCCTCACGGAGAGCAAAACCGAATCTCGTAACTTGACTAATTCAACACTTCAGTCAAACCCAGAATAAAACTTTTCTTTGGAATTATAAACAATGTTCACATTGCAAGCATCTAGATGTGTGAGATGTCCTGCTTCAAAAAAGAAGTTTTAAGGATAAACATAATAGCTAGACTAATAAATAAAACTTGCTAAGATTTCACTAAAGTTGAACCCCAGAAGATATTTTCAGCAGAAAAGTTTCCAATGAATAGAACAAGCAAATAAATTGAAGATGAAGCCAAAAAATGAAATGAAACCAGCCACTCATCTATGAGGCTGGATGGAAGAAAACCAAGTCCCAACTGATAAACAGAAGCCCTTCTACAAAGTGGGAAACACAGAACCTACCTATTCCTGAACCAGAACTGTTTCCTGTTGACACTTTCTAACCTGAAGATGGCCCCAGCGTCCAACTGAGGAAACACATTTTCCAGGATGGGAAACTCACCTTCGGAAATCCTGAATCTTCTTTCCTCTACTGCTTATTTTGTAACCAAAGGACTCTCACTTTTACCAAAACAGCTAGATAATTTCCCTGAAAAGTGTAATACACATCTGACCATATCTGTGTATTTGGTGACTCACAAAATTATTGTTTTAAAAGTTGTTAAATGTTACTCTTTAAGCATCAATGTAAAGTATAAAATACTATCAACCTTAACAGCTGAACCTAATCCTTCAAAGTGGTCTTTCACCGGGCTGTGCAGAAACTAAGCCATTACTGATCTCTATCCTCAGCCTCCTTCCTTTTCTCCACCCAAGGCTGCTTGAGGAACCCCAGCATATCTGTGATTTTTCACTCCTTACCAGTAGCCCTTAACATGAATATACCTTTTGACCACCAAAGCAGGGTATATTAAGTTTATGTCTTCTCTTCTCTGGGATTAAGACGACTCATGAGGCATTCATTACTAATGCTGGATTATACTAGAGACAGTAAATTTAAAACAATAACAATAATTAACATTTGTGTGGCAGTTTACAGTTCACAAAATGTTTTTAAATATATTGCCTCATTTGAGGCTCACAAGTCCCAACCAGGAAGGGAAAGGGAGATGGAAACAGAGCCTCAGCAGGTCATAGTGCCATTACGTGGCAGAAGCAAAACTTGAACCTAGGTCCTCTGATTTCAAATACTATGATGCTATCTTCTCTTTATACTATGGCAAAAGAAACAAATGTATTGGTGAATTTAAAAACTTTATTGATATATGTGTGTATACATATACATGGCAAATATGAAAGTTAGATGTGAGGATAAGTGATTATCTTCTACAGAAACAACCACACGTGAGAAAACGAAGAGTAAGCGGTTTTTAACAATGAATGTGTGACATGATTTTGCAGAGAAGGCACGTGATGTTACAAGGGCAGCTCCAGTATTCAGGAATAATAATGAGGACAATAAGCTAAAGAAGCTCAGAGTATTACCTGGAGACGCAGACTCAGTCCGTGATGCTGATGGTTTACGGCACAGGGGCTGTAGCAGCCTGCCTCTGGGCAGGGCACAGTTAATGCAGATTCTGCAAGGACTCTGTCCCATGGCCAAGTCTCTAGCTGAGTTTTACAAGGACCTCTTTGTCTTGGGCCCCCTCCCAACACATGGGAAACCTCAGAATGGCTCTTGCCACTGAGTGCAACTAAGCTGAGCCACTTGGTATTACTGGCTCTCGAGGGTGGCCAGCTAGTTGAGCCAAGACATATTTCCAATATTTCTCAGTCCTGCAAACAACCTATACTTTGTAAGAGCTTGTCTTTTATCTTTAATAAAAGATTAGGGGGTACTTTTTTCCAATAATACTTTAAAATCCAGATAATTTGAGAGAACAACGTAATATCCAATGAAGGATAATTTCATATTTTCTGCCTTTTACTTCCTATCACTCAGCCAATATGGCAAACCAACATGTCTGTGGAAATGACGTATCTACAAGGACAGAATACTTCTCCTTTTTAACCCGAAAGAGCAGATTTTTAAGTAAGTGTAGTAAGTAGAGAATTATTTGAAACGATCAACTCCAAGGTATGCCAAACACACAGAAGTAAGCCCCTTTTTGAAATTAGGAAAACATTAAGGAGACAATACAAATAACCAACAGAAATTATCAAATCATGTTTCAGTCTTTCCAAATCCTTTTTTGATGTTTAAAACATTATCATTTAGTCTAGTGTGTCTAAAAGTAACTAATGGCCCCCAAACAGAAAATACATCCAACTCAATAAAAATAAATCCAAGGAGCCTAGCACTTTGCCATTTACCCAGACATTTCTTATAACATAGAAATGCTGCATGCTACTAAAAGATACAAATTGGATTTTTAGGCTCAAAGTTCATGGATCATTACACATGAGCTAGGTCAATTTCTAACTATACCTATTGCAAAACACAAGTTATTATCTTTCTACATGTGCATTTAAATGCATATAAGTCCAAAGAGAAAAGAGTAGACAGATAACCCTGGAGAGGACTCAAGAGCAAAGGGATGAAGAGAGGCTTTGATTTTCTGCTCCATTACTTATTCTGTATTGTATTGCTTTTGACTCCATTCTGTTTCAACTATGGAAATAAAAATACATTAAAATTTTATTTGTACGAGATAAAGAAAGAAAGTTTAAAAAACAGAACAAATTTAAAAGATTCTGTTCAAGGCAGGACAACTAAAGACCTGGAAACAAGCACTGAATGGCACAATGCCTTAGAAGTGGAGGAGTGGGCAGCCACTGCCATGGATGAGCACACTCCCATTGTGAAGACTCAAAGTGAAAAGGCAGGAGGGACTACAAATATTTTCTTCTCCAGTCAATGCTGAAGAAGGAATTGGTTGTGATTGCTTCCTCTCTTAGGAAACTCAAGGTAAAGCCCCTGAAAATCCCGTACATGGGTATTAAAAAGGATCTAAAACTAGAGGTAAAAGCCAGTCCAGAGTTACTGCATAAATACGTAAGGTTTGCAGCTCCAGGGTCTAAGCTGTCCTTGGAGACAAGGATCAAGAGATAATTTTTCTCCATCTCTAAGTCCAGAGGCAGAGCAACAGTCCCCAGTTTCTGTGTGTTAGACTCAGATAGGAAATGACCTAACTCTCAGCAGGGCAAGAAGATCAGTGGATAGCTCTGAAGGAGAACGTGAAAGAAAAGCAGGTGTGGGGAGGAGAAAAGGAGCTTTTCACTTTGCCACAGTCCATGACTGATCCAAGAATGTCATTTTTTTTAACTAAATTTTTAATTTTTAAATTTTTTTGGATGTGCCGGGTCTTAGTCGCGGCACGGGGGATCTTCGTTGCGGCCTGCGGACTTCTTAGTTGCAGCATGCAGACTCTTAGTTACGGCATGCATGCGGGATCTAGTTCCCTGACCAGGGATCGAACCCAGGCTACCTGCACTGGGAGCGTGGAGTCTTAACCACTGGACCACCAGGGAGGTCCCAAGAATGTCATTGTAAATTGTAAGGAGGAGGAGTCTGGCTCAGAAAGGACTCAGCCTAAAATATTCCCAGACTCAATCGAGTAGGAGCTGAAGAACGCTCCAACTCCCAGAAGGGTTCCAGGTGCTCAGCTGAACTGTCAACCATACCAAGTTACATTAACGGCAAAGCCTTAGCTATTTACCTCTAAAGAGAATGCCACCTCCATACACCCTCTCATATACCACTGATCATACTGCAAATTGATAAAGACTTTGTGGAGGATAACTGTGATGATGCATACCAGAAGCTTCCAGTTCTGCTTCCAGACCCAGAATTGCGCGTTTTGCAATTTATTCTGAGGAAATAACCATGGATGGCCTCAAGGATTTAACTACAGGGCAGTTTGTTAAGGCACTACTTACAGTAACCAAAATGAGGAAGAACCTAACACCCCAAAACAGGGGAATGGTTAAATAAATTATGGTACATCTGTGCAACAGCCTTAAAATGACACTGGGTTGGCTATAAAACTATATAATAATCTAGGAAGGTATTCATGAGACACTGTTAGGAAAAAAAGAGCAGGTTTTGAACATAGTATGTATTTATAGTATAATACCATTTTTATCAAAAATATATACATTTAATATACAAACTTAGGAGGATATACCTAAAACATTAATGGCCTATCTATAGATCCCAGGTGATTGTTACATTTTTCTTCTTTCTGATTATTGATATTAATTATATTTTCTTCAATATAAATACATATACATTACTTTTGCAATAAAAAGTATTCTGAAGTATTGTAAAATAGATAACTTCTAAATCTACATCTATAATTATGATGTTCCTAAACTTTAGTTCTTTGTCTACAATTATCATTCCCTACAGAAACAAGCTCTATTCCCCACTTCACTCATTGAAATTATTGCCCTCGGTCATCCATACCTAAAAACCTAAGGTCTGAATACGCATACTTTATAACTTCAGCATACCTAAATGGTCAAATTGTAGAAAGGTAAATAAGCAGCCTCATAAAAGCAGTAAGTTATAAAGAATCTGTTTTATGGAACAAGATTGAATGTTTTGCAAAGGAAAAACTAAACTACCCTTTTGACTAGTGATTTGTCGCGTTTTCAGCTCAATATAACCGTACACATAATATTTGTAACAATTGTGGCTATCATTTGCTTTTTCCATATCATTGGCTGAAAAAAACAAACTACTTTTAAGACAGCATCCTGAAGTTTAAATTAAAAGAGAACATACAGTAGACAGAAATCAGTCTGGTAAGGGGTAATCTCTGTCTTTCGTCCTTAAATCGGTGGCATGTGTATCTTCTATAATTAATGGCAAAATCTCCTTCACAAGCGGTTTCCAGATGCCTTCCTTAAACGAGAGCTAATCAGTCTCTGATTCATTATGTGTTCAGGAATGCTCTTCTAACAGGCACACTTGCTAGCTCAGTGCAAAAGAAATATTACTACCCACTCCACTGACATTAAAAAAAAAATTCAAATAAGTTTAATCTCTTTCAGGGCCAGTTGTAGACATACATTCTTCCCCTAGCCAGGTCCGAACCAATTTAAAAACATCCAAACATGAACTTCCATCAACCCATGATCTAATGTGATGAGTTCACCAAGGTGTCCAAGAACCCGAATCACGTGCCAAGGGAAATACAATGAACAGGCCGCTCCAGAGTGAACACACGCTTCATACCTGGCAGGGGAATCTGTTCCACTGCAGCACTAGACAGCTTCACAGAGGAAACCTTTCCTAACTGGAGAGTTTGCTTCTCCCTTAAACTCACAGAAATCTTACTTCTATTTTATGTACTTTATTCTTCTGAATGTTCCACCTTGTTCCAGAAAAAACTTACTGTAGTTACTAGTATACTCCTAGTTTGGGAAGGAACATGAAAACTATTTCTGGAAATTTTTGTCAGGTTTAGTTCTCCTTTAAATCCACAGGGGAAATGAAGACCCTAACTTTTTCCTTGGAATTTCTTTATCATCTACTCCAAAAATCGATTGTGTAACCATTACCTCACCCTTCACTAATGTGATGAAAGCTCATCCTTCCCGCTGGTTCACAGTAAAAGGACAGCTCATATAGTGAATGCTTTCAATTATGAGTGCTCAGACCTTAACAGTGACAGGGGTATGTCCTGGGTTGCAAATGGATACCCTGACAGCTCAAAACACATGAAATGGAAAAAAATATAGTTACCCCAAACTTAAGCACTAAAAGAATTATCTAACTGACCCTGGAGACCCGCCATTGAATAGATTTTGCCAAGGGACATTTTCATGTGACACCAGCAGTCAATGGACTCATGGAGCCAGCTCATGAGAACTTGCCGGGTTTCTAATCAAGATGTTGTTAAGGGCATCGTTCACTGCATTATAGAAAGCCCTCTTTATTTCTTTCTGGGTCTGTGTTGGTTATACCTGTGCTTCTCCTAAACAAGTGATTTGTTTTTAATTCATGGTCTCTATAAGTGGAGTAAGAAAACAAGTTCCACATTTGCCTTGGTTGATAGAAAACTTAAAAACAAAAATGAGGTCCACATATACCACATGGCCATGACTACTCACTGGCTTACATTTGTTCTTTCTTGACTCCATTTAAGTCACTTTTTTCCCTTTAGTTTTCCCACTTATTTATAATTTATTCTTTTAGTGTATGTAATAACTATATGTCACCTGGTTTTTGGTAACAAGGTGGAGTTCAAATAAGTAAACTTAGAAAGTTCCTAGACCTTTTGAAAACTATTGGCTCGATTCAATATACATCGCATACCATACAACAGCTTTTGGGAAATGAAGAAGAAACACACTATCATGAATATCACAATCACATATCAACCTGAATAGACAATCAGGAAATTTTCAAATTCCCATGCAATCCAAGTTTAAGCACAGTTCCATGTTCACCCACCTAAGTTATGTTTTATAAAGCACTTGGAAAACACTATATTTTATATCAGAGATACAACACAAGCAATTCACGTTTTGCTGTAGAGACATGAAAATCTGTAGAAACATTAAAGTCATATCCTCAATTATAGCAAAATTGTATTTAGCCCATAGTTAGTTCTGAACATAAAGAAAAATGAGCTAAAGACCAAAAAGAAGTTAATCCCGTCTCTACTTCCCTTCATCCCTTCTCAACTAGTCTGTTGTGATTATAAATCCAAAATCACATATTTAACTCACCAGAAAAGCAGTATATTTTCATCTACTTACATCTGTCAGACCATGTTACAGCTATCGTTCCAGGTTTTCTAACTAATGAGACTACCACTAATTAGCTGAATAGGAGATAAATTGAAAAGCCTGTTTTCTTACTACAAATGTCTCCCTTTAAAGTCATAAAAAAGTGTCTCCTGCCTTTTAAAATTTGAGGTCTTCACCATGTCTAACCTCTCACCTCCATTTATTTATAATAAGTCACTAAATTTATAGCATTGATTCAACATTGACCAAAATTTCTTCGGTGCCCCCATTTCCATGTTAATTAATGCTACTTTTCATAAACGTCAATCTGATTCTTATTGTTTTCCACAGCTCAACATTTTGACAAATCCTTTCAAGCTCATCCATCAGCACACACCAAATAACAGTACCCATGAAGAAGCTTTCAAACCCTGGATTTTCCATTTTCCCAAGGATTTTCCCCAAAGCCAGTATGACCTTGTGAATCGAAGTAAGCCCAACATTTCAGCTTTGAGAGCTTCTCTGTCACATAACCCACCAAATCACCTGACCGGTTTGCATAATATGAGAAATCTAACCTCACCTTCTTCCTGAGGTGTCCTCATAATTTCCCTTGAAATACCAAAGACCCAGTTACCCAGTCATATGTGCTAAAGCAATTACAGAAGGGATTTATTTATTAAACATTAATCCCCTTGTCATGCAGAGTACATAGAAAATCCCTGATGCACTTTTGCTCTGAAACTTCACTGGAAACACATTTTTCTAAGACTCCAAAGACCTTTCCCTTGACAAATCCGATAGGCCTTTCTCAAGTTTTCAATCCCCTTGACCTCTATGCTTCATTTAGCACTGCTGAAATTCTCTTCTCGCATGGTTTCCCTGGATGTTCTCTGTGTTCTTCTACCACCTCTTTCTCTCATTTGCTGACTTTTCTTTTTGCCTGCCTCCACCCCCTTGGCTGGCAACAGTTTGTAAGGTTTGAAACTGGCTTTCTGCATTTCTCCCTCAGTATTCACCACTATGAAGCATATACCACAGGCGTTACTGAACTATCCCCTTATGCGGATGCCTCAAAAATCAATGATTAAGGCTTGACCTCTCAAATAGTGATCCCATCTCCAGTTACTGACTGGTCAACTCAGGCTACGACCCTGACACCTGAAATGTAACATCTCAAAACCTGAGCTCATTTTTTCCAGCCCAGCAGACTTTCCCAACACAGCCCACTAAGCCCTCATTACTTACGCCTGGATTACAACAACCCCTTAACACTCTCCCACCTCTAGCTCCACCACTCCAATCCATTGAAGATATTTATGCTGCCTAAGTAACTTCCTTATCTCAACACATTGCATGTATTCAAGAACCTATGGAGGGACTTCCCTGGCAGTCCTGGTGGTTAAGATTCTGTGCTTCTACTGCAGGGGGCGCAGGTTCGATCTCTAGTCAGGGAAATAAGATCCCACATGCCACACGGCGCAGTGGGGAAAAAAAAAAAAAAAAAAAAAAAGGACCTATAGCATGTTCCTACTGCGGTATCACGTCAAAGCTATAATCAAATTCATCACAAATTATCCATGACCATGGAAGTTCCATGTCAACCAAGCCAGTGTGCCTGACTTGTTCATTGTCATTTCCAAAACTGTGTCCTCACATTTAGCTTTCTTCCTACTCAAAATGCCATCCTCACTTTTATTTGCCAATGTACGTTTCTCTCTTATCCAGTTCAAAATTCATCTCCTTCCTCTGTTAGTCCCACATCTTTAGTACCACTCCCTTCATCACTCAATACTTACAGATTCTATTTACACTATTTTTTTCACTTACTGATAGGTTACTTGGCAAGTGCTCTCAACTGGTGTCGTATGTACACATTATCTTTACCCCTGCTAGATTGTAAAACTCCTTGGAAGCAGGGATTCTCTCCTATTTATAATAACATCTTAGTTTGTATATAAAAACATTTAGAACATTTTGGTATTCTATACAGTACAGTACCAGCAGGTATCCACTAACTAGTTGTTAATTAATAACATAGTTGTCATGGCTGACTAATGTCTTAATCCTATACCCAAATCCTATAATACAAGAAATATTATATACACATCCAACACACATTTCAACCAACAGTCCAAAAAGATACAATTTCCTTTAATAAAAAGTTTGTAAATATTCCACTATAGACACTTTCCCTCTTCAAATCAGCTTAATTTCCTTTCTCGTATTTTCCTCTTTAGCTTTTTCACCTGCCGGAAGGAAAGGGAATAATTTCTTACCTAATGTAAATTACTTACGCCTGTCTGTATTGAAATCCTGGCTCCTCCAACTGCTTCACTCTGTGCTATTCTCAAAGGCATAAGAATGCACCTTCTCAAGGTTAGCCTAGGCCTCTGCTAAGTCCCTAAAGTTTGAGAACCTAGAATGTAATTCCACCAGCCACCTTAAAAGTCAAGAAGCAGCCTCCATTTGACTGAAAGGTACAAAGGTCATGCACATTTTGCCAGTCACAGAAAGGAGAAAAAAGGAAGAATTAGAATTGACTTTCTCTTACCTATAGCATGGAGCGAGGAAAAAAGCAGAGTACTCTCCATAGCATTTCCATGGAGATTTTTTTAACTGAATAAACAACTGAACCACACAAGATGTCCCGAGTGAAGGTATCGGCCTGAAGGCTCGAAATGCCCTCAAAAGCTCCTCTAGAAGCCTACCCTACATTTGCTCTCCAACTCCTTGTTTTCAAGCCAAACCATCAAGAGCTGCATGGATTCACTGTCTCCATCAGAAAGTAGGGCCTCTGACACTTTCAGCAATCCATCCTCCCTGAAAGAAAAGCATTTAGAAAAAACACATGCCTAAACTGATATATCCTAGATCTTCACTCATGGCTCTCAACAGGGTACCAAGCAAGACAGAACCAATTTGAACAGGACATCATCCTGAATGCTGCCCCTTTCTGGCCCAGTCCCCTAGACGATCAGAACCAAAACATGTTAATATGCAATCAGTACATATTAAAAGTCAGATGGACATGGATAGCTGCTAAATGCACTTTCGTAGATACAGAATTTTAAAACGTCAGGGCAATATATTACATCATGGGCATTTTCATCACCATCAGTAATAGATGACATGAAGTCATGATAAAAGCTTGACTTGAGATTACGAAAAGGTGCCTTGAGTCATTTATTCATGTGGAATCTTGGTGACATTTAGTAAATAGAAAACACTGTTTTACCTCATAGTTCAAAGTAGGATTCAGGGCCCAAAAAAATATTTAAGCATTTTGTTTATTTCTTATGTGTTAAAGCTGATCATTGGATTATAACCAAAACTACCAAAACCAAAATTTTTAATTGTGAACTTTCAACAGGAAGTCTAGGATAAATATAGTATCACTGAGACTTTTCTATCAATGGGAAGAAATCACTAGCACAAAAAATACAAGATGTACCTGATGAAAGCAAACTTCTGACTCAAAACACAAAGGCCATACTGTACACTGAAGATATAGAGACAGTCACTGCCAAGGGCACAGGCATGAAGGTCAAACGCCAGGTGGTATTAGTAATGGAAACATGATCCCATAAATGAAAGACTGAATGACACACAAAAGCCTATAAAACACAGGACAACTCTATGCTTCAAGAAGAATGGCTAACATTATCAGAATGTGTGTAGACTACAACTTATGCCTTTCCCACCCTTTATACTTCCGATGTCTAAAAAGCATAAATTCCTATTTTTATCAAGTTTTCTAAAAATGTACAATTCTATTTCCTTTCCTTTGGTTTTAATTTTTATATTTTGAATGTCTGCTTTCCTTCCTATTAGATCTTTCTTTCTGTTACTTTCTGTTCTTTCTAGAATGAGTTGCAGCATGGCTTTCTATTGTGTATACTGGTAACTGGCTGTAATGTGTACTGGTAACTTGCCTGGAAATACTACCACCCAGCTCCCAGGGTAAGAACCTAACTCAAATCTTGGCCCTGCCATTTACTTAAAGGCGTCACCTCAAGAAGTTACTGCTACTTAACCTCATCAAGAGCCAAATTATTTAAAAAGACCATGATAATAATAAAGGTATTCATAATACCTCACAGTTCTTATGAAGATTCAAAGAGAGAATGAACAAAATGTACATCATAGTCCCTGGCACATAATAAATCCTGCCTAATTTTTTTTTGTGTGGTACGCGGGCCTCTCACTGTTGTGGCCTCTCCCGTTGCGGAGCACAGGCTCCGGACGCGCAGGCTCAGCAGCCATGGCTCACGGGCCCAGCCGCTCTGCAGCATGTGGGATCTTCCCAGACCGGGGCACGAACCCATGTCCACTGCATCGGCAGGTGGACTCTCAACCACTGGGCCACCAGGGAAGCCCTGTCTTTGGTTCTTTTGGAAGGCCCAAGACTGCCACTGTAGCTACCAGTTTCCTCCCCGCAACACTGCCCTACCACCATATCCTCTATCTTGGATTATATTTTCCACTGTATTATAGTGTCTCAAATATTTTCATATAAAGTACATAGTTTTTCTAAATATAAAAATATACTTGTCCTCATATGATAAATAATGTGGTTAACTATAAAAAAT
Source organism: Phocoena phocoena (assembly GCF_963924675.1). Classification (NCBI taxonomy): domain Eukaryota; kingdom Metazoa; phylum Chordata; class Mammalia; order Artiodactyla; family Phocoenidae; genus Phocoena; species Phocoena phocoena. The sequence continues at coordinate 50,327,459 of NC_089223.1, forward strand.
TTAAGTTCAATATTTTCCCCCAAATGATGAAAATACTGCTTCACTATCTTCAAGCATTCAGCACAGTTGCTAAGAACTCAGTTATTTGATTTCCCTTTTTTTTTTTTTGCGGTGCGCGGGCCTCTCACTGTTGTGGCCTCTCCCGTTGCGGAGCACAGGCTCCGGACGCGCAGGCTCAGCGGCCATGGCTCACGGGCCCACCCACTCCGCGGCATGGGGGATCTTCCCGGACCGGGGCACGAACCCGTGTCCCCTGCATTGGCAGGCAGACTCTCAACCACTGTGCCCCCAGGGAAGCCCCCCTGCCTAATTTTGAAGTATAAATGATGTTGGTTAGAGTATCACTTCTACCATTTACTCACAATCTTAAACTTCCTACTTCAAAAATGGAATACCAATTGCACAAGATTGTTATAAAGATCAATTGAGACAATGTCAGTGAAAATACTGCTTAACTGTATAGCTATACACAAATGCAAGGTGATGTTACTCTGTCCAACTTAATAAGTTGAGTGTTTTCTGAATGGCATAACCAAAAACAACATATAATGATTGACCTGACTTTGCACAAAGTTATAGAAACTGCTGGTGATGATCCCAGTTTGGTTGGGTGTCTCTGTATTTCGACACAGCATAAGAAGAAACACATGCTAGGGGAAAAACACAAGCCTTCAAATCAAATCTTCCTTTGACAGTACAAAAAAAGTATCCACCACCTGATAAGTAGGAAAGCATCATCCTTCACATCCAATGCTTTCCAATGTTTGGTCTTCTGACCACTTGCAAGAGAATCCACATGGCTGCTTTTATAAAACACTCCTGAGCCACACAACTTACTTCTTAGTCAGATCTCTGGGAGTGAGGCCCAAAAATCTGAATTTTTAACAAGACCTCCAAGGGATTCTGATGTCCACTCGAGTTTGAGAACTGCTGCTTCAAAGTTTTTATTATGAAAAATCATAATAAACAGAGCTAGCACTTGTCACTATGGAAAACTATTTATCAGAAACAAAGGAGGTGGACTTCCCTGGTGGCGCAGTGGTTGGAAATCCGCCTGCCAATGTAGGGGACATGGGTTCGAGCCCTGGTCCGGGAAGATCCCACATGCCACGGAGCAATTAGGCCCACGCACCACAACTACTGAGGTTGTGCTCTGGAGCCCGTGAGTCACAACTACTGAGCCCGCGTGCCACGACTGCTGAAGCCCACACGCCTAGAGCCTGCGTTCTGCAACACAGGAGGCTACCGCGATGAGAAGCCCACGCAGCGCAACAGAGTAGCCCCTGCTCGCCACAACTAGGGAAAGCCCACGTGCTGCAACGAAGACCCAACACAGACAAAAATAAATAAATAAATTCATTAAAAAAAAAAAACAAGGAGGAAACAGATCTTACCAAAAAATTTTAATCTAAGTACAGATTTTGAAATGCACAGGATGGGCGAATTTCAAAAAAATTAAGATTTAACGTTTCAATGACATTTTATAGAGTAATACAAGAATTGTTTTACACCTGGTCGTTATTGAGCAGTCCAGTGTCTCTAGTGCCCTAGCTATTGACTTTGCTTCCCTTAACGCTTGCCCACTTGCCTGTGCCAGCCATATGAGCAGGAGTTGAAAGTCAGCATACTTCCAAGTTCCAATGTTTCATCAGGCCCCAGCTTTCACTGAACTTGCCTGAAATACTAGCACCCATCTTTTGAGCCTAGAGACATCTAATGAGAGGATTATCATCAGCACGGGCATCTGCCTTCACACTACCCAGGTGAGCCTGTAGGGGGTATCCTCACACAAGAGCACCTCTGATAGCACCAGTTCTTTCAACCCAAAACGTTACCAGGAGCCGGGATGGGATCATAAAGAATATGCTATGCCAAGAAAGCCTCATTTCCTTTTCTGATTAAATGACTGCCTCATTTATCTTGAGTTAAGCAAAATATCTAATCCTATCCCATCACTAACTAGTGGCACTCTAGGTCAATTCCTTGAAGCAGTGCTTAGGGCTCTGGCCCATCATGGAACACGTAGAGAATGACATTGGTATGTCACACTGAAGTCTACAGAGGAGGCTACCTGACACCTGGGTCCACTGAAGCCCTGCCAGGCTACCCAAGAGCAGCAGAGATCAATTTCTCAGCATATCCGTAACCCACTGCTGCAGGACACCCATCAGGAAACACACTCCAAGGAATATTACTCCATGACTAAACAGTTGCCTAATCAGATTCCCCATCGAGGGCAGCAGGCTGATAACTATCAGTGAGAGAAGTAAGGTGGCAGGCTAAAGAGGGAAACCCCAGAAAACCAGAGGCTACTGAGGGACAATCTACAACCAAAAAAAGAACCCAAAGTGTAAGAATCAGAAATATGCAAGAAAAAGATGGGGAGCAAAAGCACTGGTGGGAGCAAAGGGGTTCCAAGACCAGGACCCATGTGGGTCATTATCCTCATTTAAATGCAAAGGTTCAGAAAGATATAAACACAGAGAGAGTTGACCGATGAACCAAGATCAGCTTGGAGAAGTAATGCACTGCTGCATTCAACATTGTCAGCAATGACTTGGAAGAAGAGAGATAAATAGAATCTAGCTTATCAAGTCACACAAAGCTGAGAGATGTTATGATTCCTTCTTGTTTTCAAGGGCTGTTACATGGAGAAAGGAGAAAGGATTAAATGTATTAACAAGGATACAACTAAGACCACAGGGTCAAAATTACAGGAAGGTTGACTTTGATCGAATGTAATGAAAGGCGTCTTAGTGATTAAAACTGTCCATAAACGGAATGGACCGCAGTGCAAGAAGTAAGCTCTCTGGCCCTAACAGTGTGAATTATGACCAGTCAGAAAAGTCGTAGCAAGGATTTCTACTTTGGTGAGAGACAGAATAACTGGCCCTTTGTGCTCAAATTCTATGAAAAATACTTTTGGTAGAAATCAAGTCTTTCCATTATTAAAGGAGTAGCAATGAATCTGGCAAAGAGTATAACATCTAAAATATCCCCAGTGTGAATTACAAGTAGAAGCCCTTCATTTCCATTCTGGGAAATATAACTGATAGAGGCTTATTTTTACCTTATGACATCATACTACTACCAGTCTTACTCCTATTACCCTTATCACTGTTGATTAAGTTTCCAACAGAAGTTTATAGACATTACAAGTCAAGACAAAGAAAAAAAGTGATTCTGCTCCTGAAAGCTGACTACCTAGAAAATTCTAAGATGATCATTTCACTCTCCTCATTTAGCATAAAGAAGCAAAAGGAGGAGGGATCTGCAGCCAGAGGACTATAAAAAGCTCACTTGGGTCTAAAAGGATGACACCGTGGACCAGCCTGGTATCGGCTTACACTGAACTCTGCACAGAAGTTCCCTTGGACCGGAACACTTGCAAAACCAATGGAAATTTTGTAAAAGACAAGGAATCAGTTTCATATCCAACCTGATTTCTGTAAATAACAGTAAGTTCTTAATGGGTACAATCTGGTGATCCATAAATCTTAAGGAAAGAAAGTGGGGATCATGTAGCAATAATGTTGATGCAAAAGCCACTCCCCTGACAGCCTCACATTTCCTTCCCCGGAGCTTAGGGTAATGAGGCTACCGCCCTGCACGTAGGACACAAGAGTGGCCTTCATACCCGATCCTGTCGAGATTCTGCTGACTTCCCACCCACAAAGGCCAAGACATTCAGCGCAACTGAGGCAGAACTAGTTTGGCCCTGTGTGACTCTGATGACAAGAAAGAGAAGCTCCTTCTGTGAATCAAATGTTAGGGCTGCACACATTTCAGCTACTGCAGGCAGCTCTGTACCTAGAGTGGCCTCTTGTTCTGGGAAACGTGACCATACAAGAGCATGCAAAGATCAAAGGTGGAATGGGGTTTTCACCCAAAGGCTTCCTAAGACAATGAAACAGAAATGAGGGTGGAGGAGGAAGGAGAGAGAGGAATGAATATTGTGATGATGCTAAAGAAATATAAAATCAGCAGAGCCATGGTCACTGTCTATAGCTGCGCTGAGGCAGAGAAACAGTTTTAGGTTATCACAGAAGACAAAGAGTGACAGAACTTTTCCAAAACGCATGACAGGACATTTGGTAGGTATTCTCATTAACAAAACTCTGCTCATCAGATTCACAGACCAAGGCCATTTGGTATTGTCAGGCCTTACTTAGCTTTAAACGTAATGTGGTCCCTCTTACTATACAGCACAGGGAACTATACCCAGTAGTCTGTAATAACCAATAAGGGAAAAGAATTTGAAAAAGAATACATGTATATATATAACTGAATCACTGTGCTGTACCTGAAACTAACACAACACTGTTAATTAACGATACTTCAATAAAATAAAATATATATATATTTTAAAAATGTAATGATCCCCTTTTCTTTGCATATTTGAAACATCCAGTGACCAGTCATAGGTGTTCCACTCATTAACACCGACTGACACCATACTGGTCCAGTTAGAATCAGCTTTAGAGCTGCCCTTTTTCCTAATTCAGCTACCTGTCTGCTTGCCATACACTATAATGCTCTGGCCAAACAGGTTATCTTCTGGCTTTCCAAGAGCCTGCTTGTAACTTTATCAGCCCACGGCTACTTTTTCTTTCCTAAGAACTCAGATCATTTTCCCATTCCTTTTCTGTTCAAATTCCAAACCAAAGTTTTCAAGGTTTTTTACCAGGGTTCGTTAAAAAGTTGCTCTTTTTCAGAACTTGTACCAGTGAGGAAGAACTAAGATTATGTAAATAAGAAATATAAGAACAAAATAACGTATAGCATGCAGTCATCTCATTCAGAAAATTAAAGGGAAATTTTAAAAAGGGAAAATAAGCTGAATGCCCCTTGCCATCAGTCACTGCTGTTGTGCATTGTTCAAGACAAATCAACAGTTCACATGTCATTGACAGTACTGGGATACTGCTAAGGGGACATGCAATGTTTGACATAGATTATAAGCCCTCAAATATTTTGCGAAGAGAATCAGTCAATCAATTAACCCACTGTAGCATCAGATGCATTACATGTAAACACTTAATATAGTACATATTTTAAATTAAAGGGGGCATATCCATAACACATTTAACAAATGTACTATTAAACATCAATTATCATTTCTCATATCAAGGTTTTATATTCCAACCAGCAAGAGAAAATGAAGATCATACCACAGTCCATTTTATTTTTTTATAATTATTTTTACAAAACCATGAAGTGTAAATCTGGAAAAGACTCTGGAGATCACCTTGGGTCCAAGCTCCTTGTTTCACAAAGTAGAAAACTGGGGCTCATGTTGGTTATCCGAGCTGCAGAAAGTCATAAGACCACTTACTGCAGAACTGACACTAATCAAGACTTCCTGACTCTTACCCTAGTGCTTTTATGCTACATTATGTTGCCCCTCAAAATCAAATTCTAGTGCAATCTTCTTATCTAATCATTCTTCAGCACTGTATTAAATACAAAGTTGAACTCAGGCCCTGCTTTGCGGCCCTTAGGTAGAACCTTCAGCTGGGCCTCCAGGCCCACTGCAGGATCTTCAGCCCCAAATACAAGCTCTAGTGTCTGCTTTGTAGTCAGCATCTACTGTCCAACTCCCAACCAGCTACTACAGTGCATCCGAGCGGTAATCAGGAAGTAAACTTTGGGTTGGGAGATGTACTCTTAAATTTAGATTCCTGCTCTGCCTGAAATCTGCTCTCATCTATTTAAATATTCCCCAGCCCTCCCGAAAGGTAACCAGCTTATGTCTTTTCCTTTTTATTTCTCTGCAGTGACCACTTCTCTGTAGGAGACATTGGCTACTATAAAAAGTGGGCAACATAATAACTTTACATGGAACTTATTACATGTATCTTTTCATACAGATAATATCTTTTTATTTAGAGGAAAAAAATATATGTATATGTATAGCTGAATCACTTCGCTGTACACTTGAAACTAATACAACATTGTTAATCAACTATGCTCAATATAAAATAAAAATTTTTTTTAGAAGATATTGGTTACAGACATTTTGGTTCTTATTTAGTTTAAGCATAGGATGAAAATACTACTCAATACAAGAACACTCTAAAAAAAATAAAAATCAAAAAATTAAGTTAAGTTAAAACTAAACCTTGATCTAAACCTCACATCCTATACAAAAATTAACTCAAAACAGATCATAGATTTAAATGTAAATTTGTTTTTTAAATCTTAGATGATAACAAAGGGAAAAATCTTCAGGACTAGGGCTTAGTGAAGAGTTTTTAGACATGACACAAAATGTATGATCCATAAAAGAAAAAAAGTAATTGATAAATTGGACTTTATCAAAACTTAACATTTTTGCTCTGTAAAAAACCCTGTTAAGGGCTTCCCTCGTGGCGCAGTGGTTGAGGGTCCGCCTGCCGATGCAGGGGACATGGGTTCGTGCCCCGGTCCGGGAAGATCCCACGTGCCGCGGAGCGGCTGGGCCCGTGAGCCATGGCCGCTGAGCCTGCACGTCCAGAGTCTGTGCTCTGCAGTGGGAGAGGCCACAACAGTGAGAGGCCTGCGTACAGCAAAAAAAAAAAAAAAAAAAAAAAAAAAAAAAAAAAAACCCTGTTAAGAGAATGAAAACACAATCTATAGGCTGGGAGAAAATATTTGCAAATCACATATCTGACAAAGGACTCATATCTAGACTATATTCAGAACTCTCAAAACTCAACAATAAAAAAAAAAAACTATAACAAACAATCTCACTAGAAAGTGGGCAAAAGATACAAAGAGACATTTCACCAAAGAGGATATACAGATGGCAAACAAGAACATGAAAAGCTATTCAACACCATCAGCCATTAGGAAAATGCAAGATAGGACCCAGAACAGGATTATCACTACACACCTATTAGAACAGCTAAAACAAAAAATAATGACAGCACTAAATTCTGGGGAGAACGCAGGGAAGCTGGATTGCTCATACACGGCTGGTGGCAGAGTAAAATGCTACCACTACTCTGAAAAATAGTCTGGCAGTTTCTTTAAAACCTAAACATACATTTACCAATACAGCCCAGCAATCACACTTCCTGGCATTTATCTCAGAGAAATGAAGTGGTATCTGTTCCAAAGCCTATACGTACACAATTGCTGGTGGTACCTTTATTTTGTAAAATCCTGAAACAGGAAACAATCGAAATGTCTCTGAGTAGGTAAATAGTTAAACAAACTGGTATATCCATAGTGTAGATTTCTACTCGACGATAAGAAATGAACTATTTACAACAACTTGCGGACGGATCTCAAGGGCGTTACACTGCTCGAAAAAAAGTCAATATAAAAAGTTAACATACTGTATGATTCATTTATGTAACTTTCACAAAACGACAAAATTACAGAGACGGAAAACAGATTAGTAGGTGCCAAGGGTTAGGGATAGTGTGAAAGGAGAGGGTGTAACTATAAAGAAATAGCCCTCGGAAGATCTCTGAGGTGGTGGAACTATTCTGTATGTTGATTGTGGTGGTGGTTACGTGGATCCATACGGGGGACAAGATGACATGGAACTATACACACACTTTGCACCAGTGTCAATCTCCTGATTCTGATATTAAACTATAATTATATAAGATGTAACCACTAGGGGAAATAGGATGAAGGGGACATGGGACCTCTCTGTGCTATCTCTTGCAACTTCCCGTAAACCTAGCATTTTTTCAAATTAAAAGTTTAAAAAAAACCCACATCACTCCAGCTTGTGGTGCCACGGGATTATTCCAGAAGGTCTGCCACATTCTCAAGCTTTGGAAAAGGTCTCCTATCTGAAGTTAAATCCCGCGTGCTCACTAACGGTCACGGAAACTTTAGTCCCGTCATGTATGCTTTCACTTTGCTCTTCCGGTATCTCTTAGTTTCAGGAGAGTCTGGCAGCCACAACCTCATGGATTTGACCCCTCAGAAAGATGGAAAATCTTTTCACGCTCCAAAGTCCTGATGTTGGTGGAGGATGGGCACAGCTGTGGCAAATTCAAGTTTTTCTGTAAGAATTAGGAAGCCGCAGCCCAATATAGGAAGGAAATGTGGCGTGGGAGAGAAAACACTCGCTTGAGGGAAAGAGGCCTAAGTTAACTCTTTGGGCCACCCCGGCCAAGTAACTTTTCCCCAGCTGTCTCATATATTAGATGTGGAGGTTTAGCTAAGTAATTTGTGACATGACAGCCTGCTGGATATGACTACTATTCTCCAAGCACTACCACAGAAAGAAGAGCTACATTTCTGAGAAGCATCTTATTACCTTGAAACGTTGAAAGGCAGAAAACCAGTTCTAGAATGTACTCTTTAATCATCACTCTCTGTCACCATTATTTTAAGGAAAATTATGACAGCCAGTTTGAACAAGTCCCAAATGAAAGGGAAATTTTTCAGGAAGTATTGTAGAAAGAAAGTGACAAGCCTTTCCAAGGCATCATGCCAACTATATCTCCAGTTTAAATGACCCTTTGCTCAAGACAAAATTGTTCTTTTGGAGGAAAAAAAAAACAACTGTTATTTGGACTTATCTTCCCTATTCATCTGATTCATTCATACATTCACTCTGGTGACAGCTCAAGGCAACTCAGAAAAGGGTTGTACTGCCACTGGCAACGATTATAGTAAAGACGTTTCCTGTGCCTCCATCCTTTGGGGCCACTCCTGCTGTTGCAGTGAAAGAATTTAAAAGAATTTTTTTCAATCAAGGAAGGAAGCAAAAAAGTCTAAACTTGTGAATGAGCTGAGGACATTTCTCCAAAGGAATCAATGAAAGACAATATAAAGGGTCATTTGGCCCTAAGGGACATTTTGGAATGTCCAGCAACCTACTTAGGAGTTTTTGTTTTGTTTTCATTTATTTCCTTTCTATTTTACTTGTGACTATCTGAAAAAGAAGCTCTTTTCTAGCAACTTTTTTGTTACTGGTTAGTTTATGTAGCTTCAAAAGCCTAAACTGATTTACAGTAGAAATGTGAGAGCTGGAAGAAAATTTTAAAATTGCCTACACCAACCCCTCATTCCATGACTCAGTAAACTGAAGCCCAAAAAGATTCAATGAAGTGCCCAATGTCAGAGAGCTGGTAAGTGGCACAGATGGACGAGAACTCCATCTCCTGAATACCAGCTCAGGGCTTTCTCTGCTCCATCACAGGACCACTCCGTCCCTTTCAGCTTGGAAAAACTTCTGCAGAGTCTTATAATTAGAGCCTCCAACTCCTTCAAAGATACAGCATGTGGAAACTTTAATTCTAACACCTAAATTACTCAGGAATATTCTATTTGGTGACCCCGAATCCCTATCAAATTGTTCACTCTAATTCTTCATGTATAATTCTATCTGAATGGACTCAGAACACAGTCTATCCCATTTTTAATGGGCATTCATATGGCACATATTTACTGAAAGCTTATAATATGCCAGTCACTAGGCTAAGCACTTGATATTGATTATCTCATTTAATCATCACAACTCTATGAGTTAGGGAGTCTTATCCCCAGTTTTCAGATGAGAAAACTGAGACTTAGAGTAAGTCAGGAAACTGGCTCAAGGACACACATCTAATCCAGGTCAATCTGATTTCAGCATCCAAGGCTTACCCAGTACGCTTCTCAGAGCTACAGACTTCTTAATCACTTAGCTATTCCTTCAAATCATTATGCCAATTTTTTCTTTATCAATATACACATGTAGAATTCTCAATCTAACATTCAGCTTAAGGAGTAAGTGGACTTTAGGCAAAAGCATGCTGCTTTTAATAACTGAAACAATGTGTATTACCTACTAAAGAAACCTCTCAAGAACAATGTCACAAGATTAGCTTTTGACACTGAACTGAAACCAATTCTGAACCAAACTTCTTGTGCTCAATAGAGACTCCCAGTCATCTGGTACTTGCCCCACTGTAAGAGTTAGGCTGGGCAGGAATGGTCTCCTCCTAAGTGAGTTAGCAATCTTTCACTGTTCTCTGCATCCTTGTCCCCATTATTTTTTATTTCTATTGTTAAGGATTTAAAATCATTTGCATATGAACTGGTTGCATTGTAACCTGCAACAGAGGAGTATCAGTATCTTTATTTGATCCACCATATATAAAGAGCAGACTATTGCAGTGAGTAAACCATTTATCAGCTGTGTGTCTTGGATGAGTTACTTAACCTCGCTACATTTCTTCATCTACCAGATGGAGTTAATAGTTATACCCCCTTCATAGGTTGGTTATGAGGATTAAGTGAGGCTACTACTTACCAAGCATTCAGAAAAATGCTCAGTGAATGTTACCTATTCTTACTGTGGTGATGGTTATTATTATTAGAATAATCACAAAATGAGAGTGACTTCACTTACATCATTGATCACAGTACTAAAGGAATAAAAAAACAATTCTGTATTAACTATTCTCAACTAAGATCATTACATTTCACTACATGCTCCAAAATTAAACTTTTTCATATCGATTCTTGACAACCCTATATCTAGCAGTTAATTCACCCTGGGAGTTCCTCAAAGACCCCATGAAATAAAATCCACTGAAATGTGTTTAAGCTTTTCCTGTGGTTTTGAGAGTCATCCGGAACACCTCCTTTAGAGATTTTGCATGTCAAAGTCATCTCACTCATGCTCCACGATGTGAAACTCTGCACGTGAAAGCCACACACGGGACACACGCTAAAGCTGACCCGACTACCTTTCGAGGAAAATTCGCACTTGCCTGTAGCTACCGCTACAGCCACCTCAGTGCTGAGGTGAGATGACCTTCCTTCCAGACAATAGTCTGGATTAGGATCTCAGTTTTTTCAAGAGGTTACAACTTTACCACTTGCTTAGCAAGAGGCCCACTAGTACAACAGTAAAGCAGGAGCTCATCAGAGCCAGAGAGATCTGTATTTGAATCTTGCCAATGAGCAACCAGATGACACTTTCTGAGTTACTTAACCTCAGTGAGCCTCCCCTTCCTCATCTGCAAAATGGGAATAATAACGTACCTTCTTCCTTGAGCTGCTGGAAGGACTAAAGAAGATAATGTATATAAAGTGCATAGTATTCAACAACAACAAATAACCATTATTCCAAGTTTAGGGAAACAGTCTCAAGCAGCAACAGAACACAAGCTTGTCTACTACTCAGTACCAAATTCAAATGAGAGAAGTGATGTTTACAGAAGACGATCCTCCATTCTAGGTCTGCAGAACTTAACGATATACTTGCTTTTAGTTAACTTATCTCCGTAAAGCACTGTAAGAGCAAGACAGAGTGGGGAGAACATGGGCTCTAGAATAAGCAAGGCTTGGGTCTCTCAAGTTTACTCCTTACTAGTTATGTGACTTCGAGGAAGTTATATAAATTCCTTGAGGCTGTTTCCTTATCATTAAATGGATATAATGATACGTTAAAAGACAGTTGCAATAATTAAATCTTTATGAGGGTTAAATAAAGCAAGGCACACAGAGTCCCTAGTACTGTGCCCGCCACATAATAGGTACCCAACAAATGCCTGCCCTCTTGCAATGAATTTTATGTCACTGCATAGTTATAAAATTTGGTTGAGAGCATTACCTTCAATTTTTCTTACTGCCCCTTACCTCAAGTGAAACGTTCCCTTTAGAATCCAATTCTACTAAAATCTTTGCTTCCCTTTAGCATACTTTTCCTCTTCTGACAAGAAATACCTAACTGATTGTGTCTCTCTTTTTAGCTGCCAGGAAGCTCAAAGACAAATTCTACTCCATGACAGTACTGGTCTAAGTGGTTCTGCATATTCTATGTTCTCCCTGGTTTGGGCATATATATTCACCCATATTTAATTATTACAAGACACCTACATCTTCTGTAGAATGTGAGAAACTATTAACCAACCAACTAATTAATTCAGTCAGGAGGAAAATATTGATCTAAGTGTTAGGAAAAGGGCACCTGACTTGGGATATTCAAGACCTAACTACTCTTCACATTTATCCCCTCTCCTTGGGCAATTCATTTAACCTTTTGGATCTATAGTTTCTCATGTCAAGTAGGAATAATAATCTCTAAAGACCTCTCAGAATCATTTACATATTTAAGTGTGCTTTGTCGCCTGTCAAGTGCTGTATAAGGTCAAGAATTATTATTTTCACAATCAAAGAAGAGGTGAATGTTCACATGAGTGAAGGTGTACACATACGCTTGGACTCCAGTGCAGCACTGGGGACCCCTGCAGGCAAACTCGGAAGATGAGTAGTGATGGAGCTCCAAAGTAGCCACCATGCTATAGGCTCACTAGAAGACTCTAGGAGAACTCTCTGAGAAGGAAGAGGCCTCATGGAAATGAATGTAAACACTTCAACGGACAATCCCAATTCAGTAACTATCTTAAGCCCATTTGTTGTTTGGGGGTCACTAACCAACGTTGATTTGCTTAAAGTACAGTGCAAATGAGACCATGGTTTGTTCCCCAGGAGCCCGTGGACTGTACCCCTCACTCTCACCAGACTCATCACGGGAACAGGCTGTGGGTCACAAGGGGCTTATAATGTGGGAATCCCACATCTCTCCTTAATCCCCTACCAGCGACAGTGGATAGATCACATCAATGTCCCAAAGTACTCATACACTATTAATGTAATTCAAAGAGGGGGATTTTTTTTTAAAAAAAGCTAAATTTGGGCTAGAATCAAGCAGCTCTTAATAACATGGAGGGTAGGTGTTTCTCCATTTTTAGAATAATTTGCTGATTTATTCCAAGGAGTTCAAATGTTCTCTCAGCATCTCTAAGTCTTTTATTCCAAAACCCCTCCCCCTCACTAATCACTTAGTGTAGCAGCTGCCTGCCCATGGAGGAGAGAGAGAAGGAAATTGCTGCAGAATGGCAGGTTGGAAAGATGATGAGGGAGGAGATGAAGTTGAAAGTCACAGGTTCACGTCCCAACTCCACTCCTTGTGAATGTGTGAATGTCATCAAATCACTGAATGATAATAACTCATACACACTGAGACTTATTACTTGCCAGTGCCCTTTGAGGGCCTCATACAGCAACCCAATGAGGTAGATACCTTTCTCACCTTATTGTATAGATTATAAAAGCTGAGATTTAGAAAAGTCAAGTGATTTGCCCTGCATCAAAAGGCTGGGAGATAAGGCACGCTGCCATCTGAGCTCAAACTATGATTCCAAGCCCATGGTCTTAACCACTGTGCAATGCTGTTTTTTGTAAATCTTGCTTTCTTCATCTGCAAGACAAGTGAATGATAAAACAGGCAGTAGATTTCCCACAAGGTTGTTACGAGGATCAAATATATGTACTCACGGAGGTGACAGCCCTTTATGAAGTCTAAAGTGCTATACAAATGTGACATGTTCCTGTTCAAGTCAGCATGCGTTTCCTAACACCAACTACTTCTAAGCAAGGCCAAAACGAAGTGACTTCTACATACATTCTGAACTCAGAAGAGAAACAAAGACGACGACGACAGAAGATTTTTAAAAGGCATCTGTGAAAATGAGTGACTTCTGTGATAAGAGCAAAGACGGCCAAGCTGACGGGCAACGGGAAAAGCCCGTTCAGGATCTGCCCACGTCCTTCAGAAAGACACAACTATCGCCTAAACTGCTGGAATTTCAGTAGACAGTAGAAGCTATTCTACTGCAATGCTCATCCATCCATTGCCAAGGCAACCCACTTTCAAAAGGAGTTTTCTCCAGGCTTAAGTTGACTTTAGACCAGTGAGGTGGAAGGCAACTATTCATAGCTGTGATTTTCTAATTGTGAATATACCCGCCCCAGCTTTGGAGAAATGAATAGCAGAATCCGCTGGGGCCTGACTGCACCCGATGAAGAAATGTGTCCTCATTCTTGGCCCAACGACTCCAAGGTCACAGTGGAATGATACAGTAGAAAGGGAGCCAGACCAGGGGTCCGAAGACCTCATCCTAAGCCTGACCCTGTAACACAGGATGTGTGCCTTCGGGCAAGTTGGTAGCCTCTAGGAAGCTCTGATCAGTATCCCTAAGACAGAAATCATGCTTGGCTCTCAATGCATCAAGGGTTCTGGAACAACTGCACAGGGGTATAAAAGCCTCTCTAAGTTATATGGCACTACACAAAAATAAAACAGCTTGTAACATATAGTCAGCTCAGCTTCCTCAACTCTCCGAATGCCCTCTGAACTGCACACGAGGGGCCCAGGGGAAACTTGCGATGCCGTCTAAAATAACTTTGATGGAAAAATGCAACTTGGAGAAAAGGGGGAAAAGGCGAAGTGTAAAAAAACAGGAAAAGCGCCATAAAAAATACATTCTGCTGTAGTCAATGAGGCCCTCCTGGGACCTCTTCTGGTCTCTTTTTAGGGAAGACACACATTTCCTGATCACAGACTTTGAAAGTACAATCGACAAAAATATACTGATGTACTTAGTACATGAAAGTTTCAAAATTCCTCTGGCCAAACAAAATCTCACTCACATCAGAAATTTCTCTTCCTGCCCTGGGTATGACAGAATAAGCTAACAAACCAAAACCATGGCATTAATCTCCACGGTAAGATACCATTCTACACTCTGGTGACAGATGTTAAGTCACTCTGGAAGGAAATCATTGAGTAAGCAGAAGCACCTGACCCCGTCATTCGATCCTCCTTCTCTTCCTTATATCATGTGAGTCAGATAGAAAAGGCATATGTATGAGTTAAAGTCAATGTTCCTGATACTTTCCCCAGAATGGTTTGCCCCTCCACCCTTCTGCACTCTAAACTGTAGAACTGGTATCCTCAGGGGATGATCCTGACTGCCAGTAGAGTCTTATTACGTCAAAATGGACTGTCATGGAGCCACTAGAGAAGGTAGGAACGCACCTCTCCTGCGAAGGCCAAAAGCTTTTGCTGAGACTCACTAGTGGCTCAAAAACAAATGCTTTATTTGACACACTGATACAGTAGGGAGCAATATTCGCAGAAAAGAAAGTAACAGCACGTAAACAGAAGCCAGACATGATTCAGTAGACAAAACAGCATTGGGGAAAAAAAAAACATGATGCCAGAAAACAAAACATTCTATTTAAACTCAGATAAAAAAAACCTGATGCTTTCATTTGTGCGTTTGACATTTTATATGCTTAATCATTAACCTGAAATTGGTACCTTTTATTTTCTCAAATATTAGTCAAAGGAAATGGAATTATTTTCTAGATGGAAGTTTTCTCAGTGAGGCATTCCCATGCTCAGGCAGTGTGGATGGCATGTCTTTTTTTTTTTAATTTTTGCTTTAATGATCTCTGCTTTTTTTAAAAAAAGTTTTGTTAAAATATAACTCATATAGCATACAACTCACCCATTTAAAGTATTCAATTTGATGTTTTTTAGCACATTCACAGAGTTGTACAACTATCACCAC
This sequence comes from Phocoena phocoena, assembly GCF_963924675.1. Lineage (NCBI taxonomy): Eukaryota > Metazoa > Chordata > Mammalia > Artiodactyla > Phocoenidae > Phocoena > Phocoena phocoena. Next base: position 50,342,821 of record NC_089223.1, read on the forward strand.
GATCAAATTTAGAACTGATTTTGATCACCCCAAAAAGAAACGTCATGCTTATTAGCACTCATTCTCTTTTCTTCTCCCAACTCCCAGCCCCTGGCAACCACTAATCTACTTTCTTTATAGAGTTGGATGGCATGTCTTAAACAGGAGTGTTTATGTTCACTGTGCTTCTTCCTAGCACAGAGCCTGATTTTGTGCTCTCCTTTTTACCTGCAGTGTTCTTCTCTTCAAACTTCACCAATTTTTTTTCTTTCTCATCCTTTAGATCTCAACTCACTATTGAGATCCCACTATTATCACCGTGGGCCACACTCCACCACAGCACTTACCATAGGTACAATTTAACATTTATTTGTATGGTATTTGATTAGTATGTGTCTCTCCCAACAGACTACAAGCTCCCTAAGGGCAGGAAGTGTCTTTAATTTTGTTCATCATCATATCTCCAGCATCTAGCACCATACTTAGTACACAGTAGACCTTCAATAAATACTCTGGATGAAGGGGTAGATGGATGAATGAGGCATCTCATCCTTCCTGATACTGATGTGATCCTGGGGGTTTACTGAGAGACTCTCCCTACAGGTCTCAGTACTGAATAACTTTTCCATGACTTCATTTGTTCAGAAGGAACAAAACTTGGAGCGCTAAAGATTTCCCAGAGCAGGGAAGCTGAGTAACATTTTATACTAAAGTTGCTTGAGACCAAAATATTTTCAAAACATGCAACCAAGATAACTGACCAAATTTTAAAACTTTAAAATTAAAAAAAAATTTTTTAAAGAACAAAGAAATGAATGATAAAGTGACAGATGAGAGATTTTAACATAAGATAAACAGGTTCACATTTCACCCAGAAAGGAAAACTACCTGTGTCCACAGCAAAATCTAGTCATATTACCCATTGCATCCAGTCAATTTTAGCTACTTTATAGTTTGTTTTGTGTACTTTCTTAAATAATAAATGTAACTACTTAGAAAATCAGTAATAAAAAGATGCACAATATGACTTCTGATTCTAAGCCAAGATTTCTGGATTAAACATGTAGGATTTCAAGGGAGAAAAGGAAAGGCTACTTCATCTATTTTGCTTAAGTTCTTAATCACTCTGTAGCTAAAGAATAATAAAGAATCGATACTGACAATGCAAATTGAACTTGGATGTGTACAATGACTTTTAGATCTCATTCACTCAAGCTAGAAGCTGTGAAAAACTCTGATCTAACATTCTACCTAGTCACGTTAGTACAATGGTTAAGAACCTTTGCCTGGAGTCAGAGAAACAAACACCAGTGCCCCAGCAATGCCACTTGCCAACCATGCAATGTCAGGTGAGTCACTCACCTCTGTGTCCCTAACCCTGAAAATGAGGACATTAACCTCAGAGGGCTTTGATGAGGAAAACTAAGATTACAATTTCTAGGTACTGGCAGAGTACACAGACCAGATCTTGTGTCCAATAAATGTTAATTGTTATTATTATCAGCAACATTTTATCAACAAAATTCAAGTCACCTTAAATAATGAGATTTATTCTCATTACTTCTCACAGCTCTCCTTCATAAGAAGAGAGTGAAAGGACAGGTAGACATATAAACAGACCAACCTAGAAAATATGAGGGGCTGCTCAGGCTCACCAGCAATAATGACAAAATTAAGAGATTCCAGGTCTTACTTCCTCTAAGTAAAAACACATTTTTTACCGTTTATGGAATAAATAATGGAACTAAAATATTCATTCACCAATATTCATTCAAATATGTGTCAGCCACCCATCCTTTTCCATTAGGAAACATGCATTTCTCCAAGTACCACCCAGTTCACTTAAGCTTACATCTCATTGGTCAGGACTAAGTCACATGCCCCCCCCCCGCCCCACCCACAAGAGAACCTGGGAAACCAATGTTTTCAGCTGCCACACTGCTGTCATGAACAAAACTGGGTTCTGAGGATAAAGAAGAAGAAGAGAATGGATATTAGACAGTCTACTAAGCAGAGTCTCCTAAAATGGACTTTCATGCTCGTTTAAGTACAGAAATATGATGACCACGTTCTTTCCTTCTAAAGGGGGAAGGGGTCTTTTGGTAGAAGCCCCTCAGCTTGTTTACCCTCCATGCTGATCCATTCCTGGGTGAAGGAGGAGTGAAACCTAACCAGTTCCTCACTCCTCTCCCCTACCATCCTGACATTCCTGATGCTCCAAGGCTCAATTCAAGTGCTCCTTCCTCTGTGAGGCCTTCTCCCACACCCCCTGCCAAACCTAGGCATTTTCCTTGATGTCCTCATACCACCTTGTGTATAACTCTACTATAGCAATTACCATAGTCTCTGCAATTTGTCTGATTTGTGTCATTTTCTCCACTTAACTGTCAGGTTTCTTTACGAAATTTTCATCTCTGCAGGCCCAGTGCCCAAGTCTATGCCTAAAAAGAAGAAAAGAAGCAGTACTCCCTAAATAAATATTCCTTGGATTGGATCAAAATGGATTAAATTGAATTGACTTGCACTGCACTGCACTGAAGGCTCAGGGATCTGGCTGCAACTCTTTTCTCACCCTGCTGTGGTGGCTCACGGGGTGCCTGCCCCAGAACCATGAAGGATGATGACAAGCTTACAAGCTTATGGTTCATACAAATAGATCATGTCTCAATGAGATCATGCATTAGCTTGGCTTGCTGGCCAAAAAGGAGAGTCAAAAAACAGTTACATTAGCTTATTTCCTCTCAGGGGAACTGTGGAGAAAGGAGTAAAAGTCACTGTTTACCAAACAAAAGGCTGAGAAAACATTTTTTCATTTAAGACTATGACAAATTAGTGAAAGTGACAAAAATAAATAAAAACCTACCACATACTCCAAAAGTTGCACAACTGCCTAAAAGCCAAACTGTAATTGTAAATGTGCTGGCATTTGGCACAGAGATCAGGATTTCAAGGAAGCGAGCCACTCTTTTATGAACACTACTAAACTGAAATGTCACAAGCAGCTTTTGATTAAACTATGATTGTCACAGTATATAGGAATGAACTAACATATGGTGTTTTTAAAATAAACTACTAACCACATCCAGTGGTTTCAATTAAAGAATGGTTCATTGCTTACAAAAATTCCCCTAGATCCAGCTGTCTGCCAGAAAAGTCCCATTGCCTCACTGAATTTCCACTGTCATCAGGCAGATTACTAAAGGGCCAGTCTTGGATTTGATGTGGACACTCAGGGTAACCTCTGTAGAAAGTACTTTCCCCCAGCTTTGTCTTGTGGCTGAACAAATCCTGGGGGTAATCTCCTATAAGGAGTATAAGTTGAATTGCAGTTATATTACATGGCCTACTAGAAGACGTAGAGAATACTTAAAAGAATTTTTTAGAATGCTAAATAAAGTTATACCATAGTGTTCTGGAATTTTTAAAAAATAATAATTAAAAAGTATTAAGAAGAGGACTAGTAAGCTGTAAGACCCAAGTTCCTGATAGAAGAAACATCTCAGAGATGACTCTAAAACCAATACAAGGAAGTAATGTAAATAGATGAATGACAGGAAGCTAGTTAGAGAATCACTGTCATCATTTCATAATCATGAAAAACTATCCCTGGGGAATTAAAGATAAGGCAGGTAGAGGCCACTTGGAACTTGTTTGAGGAGAGCATGTAGAGACCTGGTCCTGCTAAGAAATGGGGTTCTATTATGAGGGGTGAAATGTTAGCCTCTGGCACTCACCCAGTGATTTTTCTGTTCTTTGGTCTCACCGTCTTTCTCGATAGTAAGGGTCCCTCCACGTTCTCTCCTTCTCAGAATTTGTCATCGCCTCTCTCTCCTTACCTTCAGTGCCATTCATGTGCTTTCTTCCTCTATCCCTACGACTGGCCAAAATGTAGAACTCAATGACATTTTAAAAACTCAACTGTTATTTAAAATAAATACAAACTTCACGTTGGTTTTTCTTCTTATACATTGCCCTTGACTGATCTCTTTTTCGTCTAAACTAGTGTGAGCCTTCTATTAAAATAAGGTTCTCCACGCCTTCTATTAAAATAAAGTTCTCCACACCCACTCTTAAAGGCAGTGCATTCTCCCCACCTGCCAGACAAGGAAAGCATCTCTGTCACTTCTACTGTATATAAAATATGCAAAGCAGATCCTCAAATTTATCCCATTATATTCACCACTTAGATGTCTTTACAAATGTCAGAAACAATCATAAAATAACAGAATAAGAGGATCTTAAAGAGAATGTGTCATAAACGTATTTCCAGTCCATTTCATAGAGGAAAAAAAAATCTATAAACCTTCCAAGTTTGGTTCAAGCATGCAAATAATAGCTCAGAAAAAGTTTCCTCAAGCCACACACATCTGATCTAAATGAGTGGCCAGTGGAACACCAGTTATCCACCTCCAGCCCTTCTTAACTACAGTATCTTTTGCTCAAAATCTATATTTAAAACTTGGAGGAACAAGGGAGAGTATTAGCTGTTTCTGGGTGTGGACATCAATAAAACAAGAATCCAAAAATCTTTTTGAAATTCTTTGCTTGTTTGTTTCCTTGGTTTTTGTCTGTTTGGGGAATTCAGCAGTTTCACAAGCAGTAACGAAGTAGAGTCAAAGAACTGACAGGATTTTAGAGTTGCTCATGCATGCATTCTAGATATTGGGTAAATCTGCAGCGAATTTCTAGTTAAAGAAATTGCTATCCCCATGACTTGGTAACAGAAATCACCCTATTTTCTGCTGAAAACAGCTTCAGTTTTGAACAAACACAACTTGCTATATGGTCCACATATTTATTGGAAATTTGCATCCAGAGGTCACATTTTTCCATTACACCTAAGTTATTCCTTCCCAAAGCCTCGTAAAGGAAGCAGAATCAATGAAATATAATTGCTTTCTCTGTGGCCCTTGTGGCAAAATTTGGTAACAGACAAAGGATAACTTTAATACAAATTGATGGATCACAGTAAAACAGCTACCAGAAGTGGCTTCTAAGGGTATTGAGTAAATCCTGCTTTTTAAAAAAATGGAATTCTGCTTAATTGGCAAATAGCAGAAGAATAAAAAATTTCAGGGATGCTCTTGTTTCAAAAACATTACATCATGATTCTGAAAAGGATGTACAAAGGTCACCTAAGTTCATCTCTGCAGCAACATGGACTACTCTGTTTATCCATAATAAACATACATAACAATTCTTAAAATTCTCTATGTAAGACACTCCACAAACAGCCTTGGTGACATCAAGTGATTAACAAATCTCACTATCATAAGTAACCTCTTTTATACACTATCCTCACTCAGCACAGTGGAATATGAACCGCAAACAGTCATGCAGAGGCAAGCTTACACCAATTCAACATGTTAATATGGTTCTTTAGAGAAATGTCATCTAAAATAATATTTTGCATTCTTGCATTGACATGCGTATCTTCACACATTTTAATACTTTTTCATGAGAAAAAGTACGTGCAGGGTAGCACTTTTATTTCTGTTTCGAAAACATGAACAATTTCTATTTTATTTACGTGCTAATTAATCATTGCAAAACAAAGCTGTAGAACTATATAGCATGAGAAAAATTACTTTTCTCTCTTTTCATTTCACCATTATTCAACTCACCCTCTTACACAACTCTGGTGATTTCTATTTTAATCACATTTCAATAAGATTTAGGTGGGGGGGATAGTATTTTTTTTTAACTAAGGTCGTTGTTAATACTAAATAATTACATAACCTTTCCTCTTCAGTTTTTATTTCTCAGACACAGCAGAATATTTTAAACTAACTGGTAATTTCTAGACATTTTATTTGTGCATCCACTCAAAGGATATGCTATTTCAGAACATGACTCAAAATAAGTACGAAATATTGCTCCTGCCCGTGAGGCTCTAATGATATGGCTGGAGAGACGACACACAGCTGAATGAAAGAGGTTAAGTCAACACTTGAAGCATCACAGGCCTAAGTACCAGAATATGTAATGTACTTGTAAAATACTTGCCACAGGAGTTCAAAAACTGGGGAAGTCATTATGAGTGGGTGTAAATGCTCTCTTTAAGGCCTTGCTGAAACAGAAGAAACCTATAATTTTCATTAAACTATTGAAAAAAGTAGAGGAAACTCCATTACATTCTCAATTTCTTTTTAAATGTCTATGGACCTCAAGTGAGGAACCTGCTTTCAGTAATGAGAAGCATTAGAAGGTTTTTTTTTATTACCATTATTGTTTGTTTATTTAAAGAGAGACTAGATGGAAGGGACATTTTAGATACCTGGAAGCCTTGTCAGAAATAACTCCCTCCTAGGGAATTCCCTGGCAGTCCAGGGGTTGCGAGATACCTGGAAGCCTTGTCAGAAATAACTCCCTTCTAGGGAATTCCCTGGCAGTCCAGGGGTTGCAACTCTGTGCTTCCACTGCAGGGGGCATGGGCTCAATCCCTGGTTGGGGAACTAAGATCCCACATGCCATGTGACACCCCCCAAAAAAAGAACAGTGCATTTTGACAGTATGGAGGTTCCTTAAAACACTAAAAATAGAATTACCATATGACCCAGCAATCCCACTACTGGGCATATACCCTGAGAAAAACATAATTCAAAAAGACACAGCACCCCAATGTTCACTGCAGCACTATTTACAATAGCCAGGTCATGGAAGCAACCTAAATGTCCATCGACAGACAAATGGATAAAGAAGATGTGGTACACATATACAATAGAATATTACTCAGCCATAAAAATGAATGAAATTGGGTCATTTGTAGAGACGTGGATGGACCTAGAGACTGTCATACAGAGTGAAGTAAGCCAGAAAGAAAAACAAATATCGTAAATTAACACATATATGTGGAATCTAGAAATATGGTACAGATGAACCGGTTTGCAAGGCAGAAACAGAGACAGAGATGTAGAGAACAAACGTATGGATACCCAGGGGGAAAGTGGGGCGGTGAGAGGGGGATGAATTGGGAGACTGGGATTGACATATTTACTCTAATATGTATACAGTAGATAACTAAGAAGAACCTGCTGTATAGCACAGGGAAATCCACTTCACTGTACAGTAGAAACTAATACAACATTGTAAAACAGCTATACCCCAATAAAAAAAATTTTTTTAATTAAAAAAAGAAATAACTCCCTTGTATTTCAAGTTAGACACTAAAGGCAGAAAATCCAAATAAGAAGATAATGCCTTAGGAATTCAAAGGAAAGGGCAGACACAAGAGATACTTAGAAGGAAAAACCAATAGGACTCAGTGAGTGGCTGATTATGGGAGAAAAAGAATAGGGAAGAATCAAGGATTACTGAGATTTTGATTATACAGGTAAGAGGATGATGGGGACTCCGTGCTCACAACACCTCTATAGAAATGTAATGAAAAGTCAAGCAACACTCCCCATCCATGGGAAAGTTATTAAAAGAACCCAACATTCCTGCTTCCAGATTGTGGTCATGGAAGAATTCCAGAGAATTTATTTATAGAATATACCCATGGTCCCCCATGGTCCCACATCCCAACTTCTGCATCAACAGTTCAAACCCATAAAGCCCTGAATCTAAATCCTTGGTATTAAGAACCCATACAGTCCTTTAAGAATCTTTTTTTTTTCTGATATGAGAAATTTCCTGAACAGAATACCATTTCAAGAAGATCCCTACCAGTATCTTTCATTTTTTCAGTGCATTCCAATCACACACATTCTCACACACATACTCACAAATACACTCACACCCCCAAGCTTCCAATCTTATCCTTGAACCCAAACCACAGGATGAGTCCTGCCTTCTGCTGAGGAAGTAATACCTGTGACAGATAGTCATTTACACCCCCTTCCCTTCTCTAGAGTATACTTCACATCTTAAATTCCATATACAGCTCTAGTTTTCCCCCATTTTCCACCTCAAGTCACAGTCTCTTTTTAGCCCTGAGTACCCCAGCACCTGGAGCACAGTGGAACCCTCTGAGGCCTCTTGAACTCATGAGTCACTATAAATAGCAGCAACATCAACTCTCCCATGACACACGTAAATGCACTATTCATAACATCTCACAGCATGATAAAATGAAATAACTATTGTAATAGAATAGGCAGAGGCTGCGAGAAATGACACCCTTCCATAGTGTAAAGGACTGCCACTTGGAGGCCACTTCAAGGTGATTTCAAGAGAACTGCGTTTCCAAAATGCAAGGCTCCCTAAGAGGTTTATATAGTTAACCAACTGGAGAAGGCAGAAGAGCTAAGACACAGTGCTCCTGTACTCATCAGCATCACAGAGGAATAAACAGCAATTATTTGTACCACACAAAACACAACATTGTTGAGCCAGCTTTGTGCCACCAAAAACAGAAGTATGCCAAACATTTTTCCTCTCTGCACAGCACTGCCTTTGAGTTGCTGATGCGTCCCACCCAACTGCCCTTCTTAACCAGATTAATTTCACTGAGAAACACCAAGAAAGAGCCAGAAAGAGATCCTTTTCAGGAAAGAAGGAACAGCCCATTTGCTTGCTGGGGCCCAGAAGTGGGAATTCCAACTGTTGACTGAAGTCAAGGGCACATTTGGTAAGCAGAGTCACTTGCTAGTGCCCCTATGTTACACAAAGGCACAGCACAATAGGTATCACCTCTGCCCCGTGAAAGTCTCATTTCCTTGGTCCTTTCACCTGCCAGCCAGCATCCAGCCTGTACCACTGGCAAGTTAAGAGACTTAGCTCTCCCAAAGATGCCTTTGGGAGCCAGGAGCCAAGCTGACAGCCAAAGCAAAGGAAGAACTAGTGGGATTTTATAGTAGAAAAGGCCAGAAGAGCTTAAAAAGCAGTGATTAATGTTCACAGGGAATTAATCTCTGCAAAGTTTTAGTCTGAAGCTTTGGCATTACCTGTGTACAATGGATGGGAAAAGATGAGCTTGAAGAAAATGTTCAGAATAACCCAAAATAATAATTGCTAACCAGATACACTTCCCATTTAATACTCAGAGCACTATGAAGTAACCTCTGTCATTATTCCCTTTTTACAGGAGAGGAAACAGGAGCACAGAGAGCTTAAGTATCTTGCCAAGGCCACGCTGCTGGTATGAGCTGGGATTCGAACTCTGTGTGGCTTGAATATGTGCTCCTAACTGATATGATACACTACCTTTCCAGTAAAATTCCATCACAAGTGGCCCTTCTGAAAAGGCAAACTTTAAGTTTTCAATTACTTTTAAATACCAAAAGCCTTTGTTTCAGACCTAAAGATAAAGTACTTCCTCCTACGTACATAAGATGAAAGATAGAGAAGAGGATGAAAAAGATGGCATATTTCTTTTGTGTTTTGTTTCCTAACAGGGACAGAATCTACCTCCTTTCACATACATTCCAAAGACTCCCTTCTCTCCTACATACTGCTTCATTTGGGGGATACACAAATGGCACACAGAAAATTTTTTAAATCTTACTTTGTGATATCAGCATTAAGGGTCTTGCCTAAAAACATTTAAGAATCAAGAAAAAGTAGGAATGCACCCAGAAGAATGAGGTCAGGTGTGGGGAGGGCGCAGGGGTGTGTGTGCGCTGGGAAAAGGGGAAGTCAAATGACAAAACCCCAAATAATCTTGGCTCTTATGAAAAGGTACTCTGTTCATTTCCCCGGAAGCACCGAACAAAAGCAGCTGCCCATTTCTCTGCTTCAGTTTCCTGACTATAACTGGATCACCAATGGGCATCCATTGTTCCAGGCTCACAGAACAATGTTCACTAGCATAAATGCATCAGTTCTGGTACACATCCAAAGAGCTAAGAAAGAATACCACAAGACTGAATGTGTGTGCGCATACCCAGCGACCAGATTCCACCATGGGCAAGACATAGGTGTGCGAGGCAGTTAGCACCGCCCAGAGCCGATGCATGTGCAAGCTTGTCAAGAGATATACTACACATCAGACCACTATGCTGAACAGGATGTTCTGCTTGTAGCTCTGTTTCCCAACATTCTACACATCTTCAGAGTCTCTGCAGTCACAGAGCAGCCTGTGATTCCCCCATAAGCATCCCAGGGCACTAACAAAACGCAAAGCACAGAGGTCAGAACCATCGATGGAAGGTCACTGCACTGTGTTTGCAGAGCCTAGCTCATCCAGGACCACCTTCCCACCCAGAATGGGCAACCCTCAGAGGATGGCAGCTGCTAACTTAGGGGGAAAAAAAGTGTATGGTGGGGGAGGCGAAAGGATTATTTTTAAGGAAGAGCACAATCTAGCTTTTCTCTCCACCACCTACTCCACACACCACCTCCTCGTTCCCTTGTCTCTCCTCCTGCCTGCTCTTCCATTTCACTTGTCTCCCCCAGCCTCTCTCCCCATTGCTCATGTACCACACTTCTCACATGTGCTTTCTTCTCTGTGTCCCAAGCTGAGACACCAGCTCAGACACCACACTGAGAAGAGCAGCTGTGTGAGGACTCAGAGCTGCCACTGAGCTCGGAGGGGAAACGAGGGTGGCTAGCCTCCTCCTCAAAGCTCCAGATGCATGAGATTCAAAATGTGCATCCACTCTTTAGAAGCCCTGTCTTGAGACCAGAGCCACAGAGAAGAGAAAAAAGCATCTGTGTTATAAGTTAAATGAACCCGTTAATTATGTCATCTTCCTAATGTGCCTAAATACTGGAGGATATTTGGCTTACGTCTTGTTATAAATGTCCTTTACTATTCATTCTGTGCCTCCTTAATATGGCTTCTGAAGCTGAGCTGCCATTCTCGTCCGGAAGAGTAAGCATTTTTTTTTCTTTTTTTTTTTGCAGTACGTGGGCCTCTCACTGCTGTGGCCTCTCCCGTTGCGGAGAACAGGCTCCGGATCCGCAGGCTCAGTGGCCATGGCTCATGGGCCCAGCCGCTCCACAGCATGTGGGATCTTCCCGGACCAGGGCACGAACCCGTGTCCCCTGCATCGGCAGGCGGACTCTCAACCACTGCGCCACCAGGGAAGCCCCGGAATAGTAAGCATTTTTAAATGTATGGGATGAATCCATGTGCTCTGTGGATCAATCCCTTCCAACACCTGTGGGTGACGAGCAACTCAACACAGTCAGGAGTCGTGTACCCAGACCAAAGTACCACTTTAGCAATAGTTAAAATAATGAGGCACTTCCCAAAGTAGCATAATTAAAAGTTAGGACCAGATTGAAATGGCAAGAGAAAAAGGCAGAGCAGGGAAATATAAAAGATCATGTGTGAGGATTAAAAACAAGAAAATCAACTGGATCTTTACCTATAATGTGGGAAATAGACCAACAGAAGCAATGTCTTCCGCTGTAGTAATCAACTGCTCTTCAATAAGCATTTATTAGGCACATATATACTATGTACCAGACACTGTACTAGCTGCCAGAGATAACATAGGTGAACAAAACAAACTTGATCCTAGCTCTCAGGGAGCTTACGGTGTACCATCAGCACAAGACAAAACTGTAGGCTAACAAAGTCCCAAAGTGAAACATGTATTATGAAGGAAAGAGATAAGAAGTGAGGGGGGGCTAACACTGGAGAACCTACGTCAGAGAGAGCAGTAGGAAAAGGCCTCTCTCAAGAGACCAAACTTTAAAGCTGGAACATAAAGGGAGAGAAAAGCTAACCGGGGCCAGAATGAGTGCCCATTCCAGAAAGATGGGATTGCATGAGCAAAGGTCCTAAGGCAGAAAAGGTTTGGGCACCACTGAAAAAAATCACCGTGGCTGAATTAAAGTGAACAAGGAGCAAATAACACAAAGGACTCTGGTGAGACACGGTGGGCCCTAACGCCCAACCGAGATTTCATTCTAAGGAGTGAATGGCATGACCCAATTTAAACTTCATGATGATCACTGCTGCCACTGTGTGGGAAGAGACTTGAAAGGCGGAGTCTGTTGCAGTTGCCTTAAGCAAGAAATAAGGATTCCCTGGACCACACTGTGGCAGCCAAACCAAAAAAGAGTAGACAGATTCAGACATATTTTAGAAGTAGAACCAACAGAAGTCATTGATGGATTGCATATGGAGGTGACAGCAAGGGAAAAAAATCAGAGATGATTCTCATCAAGTTACTCTATTTCCACGTGGGGCTTCTTCAGAAGTTACAAGCATGACCTGCTACAATGCCAGGCCCTTGCAAGAATCTAGTCTAGAGGACCTGGTATGTCTGTAAACATAAGTTAACTCAAAAACCCAAGATCCAAGAACAACATAAACTGGGTGGGGCTGTTCCTGACAGACAGTAATGGCAGGTATTTCAGTGAGTTTTCCCATAAGAATTTTATCTTCATGTTGGTGTCAGAGCCCTGTAGCTTCCGCCAAATCACAGATTGAAATGTCTTTCCATATCTGAGTGCAACAATCTTAAGTAGAATTGCACCAGATAAACCAGCGACCAATCTCGTTAGTCTCCATGATAAGCAGTGGAGAAAATACGGTAATTTCTAAGAGGATCTTCATGTCAAATTGGATGCCTCATGTCAAATATGTCACAGGCATATGACAGCATAACTTAGTGACTAGCAGAAAGTAACAACTATAAAATACAAATTTATAAATCATTTCTTTATTATCATTGTCCTTAACAATGACGTCTCCATAGGATCGCTTCAGAAACCAAGTATACAACCCAATCCAGTACTCCCCAGGGAGGAGACCTCTGAGGGTAAAGAGAATGAACTGCCTTCCTTATTTTACATGTTGTACTCAAACTGGTCCCCCAAATGCCACAGAAAGCCACAGGAACCCCGTGGGAGAGACAGGTTCAGTCTCAGTACCTTTCTGACCTGTTTATTCACTATTACCTACTTGAGTATTACTGGCATTGTTTCCACTGCCCTTCCTAAAAAGCTATTACATAATTATCATCTCAAAATCCCTTGGCCCATTTGTGTAGGTGAGCATCTCTTTCCTTTTTAGTATTTATAGTGATGATGCACTCTTGTTCTTAAATTGCAGAATGAGAGATTATGAGAGAGAGAGAGGGAGACAGAGAGAGACAGAGAGACAGATCACACACACACACGCACACACAGTGGAGACGCACCTCTGATTCTGGCTTAGGCCTTGCCAAAACAGATAGCAAATGGAGATAAATAGTAGTAATTTATTTGGAAAGGGATGTTATCTTTTGTTCCTCCAGACTATTAACTGTGAACTTTTTTGGCTGCATTTCAAGGAGTTTGCTTGAAACAGACCCCATTTTTTTAGTCAACATATGAACAGTTCCTTTCAGAAAGGCTCTCCCCCAACATTCCAGTGAAAAGCACAGAACTCTTGCCTCCTGCCCTCTGGTCCCATCTAAGTCTTACATTTATTCCAACACTTTAAAATTATAATATAGTGGAACATCTCCAAACTGTCCTCAAAACTTTCCTCTTCAATTTGGTGGTCCACCTGATGGCTCCTCTCAGCATAAGTACCTCTCTAGCTGCTAAGCCACCTGTTCAGCTCCAGGAGAGAGACTATAAAAAAAAATTCACAGATCCACACCACTACACTTCACACCCTCTTTAATTTAACTCTGTAAATTCACTTTTCAACACACCTGAGCTGTTAATTCTAATTTGGCCTCTCATCACCTGCAAAGACTGAACTGGATCTTTATCTCCACCACCCATAATAAAGCGTTCTATTGCAGGTTCCAGACTTCTGCAAGTGTAGCAGAGAGGAAGAACTGTGCTGAGAGCTCTGCCAACATGAAAAGCTGTCACTATGTAACTCCTGTTGGGGAATCTTCCCAAATTGGCATATGTTTCTACTGCTTCTCCCTTCTACAGCATATATTCATGTTCCCTTCAGCCACAAAGCTGCCCCGATAGCCAAACGTTCTCCATATCAAAAGGAACCAAAGCAAGAGACACATACACCTAAACACACATCCACCCTAGCGTTTGAATCCAAGGATGTGCTTTGACCTCCTGCTATTCTGTTCCTAATAACACCTCTATCCAAAGTATGATATCTAATAGGTTCAACCTTTCAAGAGCTGTGTCACTCTATATCCTTCTCTGATTTTCAGGATGCTTTCCCACTATTCCTTTTTAAATCAACCTGGCTAAATGCCACCTATATTCCTATAAATGTCATATATATACATATATATATATATATTTCTCATCTTGACCTACTATCTTAATACAACCTATTGCTAAGCAGGAACAATCCAAAAATTTCTTGAAGAATCTCCCAGTTACTGTTGGTAACTGCAGTTAAATACTATCTATAACATTCTGTCCTCCTTCACTAGTCAAAACACACAACCACGCCTAAACTCTGTCACATCTTTTCTGACCAGCTCAGAATTTTACCAGATCTCCTCCTAGACCAACCTGCTGGGACAAGAAAAGCCTCTCCAGAGACATTACGCTTTAGAGGCCACCACTCCAGTATCGCTGCGTCCCTCCCTGTTAGCCACAAGATCTTGACACGTGTCTTTCCCCAGGCTGCGGGAGTGAAGCAGAGAGAGGCACCCACACCCAGGGAGTACTCACTGAGAGGCTTTAGGATGCTGCTACTGGACTCATCCGCGTTCTCCACATCGGACTTGTCAGAGTAGTTCTCAGAGATTCTCTCCTTTTCCTTCTTTTCTCTGTGCCCTGCCTTTCTCTTGTGACGTCTCCTTCTCCTGTAGCTCTTTGGCACATGGACCCCGATGTAGATGGTGTGGTGGCCTGAGGAAGGTACACAAATCACCAGTCATTTCAAATCACAGTCTCCTCTGCACAGAAATTGCACAAGACCCACAGGTCAGAAAAAAATGTCTATGAATTCAACACTACCATTCCATATTTGACAAATAAACTGGAAAAATAAAATCTTCTCCCAATTTTCATTGCGCTAGACTGTAAATCAACCTGTTGGCTGGCACTAGGATTCAGTGACGGTGTGCTCTAATTCTATCCAGAGAGCCCTCTTTGTTTAGGAAAGTCAAAGAATACTGAACCGGAAATCAGGAATCCTTGATTCTGGCCATACCTCTGCCATCAATGAGCTATCTGACCTTGAGCCTGTCCCTTAGCCATTCCAGGCCTCAATCTCATCATTTATATAAAGAGAGGCTTAAATTGGGTAATCCCTAGAGGCCCTTCCAGTGCTAACTTTCCTGGAATCTGTGATTATACTGAACACAGTGATGAAAAAGGAGCTCTTGGAACTGTAGGGAGGGCGGGGGTAGGGGGGAGATCTAACTCAAAGGTCAAGAGGTCATTCTGCTGGGTATAAGGTTTTACACTAAAACTTATTTTACCCAATCAGCAGAATAGAGACTTAGAACTGGGACAAACTAAGAAAAAATAAGACATACTTGGAGAGAAAATTTTAGAAATACTCAAATGTTCACACTAGGAAACAGCTAAAATGAATGTCAGCTACAGTGCCATTCTCATTTTTCTTTTTTCGTTTGCAAAAGTTTCTAAAAACTGGTTGTTGCAGTGATAAAAATAAACCCAGCCCAGTAAAGATTGCCTTGAAGAGAAGGGCATGAGGAAAAAAGATTGTGAAATGCTTTTAGTTCTCTAGATGGAAGGAGCTGCAAAACTGACAAGTGGTATTATTTTTACAAAATCTGATAAGACAGAAAAAAAAAGGGAACTCAAAGTTCTACATTTTTTTTTTAATTGGAAAACTTTTACTTTCACTTTATATACGGTCTAACTTCTGAATGCGGGAACCACCATTTCGGAAGTAATGTGAAAACTACTTTTTTTTTTGAATTGCAAATAGGAATTGCAAAAAAGATGAGATAATCTACGGATTTCCTTTCCCATTCTGGCATTATTCCTTGATGACCACTTTACAGTGCTGCAGACAATATCACACACCCACATGCAATACACATACATGCAAATGTCTGATGTAAATGCTGTGAATTCCTTTCCACGGTAACTCATCAGGCATATCTAAAAACACCATAATCCACAGGGTTGTTCCCTTAAACTGGAAGGATTAAAACAATTATATCAAGAAAGAGGTTCCAACCAAGGAATGCAGAACCCTAGGTTAATGGGTAAGCATTCAAAAGAAAATATCTCATACTTGGAATGAAGTTGGAGGCATCTACATAAAACATGAAGCACCAGCCCCCAGCACACACACAGATATGCACACAGACACACACGCCAACTCAACTACTAAAAAGCACAGTGAAATTCTCCTCACAGAATGTGTGCCAATGAGAAATTTATCATGTCTAACCATTTACAAGCAAATTGTTCTCATGGGAAAGCTATATTATAGTAGGAAGTAGGAAATGTCTCAGAAACAATGTGAATTAAGAAACAGTGTCAATTGTTTCCTGCCCTCCAGTTACTGAGGGAGTCCTGCAGCTTTATCTCAAGTCACACAATATATGTAAGCAAAGCCAACCAATTTCTTCAGTAAATCAAACTCTGAAAGCTTGATTGCCTTCGTTCAAGAAATAGGAAAACATCATGAAAAAAACTAAGAGGTTGAAAAAAAATTTTTTAACCTGTCACATTAAACATTTTCTTATTTTGTTATACAGCAGAAACTAACACACCATTGTAAAGAATTATACTCCAAAAAGATGTTCAAAAACATATTTTCTTATTAAAAAATGGTAACCAAGCAATAAAAAAAAATGTAGTGGCTAAGCAACAAGCAATAAAAAAAAATGTAGTGGCTAAGCAACATGAGTCAAATTGATGTTACATAGAAAGATTTTTTTAATGTATTTACACAAATCTGCATAGTATATTTGATAAATCATTTAAAAGACAGTTTACATGGGCTGATAAGATTTTAAGGTAAGATTTCTGGCTATAAAGTGTTGTTGTCAACCCAACAAAAGAGTTGGGACGATTCAGAAGGTGAGTTTTCAAAGCCCAGGAGAGAAAGGTACCTTACCTTCAGAAACCTAACCGGAGTCGTCATCACCATAAAAATGGTGCCACTGTATACGCATCATGATCACAGGCCTCCTCCCTGCCTTAGGAATAAGATTCAGCTTATCCCCATCTCTTCCCGCCCCTCCCTCAGATGCTCCCCCAACCCCGCCGACTTTCCCACAGGTGGGGAAGTTTCAGACACGATGCTGCACCATGAAGCCCAGGTACCAACAGTGAATATGGTTCCTTTTAAGACAGCCCGGGGCTTCCCTGGTGGCGCAGTGGTTGAGAGTCCACCTGCCCATGCAGTGGACACGGGTTCGTGCCCCAGTCCGGGAAGATCCCACATACTGTGGAGCGGCTGGGCCCGTGAGCCATGGCCGCTGGGCCTGCGCGTCCGGAGCCCGTGCTCCGCCACGGGAGAGGCCACAAAAGGGAGAGGCCAGCGTACCGCAAAAAAAAAAAAAAGACAGCCCCTATTTCAGACATTTTTATCAGCTTTATTAAGGTATAATTCTTCACATACCATAAAGTTCACTCATTTTAAGGGTTCATATTCAATGACTTTTAGTATATTTACAGCGTTGGGCAAGCATCACCATAATCCAATTTCAGAACCTGTCGACCAATCCAAAAAGATCCCTCATGCTCATCTGCAGTCACTCTCTGTTCCCTGTTCCCACTCCTATCCCTTACTAACACTCTTAGGCTTTTTTTTTTTTTTTTTGCGGTACGTGGGCCTCTCACTGTTGTGCGGCCTCTCCCGTTGCAGAACACAGGCTCCGGACGCGCAGGCTCAGCAGCCATGGCTCACGGGCCCAGCCGCTCTGCGGCATGTGGGATCTTCCCAGACCAGGGCATGAACCCGTGTCCCCTGCATCGGCAGGTGGACTCTCAACCACTGCGCCACCAGGGAAGCCCTCTTAGGCGTTTTTTTATACTCTCAGTGATGGCCTCTGGGAAGCTACAATTCTCTGGTAACCACACGGCTATGAATTTTGGGGGGGATCCTTACAGCACAGTAAAATAGAATACGCCTTGGGTGAGGAAGCTCACGCCTTGGGTGAGGAAGCTCTCGCCTTCCAAGAGCTGCCAAACGAAACCAGGGCACTGAGCTGAGCAATTCAAAATGCAAAGCATTTTCCTTTTCCTCTCGTACATTACTGGTAACTACATTTTCCTTTTCTGTCTTTGTTCAGATAAAGGAAAAGGAACAGGGTCCTGAGGTTAAACAAGCCTTTAGGACCTCAGAGGCAGTGTTTGTGTTTCATCAATTACTTCTCAACCTCTTTTCATTTCAGCTTCTTTGCCCACCAGAAGAGAGGAAGGCAGCCTCACTTTGGTGACTGGGGGAAAGGCATGCTTTCTCAAAATGATGACCAAATCGTTCATAAGCTGTATGTGCTAAGTACCAAAAATACCAGAAATAAAATAAGCTGGAATGAAAGCATTCTTACCACCTCCACAAAATACCTGTCTTTAGAGTCAATAGAAGCAGCATTACTGATTTTTTTAAAAAATGCTATTGTTGATAAGAATATCATAGGTGATCTCAATATTTATTTTCATTAAAATATCTTTACCTGTCTCAGAGATAGGCCATGAAGATTGATGGCTATTTTTAAAATTACAACTCCCCAAATGACACCAAGCGGTGGAAGGTGTAGTATTATTTTACATGTAAAATGCAAAGGAGAAACTTGATAGACAAGATTTCTAATTCAGCAAGAGTCTACAAAACAGTAAGATGCTCAGAGAATCAGGGACGATTACCTGCTTAATTTATGAGTGAATTTTAGGCGCAAAAGAAAAAAAATTCTCTGGTAGAAATGTCAGTAAAAACTTCTTCCAAAGATAATGTAAAAAGAAGAAGGAGCAAAAGAAAAATTTTAATAGGTAGAATTCAAAAGGAAATGGTGATTGTTTTAAATGTTATTAAAATAAAGGTTACATTCTTGCTACTCAAAATTTTGTAAAGTAAAACTACTGGAATCTACATTTGACAGTGTTCACTTAGGTGTGAGTCAAAGGGCATTCAGTCCTTGATTTGGCAGTGGCCTCAGTAACATGTGTTCAAATAAATACCCTGCATGCCTTTCTCTGACAGATGGTGCAAGTTCCCAACAAACTCTAAATGTCTTGGGAATATCTCACAATCCATCCACAGCCAGTACTACTGGGAAGAAAACATGGTTTTCCTGGTTATCTCTGACCATCAGAAATCATCACTAGGTGATCCCTGTTTCTTCCATCCTCACGTGCTCCACCTCAGGTGAAAGCAGAAGTCCTGCCATGTTATCATGTCCACTTCTCCCAATTCCTAAAATATTTCTAAACTAACAGCACTGAGAGCTGCTATCATGATTTCAGGCCACCAGAGAACTTTTACAGCTAGTAACTCTGTAGCCATTCATGTTAAAGAGGCTTTCACATATACCCACTTCCCTACCAATGATGATTTAGGACTTTGTAGAATCAAACCCATCAAATGAGCCAAACTAAAATTTTTGCAGTGGACTGAGTGGTTAACAACATATGCCTCTCTATGCAGGATAGATCATTAGCTCCTTTAGGAAACATGGTGCTGTGTTTATACATACAGATGATAGCAGCCATTTATGGAATTCTTACAAATATGCCAGGTTCTGGCTAGGTCTCCTACTTCTATTACCTCATGCAATCCTCACAACTGCACGAATTAAATACTGTCATTATCCCCATTGTACAGGCAAAGAAACCAAGGTTCAGGGAAGTCAAGGGTATTGTCACCCGCTAACCCAATAAAATCCCACAGGAGAAATATCTCTCAGGTCTCAACATCAAGAAGAGTGAGTGCTTCATTACTGCTTTGGTAGTGCTTTGTTTGTTTTTAGTAATGTACACTATATTTACACTACCTTATAATTGACTGTGTTTCCTTCCTCATGCTGACTGCTAGAAATAGAAGAGACAAATCTCGGGCCAACCGGTAATAGGTAGACAGAGTTTCGTGACGTGAATTTTAAACATGAACCTTGCTATTCCAACTTTTTACCCGTTATTTTCCCTTCACATTAAACCTTTTTGGAATAAAGCAGTATGTAAATATTTTTTAAGACCTGAGATGTCAGTACGGGGGGTAGAAGCTGTGGATGGCTGGGGGTGGCTGTGAGGGAAGGTAGATTTCTAGGCAGAGATTCTACTTGTCCTCTAGTGATCCTTTAGCTACAGTTAAATCTATAGGCCTAAATCTCTGCCCAGAAATCTACCTTCCCTCACAGCCACCCCCAGCCTCCTACAGAACTTCTCTAATACTGAGGGATGTTCCCAATTTGATTTTTATCCACATTGTTGCTCTTTCTATAATCAATGGAATTTCTGTTCTCTCCAGTTCGAAGCAAAGATTCCATGACACTTGGCAATTTACATCATTCTTTCAGAACTAATCAGCAATATTCCCCAAATATAAATTAAATTCTGCCTTCTTTGGCTTATCTAAAGAACAAAATTGAGTTATTTGTAGTGAGGTGGATGGACCTAGAGTCTGTCATACAGAGTGAAGTAAAAGAGAAAAACAAATACCGTATGCTAACACATATATATGGAATCTAAAAAAAAAAAAAATGAAATAAAGATGCAGACCTACTAGAGAACAGACTTCAGGACACGGGGTGGGGGGAAGGGTAAGCTGGGACAAAGTGAGAGAGTGGCATGGACATATATACACTACCAAACATAAAATAGATAGCTAGTGGGAAGCAGCCGCATAGCACAGGGAGATCAGCTCGGTGCTTTGTGACAACCTAGAGGGGTGGGATAGGGAGGGTGGGAGGGAGGGAGATGCAAGAGGGAAGAGATATGAGGATATGTGTATATGTATAGCTGATTCACTTTGTTATATAGCAGAAACTAACACACCACTGTAAAGCAATTATACTCCAATAAAGATGTTAAAAAAAAAGAGAGAAGAAGATAAAATAATGATAATTAAAAAAATAAAGTAACCTGGTCTTATGCCAAGATGCCTAAAACACGTTGTAGCTATTGCCGAGGGGGATATAGGGGAGGGAGGCAAATTTAAGAGATATGTATTATTTCTTTTCAATTATGAAGAGAACACTGTTGGAAGAGGAGGCAAAGACCCTGGATGAGTGATAGATTATTAAAAAGATGTTGTGAAGACTTTACTTCTTGGACCAAAACGAATCATGAAGGTTTTTTAGAAGTACATGCATAAGAAACCTTAAACAGAATCACAGTATCAAGTCCAGATGCCACAGACGTTGTGTGTTTGGCACTTTATATAATAAGAAATAGATCAGTATGTCTAATCCTAAATACTTTAATAAATGAATTGCTAGTGTATTACTCACAAACCCATAAGAGTGTCCATAACCAGTTCTATTAAGAAATAATCATAGCAACACTGCTAATTTACTTGAGCATAAATACCAGTTCATGAAAAGAAAACTCACTTTGAAAGGCATGATGTAATTTTGCAGTTAACAGAGGGTAAGTCAGCCCTTGGTTAGATGTTTGCATGAGGGTCCACACTTCAAACTGACACCACTACTCAGGACAACAGATGATTTTTATTTCTGTATTTTGGATAGGGGCAACTTTTCACATAGAAAAAAAAATAATAATGCATGTGTTTATTAATAGGTAATTGCATGCTACATATGTAATCTATTTATAGGCCATTTTGAATGCTGATTAGTAATCTATTTTATTATTAATGCTACCAATTACACTTAGGAGCAGGCATGCAAGTAAATAAATAGTAAAAGTGATGAAAAACAGGGAAATACTTTTCTTCCCGCTGAACTGCATGGGAATTTTGTTCACTGAAACCCTCCCAGAAATCCTTAAGGCAACTTGGGGTTCCCCCAAGCAAGACTGATAAGAAATCTTAGCTTGTTACCTGGTGTTTACTGAGCACAGTACTTTTAATATTTAATATTTGATGCTGATAATCACGATGATGATAACAACCTCTAGGCAAGAACAAACAGCACAAGGAAAAGGTCTCAAATAGGAGATGAGCTTATGGTGACTTAGCTAAATTCTCATCCTAAAGGACAAGCGAAAGCTCAGGAAACTTCTGCACCTGCCTTATAAGTGCTCATTTTTAGCAAAACAGTCCTAATCACAGTGTTTAGGTAAAGGTGAGGACCCTATGACCACACACTGAGGTTAAGTTTCCATTACAGCTTCCATTACTAATAGCTGATAACAGAAGCTAAACTAACCAGCACTGTGTGAAGTCTGAATTAGTGAGTATTTTTTAAAGAAATGCAACCTTATTATACTCAGTGGTCATTCATTATTTGAAGATATCTAGGCCAGAACAACCACTTGAAGGCAGTACAGGAACCTACCTTGATGAATAAACAGGACTAAAAATCACCTTATATCATTTATAAACTGCAGCTCCTGAAGTGCTCCACAATCAATAAAAAGCTGCTTCTCCAAAGTAATTTTAACTTTGCTCTAGCAAAACCTCTTTTATATTCATATCTGTAGATATAAAATACCTATATTTATACCTACGGCTATACATTTATATTGAGATTTTTATATATATATTATATTATGTTCTATTATATATATATATAATCTCTATGTATAGAGATAGGCATTTTTAAGGACAATCCGAATCCAATAGTGTCAATAAAGTGTCTTTTCCAATGTGTCTGGTGCACAAAGGTAAGTGTTGTTCTTATATCTCCCTCCTATTTCCAAAGGGGAGGAAACAAAGTACTATTTCTCCTCCTTCCCACTCCCCTTGAGCCCGGATAATAACTTGTGAACACTCTCTGTTCGCCAGCTAAGGCACTCCGGAACACTCACTCTGCGCAGGACGAAATAGCCAACTTTGGATCAAGTCTGACTCGTCCCTCAGCTTTTTTTTAGTCATTATGCAGAGCTTAACCGTGCAGCAGAGGCAATACCTTCCATGACCTCAATCTTCCCTCACCCGGCCCAGGAACAAATGCCGTGCCATGTCCACCCTGCTCTGGGAGGGTCTCCCCCAGAGCTTTCATGCCGTGAGTGCCGACCCCCAGGGCTCAGGTCTGTTGTCCTTTTACTTGACAGCACAGAGGAGAGTGGAGCCAAAAGGCCTGGGAAGGCCAGAGCCAGGCAGGGCAGGGCTAAGAGCCAAGAGGAGCCACCCAATAGGAAGAGGTGAAACCTTGACTCATCCTGACATCCCAGAACCCCGAAAGAGCTGGAGCATTTTAATGTGCAGTACACATGCAGTCAGACAAAATCCACCTGTGAGCCAAACACAGAGAAATGACAGTTTCCATTATCTCTCTTGTGGTCACCATTTGCACAACTGAATGGCAAGTGGGACTGGAAGAGAGAAAACAATGGCTAATCCAATGGTCATTGATAACCGGATTTGCAATTGCAGCCAGAGAGGCAGCTTAGACAGACACATAAATGCGCACATTCACACTCTCATTCTAACCACATTGTTCATCTCCGACTCTATTCTGGCTTCCCTTTTAGCACTGGCCTAAGCCCTGGCTGGGCAATAGGAAGAGTGGTCTTTAGTCGCTATAGACAGATAATCCACCATATAGTCAATGCACTCACGGCTAATCAGGTATCACTAATATTAGTTCACATAATTCCTTCCTCTCACATACCTGTATATAGGTAAATGAGATGTGGATAATGCCATGGGGCTAAAACAATGACCAAGAACTAGGGAAAGTGCTTCGAGAGACTTAAACGAGCCTAGTTAAGGCCAATCCCAGAAGCTTCATGACTATGGTTTTCCACATGTACCCAGAATAGAGGACAACATTCACTGACACCGCAGCTCATAATCATACTTTTAGAGTTGAAATGACCTTAAAGATCACCTGATTAAAC
Source organism: Phocoena phocoena (assembly GCF_963924675.1). Classification (NCBI taxonomy): domain Eukaryota; kingdom Metazoa; phylum Chordata; class Mammalia; order Artiodactyla; family Phocoenidae; genus Phocoena; species Phocoena phocoena. The sequence goes on from NC_089223.1 coordinate 50,366,509, forward strand.
CTCTTCATGTACCAATGAACCAACTAAAGCCAAATAATTAATGACATAGAGGCCGGGACTCTTGGTGCTCCTGGTTATATAAGGTTTCCTTTCCTACTTTCCTACTACCATGGTACCAGTCCCCGACACTACCCCCCATTTTCCATTGTCTGCAAAATACAGTCAAGGAGGGAAAAGGTAATCGATTCGGCCTTTCAAGTTAGCAACTACCTAGAAGACAAAAAGGGCTCAGGAATTCTTGAAAATGTTTCTGTCTTATAACCAGAGAATGACAAGTTTAAATCCACAGCCCTTAGTAACCATAAACGGCCCCAGAACATGAAGACGTTCTGGCTCTGACATCTGTCCTCCCACGAGCATCTGCGGTCATGCAAACAATGAGGCCAGCCAGGCTTCTGTCTTCTTTCTCTCTCACCTTTTCATAAGCTCTCCCAACACCTTTTATTCTTCTCCAGTTAGTTCTTTCTACCGCCTATTCTTCCAGGCGCTTCTTTAAGCTCTCATCCATCTCCTTTTCTAAATTCCTTTCCCGCTCCAGAGGAACCAGACTTCAAGCACACTTTTTTGGAATGAGTACTGCCCTGGGAAAGTCAAGAAGCTTGCCTTCCTTGTACTAGTTCTTCCCAATTACCATCAGCGTTACTGCAAGCAAATCACTTTACCTTCTCCAAGGCTCATCTCTCCATGTGTAAGGTGAGAACGTTGAGCTACATTTTCTCTAAAATCCTTTCTAGCTCTAAAAATTCTACAAGAATTCTAAGTATTCTAATTGGTTAAGTGTAACGGAGCACATAGGGGAAAGGCCAAAAGTTTTCTACTATTTCTCCAGGTCCCTTCGCCACTTCTTTTTTTTTTTTTTTTGCGGTACGCGGGTCTCTCACTGTTGTGGCCTCTCCTGTTGCAGAGCACAGGCTCCGGACGCGCAGGCTCAGCGGCCATGGCTCACGGGCCCACCCACTCCACGGCATGTGGGATCTTCCCGGACCGGGGCACCAACCCGTGTCCCCTGCATCGGCAGGCGGACTCTCAACCACTGTGCCACCAGGGAAGCCCCCTTCGCCACTTCTTATGAGGATAGCTTTCTCTTCGGGCACTCTTCAGTCTACTCCGATTTGACTCTTTACTAACCATGCCACCCAGATTGCTAACAAAAGCCACCAAGCACTTTTTTCTGCCAAAGCCACTGGTTACTTTTCGCTCCTCATCTACTTGACTCCAGGCAGCACTCAGCACTGGCGGTCACTGGCTCCTTGCTGAAAATGCTCTTCTCTTGGCCTCAGACACACACTTTTCTTGGTTACCCTCCAGCTTCTATGATTGCTCCTTCTCAGTCTCCAAAGGTTGGCAGAGCAGAGCCCCGCCCAGTCCTCTTCTCATTCTATTCTCTCCCCTTGGTAATGTCATCCATTCCTATGGCTTGAAATGCTAGCTATCTCCCTGGGATTCCAAAACTTACATCTCCATCCCTGCCCTTTCTTTTTAGCTCCAGTTGTGTAGCCAAGTGCCTGCTTTAGAGTTCTACTTGGATGTCTCACAGGGGCCTCAGACTCAAAAAGCTGAATGCCTACCATCCTCCACTACTATTCCTCCAGTGTTCCCCATCGTACAAATGGCACATAAGTCTCCCAAATTGCTCATAGCACAAATCCAGAAGCAATCACCCCCACCCACCCATCTGTCCATCAGCAAGTCCTGGCAATTCAACCCATCTTTTTGTCCCTCTACTCTAACCCAAAATCATCTCTCAGCTGAATCTTGTCTCCACTTTTATCTTTGCCCTGTTGGGAAGCTCTCTCCACCCATGAGCCAAAGAGATATTTTTTAAAATGCAAATTTTGTCTTGTCACTTCCCTGCTTACAACCCTCTGCAGTGGCTCCCCAGTGCACCCTCAATAAAATCCTAAATCCTTAGCATAGTATAAAAGGCCATGAATTATCTGGGTTCCATCCACTTCAGGCCACTCTCTCCCTATTCATGTAGTCTAGCCACATGGGCTTTATTTTCACTTCTCAAACAGGTCTACCTCTTTCTCACCACTGGGCCTTCACACACCCTGCCTGGGAGGCTTCCCTCATTCCTGACCTAGCTAACCCTCTTCACCCTTTAGGTCTCAACTTAATGTCACTCTATGGGAGATACATACCTTGGTTTCCCATGTAAACTCACCCACCTACATGATACACTCTCTAAATTATCACATCAAACAACCTTGTGTCCTTAATTAATGACTGGTTTATTTGACCGCACATTATGTCCCTAATTGGAATATATTATCACTTTCAATGATACATATGAGCCTGAAAAAGCAACATATTAAAGCTTATATATCTGCAACTGTAGGTTACCATTTTGATAAGCTTAAAGAAAAAGTTAATAAAAGCACTGTCCATCAGAGTTAATAAGAAGAGTTAACATAGATATTAACCAACTAATTTGTTAATCACCAGTTATCAGTACTAGCTTTAGTCTGAAAGCATTCTGCAGTCACAACAAGCCCTGGTGAGAAAGGGTTAAGCACAAAGATAAATCACCTGCAAGGAATATAACCAAGGAAGATAACATCTTAAATTTACAGGGTTCATTCTGGGGATTTCAAATTAGTTTCCTTATATCCCTAGCAAGACTAGGAGATAAGGAAGCACCAATGCTGTTTCTTTGTATGAAAAACTGAGATTCAGAAATTAAGTAATTCGTCAATGGCTTACTGCAAATATCAAAGTATTTTTCTGGTGTTATCCAAGAATCCTTAGAGCATCTCTAGCAGGTGGATAAGAAGATAGGTTATTAACTGCACTCTGTACAAAGGAAATATAACCACACAAACATGATTGGCCTCATGTTACCCAGTAAGGCGGGGCAGAGCCAAGAACAGAAATAGGTCCTGAGACTCCTGGTTCCCCACCATGTTCTTTAACCCACAGCAGACTGAATAAAAGTATCTCAACCCAGATACCGACAGAATTTGCCAAATACCTATATCCATTGGATTTGACTGTGAGCTTTCATTTAACATCCAAGACATTGTCTTTATTTTTCAACAGGGATAGAATCGTGTTGAAAATTTAATAATCAACTGGAGAGTAGGGTGGTGATTTAACTAATCCATAAATGCGAGATTCTGGCCCTCTAAAGCTGATATGTTGGCCAATTTTACTAAAATTCAAACACTCGTTTTTATTTCCAGAAGTTTTGGCCTTGTAAAAGTTATTGAGTATCCCACCATGAAAAGAGTTGGTAAAATCACGTCCGGAGAGGTTTAAGTAAAGTCTGTTCTCCTTTCAAAGTCAATACAGTATCAAGAAAGGTGAACATGTTGGATATTGCACTTAGGATAGCTTGCCTTGTAGTTCTAACTCTATAGAAAGGTAAAAACAATTAACCAGATTTAAAAGCTTTTGCAGTTATTCAGGGAAGGGAGTTATTTAAGTCGCCTCTACTGCTGATTTAATGGATGTCACTCACCACCCTCCCTCCCTTCACCTTCATCCCACCTGGCAATCAGCAGCTTCAGAGGTACAATATTTGGAACCTCCTGTGAACTCCTGCCATGGCAGGCTCTCACCTCAGTCCCCTAAATGCTATCAGGCAAAAAAGTAAAACAAAACAAAACAAAACCAGATCCCAGCAGTATGCTCACTGGAGCAATGGGAGAGCCTCAAGTGAGCTTTATTCAGTTTTATTCCATTCTTACTCTACTCTCCCTCATCAGTCCCAATTTTCAATTCCCCCAGTGACTCTGAATCTTGTAATGATGAAAACGGAGAAATACTTAGCTCAGGTTTGAATACTTGGTATTACTTCTATACTATTGAATAATCTCATTGAAATGGCACCTAAATTACATAACAGCCAGTAGTGGACAGAATTACCCTAGTCTATGCTGCAGAGCAAGGAAGGGAAAAAAAGAAAAAATATATATATACATATTTATACATATTACATATATAATAGACCCTTGAATCCTCCTCATTGGTAGGAAAATATCATACACTTTAATCTGTTTTCCAGAAAAAGTAACTTTGCAGGTTTTATTAGACAGTGGGCATGCGTTTGTAATTTACCCTGTATGCAATCATAGTTAGTGTGTCTCTTGAAAAATGAGACAGTTTCACAAACTAGGGGTAATGTCTGTCGGAGCAGACTAACCATGGAAATCAGATCTCACGCCCAGAGCTTAAAGGGAATCAGAATGAGTCCAAAGAGAAATAAACAGCAGGCCTCAGGAAACTTCTCTTGACCTTTCTAGCTTTCCTTTTCCAATACAAGAAGCAGTAGGTAAGCGTGGTTATTAGGAAGGCAAGGGATAGATGCCTTGCTAAGATGAATTAAGCAAATAACAAACATCATTTCGGTCAGTTCGAATTTTTTGGAATGATAATCATCATGGAAAATTATTGGTGAGGGGAATTCCCTGGTGGTCCAGTGGTTAGGACTCTGTGCTTTCACTGTTGTGGGCCCAGGTTCAATCCCTGGTCAGGGAACTAATATCCCACAAGCCACAATGCGCCAAAAAAAAAAAAAATTATTGGTGAGACTGTATCAATCAGAAAGCAAAAGGACAGACAGTGGTACAGTATAAAGCACTCCTATGCCTAATGCCAGGTACAGCAGCAACATTATTTCTGTTAATTATTTAAACAGTTCTACGGTGAATGACATGTTCTATTATTCTCATTTTACAGAACTGAGAAATTCAAAATCCAAACTCTAAGTTTCGTCCTTCATTTATGCAATGCTTCAGCAACACAGCAAGTTTTAAACTTTTATTTCCAAACCGATGCTTAGCCACTCTGCTTTAATAACACATGAATAACACAAATGACAGAGACTCCCAAAATTAAATATGAAATAATATGTCTCAAAAATATGAGCAGAGGGGCTTCCCTGGTGGTGCAGTGGTTGAGAGTCCGCCTGCTGGTGCAGGGGACACGGGTTTGTGCCCCGGTCTGGGAAGATCCCACATGCCGCGGAGCGGCTGGGCCCGTGAGCCATGGCCGCTAAGCCTGCGCGTCCAGAGCCTGTGCTCCGCAACGGGAGAGGCCACAGAAGTGAGAGGCCCGCATACCGCAAAAAAAAATATGAGCAGATACAAAGCTTTGAAAAAGAAACTCAACTATAGACAAAATATGCTCCAAGTGTATTATTTCTGAATCCTTGTAAAACACAACTCAAGTACCAAGTTCAATTTTGTATGCCTCTTGCCATAAAAGAATGTAGTCACCTAGGACAGAAAGTGGCTTCCAGAGGGCTTTAGCCGGTACTACACTACCAGGGAATTCTCTACAACTGGAAAACTCTGGGAAGGGATGTCTGACTCCAGTTTCAAAAACCCATGGAATTACCATCCAAGAAATCTATATACAAATATTTAATGTCACTGACACAGCAGGAGGTGTCAGAGAGCTAAGTATTGCCTGCTTTAGGCCCTCTGGCGGGCTTTCAGCTGGAGCCACAAGGAGAAAGCAGCAGGACACTGGGAAAGGTCTGCGTGGGCTCAACATGCTCTGGGAACCCAAGCATCAACCCTTAAACACCTCACCGCATTTCCTTCAAGCTCTCCAACGTGTGGATACATTGTCTCTTTCAAGAAGCCTTTTCCTTCAGCAATATTTGCCCAAGTATTTCCTCTGTACACACTGTTTCGGAGCAATTAGAGGGAACAGGAGGGAGGAGGTCAGCAAAATGCAACCGGACACTTACATCCTGCGCTCAGAATAGCGCCAGCTTGGACTCAGCCCCTCCCTTCCCAGCTGATAGGTTTTCATTCACTCCTTCTCGGCAATTACGTTTTTGACCATTGTAATTATTAACAAATGTCCACCAGGCCCCACTTTTTCTTTAGCATACTACCTCCTCCAATACACATAAATACATCATCACAATATCCTCTAGTGAAAAATAGGTTTAAGTCATTATGATTTCATGTCTGTAAAATGTTGAGATCCTGACCTCCAAAAATACAAAAGCCACCATTTCATCATTTTAGTCTCTCTCCTTAAAATACAGAGCAGAGGAAGGAAGAAGAATAAGGTTGGAGGTGCTTTAGGGGCTTCTTTTTCTTATCAATATAAATGATATAAATATATCAATGATCTTTGCAAAATCAAATGGGATTAATAGCAAACATAGGATCATCAGAGACTATATCATCTCATTTGACTAAGAGAAGTAAGAGAACCAAATTTCTAACTAAAAAAATTTAAACAAAGATTTTAGAGGACTATATAAAGTAATTCTATATATGCTTCATTTAGTTTATTTACACATTCATTTATTCATTCTTTTTTTTAACAAAATATTTAGTGAACGTCTACTTTGTTCCAGACCCTGTCCAACTTTTTAACTTTTATTTCCCTAAAAATAACCTTCCTGTAAATTCCATGCATTTTCAACCATACTCTCTCTCTTAATATCCATCAGTAGACATGAGAATTTGTAGAATTATTCTTCCATTTGGACAGATGGGAGCACACTTCCTTTTGGACTTGGTTTTCAATGGAAGAGGAAAACCACGCCAATATATCATAATGGCATTTAGAGCACCGATCAAACTTCAGAAATGCAGACCCATTTCAGCCAATATTGTCTTGCTGTACTTTATGCTTCCTGAGTTGCTGGGTAGGCTTGATGTTAAGAAAAGGCCCCTCCTCATGAAGTCAGAGTTGCCAAGGCTTGCTGGGGAGTTACCTAGCCTTGCAGAGCCAAGGCTTTATCTCGAGGATAAGGTGGAGTTTGCTCTTTTTCCCCTATTGCAAAATATGAGAATATTAAGTAATCTGTTTATATCATACAGATCCAAAATCCTGGCTGACTTTTTAACGGATAAAATATCCACAGAATTTCTTCCTCCAGAAAAAGCTACCTGGGATCTTTCTTCCTATCTCAACCCCGGTTCACCCAACAAAGTTTGCCAATTTCCATTAAGTGTGTTTGAAATGAAAAATCAGTCTTGTTCGTCATAGTGGGCATTTCTGGGTCACTCTGGTAATGTCAATTTGTCATTTATAGACCAATTCTGTGGAAATGTCTGGGCGGGAGCCTTTTGGAACAGAAACAAATAAGATATCTGAAATGTTACAAATTTTAAATGAGTTTATCCACAGTAACCACTCTATGCCAAAAATGTTAGCTTTACAAAACACAGTAGAAGGTAGCCACTGAAAGAACAGACATACAAGCCTCTCTTTATTTTAAAGATTAAATTCGACACTTGGTTTCCTTTCTCAAGAGTATCTTTTTAAACCATTAACACAAATGCACAGGAGGCAAATTATGTGAAAACGAGCTTTGGGTCTTTAAATATATATCTCACATAGATAAATTCATTATTTAAACAGAAGATGACTCCTCTTCTGACTCACTCTATTCTTAGTGAGTTTTGCAGCTGATGGTTTTCTCTTGAGTTTTTAGAATGTGGATTAAGTGTCACACCACCCACTGAGAGTAAAGTTGAAGCAGGTGAACTGAGGGTATGGTTGGAAATCTCAACCTGTCTCCCCTGCTCAGAGCTACAGCATTAGAAAGAACTACCAGGGAGCATCTGACTCTTCTTGCCTTCAGGCTGAGCTGAATCCAGTCACCCCAAACTGAGCGACCTTAAGAAGAATTTTCCAAGCATAAACATTTCAGAGTAACTAGAGTTACTGGAAGTCACCCTAATAATCATTTAATGGGAGTGCATCTTATTTGTGCAAATTACTTTAAGAAACAAAGTTTTATCTTAAGTTCACTTGTGCCAAGTGTGCTGCAATATACTTCAACCATGTTTATCCAAGAAGCCAAGAGAAATAAATACTTGGATAAAAGGAAACACATTTGATAACAGAAATGTTAGGTGTTCCAGCTCCTTCTTCTTCACCACACACATGCTTAAGGAAGGAAGCCCCTCAGCTCCTTGCCCTTTGAATTTCTGATCCTTAAACCTGGAGCACTTACTTCCGCCATAAATGTACCAGAAACTCAGCTACTTCGTAACAAAAATAACAGTCTGCTTTCCTTCAAGTACACTCTATGCAATTAAAAATATGAGACAGACTCACATCCTTGTGGAAAGCATTCCCATCAAAATCTTGATTAGAAGTCTTGACAGTCAAGTCATCTGTTTCTTCACTCTCAACCACTGGGACCATGAATAAGCCATCAAGCCCATCTCCATTTCAACCTCTTTACACTTTCACCTAGAGTTACTACAAAATTTAAGTGCTAGGTGAGAAAGTGGATGAAGCCAGGTGAGAAAATGGGAGGGTCAACTGGGAGGGCACTGAATTAGAAACAACAGTTCCTAATTACTGTTTCATGACTTCTGCTATAAGGAGCCCACACTGTTGGATGTTCTCCACCAAATAATGGCCATAAGCAACCATCCTACAGGGCCTCAGGATTCAACCACAGGCAGCTAGCTAAACATGCTTTGAAAGAAATGTAATCAACCCAAGCTCCACTCAATGTGAAAGATAATCATTAAAATAGAAGTCTTACCAGAAGAGGAAAATACACAAAATCCGTGTGGCAAGTTGAGTCATCACAAAGACAATTTTACAGATATCTCTACCTTTTGCCTTTTTTGTTTCTCCATAAAGAAACCCAGCTACAGATTTGTGTGCTATTCATTACAGTGTTGTCTTTTTTTTTTTTTTTTTTTTTTTTTTTTTTTTTGGCGGTACGCGGGCCTCTCACCGCCGTGGCCTCTCCCGCTGCGGAGCACAGGCTCCGGACGCGCAGGCTCAGCGGCCATGGCCCACGGACCCAGCCGCACCACGGCATGTGGGATCTTCCGGGACCGGGGCACGAACCCATGTCCCCCGCATCGGCAGGCGGACTCTCAACCACCGCGCCACCAGGGAAGCCCTACAGTGTTGTCTTAATTTTGTGCTTGAAAATCAAGGGAAAAACTTCTTAGTCAAAGGCTTAAGAAACCCATGTACAATATCCTACTGCAGTAGAGTGCTGTCAGTCCTATAGACCTTACAAATTCAAGAGGTGATTTACATCTCCTGTGAACTTAGGTAGAAGGTTATTCTCAAGGAACACACACACACACACAGTACACATCTCACCCTCACGCTTTCTCACAGATTTTTCTACTTTAATTGTCCTCAAATTATAGGATATTTGCTCATTCCTACAATATTTCTTATATTCATATGCTATAACTTTAAGATTCTTATCTCCCCTTTGACACTGGGACAGTGACAGAGTCAGCACAATGAAGACTTAGCAGCATGGGTTACTAGAATCTTCAGACAAAAGTTTCACTATTTTGCTTTCACTAACTTGGCATTTTCCAACAGTCATGTTGTAAAAGTGCAAGGAACCCATAAAACAATATGAAAGAAAATATTGTGGTTTCCTTTTTCCTAAGAAACGTAGGCATCAAATTCTTATTATTCAGTCTCAAGAGCATACATGTGGCAGGTAGGGAGATGGGGGGCTGGGGGAACCAACACTCGAGCACTACAGGGTCAGAAGAAACTTACCAAGGAAACATAATGGCCACACTATTCACACTATCCCAGGTGGCACAGGAGTATCACTTGCCTGGGACCTGGTGTTCAGTCTGGTTGACGAATCACTCCAGAACACACAGCATCCACCTTCTTTTTCCCAACTCCACCACCCGTCTGGTCCAAGTCTTTGGTAGGCATTAAGTAATTACCAAATGGTACCCATCAGACTGGAGTTTCCAAAATACATATGAATCCTTTCTCAGGTGATTTTAAAGGGCAGAATTTAAGACATGGTTCACCAGGAAGTCTTACTTAACTTTATGAGTACTTTCTAGAACCTTGATTATTTTTAAAACTGTCATTATAAATGTTGTATACCTGTCACGCCTTCAAATAATTATTTTAATAAATATTAATTAAGCCCTGCCTTATGACTGTCAAATAAACAGTATTATTCCCACATCATTGATAAGTCAAGAGACAAGAAGAAGAAAAGGCACACTGAAAGCACCGTAGCACCAGCTAAAATTTAACTCTTATTTGATTTTCAACTGGCACTAGAGAACATTAATAAAAGAGGTCCTAGAGATTTTTTAAGTAAAAACTGCTTGTCTCAGAAACACACCATTGTAAAGCAATTATACTCCAATAAAGATGTTAAAAAAATAAAAAGAGTAAGAGCGACAACATCAAGAAAGGGTCTGCAGATATAGATATTGAAAAGATAATAATAGAATATTATAATAGACTTTTGGATAGTAAAAAAATAAACTACCCAAACTCAGTCCAAAAGTGTATAGATACAGTGAATAGATAAATGTATTCATTCATTAAATAAACTGCATTTGTAATTAAGAACTTTCCCACAAAGAAAAGTAGCCCCAAGTGGCTTCCCTGTAAAAAAAAAAAAAAAAAAAAAAAAAAAAATGCTTGTCCATCTTTTCTTAACTGAGACACATCCATAATTACCACTCTTTAACTCCTCGCTTAGCCCCATGTTTCCTGCAGTAATGGTATCGTTCTCTCTCTGCAACATCTGTTTTTCTACCCTGCAGGCTATAAGAAAGAATATTAGAAGATACTGCCAAATACATTTATATAAATCTAGCAGCTTCCTTGAATTAGTCATTGGAAGGTAGTTAATATTATCTGGCAAAATATTTATTTTTGACAGAGAGGCACAGCTAACATAGGCACCTGCTTCAAAGTAAGACCTTTTTGTTGTTGTTGTCAACCATGCGGGACAACACTGATTCAGATTCTGATGGTCCACGGAAGTTCTTAGAATTACTCTGTGTTGAAGCAAAATGTGGAGATTAATGAAACTCCACAGATAGGCTTGGGTTTTTAACTTCAAAATTATAAGATACATGAAATGCATGAGTGCTATTATTTACAAAGACATATGTATATGAATATACACTTCCCCAGACCCAGCGAGCTCACCTTCTACTTCTTCTTCATCACACACATGCTTAAGGAAGGAAGCCCCTCTGTCCAGGACAGCTTCATCCTCCATCCTATAGTAATAAAAAAGAAAAAAAGAATGCTCAGACTTCTCCTGGAGTGAGCCACTGGACACAGCCCAGCTTCTGGGCAGGTGAACCTGCAAGCTGCTGTTCATGTTAACAGGGCAGAGTCCCTCTTCCTTTGGTGTCTGCTGCTGCTTCACTCCTTCAGCTCCTCTTATTGGTGCTTGAGAATATGCCGGTCCCACATAGCTTCAGTTCTAACCTTGACAGGGCACCCACAGGGACAGGTAAGAGAAAATCATCTCGATCCTTTAGGCTGGATGCTGGGGGTTCTCCCCTTCGGGATGCGCCCCCAAAAAAAGATGAAAGGAAAAAAAAATACCAAGAGAGGAAGTTTGGTGTGCCTGGAGTGCTCGTGATGATCGTTTGTGGAAATCCAGCTTCAGTGCTTAGCTCTTTAAACACCCACTGCATAAAAATGTATACCCTCACACACACACGCACACATGCACACCCACCCACGCACAGAAAGCGACAGGGAGTCAGGCTAGTGCACAGTGGAAGCCTAGCTTCCAGCCAGCCTCTTAATACCAGCACAGCCCAGTGTTCTCTGTTGAGTGGCAAGCTTTGAGTCACATGTTGGCCTTACGGAAATCTGACATCTGAGGATTATCCAGCAACCCAGCTTCGGCAACAGTCACATATATATGCCACCCATTCATTCATTTTCCACATTCTTAATCACACGTCTCTCTCTATGTATATCTGTCCCGTTAACTCTTCCCTGAAGGGCATAAAGTTCTTCATTTTGTAGCCACATTATGCTGTCCTCCTGTCTCCTTACATAATAGGATGTCTGCAATTTCCTATGCTAAATAAGACTTCAGGATCCAACCAAGTAAGGACAGCGTTTGTACGGCCTCCAGATGCCAAACATGTCTCTGGTTTATAGAATAAGTTAAGGTTTATTTCCATATTCTGTGACTTCTTTTCATTGCATTAACTTTGACATACAGAATTCCATGAACTCTATTTATAGTGAAAGCAGAAAGAAATCCCGAATTGCTCAAATGCTGCTTGTGTCGTACCGGTCTAGAAACAAAGAACGTTCTCTGAGGACAGCTGTCCTATGTCATACCGTACATGAGCTCTACCAGAGAGTGAAATGTTCACTCTGTATTCCATTCATCCAATTATATGCTCGGGTATTGAATACTGTACTGTAGGTCTGTTTTCCATACTGTCTGTATAACTTATTCTTGTGCTTCCCATATTTGTTATCATCTATGTGATATGCACTGAATCTTTTTCTTCCTTTCTATTTTAGGAGCATCTCACAAAGCAACCATCTGAGCTTAAAAAGTCAGAAATATGGTGTCAGGTAGACCCGGATTCAAAAAACCTAGTTCTACCTCTTAGTATTTCTATCACCTAGAGCAAAGTATCCAACTTTTTTGAGCCTTGGTTTTACCATCTCCAAAATAGGGGGAAATAATATCAACCTTGTAGGAAATTCAAATCAGGTAACACACATGAAAGCACTCAGTTTTGTGCCTAGCACCTGTTACATGTTTAATAAAGGTTTGTTTCCTTCCTTTCTTCTTCACCTGACCTTTATTGGTAGACAATGCCATTAAGAAACTCATTACTTTTGGAAACTTGCAGAATATCCTTTTTCAGGGATATGGGTCTTATACGTAAAAGTTCATCTTTTTTCCTTTTCTCTACTCAAATTAAAAATATAAAGCTAAATAAAAACAGGACATGGATCAGCCAGCAGGATCACAGTAGAAAAGAAAATGCCTTGAAGATCTGAGAGGTCAAGTCAGTTACCGGCCTCTCTGAGCCTCTGGTTCCCATGAAGATTAAATAATCCAACATATTTACTGATTCAGCAAATATTTATTTAGTGTCTGCTATGTTCCTGGCACTCTTGAGAGGGAGGGGAATACATTTTTGAATAAGGCAGACAAAATGTCTCAAAAACTAATAATAAATAGATGAACAAGGTAATCTTAGCATTAATTGCTTTGCAGAAAAAAATAATAATAAGGCAGGGGGCTACTTAGCATAAGGTGGTTCAGATGTGGATTCTGAGGAGGTGACATTTGAGCAGACATGAAAATGACAGGAAGGAACCAGGCATTTGACAATCTGAGGGCAGAACATTCCAAGCAAAGGGAATAGCAAGGGCAAAGGCCTTAAGGTGGGAAGAAGTTTAGCATGTTATAGGAACAGAGCAAGGTCAGTGAGCCTGCACAGATAGACAGGAGATCAACTGGAGGTGACAATGCAGGAGGGAATCAGGGACATGCAGCTCATGGTAAGAAGTTAGAATTTTAGGTGTTACAGCAGCCTCTGAAGAGTTTCAAGATGGAAAGTGACTTGAGCTGTTTTGCCTTTTAAAGGATCACTCTGGGGCTTCCCTGGTGGCGCAGTGGTTGAGAGTCCACCTGCCGATGCAGGGGACATGGGTTCGTGCCCCCATCTGGGAGGATCCCACATGCCGCGGAGCGGCTGGGCCCGTGAGCCATGGCCGCTGAGCCTGCGCGTCTGGAGCCTGTGCTCCGCAACGGGAGAGGCCACAGCAGTAAGAGGCCTGCGTACTGCAAAGGGGAAAAAAAATAAAATAAAATAAAAATAATAATAAAGGGGCTTCCCTGGTGGCGCAGTGGTTAACAATCCGCCTGCCAATGCAGGGGACACAGGTTCGTGCCCTGGTCGGGGAAGATCCCACATGCCGCGGAGCAACTAAGCCCGTGCACCACAACTACTGAGCCTGCGCTCTAGAGCCCGTGAGCCACAACTGCTGAGCCCGGGCGCCACAGCTACTGAAGCCCGCGCGCCTAGAGCCCGTGCTCTGCAACGAGAGAAGCCACTGCAGTGAGAAGCCCGCGCACTGCAACGAAGACCCAATGCAGCCAAAAATAAATAATAAATAAATAAACTTATAAAAAAATAATAATAATAATAAAGGATCACTCCAGCTGCTATGTGAAAAGTGCATAGTCAGGAGACAAAAGAAACTAACAAACTATCTCAGGAGCCCAGGGAAGACTATGGGAGAAACAGGTTTCAGGGGAGGAACCAAGGGTTCTTTTCTGGCCACTTTATGGTTGAGATGCTTATTATATATTAAAAAAGAACTGTCAGGCACACAACTAGATGGAGGTCTAAGGCTAGAGCTCAGAAGCCTAAGGTTGGAGATAAAAATTGGGGAATCAATGAATAAAGCTAGTATCTGAAGCTATTACTAGATGAAATTCAGGAATAAAATACAGAAATAGAGGAGTTGACCTAAGATCCTATGCCAGGCATGCCAACATTTACAAGCAGAGCAGAGGAACAAAAGCAGTCAATGAGGTAAGAGGAAAACCAGGACAGAGTGATGTCAAGGAAGTTGAGGAAAGAGGAGAGGGCCATTATCGAGAGGCTGAGAAAGACCGAGACAGAGAAGAAAAACTTGGGTTTGGCAATATGGCGGTCATTGGTAACGATGACCAAAGTACTTCAAACATACCATGCACAGTGCTAGACACACAAGCAGTATTCAGTCATTCCCTCTTCTCTTTCCTGCCCTCCTCCATTCATTCATTCAGTAAATATTTGCTGAGTACCTACTAGGTGCCAGGCACCCTTCTGGGCACTGGAGATACAGTGATGAGCAAGACAGACAGAGGCTCTAGTGTAATCATATCTGCCTTCTCGAAGACTTCCCCTAGCAATCTGAGGGCTGGTCCAAAGAACAAGACCCCATCAGTAATGCAGCACTCATAGACCTAGGTAAGGATGACAGCTTAATGGAGAAATTTCCTTAAAAGGCCTTGGAAACACAAAAAAATCCTGGAGTCCTGTACTACTGCATCTACATTCATAGTACTGTCTCCCCTTCAGGAAACAAAGAGTAGTGTGGCCCACATTTCTTCTCAGAACAAACGCTTTCCATTCCTATCAACCTACAGAATCCAACACAATTTCCTGCAGAATATCATTTCTGCACCCCACCATTAATCACGCTGGTCCCAAAGTCATTTACTGACTTTTCACACATTTCCTAAATAAAATGTTTACTAGCCTTTGCACCTAAGCCCTTCCCAAAATCACATACAACAAACAATCAAAGCAGAATTAAAGGAAGAAAGCAGTAACAATTGAAGGAGACCGTACAAACGTGAATGCCCAGAGCCCTCTTCCTGGGTGGAGAAAACCATCCAGCCTAACTGAAGCACTGTCCCCAGGCTCTGTCTGAGCTAGAGAGAGAATAATGGTTGGGGCATTCTTTGGCTCTTTGATACATATTTCACATTCCCTCCAAGACTATACATAGCAAGTAATTAGAAACCTAGTTCTTTCTGATGGACAATGCAGAGAATCTGTAAGCAGCCTCCTCCTCCCTGTAGGAAGTGAAAAAGAAAATGCAAACTGAAAATATAAAACCTGCATGCCCAAAGCAGCCCTCTCCCGGTCAAGACCAAGTGCAGCCTGGCACATCTGGGCTTTTGCACCAAGTACAGGGATTTTACAGCTTTCTTCCATCTTTACACCACAAGCGTCAATTATTTGGGTTTGTGTTCGCCCTCCCCACCAAATCCTCTCAGCAGTTGCTTGCTATTATTAGTAAGACAGAGATATCTTTCAAAATGACGGTCTGACCCAACCAGGTTTCCCCTCTACCAGTAAGAAGAAATGAACTCATCTGGTCCCTAATCAGGCCCCCAAATCTATTCTGAAATGTTCCTTTCACACGAACTGCACTTGCTGAAAACAAAGAAGGGAAGGAGCATGCTTCTAAACAGCTCCCTAGGTTGCTCGCATCGCCAGCGTGAGGCAAAGTTCAGAACAGATTTGCAAGCTTCTCACCATCATCACGGGGATAGGGTCATACCAGTCAGTATAAAATCCACACGGGGCCGATACTGCCTTCCTTCAACAGGGCCTCTGACAGTAGAAGTTCGACCCCTTCCCCAGAAGTCCACACAACGTGGGGCTTCTCTCATCCTCCATTACTCTGGGACACAAAAGTGATTTAACTGTAACACATGTCAAATCTGCTGCGAAATGGACCGGCTCTCAGCAGCCGGTCCTAATCGCCGAACAGGCTTGTAAGGGTGACTTAAGCCCGGCACGAGAAACATGTGTGCAAAACTGTCAGCCATTGGGCCATGGGCACCCATCTACATTCCACTCCTCTGAGTTCCCACCCCTAGAGCCCTCGCCAACTGCCAACGTGCTCACCAGCTAGTCCACACAGCAAGCAGCTGCCACGCAGCCCGTCAGCAAGTGGCAGGCCGCCAGCACACAAGTTTCAGAATGCGAGCATGCCCTGTCACAGTGCTGCTAAAGGTTGAAGGTCTTTGGTGTGCTAGCCTTTAGATTAGCCTCACTTGCCCTCCCACCTCCCTTCTCCCATCCCTCCCCTGTTCTGTCTCCCACGCCAGCATTTCACTCGTCTCTATAGTAACAGCATCTGGTTTCAGGGTTATAACTTTATGCAGAGCAATTCTCCTCCTAACTGAAGGCTTTTGCCAAAGGATGCACTAGCAGCAAAAAGGCTGCTGCTTAAGGTGGAGCCACGTGTTCCCTTGCCACCCCAGGACCGCGGCTATGTTCTGAGCTGCAGGGTCACAGCCGCAGCAGCACCCAGACCCAGGAAAGCGGAAAACAGCCCTCTGACCTTGGCACACTGGTGTGTACACAGAGGAATCATTCTGGGGCTGTAGCCCCACTCCCAGAGCCAACCCCCTCTCCTCCACACCCTGTTCTCCACTTAACCAAGCCGCACGTGGATCGAATGAACAGTGGGGCTTTCTGACTGCTTCCAAAAAGGCACCAGACCATGGCACCCTAGGGAGCAGAACGGCTCCAGTTGTTCACAAGTCCATACCCGACTTGGACACCACCAGTTCTTTCCATGCGTACAACTTAAAGTTAATCAGTTAACCTCACATTAAAGCTCATCTCACTTTATCCTCACTAGCTGTTTACAACAGCAAGGGAACCCCATAATCTCTCACTTTACAACAGCTTTCCTGTGCACAGCAAATGTTTACACACATGCCCGCACACACCGAAGTGACGCACGCAGAGGAGTGGACAAATACCAGGAAGTGAAGAGTTGTATTATTAGTATTAGCTGTTGCTGTCGTGAAAATTATATTTACACTGTGCATAAGGGCCTTTCCTTGAGGACTAAAAGGGGTTCATCTCAAGTCTCAGAGCTCAATTGCAGGCTCTCCTTGCTCCTTGGCTGGTCTTAGATCAGATGGGAGGCAGAAAAAATCAGTATTTTCACAGGTCTTTTTCAGGAGCCACACAGAATGCAACCACCAGTACTGACATCTAAAATTATACCCTCACACACACATCCCCGAATTCTATTTCCTATTTAACTCATCTCTAAGAAGTGGGGAACCGTTTTCATCACCCATTATTTGCCAGCGTGATGTTTTCTTTCAAAGTTTGTAAACCACACAGTGTTTTACTGGTGCCTTTGTTGTTTTGGAAAATCTGCTGTCCACATTTTCAACGTACACATAAAGAACAACATCGGTTCTCCAAAGCACAGGCGACAGGGGAGAGCAATCCCAGTGGCTGCAAAGAGCACTGCCATCTCTCGGCAACACGTGTTCACTACAGGGAAGTGGACAGCAGGGGCGGAGGAAAAGCTGCAACTGTTTCCTTCCCAACTTCACCTCGTCGGGTGCTGAGAGGGCCTTCCACTCCCGCAGGGAGGAAGGGAGAAGGACGCGGGTGTGGGCTTAACTGTAGAGACTCCTGGAGCTCTGGACGTAGGTGCTGGGAGAAAGAAACATCAACGTGGCAAACCCGACAAGCATGACTAATGGCAGAGGTGAGTCCCAGCGATCAGGCGGCAGCAAAGCAAAGCAAATCCCCTCCACAGAGTTCAGGAGTGCCCTCAGCAGTCTGGAAATGTACACAGGCCCGAGGTCAGGGAGAAAGGGGTGACAGCCCCACACGAAATCAGACTGGATAAAAGGTGAAAATGGAATCCAGAGCAGGATCACGCCAAACATAATTCTGGATTTATGAACTGCATTAAAAGTTCACTTGCACTCTTGGGCATTTATCCTAAAGAAGTGAAAACTTATGTTCACACAGAAACCTGTACATGAATGTTCAGAGCAGCTTTATTTGTAACAGCCAAAAACTAGTAATTAGCCCAGATGTCTTTCAACAGGTGAATGGTTAAACCAACTGGTATATCCATACCATGGAACACTGCTTAGCAATAAAAAGAAACAAACTATTGGTGAAAAAAAAGTAAATTGAATGAATCTCCAAGAGATTAGGCTATGAAAAAGGCCAATCCCAAAAGATTACATACTGTATGGTTCCATTTATACAACATTTTTGAAATGACAAAATTTTAGATGCAAAGGACAGGTTAGTGGTGACCAGAGTATAGAGATGGCAGTGGGTGGTGCCCACAGTTATAAAAGGGCAACATGAAAGGTCCTTGCTGAGTTGGTCCTGTTCAGTATCTTACCTGTGGTGATAAATACACGAATCTACATAGGTGATAAAATTGTACAGAACTGAAAACACACACATACACCCATACAAAGAAATGACTACAAATAAAACTGAGGAAATCTGAATAAGTGGATCATAAGTGATCAGTGAATCATATCAGTGCCAAAATCCTGGTCGTGATACTGTACTAAAGTTTTGCAAAATGTTAATGGTGGGGAATACTGGCAGTATACAAGTGATCTCTCTGTATTATTTCTCAAATATACATGTGAATCTACAATTATTTCAATAAAAATTTCAATTTAGAAAAGGTCATTTCAAATCTGCTTTTTAAAATTTCCCCTGGAAACTTTATTTAATATGATGGCCAGTTACAGAAGCTGGTCCATCTACACATATGCAGAATCAGGTAAAAGTGACTGCAAATCCCAGATGTGCCCTTTAGTAACTGTGTAACCTTGGGAAAGTTAGTTAACCTCTCACTTCAGTGTACTTTAAAATGACCCTAAAACACTTCATAAGTGATTTAGGGTATTAAGTAAGTAAGTTCCCAGAGTAAATATATTCAATTAATTTTAGTTGAATCTAAATCTAAGGTCCCAAGGGTCCAGAGAGTATAGTAGAGTTATTAACAATCTTACAACCCCAAAGGCCTAGTTCTGTCCCCATAAGCAAATGCACGGGAGTGTCACCTGGGGAGACCAGCAATAAACTGCCCCTCAAGGCCAAGGATCAAACTCCTCTCTCCCATCTTCTGCATGTTGGGGCAAGGTCTCCTGCACTGTCCTCAGACTGCTGACTGAGCTCTGAAAGGCTGGAGCAGGCTCAGCAATAAAGGACAGGGAAAGAACTAGTAGCAGGATGGAGACAGCATGAAGGGAGAGGAAGGGCCTGGAGGCTCAGGGGAGGTGACAGATGAAGGGAGAAATTGTAGAGAGCGTATTAAGTGCTGAAAAGGGAACGGCTTGCCTGACCCCCTGGGACATCCGCCTGACTTACCCTTACACCCTTTAATTTTTTTTTAATGGGCTGATCCACTTGCTTCCGATCCATATACTTCTGCTTCTGACCAGACTTCCTACATCAAAAATTCAGCACTTTGCCCACCGAAAGTTTTCTCAGAGTTTTGACAGTTAGGAACAGGAAAAGGAGGCTCCCTTCTCAACTCTTAACTTTCAACTGCCCTTCTTCAAGGGCCCAGGTAAGAAAACAGAAAGGTCCTAAGAGAGAGTTCAGGAGAGAACTGGAAGGCTGAGGCTACTCCATGGGAGAGCCAGGAGGGAAGCAGTGGGCACATCCATCCTGTCCCCCAAATCCTCCCTGCGGCCAGCCCTCCAGCCAAGAGCCAGACCGAACCAGCAGCCAAGTAAAGAAGGCAGAGCAAAGGAAAGAAGGGGAGGCCCACAGGGTAAAAGTTGGGGAAAGGGCATCTATAGCTGGAAACCCATCCTGCAACGCATGCGCCAACATGTCCAGGCTTAGAAGTGAGTGTATCGGGGCTGGAATGCTACCTGCCCTCCCACCAATGGCTTCTAACTGATCTTCCTGGCTCTGACCTCACTCCCCACTTATCCATCCATCTACAAAACAAATCTGGTATCATTCTTCTTTTAAAAATCATTCATTACATTGAAGATGAAGTCCAAACTGCTCAACATGGAATTTAAGGCTTATCATGAGCCCTTCCACACATAGCTCTGGCCACTCTCCACGCCATTCCATTCCCTGAAAAGGCTACCATACCTTCGTGTACATGCTGTTTCCTCTAAATACCATGTCATCCTAGTTAACCCATTCTTCAAGATCCAACTCTCTAGAATGCTCTCTACACTCTCAAACACACCCTTCCCCAAGAAGAGCCATGCTTCTTCCTCTGTTCTCCATTGGCTCCTTGAACGTGTCTGCTTCTCACGCAGCAGGTACAACACTGCACTATCATTTATTTAACCTCAAGCGACTGTCCTTGGACACATCATGGCAGTTGTCCCCACCACCGTATGAGGTCTTTGAGAGCAAGTATCATCTTTCTAGAGCCTTTCTACCTCCAGGGTCAAGCATAGGCGCTACACATAGTAAGTACTCATCAAATGTTGATGAATGAATGGATTGATCAATCAACCATTTGAGGAAGGGGTACAGTGAGGGTACACACATGTTTGGTACTAAGTGCATCTCTAAGTGTAAAGACCCTATATGTAGTTTTCAAACATGAACCCCATACATAAGCTAACTTTCAATTACTTGTCAAAACACTGATTTGCTCCAAAGTCAGAGGGGGAAATGGCTATGTTGTATCCCTTGAAAAATGTTACGTCTATGGATGAATTAAGTGATTTTTTAAAGAATAATCTTAACTATCTAATTTTTTCCTTATTGCCTAACTTTAGAATTTAACCTTTCACATAGACCGTAACTGCACTGTGATATGCAGAATTAAGTTCAAATGAGAATTTCCCCTTGTCTGCTTAAAACTAAAAACTTAAGAGGTACCTAGATCTGTCACATAGTAGGTTCTAAGTAAATATGTGCTTAACGACTATATGAATGAATGAACTTAAATCACAGCTTATACTGCTTTAAAAATCCAGAAGAGGGCTTCCCTGGTGGCGCAGTGGTTAAGAATCTGCCTGCCAAAGCAGAGGACATGGGTTCGAGCCCTGGTCCGGAAAGATCCCACATGCCGTGAAGCAACTAAGCCTGTGCACCACAACTACTGAGCCTGTGCTCTAGAGCCTGTGAGCCACAACTGCTGAAGCCCGCGTGCCTAGAGCCTGTGTTCCGCAACAAGAGAAGACACCACAATGAGAAGCCCGCACGCCGCAACGAAGAATAGCCCCCGCTCGCCGCAACTAGAGAAAGCCCACGCACAGCAACGAAGACCCAATGCAGCCAAAAATAAATAAATAAAATTTTAAAAATAAATTAATTTAAAAAAAATCCAGAAGAAGCATGAGAAGCTATAAGAAAGCTCAATTTTGTTCCTCAGGCCTGAAACTGGACAAGTAAAACTCTGTAATGTGTTTAGGTAAACCAATACAGAAGCTGGATAGCAACTACCTGCAAAAGGAAATTAGGATTTGAAATGTCAACATAAACTTTGAGCTCTGGAAATTGCAGCCTAACTTTAAATTTATACATAGTTAATGTTAATTGTCTGTAGTAATTAGTACAGGGATAGCCCGGATATCCAGAGTTAATTCATACTTCTCATTTGAGTCTGTGACTTTGCATACATTCATTGTGGCTTCTACAGTGACCTCAGGTCAGATCCAGGTTGGCAGGTGGATGGGGACTCCAGAGTAGGTGTTTGTTCCAGGACACAGTGCTGGGAGTCAGCTGGATGGCATCTGCGCAGGTACAGCTCCTGAGATCCCACCTCTGACAGCCAGAGCTAACAATGGAGAAAGCAGCCTTCCCTTCCCAACCCTACCCAAAGTGGCAGCCACACCATTCACATCTTCCATCTTGAACCACCACATCTGCTGGCAAGGACAAGGCTCCTGGCATTTTATTGAGCTCTTGCTACATGCCAGGCAATGTTTTAAGCACCATGCACGCATTATTTCATTCATGATGCTGTAAAATTTTGCCCAGCTGGCTTAATAATAAGACAGGGATGAAGGTTTTAGCTAAAGGACTTCAATACCTGTAACAATGTAGGGACTGAGAGTAGGGATTCTCATCATCGATTAATTCCTTAAAAGTCCCATGTTTAAAACATTTTCTACATTCCAGGTATTGTGCTAAGCACTTTACAATGCTTGTTTGATTCAATCCTCATGACAACCCCATAAGGTAAATACTTTTAACATACTCAGTTACAGTTGTAATTTGAAGTTAATAATTTGCCCAACATCACCCAGCAAGTGTGACAAGAAGACCAGGCAGGAAGTTTAACTTAACCACTCTCTCATACTCCTTCAAAATTAACCAACCGATGTCCATCAGGGATTACCTTCAAGAATTTTTTTTCGTGTTACTTAACTTCAGTATGCCTTCCTATAACTTCAAATTATATCACTTACACTCACCTCTTTCCCTATCTTGGTGTATCTATGGGCCAGAAGTTGAAGTATCCTCTAACAGGCTTCCCAAATAAATGTCTTTATTTTTATTCAGCAAACACTTAGGTTAAGCTTACTATGTGCCAGCCACTGCTGTATCTGCTTTACAAATATCATCAGCTCATTTCATTCTCACAATAATCTAATGAGGTATGTACCATTTTTATCATCAACATCTCTGAGGCACAGCGAGATTTAGTTACTTACCCGAAGTCACACAGCTAATAACTGTCGAAGTCAGGATTGAAACCCAGGTGGTCTAGATCTATAGGTCTGTACTCTTAACCACTACAGGTCATGCTGCCTCCCTTTAGCTAATTTGATTGATCTGTTCCAAACTCTTTAGGAACCCAGGATCACAAATTTAAACAGACCTTTGGTGAAAGAGCAGACTCACCAGAACACCTACAGAGTATACAGACCCTTGACATTCATAAAACTCCTCCCCAACCCTGTTTTGCAAATGCTCAAATTCACAAATATCACCGTAACATACAATTTCTGATATAATGTGTGGTCAAGTGTAACTATACAAGTTTCTGAATTCCCAAGGAAAAGAAGGCTACCAGGACGACAGGCAGTGCAGGGGGTGGGCCATCCACCAGGCTCAGACTGGGCTCACCAGTGGCACAGGGGGTCACCACTAATGTCTCTATAAAGCACAAATGACTACATGGTATGACCCTTCAGGGCTCCCCACAAATAGCCGAAATCACAATGGTTAGGTTCACACAGGCCAAGGATCTACGGTACCAAAGTCAGAAGAGTACATCGCTCATGATACGGGCTCTACCATTAAGCAGAAAACCGACTTTATCTCATAAACTTTATAAGCACAGTTCACTGTTTCATGAAGATACTTCTCTAGTCTATTTTCCTTTACCAATGTCTCTTTCCACAATACTGTTCAAAGTTTATCCTTCATTTTCCTCAAGGAATCTCTCAGTGTATATACTTGTGATCAAATTTTCCAATGTTTAACTTCTCTACTCATTCAGTTAACCAATTTATTGAGTGGCTACTATGAATAGGCCTTATTCTAGGCACTAAGGATAAATCCATAGTGGAAAAACATACAATCAACAAAATCCAAAAGTAAATTGTATAATATGTTAGGGGGTGATACTGCTACGGAAAAATGTAAGCAAGGAAGAGATTTAAGAAGTGCTGGTGGGATGGGGTGAGAGCAGAGTGACTCCCAGTGGCTAGAGCAGTGTAGGATAGGAGATAAGTCCAGAAAGGTCAAACTAAAGGAGGGGCAGGCTGCATGGCCTGGGAGGCTATTCAAAGGTCTTTGACATTTACTCTGAGCAACTAGAAACCACTGGGGGTTTCTGAGCAGCCATAATATTTCCTCAAGCTTACAGTCTTCTTTACTTTTTAAATCTTTGTCATTATATAAACATTTCCATTAAGGTCCTCCCCGGAACCTACTTCTACTCAGAAGGTCTTCCAAGGGCCACAGCACAGAAGGTACAGGCAGGGTCTGCTGGGGCAGCTTCCTACAGCAGCCAGGCCGGAGCCGGCTTCAGTCCTCTGTGTGCAGATCAAGGAGCGGACCAACCCACCTTAGAAGACTTTACCCCCCGCGTTTAGCACCTACACACTGACTTCCGCCTCATGTCAGTCCTCTGAACTAAGGCCAATCTGCATTAACTTATTCATATACTCATTATTAACTTCTGCCAAACTAGCCTTGAAGTTCATGACTTATGTAGTTGCCACCTGAATCCTCACCTACCTAAATTTGCCCCAGGGATGGCAGCTCTCAGTGTTAGAAGATGCCAAAGCAGATGACTAACACGTAGGTATCAAGAGAATAATGTGGAATGGATTTTTTGGTGGCTTTTTAACACCCATGACTCAAATCTATGCTTTAAATAATAAAGGAATATGTTTAAAGTTGTTTTTAACAGTAAATTTTCTGGATTAATCTTGTAAGAACACAAAGGACATAGAAAGATTGCAAATTCCTTAGTTACATCTATTGTATTTTAGGAAAAATGTACTCAGCTTGTCATCCCTTGTCTAATGATGGAAGAAATACTTGTATGGCTCTAGTGGCTTCTTAGCAAGGAGTGGGCCACCCCACAGAAGCATGGTACTCCCTAGCTTAAAAACACCCTCTTTAACTCTGGTAGATTAAAAAGAAACCTACCAGATATAACTATCAAATGCAAAATGCAGGTTGAGATCCTGATTTGAACAAATCAACTGGTTTTAAAAAAATAGGGGGGACAATTAAGGAAGCTTGAATATTTAATTGAGTATTAGATGATACTAACAAATTACTGTTAATTTCTATTAGGTATGATAATAGTATTGGGGTTTTTTTAATGTATTTATTTCTTAGAAATATTTTATTAATTGGTAAAATAACACAATGTAGGATTCGCTTTAAAATCTTCCAGCCAAAAAAAAAGCTGGGGGTGTGTGAGACAAGATTGGCAACATATCGGGAATTGTTGAAGCTGCATAATGGTAGATGGGAGTTCCCGTACAATTCTCTCCTCTTTTGTTCATGTTTGAAATATTCCAAAATAAAAAGCTTTTTAAAAAATTCCAGGTGGCCAACACTTTCTGGGGGGAAGGGGTTGGTGGCGCCGGGAGCAGTTAGTGAGCCGCACAGTAAACAAGAGTTCACACACACACACATACAAACACACAAACACACAGCTGTGCGCACGCGTGCACATCCACACGTGCACCCACTGTGTCTCCAGGCGGCGGCCATGGCCGCATCCCCGACAGCAGCTCCAGGCAAAGTGACAGAGGACAGTGCTGTGATTTGACTAAGTGGACCTCACCTTCAGTCAGTCCCCAGCCATCTGCTGTGTGGCTGACAGGGTCTTGGTGCTCCGGCCAGGTGTCAAGCCTGAGCCTCTGAGGTGGGAGAGCCAAGTCCAGGACATTGGTCTACCAGAGACCTCCTGGCCCTATGTAATATCAAACGGCAAAAGCTCTCACACAGATCTCCATCTCAACGCTAAGACCCAGCTCCACTCAACGACCAGCAAGCTACAGTGCAGGACACCCTATGCCAAACAACTAGCAAGACAGGAACACAACCCCACCCATTAGCAGAGAGGCTGCCTAAAATCATAATAAGGTCACAGACACCCCAAAACACACCACCAGACATGGTCCTGCCCACCAGAAAGACAAGATCCAGCCTCATCCACCAGAACACAGGCACCAGTCCCCTCCACCAGGAAGCCTACACAACTCACCAAACCAACCTTAGCCACTGGGGGCAGACACCAAAAACAATGGGAACTACAAACCTGCAGCCTGCAGAAAGGAGACCCCAAACACAGTAAGTTAAGCAAAATGAGAAGACAGAGAAATACACAGCAGATACAGGAGCAACGTAAAAACCTACCGGACCAAACAAATGAAGAGGAAATAGGCAGTCTACCTTAAAAAGAATTCAGAGTAATGATAGTAAAGATATCCAAAATCTTGGAAATAGAATGGAGAAAATACAAGAAACATTTAACAAGGACCTAGAAGAACTAAAGAACAAACAAACTGATGAACAACACAATAAATGAAATTTAAAATTCTCTAGAAGGAATCAATAGCAGAATAACTGGAGCAGAAGAACGGGTAAGTGACCTGGAAGATAAAACAGTGGAAATAACTACCACAGAGCAGAAAAAAGAATGAAAAGAATTGAGGACAGTCTCAAAGACCTCTGGGACAACATTAAACGCACCAACATTTGAATTATGGGTGTCCCAGAAGAAGAAGAGAAAAATAAAAGGGACTGAGAAAATATTTGAAGAGATTATAGTTGAAAACTTCCCTAATATAGGAAAGGAAATAGTCAATCAAGTCCAGGAAACACAGAGAGTCCCATACATGATAAATCCAAGGAGAAACACGTCAAGACACATATTAATCAAACTATCAAAAATTAAATATAAAGAAAACATATTAAAGCAGCAAGGGAAGAGCAACAAATAACGTACAAGGGAATCCCCATAACGTTAACAGCTGATCTTTCAGCAGAAACTCTACACGCCAGAAGGGAGTGGCAGGACATATTTAAAGTGATGAAAGGGGAAAACCTACAACCAAGATTACTTTACCAGCAAGGATCTCATTCAGATTTGACGGAGAAATTAAAACTTTTACAGACAAGCAAAAGCTGAGAGAATTCAGCACCACCAAACCAGCTTTACAACAAATGCTAAAGGAACTTCTCCAGGCAGGAAACACAAGAGAAGGAAAACATCCACAGTAACAAACCCAAAACAATTAAGAAAATGGTAATAGGAATATATATATCGATAACTAACTTAAATGTAAATGGATTCAATGCTTCCAATAAAAGACGTAGACTGGCTGAATGGTTACAAAAACAAGACCCGTATATATGCTGTCTACAAGACACTCACTTCAGACCTAGGGACACATACAGACTGAAAGTGAGGGGATGGATAAAGATATTCCATGCAAAAGGAAATCAAAAGAAAGCTGGAGTAGCAATTCTCATATCAGACAAAATACAATTTAAAATAAAGACTATTACAAGAGACAAAGAAGGACACTACATAATGATCAAGGGATCAATCCAAGAAGAAGATATAACAATTGTAAATATTTATGCACCAAACAGGAGCACCTCAATACATAAGGCAAATGCTAACAGCTATAAAAGGGGAAATTGACAGTAACACAATCAGACTAGGGAACTTTAACACCCCACTTTCAGCAATGGACAGATCATGCAAAATGAAAATAAATAAGGAAACACAAGCTTTAAATGATACATTAAACAAGATGGACTTAATTGGTATTTATAGGACATTCCATCCGAAAACAACAGAATACACATTCTCCTCAAGTGCTCATGGAACATTCTCCAGGATAGATCATATCTTGGGTCACAAATCAAGCCTTGGTAAATTTAAGAAAATTGAAGTCGTATCAAATATCTTTTCCGATCACAACGCTATGATACTAGATATCAATTACAGGAAAAAATCTGTGAAAAATACAAACACATGGAGGCTAAACAGTACACTACTAAATAACCAAGAGATCACTGAAGAAATCAAAGAGGAAATCAAAAAATACCTAGAAACAAATGGCAATGAAAACATGATGACACAAAACCTATGGGATGCAGCAAAAGCAGTTCTAAGAGGGAAGTTTATAACAATACAATCCTACCTCAAGAAAACATCTCAAATAAAAAACCTAATCTTGGGCTTCCCTGGTGGCGCAGTGGTTGGGAGTCCGCCTGCCGATGCAGGGGACACGGGTTCGTGCCCCGGTCCGGGAGGATCCCACATGCCGCGGAGCGGCTGTGCCCGTGGGCCATGGTCGCTGAGCCGGCGCGTCCGGAGCCTATTGCTCTGCGACGGGAGAGGCCACAACAGTGAGAGGCCCGTGTACCGCAAAAAAAAAAAAAAAAAAAAAAAACCTAATCTTACACCTAAAGCAATTAGAGAAAGAAGAACCAAAAAACCCCCAAAGTCAGCAAAAGGAAAGAAATCATAAAGATCAGATCAGAAATAAATGAAAAAGAAATGAAGGAAACAATAGCAAAGGTCAATAAAACTAAGAGCTGGTTCTTTGAGAAGATAAACAAAATTGATAAAACACTAGCCAGACTCATCAAGAAAAAAAGGGAGAAGACTCAAATCAATAGAATTAGAAATGAAAAAGGAGAAGTAACAACTGACACTGCAGAAATACAAAGGATCATGAGAGATTACTACAAGCAACTCTATGTCAATAAAATGGACAAGCTGGAAGAAATGGACAAATTCTTAGAAATGCACAACCTTCCAAGACTGAACCAGGAAGAAATAGAAAATATGAACGGACCAATCACAAGCACTGAAATTGAAACTGTGATTAAAATCTTCCAACAGGGGCTTCCCTGGTGGCACAGTGGTTGAGAGTCCGCCTGCCAATGCAGGGGACACGGGTTCGTGCCCCGGTCTGGGAAGATCCCACATGCTGCGGACTGGCTGGGCCCGTGAGCCATGGCCTCTGAGCCTGAGTGTCCGGAGCCTGTGCTCCGCAACGGGAGAGGCCACAACAGTGAAAGGCCCGCGTACCACAAAAAAAAAAAAAAATCTTCCAACAAACAAAAGCCCAGGACCAGATGGCTTCACAGGCAAATTCTAATCAAACATTTAGAGAAGAGCTTACACCTATCCTTCTCAAACTCTTCCAAAATACAGCAAAGGGAGGAACACTCCCAAACTCATCCTATGAGGCCACCATCACCCTGATACCAAAATCAGACAAAAATGTCACAAAAAAGAAAACTACAGGCCATTATCACTGATGAACACAGATGCAAAAATCCTCAACAAAATACTAGCAAACAGAATCCAACAGAACATTAAAAGGATCATACGGGCTTCCCTGGTGGCGCAGTGGTTGAGAGTCCGCCTGCCAATGCAGGGGACACGGGTTCGTGCCCCAGTCTGGGAGGATCCCACGTGCCGCGGAGTGGCTGGGCCCGTGAGCCATGGCCACTGAGCCTGCGCGTCCGGAGCCTGTGCTCCGCAACGGGAGAGGCCACAACAGTGGGTGGTCCACGTACCGCAAAAAAAAAAAAAAAAAAAAAAAAAAGGATCATACGCCATGGTCAAGTGGGGTTTATCCCAGGAATGCAAGGATTCTTCAATATACCCAAATCAATCAATGTGATACACCATACTAACAAACTGAATGACAAAAGCCATATGATCACCTCAACAGATGCAGAAAAAGCTTTTGACAAAATTCAACACCCATTTATGATAAAAACCCTTGAGAAAGTAGGCATAGAGGGAACCTACCGCAACATACTAAGGGCCATATATGACAAAGCCACAGCAAACATCATTCTCAATGGTGAAACACAGAAAGCATTTCCTCTAAGATCAGGAACAAGACAAGACTGCCCATTCTCACCACTATTCTTCAACACAATTTTGGAAGTTTTAGCCACAGCAATCAGAGAAGAAAAAGAAATAAAAGGAATCCAAATCGGAAAAGAAGAAGTAAAATTGTCACTGCTTGCAGATGACATGATACTATATAGAGAGAATCCCAAAGATGTTACCAGAAAACTACTAGAGCTAATCAATGCATTTGGTAAAGTAACAGAATACAAAATTAAAGCACAGAAATCTCTTGCATTCCTATACAGTAATGATGAAAAGTCTGAAAGAGAAATTAAGGAAACACTCCCATTTACCACTGCAACAAAAAGAATAAAATGCCTAGGAATAAACCTACCCTAGGAGACAAAAGACCTATATGCAGAAAACTATAAAACGCTGATGAAAGAAATTAAAGATGATACAAACAGATGGAGAGATATACCATGTTCTTGGACTGGAAGAGTCAACATTGTGTAAATGAATATACTATCCAAAGCAATCTACAGATTCAATGAAACCCCTATCAAACTACCAATGGCATTTTTCACAGAACTAGAACAAAAGATTTCACAATTTGTATGGAAACACAAAAGGCCCCGAATAGCCAAAGCAATCTTGAGAAAGAAAAACAGCTGGAGGAATCAGGCTCCTGGACTTCAAACTATACTACAAAGCTACAGTAATCAATACAGTAAGGTACTGGCACAGAAACAGAAATATAGATCAATGGAACAGGATAGAAAGCACAGAGATAAACCCACACACATATGGTCACCTTATCTTTGATAAAGGAGGCAAGAATATACAATGGAGAAAAGACAGCCTCTTCAATAGTGGTGCTGGGAAAACTGGACAGCTACATGTAAAAGAATGAAATTAGAACACTCCCTAACACCATACATAAAAATAAACTCAAAATGGATTAAAGACCTAAATGTAAGGCCAGACACTATCAAACTCTTAGAGGAAAACATAGGCAGAACACTCAATGACATAAATCACAGCAAGATCCTTTTTGACCCACCTCCTAGACAAATGGAAATAAAAACAAAAATAAACAAATGGGACTAATTAAACTTAAAAGCTTTTGCGCAGCAAAGGAAGCCATAAACAAGACCAAAAGACAACCCTCAGAATGGGAGAAAATATTTGCAAATGAAGCGACTGAAAACGGATTAATCTCC
The DNA here is from genome assembly GCF_963924675.1 of Phocoena phocoena. Taxonomy (NCBI): domain Eukaryota; kingdom Metazoa; phylum Chordata; class Mammalia; order Artiodactyla; family Phocoenidae; genus Phocoena; species Phocoena phocoena. The sequence goes on from NC_089223.1 coordinate 50,397,066, forward strand.
AAAATTTACAAGCTCATGCAGCTTAATATCAAAAAAACAAACAACCCAATCCGAAAATTGGCAGAAGACCTAAATAGACATTTCTCCAAAGAAGATATACAGATTGCCAACAAACACATGAAAGGATGCTCAACATCACGAATCATCAGAGAAATGCAAGTCAAAACTACAATGAGGTATCACCTCACACAGGTCAGAATGGCCATCATCAAAAAATCTACAAACAATAAATGCTGGAGAGGGTGTGAAGAAAAGGGAACCCTCTTGTACTGTTGATGGGAATGTGAATTGATACAGCCACTATGGAGAACAGTATGCAGGTGCCTTAAAAAACTAAAAATAGCACTACCATATGACCCAGCAATGCCACTCCTGGGCATATACCCTGAGAAAACCATAATTCAAAAAGAGTCATGTACTGCGATGTTCATTGCAGCTCTATTTACAATAGCCAGGACATGGAAGCAACCTAAGTGTCCACTGACAGATGAATGGATAAAGATGTGGCACATATATACAATGGAATATTACTCAGCCATAAAAAGAACGAAATTGAGTTATTTGTAGTGAGGTGGATGGACCCAGAGTCTGCCATACAGAGTGAAGTAAGTCAGAAAGAGAAAAACAAATACTGTATGCTAACACATATACATGGAATGTAAAAAAAAAAAGCGTAAGCTGGGACGAAGTGAGAGCATGGCATGGATGTATATACACTACCAAATGTAAAATGGATAGCTAGTGGGAAGCAGCCTCATAGCACAGGGAGATCAGCTCAGCACCTTGTGTCTACCTAGAGGGGTGGGATAGGGAGGGTGGGAGGGAGACACAAGAGGGAGGAGATATGGTGATATAGGTTTATGTATAGCTGATTCATATTGTTATACAGCTGAAACTAACATACCACTGTAAAGCAATTATACTCCAATAAAGATGTTAAAAAAAAAAACAGTAATGTCATACATTGCCTAATAACAGGTTCTTGCTATTGATTATATCAGGTAAACTTTACACCTTTGCTGGAATATGTGAGTTTGAAAACTTAAGATAGCAGATTCAGCAGACGCAGGTACAGAGAGACCAGACATTTCTCTGTTTAATCATCACTCAACTCCTAAATGAAGGTATTAGGAGACAGAAAGGATTGTGATGCTAAAGTTAGCATTGGCACTTGAATTAGAATGTCTTAAAAATATCAGTTTTGCTTTGAAGCATGCTACACAGACCTTAACCATGTTTCTGTATGATCCTTTGTGAACTGAAAATGCCAATACAGAATGAACTGTTTTGATAAGCTTCCTCACAATTTTAGAGTATATTTAAAGTTAATCCCTAAGAACTAACATGCAATGATGCCATTTTCCTGATTTTATTGTTATGAGCCACAGTTTTATATCCTACAGCTTATCTGATTTGAAAATGGTTGTCATGTTTGGAGAAAGTTAATATTGAGTCATGCCAAAACCTTAATAAACTTAGCCTTGAACTAATATTTCAGGCTCATGGGCGATTTCTGTACGCTGAGATAGATTTTAGTATTAAAGAAACCCAATAGTGACCTTTCCATAAAACCTTAATAAAATTACTTTGTGATATTAAAATAAAAAATTTTTAAATAAATAATAAATAGTTCCAAACTATCCTGTATAAGCCTCCCTTCTTCTATGCCCAGTGCATTCCAGAAAACATGTATTAATATAAAATTATAACAAATATATTCACGTTATAAAGATGGTTCCGTTCCCAAAGATTAAAAAACTCTAACGCCCAGACTCATGTCCCTCATTTTAGGCATAATAAATAAAAATGCATAGGAAGGATTTCAATGTGTGTTTTCTTTTCCTTCACACCTTAATCCACAGGCTCTCATCCAGCGAGTACTGGATTGACTCCGGCGTGTCCAACCCTTTCCATCTTAGTCAAAACGAAATGAAGTTTATGGTATGTATGTTTAGTAGCATCAGCATTTTTAATTGTTCCCCTCATCTGTGTAAAGCTGCATGGTAAAATGCAAAAGTATTCATATATCTGCAGCAACAAACACTGACTGAGGCGCAAATATACCTGGTGACGCCGACAACACAGAACTGCGGGCCGTGTGCAATGCACTGCAAATTCACCGCAAATGTCCCTCCAGCTCCTCGCTGACGTGCAAAGAAACACAAGCGCAGTGTGAAAGGCCAATTACGGGGGTGGGGGCCCGTCTTATATACTAAAGCGCAGTCTGTATCAAAGCTGAAGCTAGGAAAGTCAGGACTGCCTGTATGTACAAATATATGATGTCTATGCACAAGACAGTGAGCTATCTTTGGGATCCTGGAAGAACAAAAAGTACCCCAAAACCACCACAGTCCCTTCTACTGCTAGACACTGGTGACGTACAAGGGAAAAGGCAAAGAAGGATGTCCTGGTGACACCATATTCCCTTCTTGCCAAACACAGGACACCTATTTTTTCCCAAGAAATAACATTACATTTGTTGGTTAGGTTCCAAAGCCAACTCACATAAAACTATTTACTGCAAATGTGGCCAAATTATAGTAATAATAATAAAAGCTAATATAAGTGCATTGTATGAATTGTTTAAAACTTAATACCAGTCTATGAAATAAGTGCTATTAATATCCCCATTTTATAGACGATGAAATTGAGACTTTAAGATGTAAGCAGTTGTCAAGGTCATACAATGATGGAATCCATACAGGTTATCAGCTAAACAGTATTGAAATAACTAATAAGAGTATCGTGCTGGAAGTATTGTTTCAGGTACAGAATGGGTGAAATAGGCTTGTGTGGGGTAGAATGGAACCCCACCATCATTCTAATATTACTTTCTATGAAAAAATGCATTTTGAGCTTCAAATAACCATATATAATGATAGCATTCCAAAAATGGGTAGGAAGCAGCCTGCATTTGGTTAGAAAGGTCATCAAACAAATAACTGAAACTAGAGGATAAATATCAGTGTTATCACTAATAGATAAACACAAATAAATTAACTACCATCAGTTGAGACAAACCTACTCCAAGAAGAAATTACATACACATATTGTCTAAGGCAACTTTCTACATTTGCTTTTCCCCTTATCTCAAAAATCAATTATCTGCATAAACACATGACAGCTACAAACCAAAGTAAAACACCAATCAGTTCTTAAAGATCTGCTCTGTGTCATAACATTCCCTTTCTGGAGACTTGGGACTTGCTTGTGAACTTTTACCAATTTGAATCAATTTCACAAATCACTAGTTAAAAAGGAAGAATTATCTCTTCATTTAAATATCAGAAGACAATTCCCTTTGCCAAGAAGAATCTTAAAAGTTAAGATGACTTTCTCTCCAATCTGCATTTGTTTTAACTTTTACAATCCTCCCAGCTTACTAGCTGCAGCCAAGCTGAAAAGGAAGAGCCAAAAACAGTGCAAGTCAGACTGTCACTACCACATTCCAGCCTTGATGGAGACCTCTGAGTGTGTTTTGTAAGTCTTCCTGCCTGTGCTTATGGTTCTGTAAAGCCAAGAGTCAACACCAGGCAAGGCCAGCTAAGTACAAGTGATGGCTCTCATGCCAAATGGAAGTGATGACCAGCTGAGAGTTGCCTGTTTCTGTTACATTCACAGAATCATTTTTGCTTTGAAAAGCAAGCAAAAAATAAGTACCTACAGATAAAAACTACCTGGTAACCTATACAGATGCCATTTTGCTAGTAGCCAAATCATTTATTGCTTCATTACACTATTGATTTGCACTGTTTTGTCATTGGCTCTGATGGCCCATGCATTAGAGGAAACATCTTATTCACTCTCAGTAAGGATTAGTCTACTTAAGGAAAGAAACTTTGACGTCTGGGCAAATCTAAAGTGGTATCTCTTGTCCAATTCTGATTCTCCCAACCTTATTCCACTCTCACAGTTTCTCTAAAAAAAAATTAGTAATGACTTCTTATACAATTAAAAAATGAGCGGAAGACCTAAACAGACATTCTTCCAAAGAAGATATACAAATGGCCAACAGGTACATGAAGAGATACTCAACATCACTAATTATTAGAGAAATGCAAATCAAAAGCACAATGAGGTATCACCTCACACCTGTCAGAATGGCTGTCATCAGAAAGTCTACAAACAACAAATACTGTCAAGAATGTGGAGAAAAGGGAACCCTCGTACATTTATTGTTGGTGGGAATGTAAAATGATACAGCCACTATGGAAAACAGTATGGAAGTTCCTCAAAAAACTAAAAATAGGACTACCAAAAATATGATCCAGCAATCCCACTCCTGGGTATATATCTGAAGAAAATGAAAACACTAATCTGAAAATATACACACACACCAATGTTCTTAGCAGCATTATTTACAAGAGCCAAGATATGGAAGGAATCTAAGTGTCCATCAACAGATGAATGGATAAAGAAGATGTTATACACACACACACACACACACACACACACACACACACACAATGGACTATTACTAAGCCATAAAAAGAATGGAATGAAATTCTGCCATTTGCAACAACATAGATGGACCTGGAGGCTATTATGCTTAGTGAATAAGCCAGGCAGAGAAAGACAAGTACTGTATGTTATCACTTATATGTGGAATCTAAAGAATAAAACAAATGAATAGGGGACTTCCCTGGTGGCGCAGTGGTTGAGAGTCCGCCTGCCGATGCAGGGGACACGGGTTCGTGCCCCGGTCCAGGAGGATCCCACATGCCATGGAGCGGCTGGGCCCGTGAGCCATGGCCGTTGGGCCTGCGCGTCCGGAGCCTGTGCTCCGCAACGTGAAAGGCCACAACAGTGAGAGGCCCGCGTACCGCAAAAAAAAAAAAACAAAAAAAAACCAAATGAATATAACAAAACAAAAACAGACTCACAGAATACAGAGAACAAACTAGTGGTTATCAGTGGGAAGAAGGAAGGGGGGAGGGGTAAAATATGGGTAGGGGATTATGAGGTACAAACTACTATGTATAAAATAAATAAGCTACAAAGATATATTGTACAGCCCAGGGAATATAGCCAAAATTTTATAATAACTTTAAACGGAGTATAATCTATAAAAATATTGAATCACTATGTTATACACCTGAAACTAATATAAGATTGTAAATCAACCATACTCCAATAAAAAAAGAATCTTTATAAAATAAAGTAATTCAAGTTATTAACTCTCTAAGTCTCAATTTCCTCATCTGAAAAATGGGTTTAGTAATAACTACATTGTTCAGTTGTGGGTAAGCTACAAGATACATACACAAAAGCACACTGCGAGGTAGGTGCTGGGCATAGAGCTGCAGACCACCCAGGCAGCTAGTTTTATTGTGCAACAAGGTCCTTAACTCTTCCCAGACAGGCACAAGTTCATGAAGGTCACATTGCTAGCAACTGGCAGAGAGGGAATTCAAACCCAGCTCTGCCCGATTCCAGTACCCTCATGCCATGCCTCCTCCCCTGAACCGAATATGGGGAATAGCCAAGTAGTTCTTCCAAAGTCTCTTCTAAGCTTATGAGTCCCAGGGTGGGAGCCAGGAACATGCGAGAGTTTCCCTCTTCTAAACCTTATGTGAAGTGCAGGGGCATCAAGGAAAGAGGTCATCAGGCATGTACCTGTTGACATGCCAGAGGTCCAATTTGTCAACTGGTTGATAATACTCAGAGGACTCACTGGGAATGTGGCTGAGGACTAGAAAGCCGGCAGAGTATTTTTGAAAGGTGGTCGCCCTGTGAAACATAGACCTGCTGATGTAATTTTTGTGACTAGGAAAATGCTGAAAATTACCCCAAATGCCAATTTTTTTTAAATCAGAAGAAAAGAAAAATAGAAGTGACAGAGGGATGTAGGCAATAAAACAAAGAAAAAATGTATCCCGGGGTCTTCACTAACATAGCTTTGGTAAGAACTAGTTTTCTGAAATTAATGATTTCCTAAAATAGAAATGACAGACTTGGTAGATGAGCAATAATAATTTATTGTGTTACTGAAACTACTGACTCTGTATGATGCTAAAGAATTATCAATAATGGTAATTATATGTACACTTAGCTATTCACCCACTATGTTCTGGTCCCTATAGATGGTTCACTTTGTGATCTTCACAACAATGCGCAAACCCTAGAGTGACTTTAAGCTCCATTTTACTTAGGAAGAAACCTAGTCTCAGAGCCATAAAGGGAAAGGCCCAAGAATGCACAGCCTAAGACAGGAAGAATGGAAATTCACACTCAGATCTGTCTGACTTGAAAACCAAGGGTCTCCCTCACTGGCTGTAAGAGTGCCCAGCACAGGGTCCATTTGCTCTGTCCTCCCACCTAAGTGACAAGTGAAAGGTTCGAGGTAGGTGGAGGCTACTGGAGGAGCAGAACTGGAGCGTCAGTGGAAGAACATCACCTGCTCCTCAGAGACCAAACAAATGATGCCGAATATAGGGAAACTGAGCGCATGTATTGATTTTAAATGGGCGCTATTATGACAATAAGTTGTTTTGAAAGCATAGCCATCTGCACCTTGGACAGGACCAGAACACAAAGTTCTCAGAAAACCCAAAAAAAAAAAAAAAGCAGTAAAGAGCAAATTAATGAATACCCCCCACCCCTGCAAAAAACAAGCCCATCTGTGAGTTTTAGTATACAATCAACAGGATTGAGTAGAGCACAGGAGGACAGACAAAATGACTTCCAAATTTCTGTGATACCACTGTAAACATCTAGAGTATTATTTTCAAGGTGCTTGAGGAGTTCACACAGTTTAATTTCTCAGTATGCTTAATAGCTAATAAGATAGGTTAACTAGGTTAGAGATAAGACAGTTCAGACAAAAGGAAGTTCTAAGCATGTGAAGAAATACAGCAAAAGCAAAATCATAATCCAAGCTCCTAGTATAGAATTTATTTCATTGATAAGACGGCCACTGTGTCAACTGTGAATCCTGACGGTTCCCAGCCAGTGTACTGGAATCACGTTCCAGGTGGGCTAAGATGTCCATCCTCACTCCAGGCACGGCCAGGCACAGCCAGGGCCCAGGCCAGTTACCTCCATCCACAAGATGTCTAGACTGCTTACCCAGAGTGCCATACAAATATTATTACTTACTAAGCATGCTATGATGTGACAAAGGTTCAAAAGCATTAGCAAATGAATCCATCGCTTCACCAACTTTTTGATCAGGAAATGCTAACAGAAAGTCCACCATGTCCCTGGAGTAGTGCGAATAACCACTCCCCCTCCATCCTCTTCCCTCCCCCATGGGGCCATTATTTTTCTAACAGCTGTTGGCCAGCGTCATCCCAGGCTGAGGATGACACACTTTCTGAAGTACTATATACAAGGCTGTGTAAACCTAGGTAGGCGGCCACAGCTGAAGGCACTTCTACATCCCTCAGTACAGGGTCAGTCGATGCCAAAGGGGGAGCCCCACACCGTTCAGTTCTGCACATGGACCACTCACAAAATGTACTGGGATGCAACTGGGTGCCTGGACGCCACATTAAGAAATGATTGAGGGGACTTCCCTGGTGGTGCAGTGGTTAAGAATCCATCTTCCAATGCAGGGGACACGGGTTCTAGCCCTGGTCTGGGAAGATCCCACAATGCTACGGAGCAACTAAGCCCGTGTGCCACAACTACTGAGCCTGCGCTCTAGAGCCTGCAACCCACAACTACTGAAGCCTGTGTGCCTAGAGCCCGTGCTCCACAACAAGAGAAAACACTGCAATGAGAAGCCCGCACACTGCAACAAAGAGTAGCCCCCGCTGGCCGCAACTAGAGAAAGCCCGCACACAGCAATCACAGCCCAACACAGTCATAAATAAATAAATAAACACATTTATTTAAAAAAAAAACAAGAAATGATTGACACATACTAAGTGAAGTAAGTCAGGCAGAAAAAGACACATATTATATGATATCACTTCTATGTGGAATCTAAAAATACAAATGAATTCATTGACAAAACAGAAACAGACTTACAGACATAGAAAACAAACTTATGGCTACCAAAGGGGAAAGGGGGGAGTTTGGGATTAACAGATACACACTAAAATATATAAAATAAACAACAAGGATTTATTATATAGCACAGGGAACTATATTCAATATCTTGTAATAACCTATAACGGAAAAGAATCTGAAAAATATATATATATGTATAACTGAATCATTTTGCTATACACCTGAAACTAACACAATTTTGTAAATCAACTACACTTCAATTAAAACAGAAAGAAACAATTGAGGCATGAGTGCCAACTGAACCATCACAATGATATTGCAAGGGGGCAGCCTGAGTGGGAGCAGAGAAGAGGGAGGTTTCCATCTCACCTTTCACTGTATTTATCGATACCCATCGTAAGGACAGCCAAGGTAATGACTGTTTATAAAGAGCAACCAGTGTGCAGTGAAAACTCAGCTCTCCACAGTAAGATGGGCCTGTGTGGTGGCAAAAGAGGTCCCTGGCTTCAAGCCCACCACCCAGGTAGCAGAGCTCTCTTGTGTCTGCAGATCCCAAAAACAAGAACAGAGACTTCCCCACTTCTGCTTTACTAACTCCTTATAACATGTCAGGAGCTGTACTCACAGGCCAATCCTTTACCAGACAAAGTTCAGGATTACTACTAGTAATGAAAATAAAAGAAGGTACAAATTATATGCCAGTCAGCAACACAGTGCATGTAGGATGATACATTAGTCTGAGATGTCATCAGCCCTTATACTCCGATCTCATTTTTAGAAAACTTTCCCCAGCACTAGAGGAGTTTTGGCTTCATGGCAATCACTCTGCTTGGCTCTCTAATATCTATCCCATCCCAGTTTCCATAATGTGACCTGGCCTGCCCAAATCTGCACCTGGTACCCTATTCACATGTGCACACATACACACACACAAAGGCAGTATCATTATCATTTCAGAATATAGGCCAACACCTCATTCCCCTAGATTCAACCTCTGCCTCACACTTTCACTTTTTCCCCATAGTTCTCCAACCCCAGCGTAACTCTGCCCTGTGGAACCCGACTCTGGTCTTAGTGACTTCCTGGCTTTTCTCTCATTTCTGGTGAGACCCCCAGACCACAGCAAGTCAGCCCTGGTATTCACCTTCTGCTCCAAGCAAGGGCAACCCCACCTTCTGCCCAGCCCTAGAGGACTGGACCTCTTCCTTGCTGCTTTCCCAGCCAGGTACAATTTTGCTTAGATCCATTCCTTATCCTGGGGATTAAACACAGTAGGGTGACTATATTAAAAATAACCCCGAATCTAACCAAGTGAGAAACCAAATGCAGTGCATAGGACACTAAGAAAATACCAAAGTATTTCAAATCAGAGAAGAAGAATAGAGATATGGACCTCAAAATTGCAGGGGGAAATTAGATAATTTTGGAAAGAGGTCTGAATTAATTATTTCAGATGGAAGACAGACTTTCTGAGGGCAGACACACTTGGACAAGCAAAGGTTGGAAGGTTAGATTTTTCTTAGATGGCATCTAAGTTGTCTCTGTAAATGGCCCATGAGACATCCTGACAGTTGGCTGACTTCCTTGGTGATGTAGCACTGCAGTCATCACATCCATGAAGCTGGTTGTTAAGTCTCACAACCCCTGACTTGGATAACTCCACACAAGCCTCTGCTTTCTTTGTATCTCTTTCCTCAGCTTTAAGAGACAAAGGTCACTTTTGTACAACCTCAGGCCTAAGAATGCTATGTGGCTCTGAAAAGATCCATGAAGCTCTTCACACACACACAAAAAAGCATCAGATAAATTCTAGAGATATAATACCAATGTGTGTTTATTCCCAACCTATGCAGGTTTAAATTGACAAATGTTCCACCTTCTGAGCAAGAGACACTGATTTGTAAAGGTCTGTCTGCCTGATGAGGGCAGGGGTCCAACTCTTCAGGTTCATGCCCACATTTATCAGGAACTTGTGTTAAACCCACATGTTTTTAAAACTTCCAAATGCAGCAACATTAAGGTCACTGCTATTTTGTGCCAGTATATTCTTAATAATATGGAGAGAAATACAACAGAAATCTGTTATAGACCCAAAATGTCTTTCTATCTACCTGATGAAAGTACCTCAGGAATGGTGTAAGCTATCATTTACCATTTCTATGTTTTAATTTTGCAAATTGTCTGGCGTTTCAGAGGCAGTCTATAAAAACTTCTGTATTTTAAATAAAGCACAGTAATGACAGATTTAAATTCACCATGGTATAAAATCGTAAGACTATCACTATGTCTTTATCTTGTTAAAACAAATAAAAATTATAAATCCTTTTACAGCCACCAACCAAAGCCCAAAATCTGTAGGAGCAAGCAAAGGAAAAGAGGGAAGCTGATTATGAAATGAGAAACTGTTTTATGAAGGTGCTTTTGTGGTAAAAGTGTATGATGCAGTCACCCTGGCATACAAAGGTGGTATTTGAAAGCAATCTAAAAACTACACAGATCTGCAAATGAATAAATGTTCCCAAGATAAATTACAAAGAAAAACATTCTGAATGTGACTTTTCTTTGTAGTACATTTAGCTGGAAGTCTGTTCAGATTTTTTAAACAATTCTTTGGAACTTTGATTATCCAGCACTCTTTCTTTTTCACTTTTCGACTTTGTTACTGTGGCTGTACACCTCCAGTTCAGCTCACTTAACTTTTTATTGAGGACCTACTCTGTGGTAGTCCAACCCAGGGACTGGTGACACAAAAAATGAAAAATATACAACCACTTCATAGAGGAGATTATAGCCTACTAAGGTAGAGCCTACTAAGCTTATTACCAGATAATTCTGCATAGCTTCAAACTCCAAGAAATATACTTGTTCAAGAATAAGAAGAGATATTGCTTCATCCTTTTTGTCTACATACACAGGATTCCCAGTAGCAAGAAGAAAGCATTCTCCTCAGTTGGGTTAATTTCCCTAAGCTTCTACTTGGGGTGTGGATGAGGAGTAGAAGGAAAGAGGCAGAAAAAGAGAGAGATCAAATAATACATTCTTTAGTGAGAAATAACCCATAAGAAAAGGTTTCCTGGGCTTCCCTGGTGGCTCAGTGGTTGAGAGTCCACCTGCCGATGCAGGGGACACAGGTTCATGCCCCGGTCCGGGAAGATCCCACATGCTGAGGAGCGGCTGAGCCCGTGAGCCATGGCCGCTAAGCCTGCGCGTCCGAAGCCTGTGCTCCGCAACGGGAGAGGCCACAACAGTGAGAGGCCCACGTACCGCAAAAAAAAAAAAAATACAAAGATGTTTGGAAGACTATGAAGTGATTCATAAAGAAGACTTTGAAGTAGTAAATTCTGCATCACTCTCCCACTTCCAGAGCTTCTTTTACCACTACAGAAAGATGAAACTTAAATTGTTTTTTAAATTTTTATTTATTTATTTACTTGGCTGCACCGGGTCTTACTTGCAGCATGCGGACTCTTAGTTGCGGCATTCGGGATCTAGTTCCCTGACCAGGGAATTGAACCCGGGACCCCTGCATTGGAAGCGTGAAGTCTTAACCACTGGATCACCAGGGAAGTCCCGAAAATTAAGTTTATTCACTAAATGATCTGATCTCAACATTTTAAAATTCATTTTACCGTCTGTGACCTTTGTTTAGTTTATGTGTGTGTGAAATGATGTGAAATCATATTTAGTTTTAAAAGCAACACTAATATGTACCTATAGGCATAGTTTTCTTTAAGGTTATGGAAACATATCCTAAAACTTTCTCCTCACACATGGTTACAGATTTTTTTAATTTTTATACCTCTGAATTAATAAGCTCAGAAATATTGTTTGGAAGACCCATGTGTCTAGACATATTAAATCAAATGAAACTCTCCGAGAGACTTCACACCAGTGTCAATAACATAAACCATCAACTCTCATTTATTCAAGGGAAGATTATAGCATTTGGAGCACAGCCAACATCTCATTTCTTCTTGCTGTCCTTTCAGCCTGCAGTATCTTATCTATCTTATTGGTAGGCATCACTCCAAAAGCCGTAATAAACTAACAATTATTAAGTCCTTGCCATGAGACAGGCACCACTGTCAATATATGCTAGAGCATTTGATTTTCCACAGCTACCCTATGAGATCAGTACTATTGTTATGCTTATTTTACAGATGAGGGGCACAAGGATGCTGTTAATTGACTTGCCCAAGACCACAGTCATAAATGGCAAAACAAAGTGACCATTTGGTCTGTTGCCAGGGCCTGAATACTTAAGCACTGCATGATATGCCTCCAATAGATAGCCATCATAGAGGAAATAAAACCTAAACCAAGAAATAAAACCCAAACCAATCAATAGAGTAAGAAACCACTCTCCTTTTTTTATATATACAGAATCAAAATGAATGTGCATTTCATGGGTGAAACTGTTCCAACTATTGATCATAATGAGATTTCAGGTATAATCCATAGATTTTTTTAACCCACATATTCAATCCCAGGCCCTCAGTTAATTGAGAGGCGCTGGTTTGATCTTTCTTATCTTCTTAGGTATTTGTCAAACCTAATACATATTTATCAAGCACTGAACTCAGCCCTAAATTTTTTTTTTTTTTTTTTACTTGTGGCAAAAAACACGTAACAAAATTTTCCAACCACCCATTTTTAAGTGTACAGTTCGGTAGTGTTAAATATACGTACAATGTTGTGTAATGAATCTCCATAACTTTCAGCCTTAGTCCCTTCGGGCTGCTATAACAAATTATCACAGATGAGAAGCTTATAGACAACTGAAATTTTTTGTTCACAGCTCTGGAGACCAGAAGTCCTAGACCAGTCCATGCACCAGCATGGTCAGGTACGAGCCCTCTTCCAGGTTGCAGACTTCTCACTGTATACTCACATGGCAGAAGGGACTACAGAGCTCTGTGCAATCTCTTACAAAAGCACAAATCCCATTCACAAGGGCTCCATCCTCATGACCTAATCACCTCCCAAAGGCCACACCTACTAACACCATCACCTTTGAGAATTAAGTTTTCAACATGTGAATTTGGAGGGGGACACAAACATTCAAACCACAGCAGCCCTAAACCCTTTTGAGGTCCATTTTGTCATACCATTTTATTCTTTATCAATGACCCCTCTTTAAATTTCTGAAGTTGAGCAAAATCTTCAAAATAGAAGCGTTCTTTTTAGACAAGCACATATAAGACTCTGACATTATAAGTGAGTGATTCTTAACCTCTTTTGGGGCCATGGTCTTTTGAAAATCTGATGAAAGCTATAGATAATAACCTCAAAATAAAATGGATAGATGAATATATAATTTAAATGGTGCTCTATTTTTATGAGGTTATTGAACCTCTGCCCCGCAAAGGCCAACTCTGAACTCAAGTAAAGAACCCTAATTTTCTGGTATTATTTTGCACTAGTATTTACCAATCTCTTATATTGCAGTATTCTTTTAAATATCAAGCTTCCCCAAATGAGTGGTAATCAAGATCTTATTTGTAAAATTTCACATAAACATGATCTTGTTTACAAAAATTAAATTAATCTACCAATATTCAGGAAAATAACTACATTGCTCATAAAAGGAACCCCACAGAGGCAAGGAATTCCCTTACTTCCCATAGGTATCACATATTCAATGTGCAGTTTCCCACAAAAATGCTATCAAAGTACCTCATGGCTGAAAGTAAGCTAAAGTACAAATGCAGTCAAAGCTGCCGATCCTTATGGGCATACCTTCTTCAGATCTGATAGCAAGAAAGCCGCATGACCGATTGTAGATAAGCTGGACTTGATCACTACCTTTCCAAATTTAATGCACTGTAGTTAAATAACCATGTTCACTGGTTTTGATTGCATCATTGCACTTTCTGATGTTTCTGATAACATAAAACATTAGATTTTTAGAGGTGATATCCTAGAGCTGAAGGGCTCTCATTTCCTTTCCACCCAGACTTGGGGGGGAGTAGATAGCTAAAAACTAATGTTTTGTTTTGTTATTTGTAGGGGACTAAGTAAACATTGTTAAGGGACACTAGTCCACATTAAATATAAAATATTTTGTATATGTCACCGCTTTAGCAATACATGAATCCTTTGGATGCACTCTTCCAAAAACATATATACATACAAATTCTGTATACAATATCTGGGGGTTCATGAGCCCCAGCCTAAGGTCCAGCTGTGGACCCCAGACCTCAAAATTAAGAACCTATCTCTGCATTCAGTAGACAAGTGTAAGCAGACACTTCTAAGATTTCTAGGACTTTATCTCCTTGAAACGACATGAAGAATCGAACTCTGGCTGCCTTTAAAGGTGTTCATCATTCGCAAAGAAACTCAGCACTTATCAGAGACAATCACCACAGCATTCTCTTTGTTATCTGGTCAGTTTCTCAAAACATAAACAGTTTAGTTAACTGCTCTTAAAGGAAGGCCCTGGCTCTTTTTCTATTTCAAAGGCTGAGAACCTGAGGGATGGATAGCCTCCTGCGTCTGCCACAGTGACTTCATGCTGCATCTCTCCAGAGAGCTAATCAATCAGTAGACATCCTGGGGCTGGCAACACAAACGAGCCAGGAATCAGTCTGGCTAATGTAGGTATTGTCATCTGGTAAGCCGTGGTCGCCACCGGAAGCCACCCACCCTCCTCAAGGCTCTTGTCATATTGGTCATATTGCACCTTCACTTAAGACGTCCCTCTTCTCAAGCTCCTTTCAGATTTATTAACGCCAGTGTTCAATTATCCATTTCATTCTATACTAAATTAGCCTCTTATCTTCTTTCTTGTGCTCTAATTTTTTAATGTTTGTCTTCTATATAATGTCACATAGCTCAACTGTCTATAATACACTATTCAATATATATACATACTCCAAGGTTAAGTTAAAGTTATAAAAACTACTGTTTGAAAGATTCATTAATTTATTAAAACTGTTTTCAGAATGTGACTTTTTTGCCACTTAGATTTGTTCCCATTGCTCCACCAGGTTTCCCAAATTTTGAATTTGCCATATGAGATGAGAGTGTACTAATTTCAGAGACTAAACTTACTGATACTTACTATTCCATTTTTCTTTTTTTTACAAAAAAAATTGTATTCCAAAATGATGAGCAGGCAGAAGTGAGATGAAAACAATGGGAACAATGAGAAGAAAAAGTTTTCAAGTACTCAACATCCTTGATTACTTTTCCCATGACCCTGTGATTGGAAACCAGGACAGCATTTAAAAAGCTGGTCACCTTGGAAAGCACAGAAACCTCTAAAAATAAAAATCAACATTTACAGACTCTGCCATAATGGTTTCCTGGTAAACAGAGAGTCATGCCTGCGATTCTACCCCCCACACAGGGGTTGTGGCAATTAATTATTCAGCATTTGGAAAGTGCTTTGGAGATAAGAAGCTAAGTGCTAAAAACCATCATCAATTTGCAGCAAACCGCACTTAAAGCGAACTCACCAGGTTTACAGCTGGAAACTGAACCATTAGTCTAAGTCCATGATTTCTTTTTCATTTTTTTTCCCCATTTCATTTAGACCATTAGACCAAACAGCTGACACCCATCTGGAACCTTCCTTTTCCTTTTGGTTAACCTTTGAGTATCACTGAGTAAAAACTAGCCCTTAATTTTCAAAAAAAATGTAAATTCTAATAATGTGGTTTCACTGGAATTCACAGTGAGATGCTTATTATGTATCCTTCCTCTTCTATCTTTTATTTAAGTAATATAATAGTGATTTTACTAAAGATTTCATATGTAAAACTCTGAGAGTAAAGTCTAGTTTAATGTATTTCTACTGTATTAGTGATCATTTAAGCAAACATTTAATGTCCATGACTGTACTACACATATAAACTTAGATGAACAAGCTAAGAATTGGTTAACCTTGAGTAATACTCTATATGAAAGTAATGTCCTTCTATTTAAATAAAAAATTGGGTGTTGTTAGACAATTTTTCCTTCTTATCTACAATATATTCTGGTTTTAATTTATTCATTTTAAAACTCAAAACAATGGCCCAAGATTGAGAATTTTTTTTCACCAGACTATAACTAAAACCCACATAAAAATCCACCTGCATTCATGCTAAAAAAAAAAAAAGAGGAGGCATGAAGTGGCTTCTAGAGAGTCAGTAGCAGGCCACGCTCTGCAAAGCAATCACATGGTAATTGTGGTTGGTCTGGGATTAAATAGACAATATACAAGATACAATCACTCTTACCCATGTCCATTTTAGAAACAATAAATAATTTTGTCCAAAATATTCATTTTTTACTTCATGTCTCCTACACATTGAAAGATCATATATACAAATGTCATAATTTCATGTTTTAGAGAATTAAATTCTGTACTGACATAATCTTCTTGGATATGAGACTTGTTTCCATTACACGGAGCTCAACAACATTTCTCTGAAAAGAGGGTTTATGTATTTTAATCCCCAAAATGCACAGTTTTAAAAGTCATCTTTGGTTTTAGAAAGGGCTTATTATGAGATGAGTTTTCACCACTTTAAACAGTAATACCTTTTACACATCTATTAGTCAACCTTAAATCTTTTATCAATATTCACCTCCCGAAAAAATAAAAACAAACAAAAAAAAAACGTGGAAGTAAAATCTTAAATGTACTTGACATTCCTAATCTCAATAGGGAAAAAAAAAAACCTTGCTGGTTGCTGAAGTGAGATTCTCCATAAGGCTCCCGGCTCACATAACAAAACTAACTATGGAATTCTGCATGGAACCCACAACGCACTGCTCAACCCAAATATAAGGTAACACCAAAGCAGCTAAGATAAATTTTCTCATTGGCTGGGCTTGATATTTACTATGTATTCCATATAATCTTCATCATCTATGGTTCACTGTATAATAAATATGTAGATAAATTATTTTTCATGGTTTACTCCAAATATTCTCATTTCTTTAAAAGAAATTGAGAATAGCTACAAGCAACTTAAAACTAAGGAAGAAAATGAATCCAAGGAAGGTCTTTTTTTAAAAGAATTCCATGAAAGGAAGTATCACAGTAGTTCCTCCTCTGCTCTGCTGGCTTTATTAGGATATGCCAATAATGGACTATTGGTGCAAAGAGAAGAAACAGACAAACTTTATGTTTTAAAGAAGTGTTTTGTGGCACACATAATTAACTATCACTGCTTTAACGTTAACAGGGCAAAATAAACAACTTACTATGATATAGTTGCCTGGTGCGTAGGGGGTCAATCAAGTAAGTCATTTCAAATGAAACGTTTTCCATCCATACAAATACGAAGGAGATAGAAACTGCCCAAAGGAATTAGCCATGTCCCCAAGTGAATAAGAAATGAATTGGCAGGGACCGAGCCTCCATGAGAACATTACTTTGAATCAAAACCAAATTTCTAAAACACTCCAGGTGACCCGCTCTATATTTATGGAATTTAAATACTGCAATGTTGAAAAGAATGATTCTGAAATGTTTAAGAAATGAAGCAACTTAATTAAGTTGGCAATGCTGTATTTACTGATTGTGTTGTAATGTTCAGATCTAGAACCAGAGTGACAGGAAAGACAAAGATCAAGACTCTGGGGACCTTCTGAGACGGACACTATCACCTGGCCATGAACTGCTGTATCCTACCACTCCCCAATGCAACAGCAGAGGCGGGTCCATGTCCCATAAACTTGGAAGGTCCTCACCTAAGTTACTCTGAGGGAGGCTAAAAATGACACACACACACCCCTACCTAAAAATTTCATTCACCATATGCCCAAATCCTTCCAATTTCATCATCAGTGATTATTTCTTTTGCACCTTTCTTCCAGTAAAAATTAAAAATGCGAATACTACCAAAATACATAGTACACTAAATTAATGTTCTTACAAGGATATTGTCAGACTTTTTCCTCTTGCAAAGAAAATTAGAAAAAATTAACAATGAGAGCATTAGCTTTCAAACTCAAATTGTATTAAAAGAACCATATTATAAAGGAAAGGTAGAGGTGATGAAGTCAGGTATGATCATAATAAAGAACACCTAAATCATACTATGTGCTACAAACTTTTCTAAGCATTTCACATATATTAACTTACTGAAAGCCTAGGACTTAAAGGAGGTAGATTCAGATGAAGAGCTGGAGCACTAAGGATCTGGGGGCCATGCTGTATCACCCAGATCTCCCCTCATAAAGGAGGGGCTTCCCCGTGGGAATGTTGGGTGACTGACAACGCCCAGCTCAGACTTGCTCTGGAGAGCCACCTGATTCAAAATCAGTGCCCTGGCCAAGGGCAGCCCACATCTCACGACTGGTTGACATAGGGTAAAAAGGCCTGGCTCCCTTACCTCAAGAGGAGGCAACTCTGAAGGGTCTCCTCTGCTCCAGAGCTCCTGAGGGCATCAGCAGAAGCCTTTGCTACCATCGAATCGACTTCAACTCCTCCTTGTGCCCAATCTAACTTCCTTCACTCCCTCACAGGTATTATACCTCAGCGCAAGCCCCAATAAACTTCCTGCCCAATCAGAACCCGTTTCCCAGGGAACCCAACCTAAGACCGTCCTGGAGGCAGGGCTCAAGCCCAGGCACTCTGGCTCCAGCGTCCTCATAAACAGCACACTGAAATCCTGACAGTAATGCAGATTCAGAAAACAAGCTCAATGGGAGTCTCCACAGGCCTCAATACCTGCAGGTACAAAGAGGTCTTGGTAACAATAACCAAAATTTGCCACAGGACTGCTGGATCTCAGCAACCTTCTCTCATTTCTGGAGTCTGTCAGTTGTGCTCACCACCAGTCCTTTCATGACCTTCTATTTGGGCCTCTTCACTGAAGGCCAGTGACTACTGGAGAATGCCACTTTTCTGCCCAGGATGCTCTCTCCGGGTGCCCTAATGCTTTAAACCTTCAAGGCACTGAAGCCCACAGCTACTGCCTCAGGCACCATCACCCCAGAGCTACACTCTGCTACCTGGATCCTGAAGCAGCCCTCTCCCGGCCCACACTTCTCAGACCACCTCATGAAAATGGGTCCTTCGGCTTTGTCTTACAGTCTCTCTCTCTCAATATGGCTAAGGCCTCCTTCCTAGGGCACAGTACCCTCCATTCCCCTCTCTCATCGTGGCCTCTAGTCAAAACAGCATTTCCTCATATATGTTCAACTCATGAGAACAGATACTTTGGGGGTCACTGCCCACCATTTAAGCAAATAGCAAGATCCTCAATCCCTGCTGAGACACAGCTAAGACACCCTCTTTACAACATAAAGGATAAGCAAAAGAATGTATAAAGCACAGCAATATGGGAACACTTGGCACAGGATCAATAGCTCCACACATCTCCAGCCCAAAGAGCATCACTGAACTATATAATGACCATGAGAGATGAACAAAAGGGAAAATTATATTCAATAGATTGTTAAGAAAGGAGATAAGTGTGTGCAATTCAGAAACATATTTTAAGACAATTTTTTAACATCTTTATTGGAGTATAATTGCTTTACAATGGTGTGTTAGTTTATGCTGTATAAAAAAGTGAATCAGCTATATGTATACATATATCCCCATATCCCCTCCCTCTTGCATCTCCCTCCCACCCTCCGTATCCCACCCGTCTAGGTGGTCACAAAGCACCGAGCTGATCTCCCTGTGCTATGTGGCTGCTTCCCACTAGCAATTTTAATTGGATGCTTAATTAGGTAAGCTTCAGTTATCAGAAAATTCAATTAAAGTGAATGCTTCATACTCTAATGACAGTAGATAAATAGATTACTCCTGCAATTTAAGCAGACAGATTCACAATTTCCCAGAAATGGGCTCTTCAAAATATGATTTCCCCTCCCTTGATTCCACAGACAGCAACCCATGGTACCTACTGCCCTTACTTCAGGCATTCACACCATCCCATCACTGCTCCCCAAATCGTCAGGGTCCTGATAGATCCCTTATCCCTGGACACCCACCTTAGAACCCTCACTGTCTCTACAGGACTAGGAAGTTATTCCACCAGCTCCTGATTCAAGCAGCAACCTGCTTGAAGTCTGAGCCACGTACTCTAGCCTGGTTTTTTCTGCTGCTCTGGTTTTTATATAAAAGACACTGTGTTATTCAAGCCCATACACCCGAGTCCTTCCATCACAGAAGCTAAAAGCTGTGGGTCAAAAAGAAATATATGGCATTGGGCTTTCTAAGCTCTCTATTTAATCTGTGAACATAATATTACATCTAAGGTATCTAACACACCGATTTTTAAACCTACAAAATAAATTTCATTTAGTTGGGAAAGCAAACTCTTTCAGAGTACTGGAATTATCCCAAATGAACCCTGAACCAAAAGTGTTGGTTTTAATTCAGAAACACCCAATTTTATTTTATCAGCAGCAAGGGGTGGACTTGATTTAGAGAAATTTTACAGGGAGTGTTAAATGATTTGATCATTTTATAGCCTCAAGTGTAACAATGCACTTATACTAGTACCTTCTGGTCAAGGTCAATAGCTGAGATAAGATCTGCTGAGGCAGGTAAAACTTTACAGGTAACGTCATGTGAGGTCAGACCCACAATCCCTTAGACCACCCTTCAGTGACATCTGACAGTGACATCAAAAAGCAAGAAACCATTCTACAAAATGATAGGTGACTCGAACAAAGTGCTGTGAGAGAGCTCTGGGTCAAGAGAGAATACTATCCAAAGAGGTCTATTTACCAAACATATCCATATTCTCTTTTACATTGTATAAATACTTAATCTACATAAAGATTTGTTCTGTGCCTCTTTAGAAGCCAGTTTCTCCTCTTAGGGTAAAATGCTGTTCACAGAAATATCCACTACATAAATTTAAACTCTAAACCTATTTCTCTCAGTTGTAAGTGGACCTCCTAGCACTGATGTTCTTGGATTTGGGGCAGAGTGTTCATGACTTTCCCTAGGCTTGGACTCAGACGTAAGTGAGGTCTCCTTTCAGACTTCATTGTTCAAGATAACAGCATTCAAGTCAATTTCTGTCTGTTCTCCTGAAGACAGCCCCCTATTCTCATGATATGCAGTGCACTTCTCTAGACCTTTCCCAGTTATGTCTGTCTTGAGGTGCAAGACCAAACCTTCGAGGGAGCCATATAGGTAAGGCTCATAAGGATGAACACAGACATTCAACATTAAAAGACCCCTATTAAGAGGTGATAACTGAATTCAAAGAGTATGTGTTCAAATGTAATATTTATCAATATACCAAAAAATAATCAAACATTGAGATTTCACTGGAAATACTATTCTATATATAACAAGTAAAACATCTATTCTAAAATGTCTCAGTATATTATGCATTCACACATATTATAAGGCACATAGATGATAAGGCAAATAATATACACCTAACACATAGTGCAATGATATTCTCTCACCTTTACATAAAGCCCAGTATTATCATAGTGCCCTAACAGCAGTACCATAGAGGAGTCCTATTTTCCTCATTTATATTTGTATTATATCTTCCAAAGATTTTATGAGAACAACATCTGGATTTAAAACTCCTAGTTCAACACGATCAGTACAATATAAAAGAATGATTCGAGTGAGGCAAACACCAAATTCACAGATGTGAATACATAAGTGAATAAATGACTCTCCCCTTGCCTACCACAGGAGATGCCCACTCAGATTTGCCAATTGAAACCCAGAAAGCACTAGATGTGCCTAATTTTGCCTTTTTTACACTATCTGCTACATATTCTTCAGAGAAGGCACAAAATTACAATTCCTGGGCTTCCCTGGTGGCGCAGTGGTTGAGAGTCCACCTGCCGATGCAGGGGACGTGGGTTCGTGCCCCGGTCCAGGAAGATCCCAAATGCCGCGGTGAGGCTGGGCCCGTGAGCCATGGCGGCTGAGCCTGCACATCCGGAGCCTGTGCTCCGCAACGGGAGAGGCCACAACAGTGAGAGGCCCATATACCGCAAAAAAAAAAAAAAAAAAAAATTATAATTCCTTTTAAACTTTTTTTTAGGTAAATGGCTCTTTAGAAATCTTAAAAGTAGTGCTCACTGGGGGAAGCTGGGTCAAAGCTATGTAAAAACTGGACTATATTTTTCTAACTTCCTGTGAGCCTACAATTATTTCAAAATAAAAAGTTTTTTTAAGTGCTAGCAACTCATTTTTAATCTCAAAAAATTAGTGCATAAAACTGTGTCCAATTCAGGGAACAGATAAAATAGAGTCTTATCTAAATAGAACGGTTAGGTAATTTTTCCAAGGAACTATAAAACATCACAACCCTAATTACAAAAGTTTCATCCCCAAAGTTACCAGATTCCAAACTTCATGACAACGAATTTCACCAAAAGTATTTGAAAGACCTAACAGCAATGATCAGAGCTACTACACTGGAGGAATTTCTCGAGAAGAAATAGACTTTAGATTAATTTGAGTGTAATGACTGGGCATCTCTGATTGGTCTGTCCAGATTTTTTAAGTAACTAATTATAATTCCACTAAATAAGTATTTTCACTATAAAATATGCTATCCACTGTGAGGACCACAAAATATACCCTGACACAATTCTTACAGTGAGGAAGCAGAAAGTGTAGAAAGACAACATGAACCCATATGAAACAGGGCAGTGCAGAGCAGTAAGCAATAAAGTGATCAAATAGAATGTACAATTCACTGCCTAATGTTTTGGCAGGAAAAAGTGGGAGTGCTTGAATTATATTTTCTTCTGATGTTTCTGGATGGGTGTTTTAGTTTCATCTCTTAATGTACTTTTCAAGGGAAATTATCTGATCTCATTTATCTAAATCTTTTGAGACACTTCCTATCCACCTTCTCTCATTTCCCTGGCAAAGGAGTTCAACTTGTAAAACTGCAAACGTGTGAGCTGTGTGTTTCTTCTCAATCTGTTAACGCTCAGCAATTTTCTAAAGGTGATTGTAATCAGTACTTTAGCCAGCTCCTAACATGAGGCCCTACTCTCTGCTAACATCATGAGTGCTCATCTCACATTCCTAAGGACACAGTCTCTAGAGGTCAAAGGAATGAAGGCATTTCTGAAGCAGTTCTGCTGGGAGGTCTCACGGCAACTGCAGTCAACATGCAACACGCAAGGGGAGGGTTTGAGGAGGGCAGCCATCAACACTCAAGATACAGTCAAACTTCCAGGCTGATGATCTCACTCAGTCCTCACTCAGAACAAACATGTTTCACAAATTACACTTTCAGAACTTCATTCATGATCATTGTGGGGTAGAAGGTACCAAAGCCTGGTTTGTGTTAAAGACATTAGGAATCTCCCCATCAGGCCACAGAGACCAACAGATTTCCATGCTGAAAAGCAGGAGATATGGAAGAGCTAATCTCACTCCACTCTCATGGGATATCAGTTTAGATACTATAGTTGTCACAATCCTATTCTTTAAATAGTTGTTCTTCCTTAAATCCATAGCCTCAATTTCTTTTTTAAAGTCACATGTGCTGAGTAGACACCAAAGGGAGGAGTCCTGCTTACAGCTTTTAACACAGCAATAACCAGACATGACTGGGTGCTTTTGTTTTTAAAGGACCCACTTTAACTTCTCACAGGAATGAAATCACCCAGAACAGAAGATGAGGTTTTCTGAAATTCACTATTTTTAAAACAGTAGTGTAACAAGACTCACTATAATTACCCTTTGTATTTATTTCAATTTTCCATAGCATTATATCTGTAACAAGAAAACAAAAGTTGTCTACTATTCCAGATGATTCCATTTGTCCAGTAAATCACCCTAAAGCAGCCACATTCGGGTCAAATACATACGAGGGATGCTACCTAAAATGTAAACATCCTCATAAAATGTACACTGACATGTTATTCTGAAGCAATACATGTTAGATACTCAGTAATCTGAGTACCACAAAACAGTTATACTTAAATGATAAAAGCCAACCAACCAACACTACCACCACCAGCTCTCAAAAGAAAAGACAAAAAACTCAAATATAAGAAAAAAGGGAAAAACATCAGTCTTTGGGTAAGAAAATCTAATTAGATTTCCATATCAAAGTCCAAGTTTCTTCTGCGGCAAGACTGATTTTGCAAAGGGATGCCTACTGTTGTTTATCATGTAATTCTCCAAAAAAAAAAAACATACAAATTTTCATTCTATTTCATTTAAATATAAATACAGGGCACTAAACTCCTTTTCATATGAAGAAAAAGGAGGATCAGAAAGTCAAACCAAAGTTGAGAATCAGACCTTTCAAGGGATTAAGAATTGCTACTTTACACAAATGTTCATAAGGTATATGCTGCATGTTTGCTTCTGATAATAGAATCAACATATCCGAGAACCAACTTAACCATAGTAAGCTGAAAGGGCTCTCTACAAGCTCCAGTTTTCAGCTGTTATTCATCTTTAAATATTCCATTTTTCACGAAACATGGTTTCCAAGGTATCAGCACTGGAAAACCCACTACAAGATTTTAAATCTGGAAATTGTTGGCCAGCATTCTATTTATAGAAGCAAAAAATATTCCATGTGTAAGCTCTGAGGGCTCACCCATGGGGTAAAGAGCACTATAATCATTTTCAAGGATTCTCCAGGTCCTGTGTGTGTTATTTGGAGGCATAAATTTGGTATGAGCTACATAGTGAAATGGGTGATCTCAAGCTGCTGGCTACTAGACTCAATTTTTCAAGCTGATGTTTAATAAACCCTGTTCCCAACTCAGCTTTAGCAATAAAAAGTAAAAGTTCTAGAGAAAAAATGTAAAACACAGTTCGAAGCATGCAGAGTTAACAGCTCAAAAAGGGTGCTTAAGTGTGTTGTTCATTCATTCAGCAAACAAGCATCTATAACTATGTCAGGAACTGCTCTCAGTGTTGGAAATTCAACTCAAAAGTAAGATATGTTTAGAACACAACAACAATAAAAAAATAACTAATATATGTATAGCCATTTACAGTTCTGAGCAAGGTTTTATAAATACCACCTCATCTGTCTCCCATAATACCTCTAATGAATTAGGTTTTACAGCCATTTTAATACTAATGAAAAAAACAAGAGATCTATTACAGATGATTTTCTAAATTCTCCGAATCAAATAACTCACAAATAAGAGAGCCTGGTCTCCAGCTCATACCTTCCAAATGCACATTTCCATCAGTCACTGGGCAATACCACATAACAAGGTATTCTACTTTTATGGTAAGCACAGAGGCCACATTCTGTATGGTTTCGAATGTTATGTTAAAGCTGTTTTTTTTAGGGACACAGTTTCACAGATCCAGACTACGGTGTTTACAAGTTCAAAATGTTTCTCATCAAACAGGATACTACAAAAACTGGTTAGAACCGACTAGGCCCAAGATGGTTGTAAGATTCGACTTCCAGGAGACCTTGAACCTCAGTATATGCTCATCATAATATATTAGCATATGCTAAACGACACACCCACAGGTGCCAGTCCAGAAGCTGATCATAAAGGGGCAAAATGTGGGCAGTGGCCCAATTCCTGGAAATCCCCGCCCCTTCCCCAAAATAGGTGGAATAATCCTCCCACTTGTTAGCCTATGAAATAACCCAGCCCATAAAAGCTAACAACCCTATACCCCTGGGCTGCTCTCACCTTCTGAGATGGACCACATTCTGCCTATGGAATGTGTATCTCTGAATAAACTCACTTTCACTTAAAAAAAAAAAAAGATGTTTCCAATCTCTTCACCCGTTTATTTCATTTATTATACAGAAACACTGATGAACGAGTTTGTCTGGTTAGCTTAGCTTTCTAAACAAATAAGGTAAGTTTACCCGCCAAGTACTAAAATCTGTAACTTGGGATAACATACTGGGCAGAAACTCCATGAGCAAAAACCCTGAACTAGTACTTCACAAAAGAAAAACAAAAGCCAATCAACATATAAAAAGGTACAAAAGGTACTCTGGGAAATGTAAATTAAAACCACAATGTGATACAACTATACATCCACTAGAATGGTTAAAATTAAAAAGAGATGATACCAGCTGTTTGTAAGGATGTGGGGCAGCCAAAACTCTCATAAGATGCTGGTACCACTTTTGAAGGAAGGCACTATCTACTAAGTCTAGCTCACCAATCCAACTCACAACACACACATACCAAATTCCCACATTTACCAGAAGACATACGTAATAATGCTCAGAGCAGCACTTTGCATAATAACCAAAAACTGGAAAAAAACTCAAATGTCCATCAAGAGTGAATTTATTCAAGAGTCCATCATGAATAAATTGTGGCATTCTTATAAAGTGGAACACTGTAATGCAATGAGAATAAACAAACTGCTGCTATGCACAAAACGTGAATAATTCTCACAAACATAACATTGAGCAAAAGCAGGCAGGCACAAGGATATACAACTTTTCTGGTAGAAAGTTCAATAAAAGGTAAAAGTAGAGCTTCCCTGGTGGCGCAGTGGTTGAGAGTCCGCCTGCCGATGCAGGGGACACGGGTTCGTGCCCCGGTCTGGGAAGATCCCACATGTCCTGGAGCAGCTAGGCCCGTGAGCCATGGCCACTGAGCCTGCGCATCCGGAGCCTGTGCTCCGCAACGGGAGAGGCCACAACAGTGAGAGGCCCGCGTACCGCAAAAAAAAAAAAAAAAAAAAAAAAAAAAGGTAAAAGTAACCTGCAGTCCCAGAAGTCAGGAGGGAAGCTACTCTTGGCGGGGAGGAAGGAGGGGGTTTCTGGCTGCTGACAATGGTCTACATCTTGGCTTTGGTGCTGGGTCAGGGCTGTATTCACTTAGGTAAATCACTGAGCTATTTACTTATAATTTAATGGCATGCATACTTTTCTATACACGTTACATTTCAATAAAAATGTAAATAGATAGGAAGACGGGAAGGAGAAAGAAAAGAAAGAAGGGGAGGAGGGGGAAGGGAATGTATGAAGTGATGCTGTCAGGGCAGCGCAGAGTCCAAACCAACATGCTTTCTTTCATTCTTACATCTGCTATTAGTAGTTAGTCTACCTCTTCCTTTACTACCAAGCTGTTCTCTGGCACTTTTCAATATTATCCATGCAACTGCCGATATCAGGCCATTTCTATCTTCTAATTTGTAGTTTTCTGTTTGCTGTAGGATTAGAAATGTTATAATCAGCCGCTGGAACTGTATCTGAATTAAAGAGTAAACAGAATCTGAGAGATGTCTTATGAGTAAAGTGAATCCTCTTTAATGATGTCTTTTTTTTTAACCCTCTATTTTGCCTGCTCAGAGGCTGTTTTGCTGGAAGAATATGCCAAATACAGGAGTTCCAAATAGATGGAGTTGTTACTGGGCCCTATCCGTGAATACTAGGTCTCCAAGCCAAAGCTAGAATTAACAAACATAAAATTGCAGATCCCACAAGTTTACTTATTTGCAAATAGTATAAGAGAATATCAGGCAGTAAATATATTTATAAAAAAGAAAAGAAACTGCTAACTTTTTTTTTTTTTTTTTTTTTTTTGGCTGCGTTGCGTCTTCACTGCTGCGTCCGGACTTTCTCTAGTTGCTGCTAGCGGGGGCTACTACTCTTCGTTGCAGTGCACAAGCTTCTCATTGCGGTGTCTTCTCTTGGTGTGGAGCACAGGTTCTAGGCGCGTTTGCTTCAGTAGCTGTGGCACGCAGGCTCAGCAGTTGCAGCTCAAGGGCTCTAGAGCGCAGGCTCAGTAGTTGTGACGCACGGGCTTAGTTGCTCCGTGGCATGTGGGATCTTCCCCGACCAGGGCTCGAACCTGTGTCCCCTGCATTGTTAGTCCAACTGCTAACTTCTTACCCAAGACATTATGTACACTTTTTCTAATTGTGTCACTCATAGAACATCATATCAGTTTCAAAGAATATATTCCTTTGTCATTTTGTATTTTTATTAATTTTGATTTTTCAAATCCCCCAAAAATGTATACTAAAAGTTTTATTTTAAACTTTTTTAATGTTTCCAATACAGAAATTCAAGTGAAACAAAGGATACTCTTTTTCTACACAATAATCTACAAAGTAAAAAAAAAACAAAAAGACCTTGAAATACTAGTTGGTGATTATTTCCTTTTACATCCTAATTTCATGTAACTTCTTTCTGTATCCAGTCTCCATGAAAAACAAAAGTTAGCTCTCAAGCCTGGAGCTAGAACGGGCACAAACTGAAAGCTTCACCCGCAGGCACTGCAGGACCTGAACTAAAGAGGAGACAGGTGGGTGCCTCCACTGAACAGAATTACCTACAGGAATGGAAACTCCACTTTACACCAAGAGCAATGTTCATCTGCTTTAGTATCTTAAAAGCTGTGACTAAAAACAATACTCGTTCATTTGATAACAGTCATTCAATAAACAGGCGTCACTAGTTCAGAGATGAAATGTTCATTCCCACCTCCACCAATAATTTTCCACTTAGTTTAAGAAAAGCATACAAAGTTCGCTGTGTCTTAACTTCCTCATCTTTTCAACAAGCATGATAATCCCTTACGTCTACTTAATTTTCAGGGAAGCAGAAAAAGATGGATGTTTTGGCTTCTGAAAACAACTATAGATGTACATGGTTTCACCATTATTAGTTCTATCATCATCTTTTCGAACATATAACTTAATCCAAAGGCAAGTAAGACCTTATCATTGAGGGATGAAATTATGAACATCATGAAGAAGATTGGAAGAAAAAGTTTTCTCTCTTCTTTTTCACAGCAGGTAAATAAATCCATCACCATTCATAGCTGGCTGTCCTTTTGATGCCTTGTTTGAAATGCCATTGCACTGCTGAGACTAGAGAAATGCAATAAAAGTCATTGCCACAAAATCATTATGACAGTCATAAATATGGTTTCAGATAAAATAAAATCGGCTACCTCTACAAATGAGTATTATTCGTGCACCTGTGCATGTGCATGTGTGTAAATGTACATCAGACAAAAGAACTGGGTAAAAGGTGGGTTAAAAGAATCCATCTCCACTGCTGCAAAAATAACTAACGGTGTGCACTATAGGGGATATAAGATATCATCTTAATGTTAGAAGGACAGCAGCATATTTTCTATTTGTGACATAAACATATCAAATGCTTAGCTCTTGGGAGAAAGGCAAAGTGTATGTGAGGGGCTTCCCTGGTGGCGCAGTGGTTGAGAGTCCGCCTGCTGATGCAGGGGACACGGGTTCGTGCCCCAGTCCGGGAGGATCCTACATGCCGCGGAGCGGCTGGGCCCGTGAGCCATGGCCGCTGAGTCTGCGCGTCCGGAGCCTGTGCTCCGCAAAGGGAGAGGCCACAACAGTGAGAGGCCCGCGTACCGCAAAAAAAAAAAAGTGTATGTGAAATACAACTGAGCCCTGACCTTATATGAAAAAAACATTATTCTTCCCCTCTCTTAGAATTCCTGCATTATGCAAAAAGTTCCTGAAAGTAGCAAGATCTAATTTAGTTTTGTAAAAGTCTTACTAACTTCCTGGATGTTCCTAAACTATGTGTTTTGCTAAATGGCTTCCCCAACATAGATAAACGTCATAAATCACAGGTTGGCCTCAGAAACTGCAGCAACAGTGAGAACCAAGATAGGTGTTCCGCTTACAGCTTCTTTTGTCCCATCAAATCATGTGCCCTGATTCTTTCCATTTAGCAATCAAGGAAAACCTCCTTAGAAACTTTCATCATCATTAGATTTTTCTCTTCTCAGTTTGTTCTTTCCACTCCCAATCTTTATAGCTATCAACTCCAGTCTTGGCTTCTATTCACATTAAAAACAAACAAAGAAACGCTCCAAAACAAGTAGATGATGTGCGTTGCCACACTTAAGTAGCAGTGAATTCTCACAGGACTCTCTCCCCTAACAATAGTCGTCCTCGCGGACTGCAGCGCCCTCAGAGGCAGGCAGAGAAACCTGATTAACTACATGATTCAAAAACTTATGTGTATTTCCTTTCCTTAAGTGCTGTGTTTTCTTTAAGATGTAAGCTACGGCCTGACCTTGTAAGCTATCCACCTTGTTATCAACAAAGGATCAGAACCTTAAAATTATACTTGCCGGAGCTAAGTGGAAAATGAAATTACCACCAGAGTGTGCTGGAAGTTGTCCCAAAGGTTACCCGTTTCTATCACAATGTTTTCTCTAAATATGATTCCCTGTATCGCTTTCACACACTGTTCTAAACCCAAAACATATTCTAATCATTTAAAAGACTAAACTAATAACACTAACATTCAAACATTTAAAGGCATTTTACGTTAACAAAATGAACTGAAAGAGATACATATATGTTAGTAAGGCTCCAGAATGACCCCTAAACATTAAATGATACCCAAAACCTCATTTTGAAAACAACTTCATGCAAAATGTTGGGGGTTTCTTAGTTTTCTGTTTTCACAAAGGTAGACATGCCTGGAACTATCAAAATATCCCATCTTATCCCTCCCACCTCCACTCTGATAAATACCCTATGCCTCAAGAGTTCATGAGTACTACTTTCCTCTCTCTATCCATATATGTGGGAGGTTTTTGTCATCTTACCAGAGACCCTGAGATAAAGTTAAAACTATTCAATTTCAAGATGTAATAGAAAGAGAACAGAATCTTATCACTACATTTAACTTTAAAATGAAAGTAAAAGGTTTTTTTCCCCAGTTGTTAAAGCTATAGAAAAAGAAGTAGGCATGCTTTCTTTGACTGAAGTTATACTAATAACCTCAATCTAAGTGCCATAATGACCATGAAAATTACTTAAATGTTAATGTGATGGATACAAGGAAGAGAGTTGTTAAGTCAGAAACCTTTTCAAAAGACATTACATTGGCCATAAGAAGCTACTGAATACTGCTCTCACTGCTCTGAACAATCTATTCAGACCAAAATGAAAAACTAAGCCGTATTGAGCAATGTACACTTAAATTTAATTCAGGTAGTATTCGAACTCCAAGTCCCAGATACATGAGAAAAAGGGAAATATGTTACAATGCAGTGTCTCTTAGGAAAGGAATTGTTCCAGGATTTGAGACAATGTGTGTTTGGCACAGGCCAGTGTTCATGATTTCCCATTGGGAGCAACTTTCTCCAGCACTGAAGTGAAATGGGGAAAGAAATGAGGAGGGTAAACCAGAATTATAAAGTGCTCTTCATCATCAAGCCTGGAAAGAGCTTGGTGCAGGCCAATTATGAAGGCAAGGCCTGGAATGAGGGGTGGACAAAACAGAAGTTTTAGATGGAACTTTTTTTGAAAACGGTTTACGATGGTAGAACAGAGGTAGAATGGCTTCCTTCTCCATCTCTCATGTCAAGTTCCGGGCTTTTTTGTTGTTACTGTTCTTTTGTTCTTTAATAACTTTCCTGCTTGTGGTGCTTGCTGCAGTTTGCTGATGTAGTTCCCAACTCTTGCCTTTCTTTGGTGACTCTTATTAACGGACTGGCAAAGGCTGGGTAAAATGCACTTAAGAAAAAAGAAATCACCTCTTCTTGCCAAGACGCACATGCTGCCCAGTACCTGAGGAAGAGCTCCACTGTCGCCGGCCAAGAGAAATCCCAGTTTAACCTCTGCCTACCCTTTCCAAATCCATTGCAAATAATTGTGTGTGTGCCACTTGCAGAGAATCTGCCTGATTCACCCCCGCTTTCGGCGTGCCAGAGAAAGATGTGAATGTTCCATCTCGGAGCTGGCAGTGAAGTGGGGGCCGCGGTCTCGGCGGCACCTTAAGTTCCCCCCCCCAAGCCTCCCCCGCTAGTGGGTTTGGGGACGTTACCCTCTCAAGCAGGTGCCCAGCCACACTGGGGCCACCCAGGCTCACAGGAACACACGTGTCACTGCGCCGGAGCCCAGCCCGCGGGGTACAGTGGCCCCCCAGTCCGGGCGGCAACGCCGGGTTACGAGCTGAGGGCTTTACAGTGGGGGAGAAACAGGACCACCCAAACTCTTCCTCTAAACGCGAAGAAGAAAAAAAGTACTTTTCCGCGTCCTCTGCTTGCACACTCCGCCAGCGCCCAGCCCCGGGATGCCCGGCCCGCAACTGACCTCTCTGTCCCTCCCGGCGCGCGCCAGAGGCCGCCTGAGCCCGCCTGAGCCCTCTCCGGGACCTGCCCCGGGCCCGCCGCCCCAGCGCCCGCCGCCGCCGGGAGGCGGGGGAGTCGGCCGACCCTCCCTCCCCGGCCCCGGCCGGGCGCTCACCTCCTCGGGTCCGGCTTCCGTCGCTCCTCCAGTTTGGCGGCTGAGTGTGGGGCTGCAGCCGCCGCCGCCGCCGCCACCGCCTGCGCCGCCGCCGCCGCCACCGAAGCGCTGCCCGGCGCGCCGCCGGAGCTGGAAGCTGGGGGCCCGCGGGATCCCCGGAGGCGCGGGCTCGGGGCGCGGCGGGGCCGAACCGCGGGAAGTTGGTGCGAGGCGCGGAGCGAGCGGGGCGCGAGCCACCCGCGCCCAAGTAGTCACAACTTTGCCGCCCGGGTGGGTGCGCGCTCCGGGGCGGAGGGAGGCGAGGACGGGGCGAGGGCGCTGGGGCGGGAGGGTCCTCGGAGCCAGCAGGACGGGAACCTGAACGGCCCGCGAGAAAATGGGGGAGATAGCGCGGGGGATAGATATCTACACGGCCCGCGTGGTGAGCGGCCAGTGAGTGTGGGAGAGCGCGGGCGTCTACTCTACTTT
This sequence comes from Phocoena phocoena, assembly GCF_963924675.1. Lineage (NCBI taxonomy): Eukaryota > Metazoa > Chordata > Mammalia > Artiodactyla > Phocoenidae > Phocoena > Phocoena phocoena. The sequence continues at coordinate 50,429,605 of NC_089223.1, forward strand.
GCCTTCTGCAGCTCCTGCATATTTATGGGGATCGCCGACGTTTCTGCCAACGTTTCTGCCAGTAACTAACACTGCAGCGATGGTGCCCGGCCTGGACGCCCCTCGGGAGCGAGCCCGGGGAGGGCGGGGGGACCGGAGAAAGCGGCGGTGGCGGAGGTTGTGCCACGAGCGCGAGCCCGCGATCCATATTTAAAGCCGCGACTGGCCTCGGCCAGCCCCCTGCCCTGCCCTCGCTCGCGCGCGCCCGGCCCCCACCGCTCCGGGCCGCCGCTCGGCGTCAGCAGCCCGGGCGGCGGCGGCGGCGGCGGCGGCGGCGGCGGCGGCGGCGGCGGGGGGGGGGGGGGAGGGGCCTCGCGCCGCACCGCCTCTGCCGGGGGCCCCGGCTCTGCGCGCAGCGCCCGGCTGGAGCTGACCGAGGACCCGGCTCCCAACCCGCCGCCTTCGCCTTTCTGGGTTCCGTCTCTCTCACGCCCTGAGCGGGCTGCGAGGACCAGCTTTTTGCCCTGTTCGCTAGAGTTCCCCGCTGGGGAGAGCTTATTCTCTCTTGCAGAACTGAAGTTGCTGGCATTTCCCAGCCCCAGGTCACTCTTGACGCTACTTTATAAAACTTGAGGAATATAGGTAGGGAGAGTGCTGCCAGCACACAGTATTAAGACATCGTACACCTTTAGCAGAGGATGCCTGGGGAGGGCACGGCTCTCAACCTTGTCCTTCGCTTATGTCACTGGACTTCTGTCGTCCTCAAGCAGTTTGGGAAACATCTTTAAGCCATCCAAGGGAGTTTCTTGAGGATATAAAGGGATTATTGTATTTACTGTGTTCCTAAGGCCAATTAAAGTCCCCTTTGCCAAGCACATACTACTAATAATATATCAATGACCCAGCCCCATCGTGATCAGTTAAGTAGACCATTAAGCTATAAACAGACCGTCAGCACAGGCACCATCTAATGTTTTGAATACTGCTAGAGAGAAGCCACTTAATGGATTTGAGCCTCACGGTATATGACGTAAGCCTATTAACACATATTATATATATAATACACATGTGAAAGTCACTGACCAAACTGCATCTTTGAGGATAGCCACCAAAGCACATAAAGCCCAAGAGAAATAATATCACATACTGACAACCTGCTCCAAAGATTTGGTTCCAAACCTTCCTTCAGTGCTAAGCTGTAATTAATAAGACTTGGGGCGGGGGGGAATCTGGAGGGAAATAATTTGGGGACAAGGCTTTTTTTTTTTTTTTGTCTGCGTTGGGTCTTCATTGCGGTCTGCAGGCTTTTCCCTAGTTGCGAGGAGGAGGGGGCGGGGCTACTCTTTGTTGGGAGCGCAGGCTCTAGGCGCAGGCTTCAGTAATTGTGTCACACGGGCTCAGTAGTTGTGGCTCACGGGCTCTAGAGTGCAAGCTCAGTAGTTGTGGCGGTCAGGCTTAGTTGCTCCACAGCATGTGGGATCTTCCTGGACCAGGGCTTGAACCCATGTCCCTTGCATTGGCAAGCAGATTCTTAACCACTGTGCCATTAGGGAAGTCCCAGGGGAAAAGACTTTTCTTTCCAGTATTTAAAACTGGAATAGATCTATTGTACCTCACCACTGCTTGGGAAGCAGGTATATACTCGTATCTTTTTAAAAAACGTGGTGTGTTTAAAATCCTTAGTCAATGCTCAGGAGACACTAGGAACCACCAGAAGCTGTCTAATGTTTAAAATTAAATTGCATTAATGTTGTGTGTCTGGGTGTTGTTACATCTGGCTCACATATATGCTCACACATTCAACATGACCCACTGCAGTGATGTGGGAAATTCAAAACAAGATTTTTTTTTTTAGCTTTAAAGGTTTTCCCTACATAGTTATATTTTGTTTTTAGACTAATGTTAAAATTAACTTTCAGTCCCTGAGCACACAGTTAGCAAGAATCAGCAACCCCAAAGTAAGCTCACAGAAAAAGAGAAGACACTTTTGTATTAAGAAATTTACAACTGCTGTTCAGCAGTTTTTCACACTGTGGATTATGTATTTCAACATAGCTGACAATTTCTCATTATAATCGTGAACCAGCCATGGATGGTCAGCGTTGGTGACTGTTTGGGAAAGGAAAAATCCAAGAAGCTTATGTTTTCCAATATTCTGCTACAAAATATATCTAACTGTCCTTCACACAAACCAAGTAAGTAACCCCTGAAGGCATTTCACTATCAAGATTGACAAAATTTTACCCTGAAAGAGTATAGGGCTGGAGTGTGGGGTGGGAGGCAGAGAGGGAACTAGAGCACTTTGGGCTGAGGTTTTGTGTGTGCCTTAAATTAATGAGAAAAAGAGCTGTCACTGGCAACAAGCCAACAACCTGTTATCTTTCTCATTACTTGATGTTTGGTATCCCACAATTAAAAAAGCATGTTCCATTTCCTTTCCTATTGATTATTGTCCAGTAATTGAGATGCAAGTGTTTTTCTTTTGAAAGGTCATTAACTTTTCTCGTTATCTCTGCATGTGGTCACCTTTGCTATTGCTATTCTGAGCAAGGACAATGAATCCTGAGATCTTTTTTTCACTGATTCTAAACCTTGAATTATGTCCCTTGATTCTCATGAGCCCAAGGAAAGATTTATTTGTTCATTTTACACTGGAGTTCACACAGCTTGGTAACAAGAAGAATGAACAGAAAAAATTAGTGGAATTAGAAAAACAATATAAGTAGTCTTTTTGGATAATGATTTTTTTTTTTTTAATAAGTAACTCTCTGTGGGGCTTCCCTGGTGGCACAATGGTTAAGAAGCCACCTGCCAACACAGGGCACGTGGGTTCGAGCCCTGGTCCAGGAAGATCCCACATGCCACAGAGCAACTAAGCCCATGCTCCACAACTACTAAGCCTGCGCTCTAGAGCCCACGTGTCACAACTACTGAAGCCCGTATGCTTAGAGCCTGTGCTCCGCAACAAGAGAAGGCACCACAATGAGAAGCCCGCACACAGCAATGAAGACCCAACGCAGCCAAAAATAAATTTAAAAAATAAAATAAATAACTCTCTGTGCTAAATGACCTTCTAGAATATTAACCCACTACTTAACTTATCAATCAAATTTCTTTGATATCATCCAACGTCCTTATAGGCACCTAAAGGAAACAAAAGATGGGAGGAAGAACCTTTGTTTCAATGACAGGCACCATCTAGTGGCAGCAGGTGATGAAACCTCCTGACGACATAATGTCTCCAGCAAGAATGAAGATGAAGGTTTTCGAATAGGCAGTCCAGGCATTCCTGGTCTTGGAGAAGCTTGGCACTCTTTGATTCTAAAACAAGAAGTTTGTATGTTAAAAAATAATGCAACTAGTAGACCCTGTGATGATTATTCACAGAAGTAGGGCACAGATCTGACCTGCAGGTAGAATTATTGCCACAAAGAGTTTTCTCAATCTTTGTGTGATTGTGTATAGTCACACCTCTTTATAAAGACCTCTGTATTTTTTTTTACTTAAAGACCTCTGTATTTAAGTTTCTTTATATAAACCAAGGAGAGTGATGGCTTGTCACTGAATATTATCTATAAAGCATTTTTTTCAACAAATAGCAGAGCCCATAAACTATTATTTGGGGTTTTTTATTATTCTGTTTTACTAGAAAAGAAAAAAAGGGTGAAAGATATAATTGAATGCTTATCCTGGAGTTATACAAAATTGCAACATTCATACACATCTCATTTGGGGCCCTAAACCAAAGGAGGTAGTATAGATATGTTATATCCTGTTACTACAAACTTCAAAGAATAATCTGAAATGTTTCTCAATATCAGCTGCTTTTTAAACACATGGCTCATTGGTGGAAGTCTGATAAACATTTTGCTACACAGAATAGAGATTTTCTTTGTGCCAATACTTGTTTTGACTTGTAGTTGTTTTGTTATTAAGCAATATTGCTATCTAATGCTCATTAAAGTGGCTGCCCTGGAATCAGTTTAATCAACCACTTCATAATGTAAGAGTAAGGAAAGAGAAAATCACTTTTTCTTCCCATCCTGGGACTAGTCTGGGATGAAACTGAAGATATAGACAAAGAGAGACAAAGAGATCACTTGAAGACTTCATTTTTCTTTCACTTACACTCCAGAAATTACATATTCAGTCTGAAAAATTCCTGAGTAAATTCAGCCAACCTTGATATATACTCTATATTCCCTCCTTCAAATTCCAGGTTTAAAAATAACTGTAGTCCCATCGACGTAGAGAACAAACATATGGATACCAAGGGGGAAAGGGTTTGGGGAGGAATTGGGAGACAGGAATTGACATATACATACTATTGATACTATGCATAAAATAGATAACTAATGAGAACCCACTGTATAGCACAGGGAGCTCTACTCAGTGCTCTGTGGTGACCTAAAATGGGAAATCCAAAAGAGAGGGGATATATGTATATGTATAGCCTATTCACTTTGCTGTACAGTAGAAACTAACACAATATTGTAAAGCAACTATACTCCAATAAAAGTTAATAAAATATTTTTTAGAAATAACTGTAGTCCTTTTTATGAGTGAAGCAAGATGAACACAGGTTTTGTAAGCTGTAAGCATGGCACGAGCTAGGGAAAATAATTTTATTTGGTTAAATATGCGTCATAAGTTGCTTCACAGCTTAAACTACTGAAATCTCAGCCATATCCAAATGTCACTTTAAAACAACATGGGACTTTCCTGGCTGTCCAGTGGTTAAGACTCCGCGCTCCCGATGCAAGGAGCACGGATTTGATCCCTGGTCGGGGAACTAAGATCCCATATGCCATAGGCGCAGCCTAAAAAAATAAAATTAATTAATGAATTAATTATTTAAAAAACCACATACCTATCATCAAATATTAGAAGAGGTTCTAACTTGTAAAAACAGGAGACTATATCTGCTCATGTAGAGTAAGGCAAGTTATTCAACCCTTCTGGGCCTCAGTTCCCTCAGCAATAAAATCAAGGGGCTTAAGATAATTACCCAAAAACCCAATAATTCCAATAGGATACTACAATATTTTCCTTTAATAAAATTTGAACAATATGTTTGTGATAGAGAGAAACTTGCAAATATTTCAGAAATAGTATTGACACATTTATTATGAGTGCTCTGTTTAATAATGCTAGGCCAGAGTTTCAGCCTCTTCCTCCTACAGGAATTCTCCCATGGATCAGCCCCAACAGCAGGACATAGGCTTCTCTGTTTGGAAAGGAAAAGGGAAAATTAAATTGAGCTACTAAGCCACTACAACCTATGCCCTCTATGATTAAAAAGATTAGTCTGTTTTAGGTAAGATAGTAGAGAATTACATCAGACTTTTCTACCAAAACCGACTCCCAGGGCCCTTGGACTCTGCTAATCAGTGTGTGTGTGTGTGTGTGTGTGTGTGTGTGTGTGTGTGTGTGTGTGTGTGTCTGTCTGTCTGTCTGTGTCTGTGTGTGTCTGTGTCTGTGTGTGTCTGTGTGTCTCTGCCTGTGTCTGTGTCTGTGTGTGACCCACTAGCCACATCCCACACACAGACAGGTGCTTGTTCCTTTGTATCCTGCTGGCCTCCCGCCTCCTGGAGGATGAATAAGCCCAGATGGCAGGCTGCTTGCTCTGAAGTTGCTCTTCCTTTTCTCCTATGGACTGAGTCACATGGACATAGCTGTTCCACTGTGTGGAGACGGGTTTTCTACAGATTAACCAACCACTGGATCAAACTGGTCCATGACCATTCTCATCCCATTGGTCTACTCCCCAGACCAGGCCTATCCTGCAGCCCACAACACCCCCCATCTCCCTGCAAATATCCAAACAGTTGACACTTCCAGTGCACATCTGCAAGACTGATCTCTTTACACGAAATGCTGCAAGATATTGAAATTTGAATATTAAAAGTTGCCTCTTCTTTTTCCCCCTATCCTGAGGGAGGACACATTCTGAGCAAATTTGCCCTTTATGACTTTTCAGTTTCCCCTTGCTGACCAAAAGATGCTCAGTTCTACACAGAACATGAAGCATGATTGGGTTACCCATTCAGCCCACAAATATTTATCAAGCACCTACTGTGTGTCCAGGACTCTTCCAGGTGATGGGTTCCTAAAACAAGCAAAGTCCTGGCTTCATGGAGATTACAAGTGGACAAATATCAATAAATAGACAAGATAATCTCTATTTCCTTGGAATGCAAAATGCTGTGACGTAATCAACGGTATAAATAGGGTGGCCAACCATCCCAGTTTATAGTTCCAGTTTACCCTCTTATCCCTGTGTAATGATAATAGCACTCCATTTCATTATCAAATGAGAAATTGGTGAGAAGTTATAGAATCACCCTAGCTCCAGAAGAAACAAAACACAGTGAGAGGGTGAGGGAGAGCCATTTGCAAGTGGGTATTAGGGAAGGCCTTTCTGACATGGTGATGTTTGAGCACACAGATCTGAATGACAAGATGAATACATATGAAAAATTTTAAAGGCAACTTGACAGGACAAACAGCATTTGGCACAAGTCTTACACATAGTAGTAACTCGATAATTACTCATAGAATGATCGATTGCATCCACTCTTTTTGGAACATTAAAAAGAGAGACCCTTACTCAACCAGAATACTTTTCTATTACAACAGATTCAGGCTCCACAAATTCCTTAAGACATCATTCTTCCTAATCTATAACTTGTAGACTATATCTATGTATTTATTTGCATGTGCATAAAACATCTCTGGAAGGATATAAAAGCAACTAAAAGCAGTATTTGCCTCCAGGAAAAGGAACTAGGCATAGGGAGAAAGACTTTTCAGTGTATCCTTTGTAATTTTTTGAATTTTGAGCCATGTGGATCAATAGCTTATTTTTTAACTTAAATTTGAATTAAAATATATAAATAATCTCATTTACCTGCCTATAACTATTTTCCATACAAGTACTGTATAATTATATATTGTATATTATTGTAATATATAATTCATAGAAAGCCTTCTGATAGTAAGATTAATATCCTTACAAACTATGAAACAGAGGCTACTGCAACACCAATGACACGACAGGAATGTCTGAACCCTTTCATAGTTATTGGATGCTGTTCAGTGCTGACAGTGTTTGCTCACTACCCACCTGGGCTTTGTTCAAGTTAGTGTTGTGGGATGAGAAGATCTTCAAAAGAATATTGCTGCTTTTCTTGCACCTTGGCATATAAAAATACAGTACAAAATTTTAAAGTAATGTTTTATTGGGCATCTTGTTGTACCTTTGATTATAGCTGTTGGTTTTCAAAAATGAAAATCTGTTGCTTTTTTCTGTTATGATAGTAATATAGTTTCATTATAAAAAAAGTTGTGCAACAGAGAAAAATAGATGGAATGGCAGGGAGAAATATCCCCTTTCAGAGAAGACTGCTAATATTGGGGCATATTTTCCTTTTTGCATAATTAAGATCTGTGGTTTCCAGTTGATTGATCACAGTGTATTTTTTTTTTTAATGATGTGGTCATCGAGACTAACTTTAAGTGAGGACAATCTCTTTTGGCATAAACACAAGTTTTAAGAGATACAGCTAGAAAAAAAGGAGTGTGGAGCCTGAATTTGGTTCCATCTTCCTAAACCCAGTTAATAGGTGTTACACTCTTATGTCAGCACAATTCCAGAATTGCCCTTCTGCTCATGAAAATTCACATGAAATAGGCTCTCTATTGACAGTTTCTGCTATCTGGCAATGAAAATATTGATAGCCCCACTAACAATACTAATACATGCTAATGCTGCTAATAGCCAACACTTACATAGCCATTACCACGTTCCAGGGATTGTTCTAATTACTTAAGATAAATGAACTCCATCTTCATAATAACCCTATTATTAGTAATGTTATCACTCGCGTCATCAAGAGAAGCAACGTGAATACCAGAACTCCATACATCTTCTTACATGTCAACTCTGTTTCAGATTTCCTCAAAATTAGTGGAAGTTTGGAGTTGGGGGTTGGTCTTTTTCTGTGAACTTAAACATCTGATCCAGACAGTTGGCTAATTGTTGGGGAAATCCACACAATATGATACTTCAATTACATCTACTACTCCAATTTCAACTGAACCTGACAGAGCACATGTACGCTAATATCAACACCTGCATATACTTTCTGAGAACTCAGCTGTCCAAAACCAGAATGTTTGGAAGTTGAAGCCACTATAGTTTGGTTTTATTTTCTTTTTTAACATGGCTGCTTTTAAATCACAACTATTTAAAATGAGATTTTTTTGTGCTATTTTCTTTTAACTTCAATTACATGTATGTGCTTTCTAGCCACTCATCCCTAGAGGGCACAAAATAGACATACAACATATATGTTTGAAGGTCATTAATAACATCTCATGAACGGGTAACACCATGGTATTTGCTTGTTCCATCCCTCCTTAACTTTTAAATTTTTCATACTGAAATAAGTGGTAGAAGAAAATCTTTTTCTTGGTATTCTGGTATGGCTATTGTTGTTTTGGTATTTAGGCCCTGGCCTGGTACTAGCAATCTTCATCCCTAAGTTAAATTTTAAGACTTTCACCTCTGTTTACCAAAAATGAACATTTCATCCAGCATTACACAGAAATTGGTAACAAATTTCCTTCAGCACTTCTTACTTGCTTAAATTTAAAGGTTAGTATTTAGCAAAAATTGTTCAGAAACTTCTGTGCTAGCATCTGTAATGGTAAGATAGAAACTGAAAGAGAAAGGTAATTTTCAAATAATTAAAAGGTAAATTCCTTTCCTCTCAATTTTCCATTTGAGTACTTTGGTAACTTTGATCCAGGGAAAGTAACCCCAGATCACTCCTAGGTGCTCACATTTCTTCATAGATTCAGTGATGCCTTACAACCAATACCCTGGTATCCTAGTCCAAGGATGGTATTAAAATAAACCCTAAAGAGGGACAAAGTGGAAGAAAGAGCGCTAGACAGCTCTTGCTGCTCCAGCCAGTGGCCCTCAAATTCCATTACCGCTTCTTTGATTAAATTAAAATATAATAAGTATTGAGTACTTATTTAACACTTTGTCTATCCTGGCAAAAGTAAAAGACATTCCATTTAGAGAAACAACTATTCAAAAGCTTCTGCTGATGCTGCAGTTACTATTTGGAATAAAGAGCAGAGTAATCAAGTAGATGGAGGTGATTTTTCAGAGAATACAGAAGAAAATATTACATACTAGGTATAGTGGTTCTGTCCTAACTGCTTTCATAATCTTGCTTTAGCACAGACTACCAATTAAGGCAAACAGAAGTAGTCCAGTATAATGCTAAAGTTGAAGCAAATAAATTCAGTGCTGCATTCAATAATTAATAATAGCTACTATTTGTCAAGAACTTCCTAATCCTTGTCGATAAGATAAAAATTATCCCTATTTTACAATTAAGGAAACAGAAGCCCAGAAACAAGTACCAAAGTTATGGGGCCAGGGTTCTGAAACCAGGCCTAAACCTCCACTCTTTCCACTCCACCATGTTTCCTCAATCTACGCCTAGGAGGTACACGGAGAAAGTTAAGATTACATGGTCCTTGGTCTTTGGTGAAAAAGTGTGGGCTCTTTACCACCCACCCACCCCAATTTTCAGTCTAAACTACACACAAAGCAGGTGAGTCTTCCTAAAGCACTGTTTTGATTAAGCTACTACCCTCCCGAAACAACAACAACACTTTCGAAGCTCTTTATCAACTACTGAATAAAGTTCAAATTATTTAGCTTACAGTTAGTGACCTTTCTTGACCAGGTTTCAACCAGCTGTATTTGCTACTGATCCCATACATAGCTTGATGTATGGGACTTCTCACCACTCCCCAAGCATGCATTTCATTTTCTTGGTCCTGGTTACTGGCTCAGGCCAATTTATTTTATGAGGAATGAATTTCTTTCCTCCACCTCCATCTCCACCTATTGAAAGCCTTTTTATTTTTAAACGCCCAATTAAAGTGCTACCTAATCCATATTATCTTCTCTGATTAGTTCAGTACAGACGACCTCTCTCTTCTCCATACGGAGAGCATTTAGGTTGTGCCACTTACATCTCAATGTAATGAGGCTTTCAGTATGTGTTCCTCATTTCCCCCACAAAACTGTAGCCTCTATGAGAGTAGAAAATGGATCTTACACATTTTTACATTCTTCATCTCCTCTAGTGCAGTCCCATGAATGTAATAGGCTCTCACCAAAAACTGAATGAAAAAATAAAGAATGAATAAATGAAGCTTAAGTTGAGTTAATGACAATTACAACTTCAAATATAGTAAGATCTCCCTTGAAAGGTCAGATTGAACCCAAAAAGCACTTGTGAGTTTTTACTTTCCTGTGGCTATTAATTTAAAAATCATCTTGTGTGTTCAGTCATGGGCTTTAGTACAATATGGATAAGTTTTCATGAGAAATTAGGCTTAAACATATGATTTTTCCTTGTTTTAAGCAATCTTTCATTTATTTTTTTCCAAAAAAAACATTTTTGGAATGTCTATTATGCACCAGATCCAATGAAGTACTGAAGAAATAGGGGTGAGCAAGACAGAAAAGGCCACTGTCTTCAGGGAGCTTAAATTTGAATTGGGAAGAGAGGCAATAAACAAGTAAACAAATGTATAGAATAAGTTCTACTACAGAAATTAATATGATGATAAAGGAGAGAGTAATGAGATGGAATACTTTCGATTGGCTCATCAGAGAAGGCTTGAGGAGGTAACAGCTGAATTTAAGAGTCAGCCATGCAGAAAACTGTGAAGAAAACACTTCAGGCAGATAAAAAGCAGGTTCAAAGACCCTTGGGGGTTGAGGAATAAAAGGAGACTGGTGAGGGTAGAGCAAAATGAGCAAAGGAAAGAGTGGTATGGGATGAGATTTGGGGAAGGCAGGAGCCAGATCTTGCAGGGTTTTGTAGGTCCAGAAAGAAATTAACATCATATGCTAAGAGCAATCAGAAGCTACTGAAGACTTGTAAATAAGGGTATCACATGATCAAATTTAGGCTTTGGGAAATTCATTCTTAATACTAAATGGAGATGGATTAGACAGGAACTGATGGCTTGCATTTGGGGGAGAGCACTAAAGATGGGGAGAAGTGGGTGAATTTGAGAGGCATTTTGGGTAGAACTAAGTGGACTTGACAGATTAGATATACGAGTTGAAAGGACAAGAAAAATCAGGGATGACTCCTAATTTTTGGCTAGGAAATGGTGCTGTTTCCTAAGACGGGGATACCTGATGAGGACCAAGTTTGGAGAAGACAGAAACCACTGTTTTGATTTGGGGAGAAGATATAGAACACTGTTTTGAATGTAGTAGGTCTGGGATGCCGTTTAGACATCCAATTCTAATAAGCAATCAATATCATAAAAATGTTAACATTTCACTAAACACTTATATTTTCTCAATTTTGTACTCACTTTTTCTTTGGCCACGGCGGCAGATTCTATTTCCCAAAGACGGTCTCAGTAACATCTCCCATTTCCACATCTTCTTCTGCAATGTGACCTTAACACTCCCCTATAAAGAGGTAGAGTCTAACTCTCCTCTCCTGGAATCTGGCTGGACTTGGGACCGCTTTGACCAACAGAACACTGTGGAAGTGAGGCTGTATGGCTTTCAAGGCTGGGTTATAAGAGATGATGCAGTTATCACCGTGTTTGCTGGAATAGTCATGCTTGGCGACTTGAGCTGCCATGTAAGAAATCCAACAGTCCTATAGCTGCCATGCTTGGCTCCAAGCCAATTCACTTGGAGCATCCACATGAAGAAGCCAGCTGTAGGCAGTCCAGGTGGCAGTTCTAGTCTCCAAGTCTTCCCAGCGCAGGACCCAGCCATATGAGCGAAGGGGCCTCCAAATGATCCCAGCCCTCAAATCTTTTCAGCTGAAATCCTAGACAGTGTGGAGCAGAGACAAGCAACCTTGCTGTCCCCTAGCCTGACCCACAGAATCCATGAGCATAATAAAATGATTATTGCAAGCTACTCAATGTTGGGGTAGTTCATTAAGCAGCAATAGTACCCAGATCAGCCCGTTAATCAAACATTCGGGGAATAGATACATATAAGCTATACTCCGACCAATTTGCTGCCTGTACAGTTAAATACTACATTCCGAGCAGAGTATGCAATTCCCAAACAAGTTTCTTAAACTCTCATTTTACTTCCTCTAATAAAGGTTGAGTAGCCATATTAGTGGTGACTATGGGACAGACAATGAATCAAGTTCAGACGTAAATTTGGCACTTGATTCTTCTTAGCAAAATTAAGTTTGGTAGTAAGCATATTCAATTTTGATAAAAACTCAAGTCAAATGAAGTCACCTTTTAAAGCCCTGATGCACATATCCACATTTCAAATGTTGTGATTTCCCTTATATTTCATAAGCAGTCTTCCTGCAGATATCTCTAAGGTCACATGAGTGGAGCTACAGATAGAATAGACTACTAATGGATAAAATTCCTGTATGACAGATGGTTAGGAAATTGGAACACACAGTTGTTATGTTTTCAGAAGCAATCCTCTATGTTTTTTTCTTTTCTTAACAATCAATATTTTCTCTTTACCTTCCTTTCAAAAAGTGTGAAATAGGAGAATTTGGCCTTGGATATTAGGATGTTTTTTCAAAATAATACCTTAATTTGAAAAACTGTCTTAACACAATGTACTAAATTTTGAAATGAATTATTTTCCCAGGAAATAGCACCTGCCATCCTATAAGTGAATAAAGTCAATTTGCTTTGCCTCTACAGCAATCAGAAATATTTAGTGACTGATCACACCTTCCTATGAGTGACTAGCAAGCACTAACAATAAATTACATGGCTGAGATAGCAGTTATTTTAGCTGGTCTTTAATCATATTTTACCCCTCAAAAAGTTTTAATTACTCTTGCAGATCCATAATCAATATGAAACTTTTAGCCTTGTATGGGCAAAATAAACTGAACTCAAGAATCCTGACCCTACTCCCTGCTTTCACTATTAAGCCATATGGATAATACCAATATTGATACTCTATTTGGAGTGTTAAAATTCTGGAAACCCCTATAAAACTGTAACTATGTGTGTTTACGTATATTTTTTTTCCGTTTCTTTCCAAAGAAATAAACTGACATACTCAGTATTTGAAGCCTTAGAATGTTCCGGCTGCCATATGGAAATTTTTATTTTGGAAATTATGGGGTCATGTCATTTTTTTTTTTTTTTTAATGATGTGCTATAACAACTTCAAAACAAATAAATGTTTGTTTTCCGAACCGTTTAAATTTAGGGGCTTGTTACATTTCATGAATGTATATACCCAATAAGAAATAGGATAAGAAATTACTTTAAACCAGGGGTCACCAAACTTTTTCTTTAAAGAGTCAGTTAGTAAATGATTATGTCTCAACTACTCTCAACTCTGCCATTGTTGTGAGAAAGCAGCTGTGGGCAATATGCAAATGAATGGGTGTTGCTGGATCTGACCACAGAAGGCCAAACTTTGCCAACCCCTGGCTGAAACTAAAGGCAAGCTACATTAATAAAATATACTGGAATGTAAACATGCTTATTTATGAAAAGATCTTTCAAGTCTTGTTAGTGTCTCTTTATACCTCTTGTTTTGTTTTATTGCAGACTATACCATGCCACCTCACTCAGCCAACCTCCACTCTTGCAGCCAACTGAGACAAGTCAATTATCATATTCCATCCATGACTGGAATGCCACAAAACCACTCTGGGACACCACAGCAGAAAGAAACAGACCGAAAGACTATACCTAGCATTTTAGAGTTGGAGGGAGGTGTGAAAATACTAATTCAAACTACTTAGCAAAGCATTCTATTACCTTGTGTAGATACATTTAAATTTAAAATGATGGCTGATGAGGGCGGGTACACTGCTCAGAGGCACTAATATCCACACAATGAAGTGGACACTCCCATTTTACTTAAATTAGAGAACCTAATAAAACTAGAATAACAAAAGTTAAGCCCACACCCTAACCAGTCTCACTATTAAGTAAAACTGACAGAAAATGGTAGATTAAAATAATACCTTTATAAAGTATTTCTACTCCTTTGGCTAAATGATGCATCTGATGTAGTCAACCTGGCTTAATTTTATTTTTTTTCCTCCCAGTTTGTGTTACTAATCACTTTCTAAAAAGTCATCTCCCTTGTACCTCTATGACTCTGATTTCTAGCTCCCTGACCCCATAGTCTCCGTCAAAGATTGAATCATTCCTGATAAAGAACCACAGAACGATTTTAGGAACACTGTTGAAAAAGAATGTTACCAAAAGTAGTAAACAGCAAAATCAGGAGCAATAGAGTAGGTGAAAAAAATAAATGGAGCTGAAATATCAAATAAATGTGTCTGATGAATGCTTGAGTGCCTTGTCTTCCTAATTTTACATAAAGAAATTTTGACCATATATGGTAGACTTATTTTGCTTTTCCTCTGTCTTTCCAAGTTTTGATCCAAAATCAAGCACAATGGTAAAATGCTCTTTCAGAGTAATAATCTATAATTCTTTCTTGAGCTAATCCACTAATCTACTTTTGCCTGTGCTCTGCAGTCCTTTATGATTCACACCAATTCTCATGAACTACGACTCCATTTAAAAGACGGTAATAAAGACACAGACCTACTAGAGAATGGACTTGAGGATATGGGGAGAGGGAAGGGTAAGCTGTGACAAAGTGAGAGAGTAGCATGGACATATATACACTACCAAACGTAAAATAGATAGCTAGTGGGAAGCAGCCACATAGCACAGGGAGATCAGCTCGGTGCTTTGTGACCACCTAGAGGGGTGGGATAGGGAGGGTGGGAGGGAGGGAGACGCAAGAGGGAGGAGATATAGCGACATATGTATATGTATAACTGATTCACTTTGTTATAAAGCAGAAACTAACACGCCATTGTAAAGCAATTACACTCCAATAAAGATGTAAAAAAAAAAAAAAAAAAAGATAAAGACAAGGGATCAGGGCAAGGTCTGTAGGGACTGAACTCAGGTGTTCTGCCACTCAGCCTTGAACTAAGACCACTAAAACCTGAGAATTATCTGGTTAACAATCATGCACTTACCTGACAGTGGTGGTATCAAATGGGATGTAACTGTTCTATTCCTTATTGGAAGATCTGCCTAAAAAGAGTATGCTTTGTAATAACAGTCAAACAGGAAAGGGCATGAGCTTTGGAGTCAGACCAATCTGGGTTTGAAGCTTCACTCTACTGTTTATTCTCGGGGTAACTTCTATTATTAGGTTGATGGTGGGCTCTCAGTGCAGGTGGTAAAGGTGGGGGTATTTCTAGTAGCTCAGTAACCATGCAAAGAAACGACAATTATAGAGCCAAAATACTATTAAATAATCTTCTTGGCCCATCAAACATACTGAATGCCTCAATCTATGTTCTATTGAGTAAGCAAGAATGTTATCTCCTTAAAGTGACGTTGGCTGATTTAAGGCCACTGCTTGGCATGGAAATAAGCACTGGAAGAGTCTTCACTATTAAATTCATCTTCTTATTTCCTATAGAACTGCAAACCTCACTGTAATCCCACTCTCAATTAGTAGATTGGGATGGGAGTAAAGTCAGAGTTAGAGAAGAGAGAAACAGATTTATTTCTATACGTTTTTATTACTTTCTTAAACTCTGAGAACAGAATTAAATAATCCATGAGAGTAGACATTATTCTCTCCCATATTATCATGGTTGTCTTTCCTTCATGTCTTAAAAAGTCACTATAAATGTGTCCTAACACAACGTTAGACCTAGAGTCTATAACTGCCACACTCCTGCTCAGTTTTTTGCTTTTCACTCTGAACTTTGTTTTTCTGTTCACTCAACAATTTATACAGTTTATGTGTCAAACACTAGGTTCAGCAGTGGGAATAAGCAACAGTGAACAAGACGTGACAAAGTCCTTGTCCTCATGGAGCTTACTGTAGAGTTCCTATGGAAAATAGATACTAAAGAAATATACAAATAGGCAATTTATTAATTGGATTAGACAACAGTCGTCATTGACAGAATAGAAGGAGATCTGCTCTATGAAAGTCCGGTGAGCTATCACCTCTATACCTAATGGGATGGCAACTGAAGACATCTTTCCTATCTCCACATTCCCTGCCACTGACGTCATCCTCTCAGTAAAACCCAACAGTGGGAGACAGATGATGATGCTCGGGTGGGGCAATAAATGCTCTTGTATAGTAAGTTAATGAAATAATCATACTGCCGCGTGATACCTTTTCTCACCCTGTAACACTGTACTTGCCTTCAGGGAAATCACACAAATTGTTTATTTAATGCACACTGAGAGGCTTATTTGTTTTGTGGAGAAGAGCTCAGAGTGATGTTTCTGTCAGAACCCTATGGCTCACTCATGTTTTCATCTTTGTAAGAGAAAGAAAGTCCAGTTGGAAACACTGAAGTCTCTTCTTCTGCCTCTTGATAGACACAATCCCCGCCTCAGGCACAGAGCCGTAACCAATACTGCAGAAGTATGGTTTCTTTGCAGTTTTAGGCAGTCCTAGAATTTTTTTTTTCTTTTGGCCCACGCCATGCGGCATGTGGTATCTTAGTTCCCCCACCAGGGATCAAACCCCTGCCCCCTGCAGTGGAAGCATGCGTAATCTTAACCATTGGACTGCCAGGGAAGTCCCAGTCCTAGGATTTTTATATTTATCTGGAGGGCAAATACTTACTATCGAAGGTACTACTTCTTCAAAATATAGATCTTCCTTCAGAGTTCATCAAAGCCTCATTTGTAACATCTAGCCAGTATATGAAAGGAGAGTGTGCCAGTAAGGAAAAATTAGTCAAAACCCTCCGCCACCTTCTTTTTTCTTTTCTAATTATCAGGATTGTTGTTGTGCTGTTGTTTTGACTTTTCAAATGTGGTAAAAAGATATATTCTAAGCCATGGACACTGTGTTCCTAGTCTGTATATTTTTGTCAAACCGCCTTCATTTATGTACTTTCTTTAGACCAAGGTTGTTTTCGTTTTTCATAGCTCCCTTCCTTTCTGTCTGCTCCTAACTTCTACCTCTTCCTTCACCTATGCTGTCTTCCATCTTACGATACTAATGACATTACATTCCCTTCCCTCTGCCCCATCCATCCCCCCATTTTGGGTTTCCTCTCATGATTTAAGCTGGTTTCTGAATATGTAAGGTGAACGTTCCTTTGCTTCCTATTAAAGAGCTATAGAAATAAAATGGAGCTCCACGTGAGCAAAGCTCAATATATAGCAGAAGAATTACAATTTTATCAAGCACCCAAAAAATGGCATCGAGTAAAATTTGACATTTATTATGGTTGTCCATGTGTTCTTGGGGAAAAAAGAAAAAACAAACGCTGAGAGTTCACACTTACCTGGACATATGTATAACATAAAACAATAGGGAATGTGTTTAATTCTTTTCAAATAGGTATCAGTAAGAAAGAGGAAGTACTGGGTCATGGTTAGGACTCAACTCTAGAATCAAACTATATGGGTTTAAATCCTGGCACATTCATTACTACCTACTTGACCTTAGCCAGTGTTATCTAACTGCTCTGAGGCTCAGTTTCTACATTAGTAAAAAGTATCTACTTCATCTAGTTATTGTAAAAATTACATGAATTAAATAGATGTAGGGACTTCCCTGGCTCTCCAGTGGTTAAGATTCTGTGCTCCTAATGCAGGGGGAACAGGTTCAGTCCCTGGTCAGGGAACTAAAATCCCACATGCCTCAGGGCTTGGCCAATAAACAAACAAACAAACAAACAAACAAATAAATAGATGTCGAGTACTCAGAAGGTGTGGTACATAGGAAGCATTCAATAAATGTTAGCTATTATTACGATAGATTCCAAATTGCAGAAATCCACATCTTTCTTTTTTAAATTCTAATACGATAGAAAATTCAAACCAAATGAATTGGAAAACTACCCAGATTTTTAGAGAGGCTTACTGATCATCATTTAGCAGTACAGGAAAGTCATATATATTTTTTCATTATATAGACATAGATGTATAACTATACACACACATTTTGTATCTATATTTTTCTTTTATAATTAAAGTTATATCTCATTTTTATTTAGCTTTTTACTATATATGTATATTTTTAATAAATTACACATGAGGTACTGTGAAATTCACCCAGGTGCTTCCTGGGTAAAAACACTGGACTTTTAAGATCTCCCAGGTGAAAATAATGGAACATGTTACTTCAGGACTCCGTTTTCCAATTCACATCAGATTCCCCTCTGGATTCTTGCAATCTGAGAAGCACACACAAGCTAACTCATCTCTTACTGGCCCGCCCACACTTTACCCATACTCTCCCTCTGCCCTGACCCAGAACACCACAGGTGGCAAAAAGGGATAGAGATTGAGCAGAATCCCTAGAATCAAGTCTGATGAGGAATCAGAATCCATATTGACATAAGAAGTGCCTGCCAACACCAAATACCCTTCTCCAAGCCAGCTATTCCTTTTTCAGCACATTGCTACAGGGCTAAAGGGACTTAGGGACTCATATTTAAGGGGAGGTGCTTTGCCATTCCAAGTAAGTGGCTGTGAGAAGGTCACCATGGAAACCACCACTTGAATTTTGGTGCAATTAAAACCTGAATTCAGCGTTTAAAATCTATAGTTTGCCCTTGAGAAACATCCCAGCTTTGGTATCCCAGCTTTCTGGTAAAAAAGCTTTGGGTAAGTGGGAGCAGAGGTGATTAGTCTGTTTATTTAGCTAATAAAACTAAACTATTTCTTTTAGGCACAGTAGTTGGTTTCTCTGCCAGTGTAAGCAGGAAATTGGATTCATTATGTTTAGACATGCCCTTTTATTCAGGTCACAGTTGTACATTCGTAAATCTTTTTATCATATTTAATATCTATGCAGACGCTGTGTGGCTACATGTTTATTTTACTCCTTCCTAAAAAAAAAAAGACAGAATCAAGGGTGTGTTTGCCTGGCATTCCAATTTTTTAATTGGCTCTTTTCCCATAAACCTAGGTTGTTGTTTATAGTTTCTTTCTCTCACAAACACCATGGTAACCAGGGAAAGAAAACTTTTCATGAAATTCATTTTCATCATTCCATAGTCTGAAAATTGCATTTAAATTCTGAAAAAATGTCTCTGAATCAGAGGGTGCCAGTTTCTCTGGCATATAAGGTTTCCTAGTTGGTCCTGTTTTCCTCTTGCCGCCATTCCTCCTTAACAGAGATACCAGTAAGCAAGGAAGGTGGTCACTGTTTTTCCACATTTCCCTTCTGGAGGCCTTCTCTTATAAAAATTCTTACATGTGTAGAGTAATATCCAAAAGGCAGGTGCAAAAGGCAAACTGAGGTACACATAATCCAAAGATTAGAAGGTCTCTGAATAATCAAAAGTTGGTTGAAAGTTGTGTACTGAGTTAATGTAATTAGAACATTACATTTCATTTCAAACTGCCTAATTCAGAGCTTTGAATTTGTACACTGAGCTCTGTAATGTATGCAAAAGTAGTAAATGCAAAGTCATTAACATATTTATTATGCTAATTTTGTGTCCTTTTGGTATGCAAAATCTAGAAATTCCATTCAAAAATAAATATTCCAATGACAATATTGATTCATATCATGTGAAAACATGTTTTCCAATTATCAGTTTGATTTATAACAAACACATTAATATATATCCTACTAATATGTATTACTTTTATATAATTAAAAGTATTATTTGATACTCTTGAATTCTAATGGCATGGCAGCATTACTACTAAATTTGGATTGTCATTAGTGTCTAATAATTTATATCATTACTCCAACTTCCTTTTGCTTTAATAGTGTTTTAGCCATAGACACATACTCAACTTTACCTCAAGAATTCTTACAGATATCAGTTGAATGTCACAATTCAGGTTTGTAGACCTTTCACAATTGCAGGTTGGAGTGTGGGGTATTTACATCTACAGATTAAGGAATAAATAATTAAGAAGCTATGAGTAATGCCACCATAATTATGCTATTTAGACAAACGTTGGGTAGGCATAGTCTCCTTTCTCAAACATGAAGCATTTTCTTTATGACATTCCATTCTAAATCTCAATTTAGAATAACTAATAAAAATGATTATAAATTGCTTTGCAAAAATAAAACTGCTAAGCATGAGCTGAATAAGTACTATTAATTAAAGCGGTTAAGGGTTTGGAGTAAAAAGGAAATGTTGCCTCAGCATTGCTAAAATGAGGCCAAAAACAACTGCTGATGAAATGTGAGAAATCCATAGGAGAATACTAGAGGTAGCAAAGATGGCTTCACTATAAGATAAGCCTCATATTATGTCAAGGGCTGTTATTTTCTTTTGATAAGGTATTTTTATATCAGCTGCCTACAGAATCACTATATGTGTCCTTGTTTGGACATAAGCCAACTTCTCTCAAGGTATAATTTTACTGTTTTTATACGAATACGTTTGGTCGTATCAGAGTCAGTTGTGGTAAAAGTCCTATAAATTTTACTTGCAAGATTTGTGAGCATAGTATGGTCAAAGACCATAAGACATACCAAAAACATGTTATATATACATGAGGTGTGCACATAACTGCACAAAGTGAAAATTCATCAGAGTAATGAAATTTTGTTAAGGCTACAGATCAAAAAAAAAGAAAAAATTCACCTCACCCAACTGTGGTCAGGTGTCAAGAGTCCTTCATGAGGTTCACCAAAATCTCTGACTGACGCACAAGTAGAACAGGCTATTAGGAAACTAACTCACTTCCCTCCACCACAGCTTCTTTGGCAGCATTCTGTGGAATTACATGCCACAGAACTGGCCTGTTTACACAGTGCCTCATCATTCCCACAAGTCCAAAACTGGGCTTTTATGGATAATAACAAAGAAACATAACAATGAAGGATAGACTTGAGCTCCTTTTTATTAAATTAGTGTGTGAAAAGCCAGCAGAGATCATGTGTATTCTTATAAATTCTGCACCAACTGCTCTGTAAAGAATCATGATGTACAAAGTTTATGCATATATATAACCAAGAAATGCAAATAAATGCTTCCAATACCTGTAACACCAAATGTACTCTTTTTAAAAATCACATATTTTTATCCTAATTCATGTATTTAGAATGCCTCCAATTAAATGGATAATTCTGTAAACTCATGCAGAGAAATATAGCAGAAATATTTTCATATGATGGAGTTTCCCCTAAATTATAGCCACCAGCTCCATATTTTTGGACTGCCTTCAAGATGAGACCAACAGTGTTTATTCCTTATTTGGTTCTTTAATAATTAAACGCTCTTTTTTTGTGTTTTGTCCAAAGTGGAGAGACACGTTAAGTCACATTCCATTCAACAAAAACTAGTGCTATTCCCAGATGGAAGAACTACCTGAAATCCTACAAAACAATTCCCATCTACAGAACTCAATGTGTTTAACATACAGAGTTGTTATACACCAGAATTGGAAGGATTTATGAGAAGTCATATGGGTTGGTGGCTTTCAAACTTTTTCAACCATACACACACACACACACACACACACACACACACACACACACACACACACACACACCAAGTCTCTTATCCTATGAAATGCACTCTGAGAGTTTCTATTCTATTCTATTTTCAAATGCTCATTGTCACCCGCTAAATTGATTTTGTGACCCACTAGTGGGTTGCAACCCACAGTTTAAAAATTTAGGCCACACTCCAGCCTTTGGCAATTGATAAGAATGAAATAAAATATAGATGAAATCCAATTGTTTTCATTTTAAAAATGATGCAAACGTGGACTTATATATCAATCTTTTCCAGAGCATGGATCACCCAATTTTCCTTCACAAATATAAGAAATAATAAATGATTGTTATTTACAACTACTCTCCCTTTAATTGGCATAGATTTCATTTTTTTCCAGTTTCTTCTTAATCTATAATATGTATCAACATGACCTTTGTCTTCCTGACATTGTCACTAATGTATTTTAGCATTTCTATTGAGAGAGAATATTTATTATTCTCTTTCTATTTTCCCTTTAATCAAGTCCAGTATACATTTTCATAGTGATTTTCCAATTCTATTAACCCTAACTGTTAACAAACTTACCCAGATTCTTTGTTGATTGTACACTGGAGGGTCAGGTGCTCTTGTGATAATTCTTTGCAGCACCCTTCCTTGTACAAACATCTTCTCTCTTCATTCCTCTAAAATGTATCATTAAATTAAAATTTCAGGGTTTTTTTAAACTTTTCTTTTGCTTTTGTATTTTTTCATTTTTTTTAATTTCTTTTTAAAAGTGCAGTTTTTTAGTCACATATGTTAAGTGTTTGGATGGCTACATGGGGCCAGTGGCTACTGTACTAGATAGTACAGGGTATCCTGTCTCCCCACAACTAGGAATGAAATATAATCATATAAGAACAATTTGGGGCATGGACTTTCAAGCAGCAAAATATTTCTCTGACACACCTGAATCACACCATAACTCTTCTTCTACCCTCATCCCCACATTCCTTTAGACTTATGAGAAGCTAGAAGAAAAACACAAGAAGAAAAATGAGGAGAGCTGATGGAAAAGGATGGTCAGCTAAAGCCAGAGAGAGTGGTCCCAGAGCACTTACCAACCTAAAGGACAAAGCAAGCTGCCAAAAGGGAAATTCAGGTTGCCTTCTCCACACCCCCCAATGCACCCACACCTATCCTTCCCCTATTCCCTTCTCTGCACACTTATTTAAAGAGTTGCCAGTGGAAAGCCGTTGATGCAATAAGGAAAAGGATTTCATTTTTTAAATTATCTCTTCTGCTAGTCCTGCTGAATGGCAGGACCTTTACAGCATTTTGCAAATTGAATTTACCTTTCCATTTAGGTAACACACTTAACTGAGCTTCCATTTGCCTACTGTGGGCTAAAAAAAAGTCCTATGTATTTACTGGCTCAGTTCTCTGCGTGCACATCAGGGAATCGGGGTGTTTACATACCACTATTTCTGGCTGAACCTACACTTTGGTTCCCAGAAGAAGGCAACTTGCCGACCATCTCCATGTATGAGAAGGGCATCTGTTTTCCCAGCCACATCTTACCGTATGGCTCTTGGTTCTCCCCAGACCCTAGTGGCTAGCTTCCCCCTCCCACCCTCAGCCAAACTGGTTTCTCAGTTCTCAGATACTCTCTGTTTCCCTAGGCAACATCACTGTGTACAGAAACTCATTGCTTGGACACTCCTAGGATTGTCAGGGCTCAACATTTATTTTTATAATGATACTCAAGATTAACAACGCATTTTCTTTTTCAAGCACAAAATTTAAAGGGTATTGAAGTATAAAAAATGGTCTTATGAAGATATACTATAGATAAGTATTTGTAAGCAGGTAATATAAATATATATTTCACACTTAAATTTATGAACCATTAAATTAAACCAGATGGCTAATTGGATTTAGGGGCTCCATTTGGTGAATCAAAAAATAATGCCATCTTTGAAAGTAGGCCAGTAAAACTCTGGCCCCACTGCATTTTCATAGTGATAGGAAGAGAAAAGCCATTAGCGAACAGCAAATCTCATCCAAACCTATCAGCAGAATTGACAAAACTCGTCCCAAGTTAAGCTTCAGAAGGTAAACAAGAAAAAATTGCCCATCTCCCACCTCCATCCATTTGGAGCACAGTACCTGACATGTGATTGGTGCTTAATAAACATTTGCTGAACAAATAAATAATGAGAAACAGAACAGAAAGTATCTCCATACTTCTGAGTACTTAAAGAATTTCAGACTCACACCTGAAAGAAGTTTAGAGGTCTCCTCTCTAGTATAATCCATGAGCTGAAGGAATTTAATGCTCTCACACTCCCTGCTTTTAACACACAAAATTTAGGACTTCCTGTTCTCTGCTAGAAAAGAGCTGTGTCTTATTTCTATGTCCTTTTTGAACCAATGCCCTAAATCATATCAGAAGAGAGCCCAGAAAAAGACTATCATTTGGAGGAGAGAACCTGCATGTGATTCTTTTCTTAGTGTTGCATCAATTTTTAGGCCTTTAGTTTTAAACTAATCATAGTAATAGTAAAGAGTGCCTCCATGCCACCTTCTAAAGAATTAATAGTGAGAAAACTCAACAAAGAGAAT
Source organism: Phocoena phocoena (assembly GCF_963924675.1). Lineage (NCBI taxonomy): Eukaryota > Metazoa > Chordata > Mammalia > Artiodactyla > Phocoenidae > Phocoena > Phocoena phocoena. Next base: position 50,453,703 of record NC_089223.1, read on the forward strand.
TTTACCATTCTGACCACACTCACTGAGCTTATGGTGCATCTTGCTTCAACTGCTTCCTTCAATCCCAGCTTCCAGGGTTGAGGCTATTTCTACTGAGGACCTTAGGAGAGTCATTCCTGTGGAGGGTCTTGAGAGACCCTATTTCCTTTTAGACTGACCCAAGACTCGTTTCACAGGGTCTCAGAAGAGCACTAAGAAGGGCCAATGGGAAAACTTTAGGCAGAAGAGGGATGTTGACTCAATAGGTAGAAGAACTGTCTATGAAATTACAAATATTGGATGTGCTATCTCAGGACCCTGTCACAGTTCAGATAAAGGGCAGAAGCAGAGAGGAAGGAAGGTGCATCAGTCAGCAGTGAGGGTGAAAACTTTTAAAGTCCTTTTTAGTCCTAAGCTCCTGTGATTCCATGAGCCTCCCCTCCCGGCCTTCTGAAATAAGTTTCTGAATCTAGTCTCTTATCTGAACTGCAGAAAGTAAGGAGGAAAATGGAAGAAAGTATAGAATCTCACATGGGTCAGGCCAGGGCTTTCTTGAGACCAGCCTAGTTACCTCTCGAGTCACTGCTTATTGGAAGTACTCAGTCCTCCCTCAGGCCACTGGGACAGACCAGTGCTTTACCAGGCATGTGAAAAACAAACCCTGCCTTAGAACTGTGGAAAACAGCGATTTTTCTGGCTACAATGCAGACAGATGGCTGCAGCGCCCTTTCAGGCCCCCTCCTCAGAAAGACCATACCTGAAAAACCATGAGATCCTACTTGATTTAATCCCACGTCCTGAAACATGATGTTCCGTGTCACAAGGCTATAAATTAACTTGGTATTCTGACAAATGAACTCCTGGTGTGATTAAGTCAAGCCCCGTTTGTTTACTTTCTCCTCTTTCTCCTGCTCCACTCCATCACAGGGCACTGGCAGAAAAACCCAAGTCCTTGGTTCAAGCAGAGGAGAAGTGCAAGGAGAGAGGAAGGAAAAGCATCACTATGGTGCGTGGTTTGGTTTCTCACAGTTGACTTTGGAATTCATCTCTCCAACTGCTTATTACTCATTGATTGTCATCAACCACCAGCACCAGGGAGTTGGGGAGATGGCAGACAGAGGTGAGGAGGATGAAAAGAGGACAAGAAGAGCAGAGGAAGGAGAGAGAGAGCAAACATAAAGGAGAAGGAAGAAGAGTAAGAGAAATGTGAAAGGAGAAATTTGAAAGGAGATGAAGAGAAAGACTTCTTGTTAACAACAGAACACACAATTCCCAACCCCCCATGTAAGTCTCTTAAAAAAAATAGTTGGGCTTCCCTGGTGGCGCAGTGGTTGAGAGTCCGCCTGCCGATGCAGGGGACACGGGTTTGTGTCCTGGTCCGGGAAGATCCCACATGCCGCGGAGCAGCTGGGCCCGTGAGCCATGGCCGCTGAGCCTGTGCGTCTGGAGCCTGTGCTCCACAACGGGAGAGGCCATAACAGTGAGAGGCCCGCGTACCGCAAAAAAAAAAAAAAAAAAAAAAAAAAGTTGATTACTCCTTTGGAATGACTGCAGAAAGCTGAGTTTATGCTACTGTATTTCCAACTGCTAGATATCATCTCCAAGAAGAACATGGGAAGGTGCTGCAAAGAGGCTGAGACTCAGGTTGGTGAATTCCCTGTAACGGGATGCAGCTACTGCTATAAATGACATTGCTGACATTGGTGACATCACTGAGAGGGACGTCACTCAGGTGACATCCCTCTATTTTCTCCTAACACAGAGGGACGGCAAGAACCATGGTTAAGTTTGAATGTCACAGGTACCCAGAAATGGCCCCACAGATTCCCAGAAAAGTTACCCCAGCAGATTCCAAATCATGTCACTTTCTCCTCTGTTTCATGCTTAAATGCTTCCCACTCTTTTATGCACAGTGTTTAGTTTTACTTTTAATATGTTTATTTTGGTTTTAGCAAAAGGAAGCGGCTGCTCGTGAAGCACACTTACAACCGGCAAATCCACTGGGGAGTTCCAACCTAGAGCTAAACTCTAACCACGTAGTAATTTATGGCATTTCTATACATTAGGTCTGAATACAAAGCAAGGACTACCTGTAGTTTGTGGAAGTTTCCTTACTCCTTTCTGAATAAGATCTGTCCCTCTTACACAAACACATCCCCCATATAAATGTGTGAGGCCATGTGTTATGCAACTTTGTATTCCCTGCTCCCATGATTTGGACATAATAAATTATCAATAAATGTTATCTTGGGACTTCCCTGATGGCACAGTGGTTAAGAATCTGCCTGCCAATGCAGATTGTCCAAGGGGACATATGCTCGAGCGCTGATCTGGGAAGATCCCACATGCCTCAGAGCAAGCCCATGTGCCACAACTACTGAGCCTGCGCTCTAGAGCCCAAGAGCCACAACTGCTGAGCCCATGTGCCACAACTAATGAGCCCGTGTGCCACAACTACTGAAGCCTGTGTGCCAAGAGCCTTTGCTCTGCAACCAGAAGCCACTGCAATGAGAAGCCCGCATACTGCAACGAAGAGTAGCCCTCGCTTGCTGCAACTAGAGAAAGCCCACATGCAGTAACGAAGACCTAACGCAGCCAAAAATTAAAAAAAAATGTTATCTTAGTTTAGATTAAGCCTTCTGATGAAAAGATAGGTAAGGTTAGAAAGTAGCTACCTAAGCAGTCAGGGCTGTCTTCTTCCTTATTCACTTTCTTATTATTCTCCAAACATTGAACCCTGGCTTGAGAGCTTTGCTGATCTTTAATACATTTAATTCTCTCTAGTTGAGTTCTCAGTATAGTATATACACAAATGGATTCACCCATTCATTCAATATGTATTAAGCACTGATATGTTCCAGGCACTGTTCTAAGTGCTGGTGGGTGTACTAATGTGGAAGGTAGACAAGGTCTCTGATTTCTTGGAAATTAATTCCCAGTGGGAAAAACAAATTATAAGCAAAGTTTTACAATTTATTTATGAAAAGGTGGCCAAGAAGATTTTCTGAAGGGGTGAAGATATTGGAGCAGAGACCCAAGTGAAGTGAGAGAGCGTCAGGTGAAGGTGTGAGGGAAGAACAGTCCAGGATTAGAAAAGAGTAAGAGCACAAGCTCTGAGACAGGCAAGTCTTAAAATGTTTAAGGCTGTGTGACTGGAGCAGCATGAATGAAAGAGAGAGCAGAAAATGAGCATAAGAAGATCATAAGGGCCTTGCAGACATGGTAAGAGATTTAGATTTTATCCTAAATGTAACATGAAGTCATTCAAGGGTTTTGAGCAAGGAAGTTGCATGATCACTTTAGCTATCAGGTTACACTGAAGGAGGACAGGTGTGGAAGCTTAGGAGTCTCTGCAACCATCCGGGTGAGAGATAACTGATGGTATCTTTTTTTTTTTTTTTCGGTATGTGAGCCTCTCACTGTTGTGGCCCCTCCCGTTGTGGAGCACAGGCTCCGGACGCGCAGGCTCAGCGGCCATGGCTCACGGGCACAGCCGCTCCGCGGCATGTGGGATCTTCCCAGACCGGGGCACGAACCTGTGTCCCCTGCATGGGCAGGTGGACTCTCAACCACTGCGCCACCAGGGAAGCCCGACTGATGGTATCTTAAACTACTCTGATAGTAGTGGAGGTGATAAGAAGTGATCATATTTGACACATGCTCTGAAAGGAAACCACCAATGGATTGCCATGTTGTGGGGAAATGAGGAAGAAAGGAATCAAGATTGAGTCTTAGGTTTGGAACCTGAGCAACTTCGTGAAATATAAATGATCCCATTTAATGAGACGGGGTAGTTAAGGGTGGGGAGGAGCAGTTTTGGAGGAAAAATCAAAACAATGTGTTTGGGCTTCCCTGGTGGCGCAGTGGTTGAGAGTCCGCCTGCCGATGCAGGGGACGCGGGTTTGTGCCCCGGTCCGGGAAGATCCCACATGCCGCGGAGCGGCTGGGCCCGTGAGCCATGGCCGCTGAGCCTGCGCGTGTGGAGCCTGTGCTCCGCAACGGGAGAAGCCACAACAATGAGAGGCCCACGTACCGCAAAAAAACAAAACAAAACAAAAAACAATGTGTTTATGATGTCTGTTACACATCCATATGGAAAGCCAAGTCAATTAAATATAGAAGTCTGGAGATATAAATTTGGAGGTCATTAACAGATTTTATTTATTATCATTGGATGCTATGATGGGTTCAAAAACAACCCATTTAAAAATATTTTACTAGAAAATCCAAGAAAAGGGAAACAGAAAATCAAGCACCTCTATTATCCCCAAAAGAAGCAGTTTAGCTTGACGAAGTAGATTTACCACCACTTCCCTCCAAACTTGTGTTAAATAAAGAAAAATGAATCAATCATCAACTCACTGATTTTTTTTTACCTGTACCCTTTTTTCTGGCCCCACAAATACCCCACCAGCCTCCTTCCCTTGCTGCAAAATAGAAAATCCAGTTTCACAGGCAAGGAAGTGTGAATCACTGTGACAAAGGTAGAAGGATACAGTCAGTACAGAGAAGAAATAGTGTTTGGATAATCTGTGAACCTTGAGATATGCTTGCTCAAGAGAACTTTGCTCACTGACTGTACAGATCCTTGGAGATAATATGAACTGAGTGAGATTTAATTATAAGCTGATTTCTCTCACTGGAAAGATGGAAGGTCTTTGTGTGCCCTTGTTTGCCCCTTTCTTTTCCTGCTAAGGACAGTTCTTTCCCATAGACCCTATCTGGTGTTTTGCAAGAGTTGACACTAGCCATGACCATTATTTGATGTAAATGCCACCTGTGATTATCTCGTTTGCCTGGGCAAGCTTTGGGAAACAGGTTGGCCTAAAAACTAAATTAATATATAAAAAAAGAATTGATTAGTGAGGCAGCCAGGGAATGGATAGTGTTAATATTTTAATAGGGGTGATAACACTGGCATCCAGAAAGAGTTCATTTATTGACCTCTCTGACTTCCTTTTATTCGAAGTGGTGACTAAACATTCCCTTCGTTAATCAAATTAACTACCTGGTCTGTCATTCCAAGGCCACAATGACATAATGCATGAAGTCTGTCTTTTGGAGCCCTGCTATGACACTGTTAAAAGCGGAAACAAATATGGCAAATACATCCATGGAGGGTTCTTATATTGAAAAGTAACAAGATCACTTTGTTAGAGCCCACTATCAGAAAAAGGAAAAAATCCACAGGGCATTTTCCCTGTGTGCTAGGAGCCACCCTTGCCAAAGTAAAGTATTGGGTCCTATTTCATGAAATTGCTTGGTAGATGAAACTTCCTAGTAAAGTAGACACTTTGCCTTTAAGCTCGTGAGCAGAACAAACTAGAAACCTAAGAGAGAGTCTTTCCCCATGCTAATAGCACCTTTATTCAACTCTACTTCTTTTTTTAGACAGAACCAGTGGTTAGCATTGCCCTCAGAGGTCAAGTAGAAACCACTTGAGAATTTTCTATCCTAAGATTGTTGAATGTTCAGGAGATAATACAGAAAGCAAATAAGAATGAAGTAGTAATAGAACCAGGACCTATTTCTCAGGAGAAATGAGGGTTTGTTCAAGCTATGAGAAGGCTCTAAAAAAGAGGGTGGTTAAAGGACCTTGTGAGTGTCCTGAGATCAAGAAGCTTGTAGTCATGTTCACTCAATATTTTTCAATGTATAAATGAAAAGGTCTTTTCAAAGTAAGAAGCTAACCCAGGAAGCATCACTTTTTATACCACAGAAGGAATGCTGAGCAGACTCTTCAGGTATCCTGGCCAGAGAATAAACTGATGTCTAGATAGAAGAGTGATCAGGGTAAGAAGTTTCATGGATTAGCAATCAGTGGAGAATGACTCTTGAGGAACTAAGGCGCAGGGTGGAGTATAAGGTGGGGCCAGGAGGAAATATGACAGTTTATCAGAACTTGGGTCCAGGATGGAGGCTTCTATCACAACTGTGGTATAGAGTCAGAGCAGATTCAGCAGTAAAATGCCTCTTGGCCCAGAGCTAATATTCCCCCTGATTAAAGTGGAGTCTGAGCCAGACCTAAGCTTAAGTGGGAGCTTTACTCCAACTCTGGGAAATGGTAGTTAAAACGGTAAGGAAGCCAGATTGGTCATTACACCATCTTCCTCTCAAGGATTCCTGTAGCTAGTTTTATGGGAAAGAGCTACATAAAGATATCTCTTTATGACACAGAAATATCTCTTATTTGGCCAAGAGTAAGAGCATAGGCTTTGGATTCAGGCAAAAGCTTCAGCTTTCTCATCTATTTGCTAGCAAGATCCTGGTGATAGCAACATAGTCTCTTTTTATGTAAAGCATGCAATGTGCTTAATACTGTGCCACACTTAAACTAAGTTATACCAAAAAATGTTACTGTTATTATTTCAGAGGGCTTACAACATGCCAGACATGTCACCTCATTTAGCCCACCCAACATCCCTTGAAGTAGGTCTACCACATGTTTATGAATGAGAAAAGTGAGACCCTCAAGAGATATATAACTTGTCCAAGGTTACACAATTAGTACAGGAGGAACTGGTATTTCAAACCAGTTTGTCTAACAGCAGAACATTTGCTCTTATAATATACTCATCCTTGAAAGTATTACGTGATAATAGAGTCTTCAGTCCACTTTAGAATCTCAGATGGCCCCTCCCAGATAGTTCCTCAGAGGATGGTGTACAAAACATATGGGCGTTATAGGCAACCCCACCCTAATACTGACTAAAGGGCAATAATTAGCTCTGCTTTAATCTGTTCCAAGTGACAGGTGAACTTCTGACTTTCTCTCAAGAGAACTCAAGACAAACATTCCCATGTAAGATTCGTGAAAAGAGCATTCAGCTATGCATGAGGGTCCTTCTCTAACTATATTGGGCTTGTAGCCAGTTCTGCTGGTCTTTAGGTCATCAAGGACATGCTTAGCATTGAGTTCCTGAGCCCCCAGAGCACCCAGCTAGAGGTCCTGGGATGAAACAAACACTAAATCCGAAAGCATTAAAACAGGGTCTGTGATGAACACCTGAGCTATACTGGCCTCTAAAGCTAGCCATCCAAAGAGACAGGACAATGTATAGACAAGAAAAGGAGGTTTGAGATCTTGTGGTGCCCCCTAATGCCTGTCTCTGCAGCACTATGAACCTCTAAGAAGAGAAGCTCTGAGGGTTTGAAAACTTAATCAGAACAGCATTAAAAGTGTTGATGGGGGCTTCCCTGGTGGCGCAGTGGTTGAGAGTCCGCCTGCCAATGCAGGGGACACAGGTTCATGCCCCGGTCCGGGAGGATCCCACATGCCGCGGAGCGGCTGGGCCCATGAGCCATGGCCGCTGAGCCTGCGCGTCCGGAGCCTGTGCTCCGCAACGGGAGAGGCCGCAACAGTGAGAGGCCTGCGTTCCACAAAAAAAAAAAAAGAAAAAAATGTGTTGAGGGTCTCAGTTGAGTCCAAAATATTAAGTTCTTTCAGGAGGCAACTGGGCTGGGCTTCGACGACTCAACAGCTCAAAAAAGACAAGTATTCACCTCTGGGATCTAGTGAAGATATCTGAGCCATGTTAAAGAGCAACCTCAAATGAGCTTAGCAGTTGACTCCCAGCAACCATAATCCCCAGCAAGCACTGACCACAGCCCACTGCCTCATGTCACCCCCTTCAGTAGAGGCTCCATCATCCTGGCTCTCTTAGAGATGAAGACCCCAACCTCTACTGCACACAGAGGAGACAAAGCTTGCTGGCCTTCCTGGGGCCTAATATTCACCACTAATCTCTCTAGGCACCACCCTTTCCCCACGGGGGAAACAGGACTGGGTTCCATAGTAACTGACTCAGCCTGGGGGGCAGTGCAGCCTTCAGAGACTTCACAGAACACCAGGGAACCAGAAATGAGGAGCTGCTGAAGTTCCCAACTGCCCTACTGGAGCCTCTCAGCCATGCTAACTAAGGACAGCAACAGAGGAGAAAATCCCTGGCCTCTGGGTCTTCCGTTCAAAGTAATACAATTCAGTATTGTATTGACTGAGTATTCTTATTCAGTGATATTGAGAGGCTGGGAAAGCAAGTGTCGGGGAGGTATGCAGAGTAGATGGCAGGGTCTGCTTTTAATAGAGCAAAGTTTAGAACAGGATTTGGGCTCCAAAAAGAGGATACAGAAACAATATACTGTTCCTCCTCTTTCACGGAACAATTTTTTCCCTTTACAGGGAAGTTGCTGTAGACAAGCATCATTAAGTACCACAGTCAGGGCCCAGGCCATAACGTAGTCTAACCTGGACCTAGATGGATGGCAGGATAAGCAAGACAGGAGGAGTCTCTATTAACAAAAACTGGACAGATCTACAGTGACATGAGAGAATATACCCATGACCCCAGCAACCACACTAAGCTTTGAATGTCCTTGAAGCCTTCCTTGTCTTCTACCTTAAATATTCAATAGAACCACATTTTATTCCATATTCACGTGCTCTTATATAAAAAACAATGATTGAAATGAGAATTTTTTAAATCTATATTTTTGAGTAAAATCAACTTTCAGGGAAAATGATTCATGTTCTTCTCATGCAATTCCACACACGTCCTTGGGCAAACTGTTGCGTACATCTGTATTTAGGCCTCTGAGAGTCAGGAACACAGTGAAGGCCCAGGAGATCTGGTACACAGCCTCCAGAAAACTTCATGGGGGAAATCAATGGTTGTGCCCATGAAGCAGGGCAAGGCATTTGTTAGCTGCCACGAGAACAAAGTTTGAAGAGGAGGGCTTCAGTCATTGGAAGTTCTGGCAAGAGGAAAGCAGAACCCTAAAAATGTGAGGAATGAGGGTGCCAAGTTAATAACGGGGGTATCACAGCAAGGACAGCCACTAGAATCAGGGAACCAAACTGAAAGACTGTTCTACTGATAGCCTCCAGTGAATCTCACTTCTGGTATTCACAGCCTTGTACAGCCCCTCCCCTTGAATCTGAGCTGCCTGCAATCTGGCAGAAGTGATGCTGGGCTAGATCCAGGACAAAGCCTTCAAAAGGTCTGCAGCTTCTGCTTTTGCACTCTGGGGGGATCTAGCCGAAATGTAAGAAACCTGACCACCCTGGACCACCTACTGTGAGGAAGTTCAGACTGGCCACGTGGAGAGGAACCCAAGAATCCTGCCAAACAAGGTGTCCTTGGCTGGATGCCCCAGCTAAGTACCAATTTGCCAGCCATATGAGTGAGCCGTCTTGGAAGATAACACCACAGGGGGCACAATCACACTGTCCTTGCTGAGACATAGTCAAAATAAAGAATCGTAAGCAGGTATTCCAGTTCCACGTGTAAGCAGCTTGTAAGTTGCCACTCTGTCCTAACAGTAAGTAAAAAACTAAACAGACTGAAAAATCAACAACTCTTCTTGAATCCTTAGAAGAGGGAAGGGCATGAAGCAAAACACTGCCCCCCAAATGGGAGAGACCAAAAGGAGAACACAGAGAATCACAATTAACCAGAGCAGAGACCCCTAGGCAGGTACCACCGTGGGAACCAGTGCTTGGGTAGGAAAAGCTGAACTGTAATAGAGGAATTGCTGGAGGCTCCGTGCACAGAACTCTGAGAGCTCAAGATGCCAAGGGGACCCAGTCTTGGAGAGGTCCCCACAATATTGTGAGATTTACCACCAAGAACTCAACCAGATTCCCATAGTCAATACAGGAGAAAAATCTCAAGTTTCTGGCAGGAAGAGAGAAAAAGCAACCATTTGGAAGAGCCAGAGAGCTCTGTTCTTAACAAGGCCTGCCCTCAGGGGCAACTAGTTAACCAGAGTCTAGCCTGCTGTGGTATTATCAGACCCTAACTGATTTGGGGGCAGGAAAATGCACAAATCAGGTAGCTCTGGCCTTCCACCCAACCTAGCCATCTTGTTTCACCTAAGAGGGGAGAAAAAAAAAAAAAAAAAAACCCTGAGGAGTGCTTGTGAAATTCACAGTCCAAAGACACAGACCCACTGAAAGACTGGACCTAATCACAGGGCTATAGAACACTTCCCCTCCCCACACCTCACCACCACATTACTAAGGCCCATTTACAGCCGTTCTTTTCACTCAGTACAACATGCCCGATGGCCAAGAAAAAAATTACAGGGCATACCAAAAGACAAAAAACACATTTTGAAGAAACAGAGCAAGCATCAGAACCAGACATAGCAGGGATGTTGGAATTATTAGACTAGGAATTTAAAACAACTATGATTAATAGGCTAAGGGCTCAAATGGATAAAGTAGACAGCATGCAAAAACAGATGGGCAATGTAAGCAAAGAGATGGAAATCCTAAGAAAGAACTAAAAGAAATGCTGGAGATCAAAAACACTGTAACAGAAATGAAGAATGCCTTTGATGGGCTTATGAGTTGACTGGACATGGCTAAGGAAATAATCTCTGAGTTAGAAAATATACCAATAGAATCCTTCAAAACTTAAAAGCAAGAGAACAAAGACTGAAGAATCATAAGCAAACAACTGATTGTTGCTTAAACCACTGAGTTTTGGGGTGAATAGATACCAGGAACACACAGTGAAGCATCAGCCTTACAGAACTAGCTGGGAAATAGAGTCCAAGTGGGACCTTGAGAAGATGGCTTGATGCTTCCATGCTACTAATCTAAGGCTCCTAAATTTCTTCCTGGGGAGTTCAGGGTCAAGGAACTAAAAGCAGCTCAAGTGCTTTCACCCATTTCCAAATTATAATGAAAATATCCTAAATTTCCACAAATCTCACCCTGATAAATGTAGAAATCACCAAATGTACTTACATAAACTGATAAGCGATGCAAATCTACAACCTTGTCTATTCCTCTGGTGCTCAGAGCTTGCTAGTTCCCACCACATTCTCCACATCTCCATCAGCACTGGGGTGGTCTTGAGCTCTCTGTCTTGCCTATATGGTGCCCAACACAGTGATCACATGTGCAGGTACTTAATATCCCACAGAGGACAAAGGTAGCAGAGATCATGATTTCTCGATGGTTTGGGTCAGTCAACACTAGTTGTAAAGTAACGCTGGAAAAGGAAGTACTACTTAAAAATTCCAAGCAGGTACACATCTGGTAAAGCTACATGGGGCAAGACATGATGACTTTCTCTTACCATGCAATACCTGTAAGCAATCGCAAAAGAGATAACAGTTATCAAGGTCTTATTATGGAATGCAAAGTTTTGAAGGAAATCTGTAAGATCCGTCTATCCCTCTGTGTCTAGGCAGGGTCCAACCCACTCTTCACCCTTGCTATACACACCACTTAGAGAAAAGCATGAGATATTATTCAAGAGGTAGCATCCGTCCAACTGAACTTGCTGTAACTGCTAAAACCAACAGGATTCTCAGCCACAGGATGTCACTTCTATTTCCATAGAAATAGACAGGCTTTGGGCAAATTCAAAGTACATGCTTAAAAATAATTTTGCAGCTTCCTTTGAGCCGAGACACACCATCAGCTGGTATACATTTTAGAGCCCCCGTCGACATGTGTCTAGAGAAGGAGTGGATTAATAATAGCTTACATTTCTATAGTGCTTTTCATCCCAAAGGATCCCAAACAAGGGAAACAAGCTGAATCTTTTCTCCTTGTTTAAAGGGAAAAACCCTAGTGAATTTCAAAGCAATCCTAAACATGAGAACTAATTACAAAGAAATTCACTTTTTTAAAGTGTCAGGACATAATTATTATTTTTTTAAACTTAAATAGTATCTACATTCCTTCTGAGAGCTCACAAAGAAATGCCACCATCTCCATCTCAGAAGGCTATCATCTCTTTGCAACAAAGACAACAGTTGCAGTGCGGGAGATTTAGAGACATTATGGGTGAAGAGATAAAAATAATAATAATAATTAACAATTGCACAGGAAGCTCCATCTGGAGCATCTGATAACACAGTAGGAGACGGATACAGATGGCAAAAGGTGGGTGGCACAGGGTAGAGCCTGTCCTGATCTCGTGGGCTTGGGACCTCAGACACACTCAGATTAGTAGCTTAGTTCTTTCCACTCCCTGTGATTCAGATGGAAGTAGCTAGGGCATAGCCAGCATGTTTTACCAGTGTCCAGGAAATCTGGGCTCTAGATCATGGTATTATTCTGTCTGGCACCATGACAAGGTTAATAATACATTTACCAGTGTTTGATAATCCTAGATTAATATAGCTTTTCATTCTCTAAAGTACAGAGTCTTTCTTATCTTTAACCCACGTAGTTTGCATATACTTCCACATAGTAATTCTAGGCACAATGCTGCCTATTCTGAGCTTTTTACCCTGATTGGCAGATAATTAGAACCATGAGATGTCAGCAGGTGTCGAGATAAAAAGACATCATAAACCCAGTTACAGCACAGACAATGGCTTTTTAATAACCTGTTTAAGTCACGCAGTTCCCAACTATCTCACACTTTTAGGATGAGTAGTTACTTGATCCTGGAGGACTGCTGAGCTAGGAGGACCTCTGCTGTTAAAAAAGAACCAACATCTTTAGAGGGACAGTGAAAGTTCACTTCCAAAGAGGCAAAACCGAAAAAAGCCATCACAAAAATACTCAGAAAGGAAATAGGATTTCTTTTTCATCAATTTGTTTCCTCTCTACAGAGATGCCAAACCAGCGTGAGGTGGACAGACACACCGCCACCCTCCCATCTGCTACTGTTAGTGAATATGACCATATGATGAATAAGGCAGAAAATTAAATTGCTGAGAAGATAAAATTATCTCGTTTGGGAAAGAGAATATATTAATCTCATTGAGACTCTAAATAAAGCCATTCTTTCTCTTTAGTGTCATAATTTGAGATTTGAGTGTATACCACTTACTTCATATTCTTTATGATGACTATATTCTCAGCATGGGATAGATGTGTAAAGGGGAGAACTTTCTGCCACTGTGTCACTGGGAAGAAAAACGCTGCCATTATGACACACACCCTCCCTCAGAGAGGGTTTTGTGAACACAAAAGATATCTCCCCTTAACTTGATTTTTTCCAAAAAAGGTATTGATTCCACAAATCTTCAGAAAGGATCTATTATTTGAATAGCCTTGTGTTAGGTGCTGCAGGGATACAAAAGTCTAAGAGAGAGGTTTTGCCTTTGAGAAGCTGCAAAATAAGATATACATGCATTAAAAATATAATACAATAAAAGAGGTGCCTTAAGGTAGGCTATCATTTGGTGCTAAGAGCATATTAAAAATAGTAAGTACTATTCATATAACAAAATGAGAGAACTCTGAAAACTGAAGAATCCAAGGGAGTCTTTGAAAAACAGGTCCTTGAAGATAGATAAAATTTGAGTTAGCCAGAAGAAAAGGGGGTATTCGAAGTTGGAAGCTGGGGTAGAATTTACTCGAATAATGACACTAGGATAAGAATATAAAGACTTGATTTAGGGACTGGGAATTCAGGCTAGCTTAAGAGATGCTCTCCTTTAGGGCCAAATTTTGAGGCTCCTTAATGCTTAAATCAATGATACTCAAGTAGTTTGGATTGTGCAACCTATTAGCAAAGATTTTTAGCACACCCCCAATTATTTGTATATACATAATACATGTACAATGAATGGATATATCATGCATTTTAAAGAACATATTTTAAAGAATGAAATAAATAATAGTTCTTTTAAATTTTGTATTTATGGTACAAAAATTCTTTTGTCATAAGTGAAAAAAATCAATATTTTTAATGAGAGTAATATGATTTAATATACTTTGTTAATCTTTTTTTTTTTTTTTTTTGGCGGTACGCGGGCGTCTCTCCGTTGTGGCCTCTCCCGTTGCGGAGAACAGACTCTGGATGCCAGCGGCCATGGCTCACAGGCCCAGCCACTCCGCGGCATGGGGGATCTTCCGGGACCGGGGCACGAACCCGTGTCCGCTGCATCGGCAGGTGGACTCTCAACCACCGCGCCACCAGGGAAGCCCAACTTTGTTAATCTTTTAATAATGTTTGGTGACATAGTGATCCAAAAGTCTGGCTCTACATTTATTTTATTCTGATAGTTGGTTTTAGTGGCTGATACAGGTGGCAAAAGATATGTGAGTGGTTTGGGTTTTTTTTCACTTTTAAGTAAGGAAGGACTCTCAATAGAATTTACCATTAAGTTCAGCAACATTCTATGCTTTGTGTCAAATGCCTTTAAACACCATTAAAATATTTTTGTTTTCTGAAGTTAAAGACAAATTTACCATGAAGCTAATGAAGCTTCAGTGCAAGACCCCTCACCTGCCTGAGCATCTCCCCTGTAATATATCCACAAGGTCATATATTTCAGTAAAGACTGCAGAGGTGAGATAAAGGAATGACATTTTGAGCACAATTAAGACCAGTGTTTCTTCCCACTCTGACTGCCTCTATGACACTTCCTTTGTGTTACATGTGGCATAACGGGCTGCAAGTACTTTTTGGTTCTGAATAAAGGGAAATAGAGCTGGGAGCACATTTAGCTCAGGTTTAGTGGGATATATTTATATGGTTCCTAGACTCTTCCATACGTACTTAGGTTAACACTAGCCACTCCAATAGAAGATGCCTTCCAGGAACGTTCCTGCCCACTGTGTTTACTCGTGTGTGGTTATGACATGAAGATGCAATATGAGTGTGTTCTATGGTGTGCAGGGTCAAAAATATGTGAAAGTGGAAGAGAAACAAGGTTTGAAATTATGGAACCAGAAGCGAGTCTGTGGAAAATTCTTCCAGGCATCAGGTGTGTAAGATTTTAAGCAAAGGATCTGGTTTTCAGTGGAAATTATCTCTGTCATCATATTCAATTTTAAATAGCTCATAGATTTTTTTAGTTTTGTTTTTTACTATATTCACGTGAAACAGAATTTATCATAATTCCTGTGTTTGCAAGACACAAACCTATAGCAATCCTACAACCAGTGGGTATGTCTGTATGTGAAGTCACATATTTTGTGTATCCAGCTATCAGAGCACATCTTACCATGTCTCACATATCTTGTCCTGGTGCAATCTGGCAGTTCCAGATAAAGTGGCTACAAGTTTGCCATCAACATAGCAAAACAAATAAAGAATGAGTTTTCCTATGACAGAACTCCTACACATGTTTATCAGTAAGTCAGAATATATAGCATAAGAATAATTTGATTATACAGTTATATAGCTCACTACAACATAAGGGCAGTTTTTAAATGCACTTGAATTTCCTCTAATAAACTAGTATTGTTCATTCAAAGAGCATTTAGTCTTGCATGATAAAATATGAAACTCCCCCAAATCTTACATCTCAAACATAAACATGATAGAGGGTTCCCCAAATTTGACTATAACTTGAAAAATCTGTGTAACATTATTAATAGCAATTATTGTCAAAATAAAAAACAAATTTTGATCAGTCATGCTAAAGGAAGTATGAATTATCTTTCTATTTTGTCTTTAGAAAATATTGCAAAGTGATTGTCATATGAAGGGGTGCTCAAAGAAGATGCAGCTAAAAAAGTACAGAAAAAAGGTGTTATAGAGGCATGTCAACAGTTCATTTATAAAAACATTATGTTATTTTTCTGGATCTTGAGTTGTTTTGGTGTTTTCTGCTTTTTAAAATGAGTAACTATTGTGATTTCTTTTCTCATTCTAAATAAATGTTCATTTTCACACTTGATTTTACATTTTCAATTTTATCTTTTTTCTCTTAAAGAGGCTTCCAAAACTAACTCAGGTTCAAAGTCCACAAAACCTGAATATGCTCTTTTTACCTGCTCAGTTTATAAGTATCTTGCAAATTTAATGGCTTCATACTATCACTAACTAAAAATTCAAGCACTATGTACACTTAAAGTGAGATGTATTATTAAATGTAAGAATTCATATTTCAAGTTGTCAGTTCAGTAATTTTGAATCATTTTGACCAAATTTTTGTCAGACCTGATTAGTTGCATTATTTTTACTGCATAATGTGTCTTGCAAAGTGTTTACACTATGAAGAGAAGTAACAGCTTGGCCTTTTTTTGTTGCTCTCCTATACTTGCAGTTACTATTCTCTTTAATCTGTGATTTCTTTCTAAAACCTTTTTAAGCCACTGACTCATTCATTAAAGCATACAATCAATAAATCATAGCTAGATGCATTTAAATAGAAAAACATCACAGTATGCTGGAAGCTATCCCCCAAAATGAGGGTATAACTGCTATCCTCAAAGCACTTTGAAACTTCAGCTATTACTTCAAGATATCTCAGGTACCATGAGTGACATGGTCATCTGTCATAGAGTGTGAAAGATAGTACCTGTATCAATCTGCATATGACATGTTAGCAAAGTTTAATTTCTTTTTTTTTACTTAAAAATATGTATAATTATTTACCTAGTATAGAAATAGGAATAAAAAGTTCTACCACATTCTCGTATTCCAGTGGATTGTCTTTCACAACCCCTGAGTATACCCACCTCACTCTGGAAATTACTGGTCTAGTGAATGGGTGTAAAGTATTTTGAAAAAAAGAAACCATAGAAGATTTTTGAGCAATGGAGAGACATTAGAGCAGTATTTGGGGGAACTATTTTAATGAGGCTGTCCAAGATGGATTGAACACTTGAATTTGGAGGTAGAAAGATGAGTTAGGAGGCCAGAGCAAAAATCTAAAAATGAGGTAATATGAATGAAAATTAGTAGTGTGGAAATGAGAATAAGAAACAAGACACAAGACAAACTGACTTGATAAATGAAGAATAAACAGAATTTACAATGCACTCATTCACCAGACAGGTTTTGAAGGTGTGGGTGGGTTTAGGACATTTGATTACCTGGTATATTTCCTGTGATTACATCCAGTAGCAAATTACCAGACTATGTCCTCTGGGAAAGCAGAGTGTTAAAGTGCCACAACCACGCAAAATAAACATACTAGAGAAATTAAAACAGTACACATAAACATATGGGATTCAGCTGTCTAATTAAAATCCTAGTGAGCCAATAATGGCCTAAAACTGTAAGAATTCAGTGACTGCCAGAAGAAAGCAGCAAATCAGACACTCAAAGTGGAAACAGATTTGTCTCAATTGACACTTCCTATCAAAAATTAGCAAATTTTAAAACACCAGTTAAAACCAGCTCAGCCATAAATATCCAAAGGCTATATCAAATTTTAGATCTTTAGAGTGATTTGATTCAGAAGATCCTCAAACAGTGAACTAGACCTTTTTCCTTATTGATAGACTGGAGCATTGAATAAGACAGGACAGAATGAGCAAAAATACCAACTCACACTAGTTCAAAACGTCTATATTATTACATCTTTTTTTTTTGCATTTAGTTATTTTATTTTTGTTAAATTTTTTTCAAATTAGTAAATACTCAGGGTTAAATATTAAGTGAAAGTATAGCTGATTCACTTTGTTATACAGCAGAAACTAACACACCATTGTAAAGCAATTATACTCCAATAAAGATGTAAAAAAAAAAAAACTTCTAATAAAAGCTTTGTCCTGCCCTACAACCACTTAGTCTCCCAATCCTTCTTCCTATAATCATATTTAAATAATTCAGTAATTATATAAAAATCTTTAGAAAACTTGCTATTTTTTCATTTAACATTTTTAGTCATGACATTTTTGCTTTATGCTATGAGAAATGAAGATTTATCTGTTTGTTCCACTGCCAACCTAGTTTTCCACAATTCACCCAACAGCACTATATCTGGTTATGTGTTGGAATCTTCTTGTACCAGATTGCAAGAGCCCATTGTTTTAGGAATATTGCAAGCCAACTGCTAAACCATTATTAAAAATTAAATTACACAGGGCTTCCCGGGTGGCACAGTGGTTAGAAATCTGCCTGCCAATGCGGGGGACACAGGATCGAGCCCTGGTCCGGGAAGATCACACACGCCGCGGAGCAACTGGGCCCTCATGCCACAACTATTGAGCTCACAGGCCACAACTACTGAAGCCCGCACTCCTAGAGCCTGTGCTCCGCAACAAGAGAAGCCACCGCAGTGAGAAGCCCACACACCGCAAGAAGAGTAGCCCCCGCTCGCCGCAACTAGAGAAGGCAGCAACGAGGCCCCAGTGCAGCCAAAAATAAATAAATAAATAAATAAATTTATTAAAAGAAATTAAATTACACAAACTTATAGTGAAATTAATTATATTAACAACAAAGGCAATGAATACTCAAAACTTACACTTCTTAATTATGTTACTACCTTTTACTATTATCTATGTTACTGAGGTTATTTACATTTATTGTATCTGTATGGTAGAAATACTATATAATGGCATGCTACTACACATATCTTCCCGACTCTGTGTTTAGTGAGGTCACAGTAGTTGCTTGACATTGATCATAGTGGAAGTATTTCACCACATAAATCAGCAAATGCCACAACTCCAGGTTTGATTTATTGACTTGCTGACTGTCTATACTTGTTTAGAGACAAGAAAATAATGGAGAAAAATTTTAATAATTTAGATAAAATGGGGACTTCCCTGGAGGTCCAGTGGTTAAGACTTCACCTTCTGATGCAGGGGGTATGGGTTCGATCCCTGGTTGGGGAGCTAAGATCCCATAGGCCTTGTGGCCAAAAACCCAAAACTTAAAACAGTAGCAATATTGTAACAAATTCAATAAAGACTTTAAAAAACAAAGGTCCACATCAAAAAATAAATAAATAACATAATAATTTAGATAAAATGTAAATGTGTGTTATGTTTGTATCCATTGCATCATGAATAGATAAAAAAATGAGGGAATATTTTTCCATTATTCAAAAAATATTATACATTTCAGCAAAGCGGTTGCTCATGTCACTGGTAAATGAGTAAAGTTCTGACGCCTTTATTGTTTCGCTTCTTTCTTTTTTTTTTTTTTGCGGTACACAGGCCTCTCACTGTTGTGGCCTCTCCCGTTGCAGAGCACAGGCTCTGGATGCGCAGGCTCAGTGGCCATGGTTCATGGGCCCAGCCGCTCTGCAGCATGTGGGATCTTCCCGGACCGGGACACGAACCCGTGTCCCCTGCATCAGCAGGTGGACTCTCAACCACTGCACCACCAGGGAAGCCCTTCTTTCTTATTTTTTAAGGGAAAAGAAAATTCAACTAACATTCATATCAAAAGAATGTTCCTTTTTCAATTGCAACCATAGGTCCACAATGGTTCAAGAATTCAGCAAAAATCAACAAAACATGTGAGAATCAATTGCTTTGTGGAATTTACAAAATACAGTTTTGTATATTTTATTATTAAGTGTATATTGTGGGCTATGTATCCTTTATATAAGTAAAATTTATAATAAATGTATGTATATAAATATGTCAATTTTTGAGAGCTATTTGTTAAACATTCACTAGCATATTACTGGTTACATAACGATTTTTATTAAGTTAATAAACAATATTTGCATAATGTCATAATATAAATATTCACTGAAGAGCTAAATATGTTTTCTTTCTAGGATAAATGTTTTTCCTAAAGTTTCTGTCTTTCTTTTTTCCTTGCAGAATTTTTATTATAGTAATTCTCCACTTTTATTTCTGAAAGCTCTATCGTATTAGGAATACTATGGAGTCTTTTACAGGTATGGGGAGAAATAACTGCCTGCTAGAGCCCTCTGGCATTTCACTGCAATTTGATTATTTTCTAGGCCTATGGGACAGGAGTTATCCTGGGACATTATTGACTCTTTTCCCCTAGCATATTGCAATGTAACATTTAACAATGTTCCTTGACATGGATCTTTTGCATGTATTTTATAAGACATTCAACGTACCCTTTAGATCCAGAAACCTGCTTACTTCAGCTCTCATATTACATATTTGATAAATTCCTCTCTCATATTACATATTTGATAAGTTTCCTCTGTTATCTCTTCCTAGACCACCGATTACATTATTTCTCCTTTAAGTCTCTTCTCCCTTATTTTCCATATCTTTGACTTTTTGTTATACCATCTGAGAGATTCTCTTTTGTTGATATTTTTTCAGCCATTATATTTTTGCTTTTCAAAATGCTTTTATTGTTCTCTTTTATCTTTTTATTTTACCCTTTTCTTGCTTTATGAAAGTAGTATCTTTCTTATCTCTATAAGGTATTCATTTTTTTTCTCTTTTGAGGTTCTCTGCACTACTGCTGTTTTCTCTGGCTTTATGTTATTTATTTGTTTACCTCTGTCTCTTCTGTCACACAGTAAAGTTTCTACAATTCTTTGCTGTTCCATGGTTGCCGTTCATACTGACATGAGGCACAAACACATCAAAAAATGGTTGGGAGTTCTGTGTATGTTAACAGTGTTTTAATCAATGGATTTCACTTTGTGGTAGGCATGTCCAAGGAGATGTCTAAGGGAATCATCTGGGGAAAATTTCAAGGCCAGCATGTGGAAGTCTATGACAGTTGAATTTCTTCAGAAATTAAACTTCCTATGGGGCAAAGTGCAACTGCTGTCAGTGTTACGCTATCAATCTCTTTTAGGCCCTACATCTCACTTCCACCGTCCTCTTTATCTGTCATCTCTAAATCTAAAGGCTCTGTGAAGTTCTGTGGAGGCAAATCAAATTTCTATGATTCTATGTCCTCTTTTGAAAACACTCAGTGGTAAAATTCCACCTCTTAGCTATACTGGTTATTTCTATTCCATCTACATTTATTTATTTGTTTGTTTGTTTATGGCTGCGTTGGGTCTTCATTGCTGCACACGGTCTTTCTCTAGTTGCAGCGAGCAGGGGCTGCTCTTCGTTGAGATGCACAGGCTTCTCATTGCAGTGGCTTCTCTTGTGCGCAGCACAGGCTCTAGGAGTGCAGGCTTCAGTAGCTGCAGCACGTGGGCTCAGTAGTTGTGGCTTTCAGGCTCTAGAGCACAGGCTCAGTAGTTGTGGCACACGGGCTTAGTTGCTCCGCGGCATGTGGGATCTTCCCGGACCAGGGCTCCAACCCGTGTCCCCTGCATTGGCAGATTCTTTTTTTTTTTTTTTTTTTTTTTTTTTGCGGTACGCAGGCCTCTCACTGCTGTGGCCTCTCCTGTTGCAGAGCACAGGCTCCGGACGCGCAGGCTCAGTGGCCATGGCCCACGGGCCCAGCCGCTCCGCGGCACGTGGGATCCTCCCGGACCGGGGCACGAACCCATGTCCCCTGCATCGGCAGGCGGACTCTCAACCACTGAGCCACCAGGGAAACCCGGCAGGCAGATTCTTAACCACTGCTTCACCAGGGAAGTCTCTCCATCTACTTTCTGATTCCAGAATTACATTGAAATCTTCCTAGTTTCCAATAATGGCAGAAAATGTTTTCAGGCCACCCTCCCACTGAAAATGACTAAAATTGCCAGTTCAAATATTTGTTCAATCTTCTTTAGAGAAGCAAAGAAATCACAAGTTATTATGCAATTTTCAGGCCAAAATTGAAAGGAATGCAGAGACTAGAGAGATAAGCCAGCACAGAAGCAGAATTGTCCTGATGGCATTGACAACCAAAGGGGATAAAATCAAGGTCCAGGGCCCACACACTGTGGAGATTCTAGTAAAAGAAGCTCTTCTCTGTAAACTAGGGCTCCAAAGGACTACAACTTCAGAAAATAGTAAAGCGTTATCAGCTGGGTGGGTCAAGGAACGCTGAGCCAGTATTTGCTGCTGCCTGACAGAAACAATGCAAAACTTCTCTGGAGGTGGCAAACAGGATAAGTAAAAAGAAATTCAAATCAACACACGTCATAGTGAAAGAGCAGAACCTCAAAGATAATAATAAACTTAAAAATCATAAAAGAATCCAGGGATAAGAAGGAGATTAAAATGAGCAATAGGCTGACAGTTAACTTCTCAACAGCAACATTGGAAGCCAGAAGATAGTGGAGTAATATCTTTAATGTGCTAAAGGCAAATATTTGCCAACTGGAATTCTACAACTAGTAATTGTTCAAGAATAAAGGCATGGGCTTCCCTGGTGGCACAGTGGTTGAGTGTCTGCCTGCCAATGCAGGGGACAGGGGTTCGAGCCCTGGTCTGGGAAGATCCCGCATGCCGCGGAGCGACTGGGCCCATGCGCCACAACTACTGAGCCTGCGCGTCTGGAGCCTGTGCTCCGCAACGTGAGAGGCCACGACTGTGAAAGGCCTGCGCACCGCGATGAAGAGTAGCCCCCGCTTGCCGCAACTAGAGAAAGCCCTCGCATAGAAATGAAGACCCAACACAGCCAAAAATAAATAAATAAATAAAATTAAAAAAAAAAAAAAAAGAATAAAGGCATAATAAGGATATTTTCAGAAC
Source organism: Phocoena phocoena (assembly GCF_963924675.1). Taxonomy (NCBI): domain Eukaryota; kingdom Metazoa; phylum Chordata; class Mammalia; order Artiodactyla; family Phocoenidae; genus Phocoena; species Phocoena phocoena. The sequence continues at coordinate 50,475,877 of NC_089223.1, forward strand.
AGCAAAAACAGAGACACTTCGCCACAGATAGATCTGCAACAAAGGAAATTCTAAAGGGTGCATTTGGGCACAAGGAAAATACTCTTAGAATGCTAAAGACAAAAGAAATGAAGAGCAAAGTAAAGTGGTAAGTATGTAGATAAATCTAAATAAATATTATCTATATAGTATAATAATAGTAATATCCTTGTGTTAATCAATTCATGACAACAGTACCATGTAAGACAGAAGCAAGGTATGTGAGGTGAAGGTGTGTCCTAAGGACCTTGTATTGTCCAAGAAAAGGATAAAGGTTTTGGTTAACTTTAGACTATGATGAATTAAATATTCATGTTGTAATTTCTAGGAAAACCACAAAAGGAATAGAAATAGAGCATAGGATTTCCAGATGCAATTAAGGTAGAAATCAATAACAAAAGATAACTAGAAAATATGTTTAAAAGTTAAGAAATAAACCTCCGAATTTTGCACTGGTCAAAGAAGAAGTCATACTGAAAACGGAATTATTTTAAACTACAATATAGTGCTACATCAGACCCCTTTCATCTTGGAAGGGCTAGCCGTTCACCCACAGAAGGGTAGATCGCTAAGTCAGACTAATTTTGTGGGCATTCTCCCGCTAGAGGATGGCCTCTACCCCATTCTCTTTGACATTGCAGGTATAAAGAGTTTTTGTTTACTTTCATTTTAGAGAAGTCTCTAGAAGAAAAGGAGATGAACACATGTTTCAATCGGCCACTTGTAGCCTAAATTCCATTATGTCATTTAAGCAGCTATAAGAAATAACACAATATGATGTACTATTTCTTCCATTTTTCCTCTCTTTAAGCTTTCAAAATTTTGCCATTTAAACAAACAAACAGTCCCTATCTACATTTTTATTTTCAAGTACAGGACAGATTCATTCACCAGCTATCTATATTTCTGAGAATTTTCACTATTTTGAAAGACTTTCTAAGGATAAAATTCCACTTATTTTCATTAAAGGAATATATTTATACTTAAAACATTTTTACAAGCACCCTTAATGCACTTTCAAAAAATTCTTCTTCACATTAACTCAGGTAATAAAACCAGCTTCCTTGCAATGAAAACCAGCTGGTGTCTGCCTCCTGATTTTTTTTTTTTCTCTTTTATCCAATTGAAGTGAAGGAATATTTATGGTGGGTTAGAGAAAAGATGCACAGAAAATGGTCACAAAATCCTATGTACATACAGAATGGGTGTATGTCTTGACCCATTCTGTGTTAAAGGTAGGAAATTTTGAGCCAAGTGTATTATCTGAAACAGAAAATCAGCTTAACAATAATAACAAAAACAATCTCCAACTGGATGTAGTCTCAAACATGTTGACAAACCATAGAAACTAAAGACTACATTTTGCTTTCCTGGATATGTATGAGTTAAGCTGCATACCAAATAAAGGCCTATTTTGGTCTATTAACAGAGTGTGGGTTAAATACTTTTCAAATGGAAAATTATTATCCACATGAGAAAATAATATTTCATTCATATCTTTAAAAGTATTTCAGAGAAAAATTTAATTTCCAGAAGCAGACAACCTGCTAAATAAAAATTTATAGGAGTTTGCTCACCTTACATAACAGTACTCTATTTTCAGCAAGTACACAGTTCACTGAATTTTCATTCGTTTGAAAAAAAATCTGTATTAATAAAACAATTTGTGGTAATAAAATACAACTGTTAAGATAAAGCAGGCCATACTCCAAACCTCCCCACTTTGAAAAAACGTAGTAGAAGATTAGAATCAGACTAATTGTATATAGTGAAGAAACATGAGGTCAAATTCTGCATCAACATATTTCAAGCTAGCAGTACGTCTTGCTGTTCTTATCGCTACCTCTATCCTAGACACTAATTTCAGTCTTTTTATATTTTGGTTCTTTTTTTTTAATTAAACACATGGATTCAGTCTACTAATAAAGTATGCCTATTAACTACTTTGTTTTTAGAAAGATATTCTCCATAAAAAGAAAAGGAAAAAACTTTTAAAAGACCTCTAAAAGTTAATAGGACATATATTTTAATTATACACGAAAATGTTTAACAGGTTTAATTTTTCAGGAGTGGTACCATGTCTCTTTAGATGCCAATCCAACAATTTGTCTTTGTACAAAGGGTGCCTGCCTATCCACCACTAGCCCAGTGAATCTCACTCCATCAATTAGGAGACATTGTTACTTTGTTGCAGTCATCTGTAGAATCTAGTGGTTCTCCATTAATGTACTAGGTCCCTGAAATTAAAGATGGAAAGGGAACAGAGTCCAGTTTAAAGTGTAAAGGGAGGACTTCCCTGGTGGCACAGGGGTTAAGAATCTGTCTGCCAATGCAGGGGACACGGGGTCGAGCCCTGGACTGGGAAGCTCCCACATGCTGCAGAGCAAGTAAGCGCGTGCACCACAACTACTAAGCCTGCGCTCTAGAGCCTGCGTGCCACAACTACTGAAGCCCGAGAGCCTAGAGCCCGTGCTCCGCAACAAGAGAAGCCACCACAGTGAAAAGCGTGCACACTGCAATGAAGAGCAGCCCCCACTCACTGCAACTAGAGAAAGGTGGCTCGCAGCAACGAAGACCCAATGCAGCCAAAAATAAATAAATTTATTAAAAAAGAAAGAAAGACAGTGTAAAGGGAAGCTGGGCACAACCTAATTTAATTATCAAGGTTGGAATTATTCCAGGACTCCATCTGCCCTACGGAAAGTACCCTGGGATCTTTAATGACCACACGTGGTCAGGATTCCAGTTTTACAGCTCATCCAATTAATTGCAAGCACATCTTCTGCTATACCATTAGGTGACAGGACTGGGGAATCCACTCTGCTAATTAAAAACTTCGGGCCTTGTGTTAGTTTCCCAGAGGACTTTTCAGGGTCTCTGGGTATGCGTACATGGCCACATAAATGTACCCTTAATAAGAGATACTTCTATCATAGATCGTGAACAGGAGAGACTTCAGACAGTTCTTCTCCACCCTATTAGGATTGGATAATCTCTACAGCACAAGTCAGACTAGAAAATGCTGGACTCTTGGGCAGTTCCCAAGAGCCAACCCCTACTCCATCTCTTTTTTATGGTCAAGGGTAGAATGTACAAATTGCCTTGCATAGTCCTACATGCCCTCTGGAGGAATTCACCCTCACTCTTTGCAGCAGGTCTCATTTCAAGACCTTAATATACTCTTAAGGAGGGTAAAAATCCTCATTTTCTCATATTCTTACATTAAAATGTAACTCTATCTTCCTCAATTTTCCTGTCTTTGAAGGCAGCATAATGTTACCTGCCATCTCAAAAAAGTGAAGTCTGAAGAATATTTTTCCCAAAGTGAAAAAAAGGAAAACCTCTTCAAATAGCCTAGCTCAGTGGTTCCAGACATCATTCCATTGACCAATGGCATCTGAATCACTTTTGAAATTTGCTAAAAATAGAGATTCCCAGGTCCCAATACAGAGCTACTGAATCAGAATGACCAAGGATGGAAGCCAAGTATTTGAGTTTTCAACAAGCTGGTGAGATCAATCTGCTTGTTTGAAAACCACTGAGCTCTGACTTCCTTTGGAGGGAAAATAACAAAAGCCTATTCTGTGATTTTGAAAAGAAAACCTTCTTCATCCATCACACACAGTACACACAATATCTTTCTCCCTTTTCTGTGCTTATTTTCTTTCTTTCGTGCCCCTTGCGTTGCTTCTATTTTAGATCCCATCATCTCAGTTATCAAGTTTAATTTCTTTCTTCCCAGGAAGCACTGTATAAAATTACTTTGGGATCTTATTAAAGTTGATGCTAATTAACCCAACCATATTTATTTTCACACTCAGATAATATGAGTAATCTACGAGAGACACTGAACTTTAGACACGAGGGATGTTAAAATGCCTATGACGCAAATAGAGGCATTAGAAAAGGATTATTGGACAATTTAAAACTAACTGAATGCTACTTTTTCCTGTTACTGTAGCTGATGTTCCAACATAATCGTTTGTTTTTAATTTGTGGGAAAAGAGATGTTTGAAGACATTGCAGAAAACTGGTACCATGGCAGCCAGAGTGGAACAAAGACGGCAAAAACTTTCTAATGCAATTGAGATTTTATTCATCTGTAAAATGAGATGGTTTGTAGTGCAGGATCTCTTAACTCCCTTCTCACTCTAAACTGCCAGCAGTCCATGAATGTTCATAATCATTGAACAAAATCCTCAGCAACTTAGCAAGAACATGAACATGTAAAATTATCAACGTCACCTGTTACTCTTAGACCTGGAAGAAAGAGGTGGCTTTAATAAAGGAAATATTTCTAGGACAAATAGGGTGGCCTATTGCCCAGGTTTGCTCAGTACTGAGGGATTAACCAGGACATAGGATTTTAGTGCTAAAACCTGGACATTTGTAGCCAACCATGATGGTTGGTCAGCCTAAAGCCAAAAGTTGAGTTCATGAGCTATAAATAAAAAATTTTACCTTGTATATGTAATTAAGCTTTTGACACACCGAGAGGTGAAGATGGAGCTCCCCAGATTTTAGACAGGTGGCTGGGATATGATAAGTTACTTCTAATCTTCTGAGGTATCCCAACCATAATTAAAATAAAAATAGCATTTGAGCATAAAAGGACCTAAGGTATGATCTGAATAAAAAGCAACAGAGCACTTGAGAAGGAATGTAAACAATACCTTTATCAGAGAGGGATCTGGGGATTGTATTGTACATAGCAATGATTTATACATGGCACTTCAAACTGAAGAGGCCATCAGGGAGTGATTTATTTAAAAAGAATCTAGTGCCTCCCAAACAGTTACAAAAACCTACAAATAAAACGGCAACTGACTTCTCACAGGGGTAAACGCATATATGCTTAGCAACTGAACCTATTTACCTGGCTCCCCAGTGTGTATTTCTGACCCTCAGATAAGCCTGCTCCATGGATTTAGGCAAGAACAAGGATCCATCCAGAGAACTTATAAAGAGATGGATTCATAACATTAAGGAATTATTTCATTTTGTGTTAGAGTTGATACAATAGACATTATGAGTTTAAAAATGTATGTCTGGGGAGAAAGGATCCCGGGAAGACGGTAGAATAGGAAGTGCCAGGAATCTGTCTTCCCACAGACAACAATCACACTAGCAGGATCTGTCTGATGTAACTATTTTGGGAACTCTGGAGTCTATTGAAGGCTTGCAGCTTTCAGGGGAAGACTTGGACAGTAAATTGCAGTTGATTTCAGTCAGTTTCAGCTCTTACCACAGGAAATGAAAGACAAAAGAACTGTAAGGTATAGAGAAAACAAATAACAGACTGACAGAAGTTCTTCCTTATTAGTAATTACTTTAAATGTAAATGGATTAAATTCTCCCATCAAAAGACAGAGATTGGCAGTAAGGAAAAAAATATCATGATCCAACTATATGCTGTCTACAAAAGACTCACTTTATATTCAAAGACACTAACAGATGGAAAGTGAAAGGATGGAAAAAGATATTCCATGTAAATAGTAACCAAAAGAGAGCAGGATATTGCTATATTAATATCAGACAAAATAGAGTTTAAATCAAAATAGGTTTCTAATGGGTACAGAGTTTCAGTTTTGTAAGATGAAGAGAGTTCTGGAAATGGATGGTGGTGATGGTTGTACAACAATATGAAGGTACTTAATATCACTGACCTGTACACTTAAAAATGCTTAAGATGGTAAATTTTATGCTATGTGTATTTTACCAGAATAAAAAAACAATTTTAAGAAAAAAAATTGTTTGTATTTATATAATCTCCTAATTCAGAAAAGGACTCAGCTTTTTAGGAGGTGGTAATCATGTTTGCAGAGACAATAAGATAAGCTCCATTATGATTTATTAAAACATGGTAAAGAAAAGATCTAATAGTAATAGCTTGTCCATATAACCAATGAACTAGCTTTTTTCAACCCATTTTTTGACTGACTTCTCGGCTACATTTAACACAGCTTATCACTTCCTCTTTTTATATGAACAAAATATCAAACTTCTAAATATAAAAGTTTCTAAATCTAACTGTGTAATAGTGTCCTGACAAGCCCTATTGGAGCCTGAGGCAAAAGGAGAATTCAGTAATTCTGACCTTGCCTTTATTTAAAAGTTTGATGGTTTAATCATCATGGACTTTTTGCATTAACTAGGTTTTTTTTCAAACACCACATTAAAATATTATTTATCATAATTACTGGGGTTTTGGGCACGCCCCTTAAATTTTGTGTCCTGAGGTGAGTCCCAGCCCTGAAAGGACTCTTCCTGTCACTTCTATGATATCACAGTTTGCTAGTTTTCCCCTCTCTTTCTGGCCTCTCCTTCTCAATCTTTTTTGCAGTTCTTCCTCGGTCCGTCATCTAAATGCCAATGTTCTTCAGGATTCTCATTAAGTCTTCTCTCCTTTCTCTATACATATAGTCTAGATTATCTCAGTTACTTCCACGTTCTACTGACTCTCAAACTGTTTCCCCTTTGCTTTACCCTCAGCCATACTAGCAGCCACACTATATGGATAATTTAACCCTAATCTAAGCCCAATCCTCTGCGTTTTGGGTCAATTTCTGTTCCTGTGATGCATTTATGGAGATGTACTTCCCACTCCCAATGATGTACTTCCTCTTGCCATTAAATCTTTGTGCTCACCAAAAACCCTCTCCCCACCTCCCTCATGCCCACTTCATACCCTAGGGTATAGGAAGGGAGAGAAAGAAACAGAAACCCTCCAGCCCTCCATTTTATCCTTTCCTCCACTTCAACCTCCAATTGCTCAGCTCTGCCAAAATATCTCTCAACTTCACAACTTCATACACTCTGTCTTCTCTATTCTGGCATATTTCCTTACTTGCTAGCAAACTCTTACTTATCCTTCAGGTTTCAGCCCACATATCCCTTCCAGAGAGACCTTCTCTGCCCTCTAGATTAGATTAGGTTCCCCTGCTATGTGTGCCTATAGGGCTCTGTACCTTCTCTTTCATATTTCTTATGTTTTATTGTAACTACTTGTCCCATTTCCTGTCTCCCCCACTAGACCATAAACTCCATGAAGGCGGAAGCCATGTCCATCTTGTTCATTATTATACACCCAGCTTTAACACACTGCTCGGGATTTATCAGCCACTTGGTAAGTAATTATATAAGGAAAAGAGGGTAGTCAGAGAGAATCAAACACCATCTAAGCAGAACCAGTGCAATCAATGAGCAGTAGAGCAAATGAGCAAAAGGCAGCAGATGCAAAGATCACAAAATCCAGCCACTATTAGGAAGCAGCTAAGAAGGAGCTCCCAGTTTTTTCTAATCCTGTACACATCTTTTCTGATAAATAGCCTGGACTCCTTGCCCTAGTACTATCTGTATAATAGGCACAGCACAATCCATTTGTTGGCTTGGCTGATCTGGGGCCTCTGAAATCTTGGCAGACATCTGCAGGGCCATCTGGCCTTTAGCATCCCTCCTGAAACTCATTTCTGCTCTTCTGTGATCAAATGCTCTGCCCATTGATCTTTTCCAGGATGTAGGGTTTTACTTGCTGTTTGCTGGCTATTGCAGCTCACCAAAGAGTAGTACAGAATGGCTTCACACAGCAGTAAGGAAGAGATTCAAGCTGGCCAGGTCGCAAAAGCTCACTGTGAAGCTTAGAATCCCTTCTTAACAAAGTTAGGTTTATAATGTTCTTCCAAAAAGATTATGCTGCTCAAACAGGAAGCTCATATTGTACAGTGTGTGACTAACACATATGGTTTTACTGGTCAACAATTTGAAACAAGTTCAATTCCATAGACTAAAGAAAAACAAACCCTCAATTGCTTAACTTTTAGCCTGTTCATTGAAAACTGATGGGGTATATATAAAACAAAAGGCAATAGAGTCAAGCTAAGAAATGTAGAACTTGGCTCTGGGGGACTTCACTGAAGACTGCAGAAGAAAGAGACTTTTCTCATCCCAGGAGAATGAAGACTGTCACATGAGCTGGACATAAGCACAAAACATCCAGCTTCCTGTAATCCTCAGAAATGTGCGAAGTAAATAAATAAATAACAAAAAACACAGAAGAGAGAACTTCATTAACTTCACTGTGTGTGGTTAATACTCCCTATTAGCATGTGAGGATTTGTCAGAAGACACTCAGAGCTTCCCCGACGACACATAAGGGCTAAGACTCACACAGCTAATAAACCTCTCTAACTAGTTAGCATCATCTATAAAAATACTGCAGCCTTAAATATTATAAAATGGTAGAGCTGAATGTGAATCTCATTGAAAGCATTTTTTCTACATCATAATAAGCACGAGCCCTATTTATAATGTGATGCCAAAAACAGACAGACACTGCTTAATGTTTGGGAAAAGATCTTATATGTGCCACTCCACTGCAGAGGCTCTGCATAGTAAATATGAGTACATTTCCGATCCATTTTTCCTGGGGTCTTTCCCTCTGAACATCAATATGTAAGCCACAGGAGCTTCGAAGCAGGCAGGAGGAGACATCCTGATAACAAAAGACTTGATATTCTGACTGCTTCCCAAACTGCAAAGGATAAAACTCCCTTGCAGCAGAGTCCTGCATTTTATTACTATGTGCCCCACTCCTGGCTTTCCTTGCAATGCCATATCCTCATATTTTCCTTCCAATTAGAAATTCATAAGGGAAATCTGTGTACCAAAAGGTATAATCTGGGATACATGTTAGATCTTTTCCCCCACAGAGGACAGAGTTACCAGCCCCTTGAGATTTTTTTTTTTTCAAGTCTAGCTGACATTTTGGTGCCAACAACAACTGCTGGTTAAATAGCTAATCAGCCAAGATGAGGTCTTTTGTTCTCCTGCTTTTGTGACTTCTTTGTTTTTATTTTTATTTTTGAACATTTAAAGTTGCCAACAGGACTTCCTTAGTGGCACAGTGGTTAAGAATCCGCCTACCAATGCAGGGCACACAGGTTCGATCCCTGGTCCGGGAAGATCCCACGTGCCGTGGAGCAACTAAGCCCATGCACCGCAACTGTCGAGCCCACATGCCCCAACTACTGAAGCCTGCGCGCCCTAGGGCCTGCATGCTGCAACTACTGAGCCTGCGTGCTGCAACTACTGAAGCCCGCATGCCTAGAGCCCGTGCTCCGCAACAAGAGAAGCCACCGCAATGAGAAGCCCACGCACAGCAACGAAGAGTAGCCCCTGCTCGCCGCAACTAGAGAAAGCCCACGCACAGCAGAAGACCCAACACAGCCAAAAAATAAAAAATAAAGTTGCCAACAATTCCAAATGGTGTCTCATTATTTCTTTCCAATTTGTTTCCATGTGAAGATAAAAACTATTGTATCCAGACCAAATTACAATAGGATGCATAAATGACCCACCATAAGTCCTACAGATAGATATCCTCCTACAATGGTTTGAAAAGGAATTTTTTTACATCAAGTCACAAAAGGTAAAAATGCAACTCCATACTCCTTTATTACCTATATTCATCATCAACAACAAGAGCAAAGATTTATTGAGTACCCCCCAGTATCACAAGAGGAACTCTCGGAGTTTAAATTAGTAAAGCTAGACCTATGCAGTTTATCAATTCAGAACAAGGTCAGACATTTGCTTACAGAAACAAAAAGGTTTTCCTCTTCCTAGCCATTTATGATTTAAATCTTTTTTTTTTTTTTAAGTAAAGACAGGAAAGAGGTTAAAATGCAAAGCTGGTTTTTTCCCATACATAACTTTTTTACTTACAATAGGTCAAGCATCGGTGCTCAGGTTTACAGCCAGGAGAGGTTATGAAACAGGTATGGGTATCTGTAAAAAGAAAAATAACAATTATTTGATGAATCTTAAATGATATAAATTTTTCATTGAGAGTATGATACCTCATGATACCTAAATCCATATAAGAATCTCTTCATGTCTTCTCTTCTTGCCCCCCTTTCAGGTTCTATTTTTAGCATTCTATTTTTAGATTTCTGCACTCATTGCTGAGGTAATATGATGTGCAAATTTCCATTAACTGGCAAAATACTGAAAAATCAAAAGATTTCTTCCTAGAAAATATATAGGAAATTTGCCTCAGCAAATCTCTGCAAGAACTTCTATAAGGCTATCTACTCCTAATCTCTTACTGAGATTTGAAACACATAAATACAAATATTTCTTTCTAAATGTTTGTCAAAGTGAAAAAGTCCCTATAAGAAAACGTGGGAAAATAGAATCCTATTGAAATATAGAAAAATAGAAATCTACTGGAATTCATCAACCATAAGGATTTAGGTTCTCTTAAAAACAAAAAACAACAACTCATACTTAAAATAAGTTTTAGTGTAGAATTTGTGGCCAGATTTACCTTACTTAACCAGCAGACTGCTGGTTCTTGTTTATATGTTTACGTGATCTTGCATCTTGTCCCTTAATGAAAAATCATCTTTATATGGTCTTACTGAGTAGTTCTACATATAATCCACATATGGTTCTCAAAGATTTAATAGTTATTGTATAAACGCAATAAATTTTTTTCATGTTATCTTAGTTGTTATTACAAACACTATCATATTTGCAAGAGGAAAGTCTCCAAAATGTATGCAGTTTTGGAAAATGGGTGCAAAACTAGTGTTAGAAGCCAGGTCCTGACAGAGACATGCAGTATTTCCCAAAGCCCATAACTGTTTATTTTCTGTCCCTGTGAAAGAAATGATAATTTCAGAATGCCCATAGAATAAAGAGAAAACGAATTCAGACTGTGAAAGGACCATGACCCATTGCTGATTCCTTGAGAGTTTGGGACTTAACCAACACATCCACCCTCAGCTCATCCTCAGGATTAGCGCATCACCATTTAAAATACTTCCACGATGAATAGTCTTCTGTGTGAATTTTCCTTGTGTGCAAGTATTTGGTATTACTTTCTTCTGTGTCTCTGACTATAATCATCACAGTCACTGTTTCGTCTTACTAGAGCCACTTGAAATAACCAATCTCTGAGTAACCCCTACTAATTATTTGAGACTTGGGAAGAAAGAGCCATTCTGAAGAGGTTCCCATTCTACCTTTAGCCTTCGCATTTTTCCCAGAAAAGAATAAACTGTGTCTCTTTCAATAGCATCTGTGTGTGTTTGGCCGAATAATGCCTCAAGGAGCAGTGATACAGCACAGGAGTTATGAGAATGAAGCCAGAGTCACTGAAATCCCTCAAGCCACAAAGTATTCCCCCTGAACTTGGTGGCCTGTCACTATCTTTATCTGCATATATACATGTTTATTTTCTAATAAAAATTTTCATTTAGAGGTAGGTTTAAATAGAGAGTTGAATAGGTTCATGGAAGCCTCAGATAAGTTAAAACATACATACGAGAAAACCCCTTTAAATTATATTTAATGTAGTAGACTTATTGAAGTTACTCTTATAGAATATATTTCAACACAATCTTTCCTAAAAAGGATATTGAACTGTTTTAATTAATATAGAATTGAATTCTATATTAATAGAATTCATATAGAATTCTCAGCACATCAAAAAGCCCATCTTGCCTTTAAAGCATGTTAGAGAATTTTCCATATAAGCTTAAGGTTATAAGAGCTTTATACCAACTCCCTCCTCAGTCCTCCTTGAACACACATAAATACACACACACACACACACACACACACACACACACACACACACACAGCTCCAGGGAAGAGGCAGAGTTAGATCCCCATATAGACTCCACTGCCAAAATAGAGGTTTCTGCATTCAAGTAAGCTAATAACCATTACTCATAACAAAGATGAACAGAATACTTACTCTGAGTCAGGCACTGCATTACAGCCTTATATGAATTCTTTCATTTAATGCTCAGAACAACTCTATAAGCTATCATGATTTGAGGTTTAGAGAGTGTTTGTAGGTTTAGAGAGAATTGCCAAGTTCACATGGCCAAGGAAGAGTGCAGCTAGAATTCAAACTTGGGCTGTCTTACCCCAGAGCCCCATGCTTTTGCTGTCCCAGTCACAGCATTTTTAGCAACCTCATATAAACCCATGGAGCACCTTTAAGTCACCATTTCAGAGCTTAAAACTTTGTACTCCTTTCTTGTCCTTAAGTTGCCATGTTTTTTAGTTCAAGTGTCAATTTACTTCCTTCAACACTGGAGCCAAGTAAGCCAAGAAGGCTTCTAGAATTGAGCCAATGATTAGAATCAGGAAGTAATAATGAAATTTTTAGGCTGTAAAATTGGCAGCGTGGGAAAGAAGGGAGCTTCTTTTTCAAAGTAGCTAATTGTCTTATCAGCTGAGAAATGGATATATCCAGTTGTGGTATATTCTCAAATAGTAGTTAAAGGAATTATATCTAATGTAGCAACATGGAAAATATCTGGAAAAACTTAAGCTTGAATGAAGAAATCAAGTTGGAATATGTTATGTACTGAATAATATTATACCTTTAATTCTTAAACCCATAAAATAACATTATATATTGATATGGACACAAACCTGTAAACAAAATACATAAAACACTGATGGGAAGGGGAAAAAAATCTGCCTTGGGAATGGTTACTTCTGGGGAACTTGGGGAGTTACCGGCAGGGAGTAAATAGAGGACTTTGACTATATCTGTAATGTTTTATTTATTTCAAAATGTCTGAGACAAAGATGGCAAAATGTAAATACTTGTTAAATGTAAGAGGTGATTACATGGTATCTGTTATATTCGTTTCTATAAATTCCAGAATATATGAGAGTTTGTTATTTCAACATAATGTTCTGAATATTTGAAATAGTTTATCATTTCAACTGCACAACTGAGGTGGGAAAAGTTATGAGAAATAGATAATTATGTATTGTGAGATAGGGAATGTATTGATATATAATTCACGCTCTCTGCTGAGGAAAGACAAAGACCAGCCACTGTTGAATGCAAGGAGCATAGAGCAGTTTTGGGGCCATCTGAGCATGCAGTCTGGGGAGGGGGAAGATGTCAAAGTAGTGGTTAGATAGAACACGGGAGGAGAAAAGGCGATGAGAGAATATATATATGCGGGCATGGTGGGGGGAGTCATATGTAAATGAAATGTTCGAAACCTGAACTATAACTGACTGCAAATGCAGAGTCCTGGCTGGGCTGGAGCTGAGACTCAGACACACCCAAGTTAGGGAGAATAAGAGGACACCCAGCACCCTTTTTCCCTCCTGCAGACACAGAATTTATTGAAATAAACTGGATTACTTGAGACTGTGGATCCGCCTGGGAAAATAATTAAATCCTGACCCCAGTTAGTTTTCACACATATACAACTATGTCTGTTTAATTGAGGGAAACTCAAGTAAAATCAGAAATAACAAGAGACAACAGAAAACTTACCAAAGGGAGCTAAGTGTCTGATGCAGTAAATTCAGCAAAAGAACCCAGTGGAGGGCAGAGAATTTAGCAGCTCGGAGCAGAACCCAAGAGGAAACAGGCATTCCAGCAGCATATTCGAGCCCTGTACCTATGAATTAACAGCTGTCTCACAACTTAGAAACTCTGGGGCACAAGCCTTTGTACCATTCCCAAAACTGAAGAAAGAAAAACTCTATTTTTCATTCTCAAAAACAAAATTGGTGAAACTATTAGCAAAGATCCCAAATGAGAAGGTGTTGGTGGCAGCAAAAGTCCCAGCTTACCAGGCTCAAAGGCAGCTGCAACATCAGAGTTCCAACCAGATTACTTCCAGGTGGAAGTTCTGGCTACAGCAGGAGCAATGCAGTTCAACTCAAAAGACAGCACTATTTATCTAACTCATTGTGTTTTAAGCCTCACCAAGCCTGTTCTAGAACTCTTTGTCTTCACCGTGAACACAGAGCAAGGAAGCATTCCTTCTCTGACTTTGCAAAAGCTCCACTGGCTGAGGTGCCTGAGACAAGAGCCATACCAAGGCAGTGATGGCAGCATTGTGGCAGGCTGGCACCAACAAGGCGGCCCTTCCCAATGAGGCAGCCCTTCGCTGGGATCTGCAGCTAGACTGCAGTAGCAACGGCAGAGTTCCAGTTTTCGCAGCTGTGGCGATTCAGTTTAGGAAGCCCCAGAAGTGAGCTCTAGCCCGCACTCATTATGGATAAAGGAAAAGCATCTTGTGGGGGAGTTTCCACAAATAAATGGAGGAGGGGGACTCCACACAAAGCATAATGGGTAGGTGAGGTGTAGAGGAATTGAGATGTGAATGTTTTTGTGCTCCTAAGGTGGGAAAGGCTGAGATGTTCAAGTTACCTTAACTTGCTACTTGAAAGACGGAACGTTTATGAAAGTCTTTGTGCTTCAGAGGGAAAAAACCATAATAAAATAAAACAAAACACAAGTTTGAATTAGATCATTCTTTGCAATGTTTTTGCATCCCTCTAAGATATGAAATCTTCTAAGAGGATTTTTTTTGGTTAAGCAAACAAGGAATGGGAAGGGGGGAGGAAAAGAATGAAGAAACTGCAAATGATCAAATATATCCACTTACAATATGTTGACAATCTCTTCAATTGTAAGCAATGAGAAACATGTAATACTTGAGCCTGTTTTAAATGAAACTTGGTGTAATAGCTAGAATTTTAGCCTGAAGCCTGATGGTATAAGGGGAGAGGTGACAGCACCCCTGCAGCAGGGATGACAGAAGACAGAAATCCAGGTGAAATGAGGAGGGGCTGAGCCATAACAGTGACCACAGAGCCGGCTCCAAAGATAAAAAGCCCCCCAACTCACCCCCAAACATTTAAAAGCCCATAATACAAGCCATCCTCAATTTACAAAGCATTTAAATATACGAAGAACGGAAAAAGTATGGAAGTGAGAAAGGCAGGACAAGTAGAAACACCAGAGATAATTCTGATGCAGTGTTGAGCATTGTCCAGAAACATGGGTGGAAAGGGAAGCTAGTCATCCTCTTAAATGTGTCCTATGTGGAGAAGCATTTTAGCCAATTGGTTTGTTGAAAGTGCAGGTACCCTTACTCACCCAGCACTTTGCCCATGTCAAGAATCATGCTGGCTTCCCTGAGAGATCCCCCTCTGGCTTAAGCAGTTCCATCAGTTGCTGTCTGAGAAGGCGGCAAAGGGAGAGTGCACACCGACCCTAGCGGGCCCAGCCCAGCCTCCTTAAGAGGGCAGACGGGACACATGTGAGCTGTCTCTACCTTCCTGAGTCTTGCACAGGTATAAACGCATAAGCATCACAGCAAAGGATCACATGGGGACCAGAAGAGGCGCACGCATGCTGAACTCCTGCTGTCAAGGTAACAACTACCTTCAATTCCTGGCAACAGGATCCTTCCGGACCTGCTGTCAGAGAAACTAAGGGATTAGCCAGACGTTTCTCTCTAGGGAGGTCACTGCCCTCCAGAGGGCAGATCAATATATTAATCCCCCCAGAGAAGACTGTCAGCATTGCTCAGCTGTGGGGGACACAGCCCATAGCCCTTACACTTCACACCTTCTTACTGCTTCCAATACAGACTTAGAACCCACAGAGGAGTCTACCTCCAGTTAGTGACATACGATGGCTTGTTGGCATCCTGGTCTCTGTGGAAAATGGTCCATCATCAAATCACAGCAATTCCTTTTGGTGAAATTCAAATCTTATCATAATGGGACTTGAGGATTTGATGATACCTGGAGATCATTCTGGCTACAGAATCTTTAAAGAAATAGCATGCCTGAAATTCAAAGCACAAAAGGACATACCACTTCTACAGCCATAGGTGTTTTAACACATTGCATATGTGCACATGTTTCCCCTGTCTTGACCAAATAATAGGTTTGGAATAGGAATGCATAGCAATTATAAGACCCCAAAGCCCCGTCCTCTCCCCAGGAGGTGTCTCGAGAGCAATATCAGAATTCTCTGAGCAACGAACAACTGACACCACTTTCCTGCAATCCTGTCTCCCTGAGATGACTGCCAAGGCCTCTGAGAGCTTTACCTCTGCCATAGAAGCACCCTAAAGCTGACAAAGAACAAACATTATGTCACAATTCCACCAAAGTAGAGAATAGCTCTTCATGACTCCGTTCTTAAATTATTATACGGATCCCAAAACAGCAATGCTTTGTTCCTCCAATGTTCCCAAGATTTTCATGAAAAAATCTCTTTGACATTTTACTCGCAGGCCCTCCCTAGCACTCAGACAGGGATCCGTGGGAACTGGACAGAGTATGAGCTTAATGAAGAATCCTCAACGTGCCCGCAGATTATCCCACCCCCACCAACCCTAGGCTGCCGCCAGCCCTTATTCCTTTAGGATGATTTATTGCCGAGCAGGCTGCTCAGGCCACTTTGTAGATAGACTCCTAGAGACCTTGCAAATTTAAGGAAGCCTGAGACACAGACCTCCCAGAATGATCAAACCTGGGATAAACACAGTTAAGGTGACTTTATTTATGACCATGTACATCATTCTCTCAAGGAAAATGACTTCCTCACAATGGAAGACAAAACTATCATTAAACAAGAGAGAAGGGCTTCAACTAAGCAAGAGCAAAGATTCTGCACATGTCCACATTTACACACCTGAGAGAGGACTGGAGTGTGCTGAGGAAAATCAGAGTCAGAAAGCTCATAGCTTGAAAAATTCTTCCTTTGGGTGACCTCTCTAACCAAGGATCAAGGCTCTTCTATTGTCAGACACATAGAATCAAGGAGATGTCTGACAACTATCTCTCTTAATCACAATTTCCTCAACTGTGAATATCAAGGGATGTTAACTTTTGAGAATCTGAGAGCTACAGATCTTCCCCCCAGAAAAACAAACACAAACACTTCTATACAAAATTTTTCACATAATTTTGGGAGGATAAGTTTCACAGATCTTCAAATTCAGGTTAAGGAACCCCGAACTAGATGATTTCTGAGATTTCTTCCAACTCTAAGATGAGTTTATGGAAGTCCTGGTTAAACTTGACAGATTAAACAATCTCATTTTTCTCTACTCCCTCCTAAAAACTTACCAGAAAAATGAAAACAACCAGAAAAATAATAAAAGGTGAGGAGACGTTAACAAAATAACAGAAAGTAGAAAGTAGATGGACAAGTCAAACTGACTTAGCTAAGCAGAGATTTAAGCAGCTGCACAGAAACCATTCAGTTCACCCACCCAGAACACTGGAATGGCTCTGAAATTGAAGGCACTAGTACCTATGAAAGTAAAAGTGAGAAGGGAAGTCAATCAAGGTTTACTCTCTTGTACAGGCTCTACCAAAGCCCAGTAACTACTTTTGTATTCTTTTTCGTAAAGAAGAGCCCCTAAATTGTATAGCTTTATGCCCCAATAATCTTGAATTTGTCCTTCAGTGTGGCTGAAACAAAGATAAGTTGAAAGTCTTTATTAGAAAAAGTTAGATTCCAAGATGCTCTTCCTCAACCAGGGAATTACTGTGTTGTACACCTGAAACTAACATAACGTAAATTAACTATACTTCAGTTAAAAACTATCTATAACATAGTGGACATTCAACTAGTATGTGATAAGTAGATGAAGAATAAGTGAATTAATGAATTAATGAATGCCAATTGTACATTCAACAATGATTTGATGCACTTTGAGGGCCCCAAATGTGTTAACTTCTAGAACCCCTTCATGGGACCACAGTACTCCTATATCCAAATCTTTTCTCATGCTATCTTTTCTCCACAGAATACATCCTTTTTTCTTATAGTTTCTAGAATCTCGTCTTTTCTTATCAAGGTTTTTCCAAGTAATGAGCTGAAAAGAGGCCCATTCTATCTAAACATGCATTTTCCTGCAACTCACACTTGATTAACATAAATACGTTTGTACTGATTTTTCTAAATAATGTATAATCATTCAGTATATATTTGCAAGATAGTAATTCTTTTGTCTTTTAATGTACAGAAAAAAGTCTTAATTATCTATTTTTATTGGAAGAAACTGAGTGCAACAGGAGAAAACACAAGAGAAGTACGGTCCATATCAAATCTTGCTTTCAAATTCTTAGGCATCATTAAGCAGAATACATAACAAAACCACCTGCTACAATGTTCATTATTTCTTATTTACTTTTCCCCCTATATAGTGTATAACCAAACTTTGTCAAACAAAATATTGATCCTCTTTAACTGGGGAAAAGTATAAAAACAAATACAAGCAAAATAGCAAGAATAGCAAGTAGCTTATTCATTAGCATGGATACTGAAGAGTTGAGTAAACATCTTATTTTGGTCTATCTTTGTCTACCTAACGTAGAGTGTGCTGGGTAGAAAAAGATAGAAACCAAAATTAAAAGTATATACTCTAAGAACTCCAGGATCATTTTTCACTAACCAACTTCCTACAGAGCCTTCACACATATCCTATTATATTTGATTTTTTAAAGTTCATATTTATAAAACATTTCAAAAAATAAATGACTTCTGATGCTAAGGGACAAATACATTCCCATATGCTACAGAAGAATCAAGTACATTACAAAAAAAAAAAACAAACCTGTACATTAAAGTGCCAAGGATTAAAGAAAATTCTTTTATTCATTCAACCAATGTTTATCTGGCATCTGCTTCATTTTCCAGGTACCATTCTAGGCACTGAGAACACAGTAGTAAACAACACAAGTCCCTGCTCTGGTGGAGTTTACATTCTAGTGTAGGAAGACAGACTATAGACAAATACATAATTTGTCAGGTGGTGATAAAAACAGTAAACAAACACAAAGCATGGTAAAGGGAACAGTGGGAGACAGAGGCAGGTAGTCAGGGTAGTCAGCTAAGACCTGATTAATAAGATGACATTTGAGTAGAGACCTGAAGGAAGTGCTGGAGTGAGCCATGAAAAGATCTCGGGGGATAGCATCCCAGGCAGGGCAACCATCAGGACAAAGTCCCTGGGACAAGTGTGCTTTGTATATTCAAGGAACGGCAGAGTCCAGTCTGCTGTGAAGCCAGCAAGGAAGAAAGCAGTAAGAAGTGGAGATCATGAAGTACCTTATAGAGAATAGTAAGGTCTTTTGTCTTGCCTCTGATTGAAATGAGAGACAAAAGAAGGGATTAGATTTCCCTTATCCTACTGAAGAAGTCAGTCCTTCATTTCTACCTGGGATGGAGTAGAAGGAAGGAAAGGAATACATTAACAGGAATCACAATACCAAGGAGGGAAGAGACTAGTCCTGGTGAACAAGAGACTAATTGGAAATCCACTTAAGATCATAACATGTGGCTCTTGCAATTTTTATCTGAAAACACTGTTAATAGCAGGCTGACATTCGTGATTTCCTTCCATCCTAAACGCAGTAACCGCCTATTTTCCCATCAGGTGAGACAGGAATGCTAGTCTAAATTCAGCCTAATCATGGTGCCAATAATAGCACAAGTGTGAAGAGCACTTCTGAGCTGAAGATCCCCAATTTCTGCTTCTGAATTAAGCCTTGTTACATGTCCTCCAGGTTCAGGTTAATCACCATCCTGCGGTGAGCAAACTCAAAGGAGAGGCATCGACACTCTAACAAAGCTAGACCTCAGAACAAATTACCAAGCACTAGCCAGGCAAATGTGCCAGCATGCAGTAATCTCGTCTTTCTAGTTGCTGTATTTTTAGCAGTCACTGCTGAGCAACTCATTTTCCCACACTGAGGCTACTAGAGTAATTTTCCAACAGAACTTGCACAAAATATCACCAGCCTAATTTGTTTAACCTTCATAAGCTTTCTTTCGCTCCCTTCCTTCTTCCTTCCTTCCACCCTTCACTCCTCCCTCCCTTCCTTTCTTTTTCTTAGTAATCATAGCTACATTCTGGGCCTAAATTGTCTCCTTTAGAGGTGAAGTCTCTCCCTGCTTTAGGGAAAGAACTTTTCTGTGTTTAATTTTAATGGTAAATTAGGTTCAAAAAAACAACATCTGTTTTGAGCAATATTAAGATTGTACTGTGAAGTTCAAGTCCTCCTGGTGAATTCTCTTTCTAGTGAAATATTTTTGTGGTTATTGCTGCAAAAGAAAACTATTTTGTTCTTCAAAACGGATGCCAGTCAGGGAGCTCTATGGGAATTCCTGCCTCCTCAAGTTTCAGCCTATTCTCCTCTTTACAGCTACCATCACCTGGTCCTTATCTTCCCACACCCACTGGGATTTGAAGACTCTCATTTATTGTTCATCACTATGCAGAAAAAGAAATGTAACAGAAATTCAAATTGCGATGATGTCACAACAAAATTTTAAATCTCACCTAGTTCTTCAGGTAATTAATTCCTATTCTATACTGACATCTTACTGGAGACAAGCAAACCTCTTTAGCACCTTTCCTGAATTTTCTTAGGAAGTGTCATCCATCAAGTGTTTATTAGGCATTATTATGTGCCAGGTATTGTTCTAGGTCCTAAAGATATAAAACAAAGCAAACAAACAAACAAAGATTAATAAATCCCTGCTATTGTTTCCAGTGGAAGGAAACATGGGGGACTGTGATAATACCATAGAAGAAAATGAGACAGGGAAAGAGGATAGGAAGGATTGGGGCAGGGGGCCGGTGCAATTTAAAACAGGTGGTCGGTCATACTGAGTGAAGTAAGTCAGACAGAGAAAGAGAAGTATCATTTATATGCAGAATCTAAAAAGAAATGATACAAATGAACTTATTTACAAAACAGAAACAGACTCAGAGAAGGAATTTATGGATGGGCAGGGGGAAGGGTGGGGGGAAGGGATAGTTAGGGAGTTTGGGATAGACATGGACACACCGCTATATTTGGGCTTCCCTGGTGGCACAGTGGTTAAGAATCTGCCTGCCAATGCAGGGGACATGGGTTCGAGTCCTGCTCTGAGAAGATCCCACATGCCGCGGAGCAACTAAGCCCGTGAGCCACAACTACTGAGCCTGAGCATCTAGAGCCTGTGCTCCACAACAAGAGAAGCCACGACAATGAGAAGCCCGCGCACCGCGATGAAGAGTAGCCCCCGCTCGCCGCAACTAGAGAAAGCCTGCGCACAGAAACGAAGACCCAACACAGCCAAAAATAAATAAATTTATAAAATACAATAGATAACCAACAAGGACCTACTGTATAGTGCAGGGAACTCTGCTCAATATTATGTAACAACATAAATGGGAAAAGAATTTGAAAAAGAATAGATACATGTATTTGTATAACTGAACCACTTTGATTTATACCTGAACCTATCACAAAATTGTCAATCAACTATACTCAAATATAAAATAAAAAGTTTAAAAAATAAAATAGGTGGTCAGGGAAGGTATCATTGAGAAGATTCATTTGAACAAATACATGGAAGATTTGAACATACAAGATACCCTTTCAGGAAGCATTTTGACTTCCTAAAAGTCATTTCCTTTCTGAAAACGTGTCCTCTGTGGTGGTTTTAAGGAAACGTATTTTATAGCCTTTTTGATCACTTTACACAAATTTAACTATGTTAGCTCAAAGATGACCATTCTCATCATTATTATCTAATATTGTTCTGGAGGAAAACAGTGGCCAATGCAATTGGTCAACGAAGAAATTAGTTATAAAAATAGAAAAGGAATAGGTAAACATTATAATTTGTAGACCATCTAACAATTGCTTTCAGCTTAAAGAAGGAACAAAAATCAATTAAAATTAAAAGAGAAATCAGCAATGTGAATGGTTACAAAATTAATATGTAAGTATTAATTGCCTTCATATGTATTAATAGCAACAACAATCAGTTTAAAAATACAAATGGGCTTCCCTGGTGGCGCAGTGGTTGAGAGTCCGCCTGCCGATGCAGGGGACGCAGGTTCGTGCCCCGGTCCGGGAGGATCCCGCATGCCGCAGAGCGGCTAGGCCCGTGAGCCATGGCTGCTGGGCCTGTGCGTCCGGAACCTGTGTTCCGCCGTGGAAGAGGCCACAACAGTGAGAGGCCTGCGTACCACAAAAATAAATAAATAAAAAAAAATAAAAATACAAAGGAAGATAAAATCTCATTTACAATAACAACAGAACATGGCAAAATATTTAGGAATAAACTTGACAAGAAATGGGCAAGAACTTTGAAGAAAATTTTGAAATACTATTAAGGAATGCAAAAAATAACCTTTAATACATGAAAATGAATATCAAGTTCGTAATTAGGAAGACTCAACATCATGAAGATAGCAATTCTCCCTAATTTAAATCTATAGTTTAATATGATCCCAATAAAAATACCATCAGGGGCTTCCCTGGTGGCGCAGTGGTTGAGAAGCTGCCTGCTAATGCAGGGGACACGGGTTCGAGCCCTGGTCTGGGAGGATCCCACAAGGCGCGGAGCAACTGGTCCCGTGATCCACAACTACTGAGCCTGCGCGTCTGGAGCCTGTGATCCGCACAAGAGAGGCCGCCATAGTGAGAGGCCCGCGCACAGCGATGAACAGTGGCCCCCGCTTGCCACAACTAGAGAAAACCCTCTCACAGAAACAAAGACGCAACACAGCAAAAATAATTAATTAATTAATAAACTCCTACCCACGACATCTTCTTTAAAAAAAAAAATACCATCAGAATTTTTGTCAGAAAAACAGTAAGGTATATTTAAAGTGCATATGGAAAAGAAAAAATGCCAAAAGGCTGTGAAACTCTAAAAATATAAAATTAATAATAAGAGGGGAACAAGCCTACTAAAATTATTTTTATTTTGAAACTTCACCAATTAAAATAGTGCAGTGCCACTGAATGACTGACAGATAAATGAAACAGAATAGAAGGTCTAGAAATACACATACACATACACATTAGGGAATTTAGTATAAAGGTGGCATTACACATCATTAATGGGAGATGGATTATTAAGTAAACAGTTCTGGAACAAGTAGGTTAGCTATATAAAAATTTTTGTCATATCATTTATACCAAAATAAATGTTTGGTACATAAAAGTTTTAAACATTAAAAAAAACCATAAAGCATAGACTCAGAGTAGGGAGGGCCTTACTAATTATAACACAAAACCAGGAAATCATTAAAAACTGATCAATTCAAGTACATAAAAATTTTAAATTTCCACATAGCACAAACACTGTAAGCAAAAAAATTTTTTTTAAATTTCAACAAGTATAAAAAGGAATACCCACACATTGCTGGTAGAAGTATATAAATTGGTACTGGCTCTATTGAGAGCAATTTGGCATTATTAAAATTAAATCTTAAGTGTATACATCTTTGACTCAGAAATTTCTTCTAGGAATTTGTCCCAAGTATTTATTGATAAATGAGAGAAAAGACATATACAAAGATATTTATGCGTTATTTAAAATATCAAAATATTGAACCAAATGGGATACATCTATGTAATGGAATCATATGCAACCTTCTAAGAGTAAGGCAAATCTGTATGTACTGATATGAAATGATCTCCAAGATCACTATTATCTTCCCTTAGCCCAGGAGCAGAAACAGAGACCCCAAAACCCCAATGGATTAAGTTTGAGACAGAAAAAGTATGGATGTATGCTTCTAGCTTAGCTTTTTTGTCCCCAAAGAGTTAATATGCCTGAAGCTAAGATAGAGACAAGAGAGATGGAGAACAGACCTGGATGGGGTCCAGGACTGGAGGCCCTTTCAAAGTGGGAGTGGGAAATTTTTAGTCCCAGAAACATAGAGAAAAGGACTCCATGATGAGTTATTCTTGTGTACCCCACACTGACACTTTGCCTCTGAACATTAACCATCTAACCAACCTGGACACTCTTAAGATGTCCCTTGAAGAGTGAGTGGGACTTAATGTGGGGAATCTGGACATCCTATGTGGAGGTGGATACCTAAGGGAAAACTCTGCCCACTGACCAGTGTGGAACTGAATAGAACCAGTTGGGAATTTCTGTCTTTAGGAAATGATAGATGCACCACAACTGTCATATATGTCATCCCAAGGAATTTGAACTTACTCTCAATTCCCAAACTTTGTATCAATCATTCCCATTCATGATGTCTTCTGTGAAAAACACTGTGAAAGATGGCTCTCCTGACACAACTAATTTATGGTGATGGAAATGAGAATAGTGGTTATCCTAATAATGTAAAGAAAATGTAGCGTGGGACTTCCCTGGTTGCTCAGTGGTTAAGAATCCGCCTGCCAATACAGGGGACATGGGTTCAAGCCCTGGTCCGGGAAGATTCCCACATGCCACGGAGCAACTAAGCCCATGTGCCACTACTACTGAACCTGCGCTCTAGAGCCCGCGAGACACAACTACTGAAGGCCGCGCGCCCTAGAGCCTGTGCTCAGCAGCAAGAGAAGCCACTGCAATGAGAAGCCTGCGCACTGCAAGGAAGAGTAGCCCCCGCTCGCCACACTAGAGAAAGTCCTCGTGCAGCAACAAAGACCCAACGAAGCCAAAAATAAATAAATAAATTTATTAAAAAAAGAAAATGTAGTGTGAAAAGGAATTCAAATGTTGGTAATGTCAGTGGGGGGCACATCTAAGAGCCTTCTGTGGTACTGAAAATGTTCTGTATATTGATGGGAGGCAGTTAGATGCATGTAAACATACTTTTAAATGTTTGCTTAAAATTTACAGATCACTGTATATAAATTACACCTCAGTTTTAAAAAACTAACCTGGGATTTCCTTCTATTCAGCCACAACCTACTTGGGCCTGAGTTACCCACATTCCTCTCTTTCTCCCCCATGAAGGGTCAAACTCACCTGTTCAGCAAAATTCCAATGCCAGATAGTACAAATGCAAAGTCACAAGGAAAACAGAAACACAACCATATTTAGCTGGTGTAGAGATCAAAGAAAAGTAAATAATGAACTGTGGCTTCATCAAACATTTACAGACAAGTACAGGGCAGAACAAAGCAGCCAATAATCAAGATATACGTTGGGATTATATTTACTTTAGAACAATTTATTTTCAAATTTGCGATTGGCTTTTAAGTCTTTCATTTAACTCTAACATTTTATTAAAAGATTATAACAAAATTTTGGTTAATTGTGGTTTTATAAAACTATAATCTTTTAGTGCTTTTAAAAATACTTCTTAAAATTTTTAAAAATACTTTTTTGAAATTTTGTACTTGCATTGCCCTACAGTCCAGTGACCTATATGTGTCAAAGCAGCTGCAAGAACTCTAGTAAGACTAAGAAAAATCTGAATTCCTTTTCACACTACATTTCCTTTTGTCTGCACGTGTAGGAGACTTATCTACTTTCGGGAAGGTGTTGTGGAGATTTACTTTCCTTAGTTCTGAGCCTCTTCTTGTTTCAGTCAAAAATACAACACTCCCTACTATCCTATTCCCACTCCCCTTACTTCTCAACAGAAGTAATTTTTGGTGTGAGGGTAAAGAGCAAAATAAAGTCATAGGCCAAGGGTGGCCAAAGTCAATGACCTCTGTGGCAAACCCAACTAAGCTTGCTCCTACCAGAAACCACAATTTGAGGGGTGTGGGATAAGCAAAGTAACTGAAAAACAAACTGTCACAAGAAGGAGGGCTAATGGTAGGAAGGAGCTGCATTGAATTCACCCAACAGCACCATTCTGTCCTACCAACTATACTTTCTTCTGTAGAAATCCTATGAATTTTGAGCTCATAGCAATATGAGGCCAGGAAACAATCAGATATCAAAGAGAAGAAAGCATTTGATAGTATTAATAGCAATCATTCCCAACTGTATTCATTTTTTCCCCCTCTTGGAAAAAAATGACAAAGAAAATACAGCATTTATTCCAGCCCTGCTGAAATACATCTGACTGGAATTGTTTCTATTATTTTTGAATCAAAAACATCTTATCTTTTAAACTTTTATTATCGCACCATTTTTGTAAAGACCTTACACCACTGAATCCCCCCAGAATGGACAGCTGTGTTATTATGGAAAGGAAAAGAACCTGGATCTAGACTATCTAATTGGAAAATCATGGCTTTGCCACTTACTGGATATAAAAAGGAAGATAACATCTAGCTTTACAAAGGTGTCATAAGAGGTAAAAACTTTTGTACCCTGTAACAATTTGCTCAAATGTAAGGCATGAGAGAGGCAGTATTAAAGTGGAAAGGACAGAGGCTTTGGTCTAGGGAAACCCTGGTTCAAAACTCAGCAGTATCACTTTGACCAAGTTAAGTTCCCTGAACTCAATTGCTCCATCTGGATTGTTGCAAGGATTAAATATTAACTTTTATAAAGGCCCAGACACTTAACAGATATCCAATAAATGACAGCTCTTATTTTGAAGATTTTTTTCCTTTCCTTTAGTCACTTTTCATTCATTTATTCAACAAACGTTTATTGAGTAATAGGCACTGCACTACGGTGTAATGGTAAGACATATACAATTCCTATCTTCATTGAGTTATTGTCTAGTTGGGAACTCAAACAGAAAATTACAATATAATTTTATATGTATTATAGTAGGGAAAGTATAGAGTGCTATGGGAACCCAGATGAGAGACACTTTGTTCAGACTTAGGTCAGTACTATAGAAGCTTCTTGGAGAAAGTGACTTTGAGCAGAAAACATAAGTAGGAATTAGCAGATGAAGGAGAAGGAGTAAGGGAAATTTTCCAGGCAAAGATATGTGCAAAGGCCCAGAAGCAAGAGAAATGTTTGTTAAAGAAACCTCAAAATACCCACCAACACATACACTCTGTTCTGGGATTAGAACATAAATACTCTCATACAGATATTTCTGTCCTTTTCTTGTCCAGTGACATCATGTCTTTCAGCCTTTCATCTGACAAATATTCATCGAAGACAACAGAAGAAAACATATTTTCATCTTCAGCCAAAATCCTTCCATGACCAATTACCATTATCAAGTATAAATTCCTGGTTATGTGGCCCAATAATTCACAACACATATTATTCCAACCTGGAGATCTAGGAGCATAGCATCAGACTGGATGATGATGGATAAATACCACTCTCTACTCTCCATGAGCTTAACCATCTAATTAAAAAAATTAAACATAAAATTGATTAGGACACAAAATAGTATGTGATTAAATATTACCTGAGTGATTGTATAATAAATGTAATAGAAATTTAGACAAGGATAGATCATGATAAAAATCTTATAAAGCCACTGCAGCTTGGGAGTATTTTCCTCACATCATTCAAATGGGCTTACTGTATTATACACATGCGCACGCGCACACGCACACACACACACACACACACATACACACAAACACACTTCGACAAGTTTGTTTGGTCATTCAACAAATGTTTAAGGATCTACTATTACATGTATACAACAGATACAGGGACAAAACAAAGGTCCTGTCCATATAGATTTTATATTTTTGTTGGCAAAGGAAGCAATAAACAAAAAACAAGAAAGCACTTTACACATATATCTTATTTAATCTTTGAAACAACTCCACGAGGTAGGATTTATCATCCCCCTTTTACAGAAGAGACATGGGATATCAAATAACTTGTCCAAGATCAAACAGCTAGCAAGTAGCATAGCCAAAATTTTAACCTAGGTCTATCAGATTATAAAGCCCAAGTCCAACATCAGCAATTCCACTCCACTGCTGAAACTTTCCATTTCCCTGAATGACAGAGGTTCCTGGAGACTTCTCTGATACACGGTCGGTCCAGAAACAGTTTGCCCAGGATTAGCCAAGTGATTCTCATGCTTTTTGCTTCCACTGAGCTAGGTCACAAGCTCTTTCTTGTCCTGCAGTGTTCTTTCTTCCATCTGTATTGCTTTCATTGAGATTTTACTTTCCACCTCAAATATATATCCATGGGTTCCAATCTATGCAATTCCCTTCTCTGCTTTACATCTTCAGTAAATTCTCCATTCATTTTCCTCATTTACCAAAAACAGTTGCTGATTAGTAACACTATACTCCCCTTCAAAAGTATGGCTTTAATGGGCTATGTGGCTACGGTGCTATGTTGGAAGGGTTACTGTATTTGGATTTATATGAATTAACAATAGTTCTATCATTAAGCAGTTCAGTGCCTAGTTCTTTTCTACATTAACTCATTTTATCTTTTCAATAACACTGCAGACCTAGAGGGGTGGGATAGGGAGGGTTGGAGGGAGTCTCAAGAGGGAGGGGATATGGGGATATATGTATACATATAGCTGAGTCACTTTGTTGTACAGCAGAAACTAACACAACATTGTAAAGCAATTATACTCTAATAAAGATATATTTTTAAAAAAAACACTGCAAGTTAATAAAAAATGTTCCTATGTTACATATGAGGAATTGAGGTTCAGAGAGGCTGAATTACTTGCTCAAGGCCAGGATATAGTAAATTTAGGTCTTCCCAGGTGTTTCCTACTATATCATGTTGCCTCCCACCTAAAACTATACAAATCACAGAAATATAGTTTTGAAAGGACACCCTAGGATCCCTTACAAGTTCCCTTTTGTGCAAGCACCATTTCTACAGAACCCTTTCCAGTGATCCAGTCTCTTGTAGAAATACTGGCTTATCACATTCAAATTGTGACCTCTGTGAGACTCAGTTTTCTCATGTATTAAACGGAATACTTCTATTTATCTCACAAGGTTATTGTGGATTAAATGATAAAGTATGTAAATGTCCTTTGCAAACAATAAAGCACTTTATAAAATGTTCCCTGAACTTTCTTTACAAGTATGTTAGACCTGAAAAACAAAATTTTATCTTTGAATTTAAGTTATTGTAAATGGATTCTCCTTAATATATCATTTCTGACTTCATAATCACAAATTTAAAAAGAGCAATATATCCACAACTTTTCCTAGTAGGCAAAATTATTTTCCGTTACTACTAGACATAAGACTAAGATTATAGTATAAGTTTTTCTCAAACTCTTTTGGAGATGGAGGAAAATATCAACTTTGGAACAGCTATGAGAAAGTGAATTTCATCTTTTTAATGCACAGCTATGTAAAATAATTAATATGGCTTGCAATAGGACAGGCTTTAAATAAACTTTCTAATATAATTAGAAAGTATAATGATATAATTTCATTAGAATTTGTGCCCATATTAAAAATATCAACACAATTGTAATAAACATTTATTGAGCACTTAACATTTGGTAACTCATTTAATAAAATTCTTCAATTATAGGAAAATGATAATTTAACAGTTAAAGTTTAACAGTTAAAGGAAAGTTAGTGTAGGAAGCTAGTAAAATAATAATATAGGCAAAAGAAAAACTACCTACAATATATAACCTGACTTTTACTAGACCTTTTGGTAAGTTACTATATCCAACAATAGAAATGTTTCAGAACACTTTATAGATACCACAGATAAAACAGGTTAAATTTTATTACCTATAAAATGCCCAAATGTATGCTCATTTAAAACTAACTGATCCATGGGTATAATATTATGTCCCTTTATCCAAGTAAATGGAAAATTAGATTTCTCTATTTACTTTCTTTAGTTTTCAAATTCATCTTAGTACATTAATCTTAAAATCTGTCATTTCCCAGATTGTTTCTGTGCTTCTTTCCTTGACATTCATAGTTTCCCTTTCTTTTCTAAGAATTTTATTCTAAAAGGCCATAAAAATATATAAGCATATATTTGTATGTATATGTATATATATGCACAGTATTTACATCTTTTTCTAAACTATTATTTCTCTTGATAATAAATAAAAATCAAACCAGAAGGTTCATACATTCTTCACCCCCTATTAAGGCAGAAAGGTGGAAATACATCATGTCTTTTGTGTCGCATAAGCCCATCTCACTAAATGAAAACACTTATTGTTTTACTTACAGCCAACGTCCTTCAAATTGCTTGTGGTGATATATTTTTTCAACAATGATGACTGGAAAATCAAAGAAATTCAGTTTTCCACCTTCTAAGCTTCTTTTATCTCTAAATGATGCAGGCTCAAGAGTTGCCAAATGACATGGGCAAAGGCGGCCAAATAGGGCTTCCTAGCCAATCTAAAAATAGCAGATGGTGGTGGGCAGATATACCATTTCTCTCGTTCTTTTTATTTTTTCTAAGAGCTAGGTACCATAAACATGGCTTGTTCAAAATTAAAATGGTACAAAAAGAATTACATTCTCTCTTGCCCTAAGATCTAGACATGTGATCTGTTAGGATAATCTGTACCTTCTGGTAATAAGAAAGATGCGAAATTCAATGCAAAACTATATTCCGCGTTTCTTACAGCAAGGTTCCCATACCCAATTTCCACCTACCTTGATAGGAAATCTGACCATAACTTGATGGAATCAAGGACTGCCTTTGCCTTTTATTTTTCTTTCCTAGAGCCCCTTAAATAATAACTATTAACATTTGTATGTTTTATAATTTAAGAGGTCCTTTCACAGATTTGGAAAGGTCCTACCATTACAATCTGAGAAATGAGAAAACTGAGGCTCACAGAAGTTGAAGCTTACCCAAGCCCAGCCAGATAAAAAAGTGTGTCTTCAAATTTGTCACACACGTGCACACACACACACACACATGCACACACATGTACTCTCTCCCTAAAGATTCCAACATAAAACAGCACTTAAGGACTTAACTTTCACATACACATGTAAGCATGTACAAATATATTTTAAAGAGAAAATGTTACAATAAATTCGAATTAGAGGTCCTTTACAAATGCAAAAGTTCTACAAAGTATGAAAATATGAATTTACTAATCATATTAGTTATATAAAGATAAATTTCTTTAAAGAAGTTCATTTTTCAAAATGATTATTCATTTAACAAAAGAAATTAAATAAAGAGTTACCATGGATATTTAAGTTTTGTTTGAAGGTGGGAACAAAGAAACAGTTTAGCAGGAAATACTAATGTGTAAGTAGCTAACTCTCAGTGGCAGGATTACAGATCTTTTTTCTTCTCATATTTTCTAACATTTCAAATTTTACAGAGCCGAGAAATTATGGGTTTAACTAAATTTTCAAAAATAACTTAGATGCAAGAAATTTTTTTACAATATACATTAAGGTAAAAAAAAAGCAGGACATAATATTGAATCTATAGCATGAACTCAATTTGGTAAAAAAGAAAAATGTTTCTTTGTAGATGTTAAGTACATAAAGCTGGAAGGCAACAGTCTGCTAGGTTGGTACCTCTGAATGATAGGATCTAGGGATTACCTTATTTCAATATTTCTGCAATGTCCAAATTGTTTTAATGGGAGTGTTGTACTTTTATAAAGAAAAGAAAAATGTTTAGGTTTATTCTCAATGCCAACAGAAATCAAGTAAAAAAAAACTCAAAAAAAAAAAAAAACTCAAATTATCAATCAATGGAAAAAATTAATATATCAAAAGTCTAATTTATAACTTTCAATTTATGCCCATTAAGTATCTATCACTAAACATAAAAGTCAATAAATTTTGCTAATAATCCAATCTTAGTTTTAAAAACTCTGTATTATTACATTTTCAATACGGAATTCAGAATTTTGGTTTTTATCACTTCCCCGGGGCAGAAATATTGGACTCATAACACTAATCATAATGTTCTTTTACTTAAATAAGAAAATAGAAAGAGCAAGGGCAATTTCTAAACAGACTAAGGATAATTTATAGACATTGAAAGTTCTTTGTTGCAACATATCTTCTAGGAAGGGGTACAAACATCCTTATACATCTTGCTTAAAAACAATAGATAAAAACCATAGCCTATTTTTTAAATGTATTATATTGTAGTTGATTTACAATGCTGTGTTAATTTCTATTGTACAGCAAAATGATTCCGTTATGTATATAACTCCCTTTCCCCCTTGGCAACCACAAGTCTGTTCTCTATGTCTGTGAGTCTGTTTGTTTTGTAGATAAGTTCACTTACGTCATATTTTAGATTCCACATATAAGTGATATCATATGATACTTGCCTTCCTCTTTCTGACTTACTTCACTAAGTATAATCATCTCTAGACCCATCCATGCTGCTACAAATGGCATTATTTTATTTTTTATGGCTGAGTAGTATTCCATTGTATATTATGTACCACATCTTTTAAATTAATTTTTATTGGAGTATAGTTGATTTACAATGTTGTGATAGTTTCTGCTGTACAGCAAAGTGAATCAGTTATACATAAATCCACTCTTTTTTAGATTCTATTCCTCTATAGGTCATTACAGAGTATTGAATATAGTTCCCTGCATTATAGAATAGGTTCTAATTAGTTACCTATTTTATATATAGTAGTGTGTATATGTCAATCCCAATCTCCCAGTTGATGGGAGATTTCCCCCTTGGTAACCATAAATTGGTTTTCTATATCTGTGGCTCTTCTTTTCTGTAAATAAGTTTGTTTGTACCATGTTTTTCAATTCCACATATAAGCGGTATCATATGATGTTTGTCTTTCTCTGTCTGACTTACTTCACTCAGTATGACAGTCTCTAGGCCCATCCATGTAGCTACAAATGGCATTACTTCATTCTTTTTTTACTGCTGAGTAATATTCCATTGTATATATGTACCACATCTTTTTTTTTAAAACATCTTTATTGGAGTATAATTGCTTTACAATGGTGTGTTAGTTTCTGCTTTATAACAAAGTGAATCGGTTATACGTATACATACGTTCCCATATCTCTTCCCTCTTGCGTCTCCCTGCCTCCCACCCTCCCTATCCCACCCCTCTAGGTGGTCACAAAGCACCAAGCTGATCTCCCTGTGCTATGCGGCTGCTTCCCACTAGCTATCTATTTTACATTTGGTAGTGTATATATGTCCATGCCACTCTCTCACTTTGTCACAGCTTACCCTTCCCCCTCCCCGTGTCCTCAAGTCCATTCTCTAGTAGGTCTGCGTCTTTATTCCCGTCTTGCCCCTAGGTTCTTCATGACCATTTTTTTTTTTAGATTCCATATATATGTGTTAGCATACGGTATTTGTTTTTCTCTTTCTGACTTACTGCACTCTGCATGGCAGATTCTAGATCCATCCATCTCACTAAAAATAACTCAATTTCGTTTCTTTTTATGGCTGAGTAATATTCCATTGTATATAGGTGCCACATCTTCTTTATCCATTCCTCCGTTGATGGACACTTAGGTTGCTTCCATGTCCTGGCTATTGTAAATAGTGCTGCAATGAACACTGGGGTACATGTATCTTTTCAAATTACAGTTTTCTCTGCATATTTGCCCAGCAGTGGGATTGCTGGATCATATGGCAACTCTATTTTTAGTTTTCTGAGGAACCTCCATACTGTTTTCCAAGTGGCTGCACCAATTTACATTCCCACCAACAGTGTAGGAGGCTTCCCTTTTCTCCATACCCTTTCCAGCATTTGTTATTTGTAGACTTTTTAATGATGGCCATTCTGAACGGTAGGAGGTAGTACCTCACTGTAGTTTTGATTTGCATTTCTCTAATGATCAGCAATGTTGATCATCTTTTCATGTGCCTGTTGGCCATCTGTAGGTCTTTGGAGAAATGTCTATTTAGGTCTTCTGCCCATTCTTCCACTGGGTTGAAAAACCATAGCCTATTAATCTCATCTACTTACCAAGAGAAGGAAGTTCTCTTGGTGTTAGAAATATCAAGCATCAAAATCTCCTGAGAGTTCTCCATAACAAATATTTATTAATTTTATAATCTGAAAATAAAGCTACTTTATTTCAAAGAACATTTACATTCAGAAATGAAAAATCATAATTTTCTGAAACATTAATGGAGATATCAAAAATGTTTATATTCAGCGCCACTCAAAAAGTAAAAGCACAGAAAATAAAAATAAAGGAAAATGCTAAGAACTTACACAATTTAATCTCCTTTATCACTCCAAACTTACTCAAGGGGAAGAGTGACTCCTAACAACTTAGATGTTCTTTCATCAGTCCCTGGCATGCAGTAGGAGATCAATAAATATTTGCTGAATGAATAAATTTAATATTAAATGAAAACCTTCTCCCAAGAATCTCAACCACCATTCCAATCCCACTCACCAGAGGTAACAACAATGAAGTTTGGTGAATCTCTCTCTCCACACACCATAGCTATTTCCACTCAAAAAATACAGTGATTATCCTACTATAGTTCCATTTTATTCACTTTTTTTTTATAACTGCACAAACTTACCAATTTTCCAGATGCTTTCAGCAACCAAGATGTTGAATGAAAGGAAATAAAAGTACTAATAGTAATGGCTAACATGCATTGAGCATTGTTCTAAGTGCTTTATATATACTACACGTTAAAATTGCACAACTTTATAAGTAGGTACTATTACTTATGGCCCTCTTATAAAGAAATTTAAATATATTACTTTCCCAAGATTATAATGACTTGCCTAACGTTAGACAATAAGTGGCAGGGTCAGGATTTGAAGCCAGCAGTCTGTCTTGGGAACCTGTGTTCTTAATCATTACTGCCTCTGTGATGTTAAAAATACTAAAGATAAATTCTTACTTAACAACAGCTGACTGTGGTATATACCGAATGTAAACATAATAGGACACAATGTTTGGGTTTGTTTGGGTTTTTTTAACTATACCAGAACCTTGTACTGAGGATTGCCTTCAAAGCAACCATACCAATAGATTATGTGTTGTTTAGAGTCTGCCGTTAGTCATAAACATTTGCATTAGCAAAAAACGTATGAATTTCCTTCACATATATTTCATAAACTGAACAAGAAATCTAAGTGCCTTATTGTTACCTTCTTTTATGGCCAAAAGCAGCTTTTTTCAAGTTTTACTATCCATTTTGTTCATTAGACT
Organism: Phocoena phocoena; assembly: GCF_963924675.1. NCBI lineage: Eukaryota > Metazoa > Chordata > Mammalia > Artiodactyla > Phocoenidae > Phocoena > Phocoena phocoena. The sequence continues at coordinate 50,510,467 of NC_089223.1, forward strand.
CGCCACTAAATGATTTATGGTTATTAAAAACAAACAAACAAACTATATCCAGTCACACACACAAAAAGAACCTGAATCACATTTAAACAGTTACATAACTCAGATTCTAAACTCAGATCCAAGAGTGTTTTGAATAATGGCAGAATCTTTGGAATAAACGTATAGTCTCTCAAGGTAACTATTCTGAAAAGGACAATATTCAATTGTCTACTTAAGGTCAGTCTGTTAAAAATTAGTTATCATACTTAACTGGTTACTAATCTAGCAACCAGTTCATGTCAACCATCAGCAAAATAATAACTTATGCCCATACTGTCTATTCTGTCCCCAAGGCAGGAATTTGATAACTAGTATTCTAAGCTCTGTACAACATATCAAAATAGTGTTGCTGAGCCAAGTGAAGCATAAATTGTTTTATAACATTAGCCAATTTCCTAATTTACTCTTCTAATATAAAATTATTCCACTCTAGCTGACAGTAACAGCAAGGACAAAATGGCAGCTTTAGAAGATGCCTTATCTTTGAATGAATCTTATTAGTTTAAGCAAGGGATAATGGTAAAAACAGTGCATACACACACATATAAATATATTCAATATCACCAAAATACCACCACCATTTTGAAGTGATGCCAAGTAACATTAAAAGGTGATATGTTTCAGAAGATGGGTCAATCAAAAATCAGGTTTCACCTAACTCTGTTACTGAATCACTTTCTAGATCATGGTTTTGTTAAGTAAAACTTCCTTCTTGGAAAAATAAGCATCTCTGAGCTCCATGCAGTTCCACAGAACAGTAAAAATAACTTAAGTTTCTTTGTATACATAATTGCTAAGTAAATGGGAAACAGTCTTGCAAGATAACCCTTAACAAACAGTCTAATGAGTGAACATTAGAAAATTAAGTTTCCTGGCAACCTGTTAGGCATAATTATCTAACCAATCACTCTCCCATAAAAAAACAATTGGTATTATTCAATCTAATACTTAGAGAAGCCCCTGGGAGTTGGGTACCAGACTTTCTTATAGTAAAATAATTCTAAAAGTATTACCTTTTTGATTGCCTGTATTTATTCTGACAGCTCATTTTCTTCCCTCCCCAACATCTGTACACATAAAATCTCACTCAATAAAGTTTTTATTAATCAATTAATGCTTTTGCCCTGGCAATGCAAAAGACCTCTCATCAGCTCCTATCTTTTCCCAACCACTCATCATCAAGATTATGATGCTTGGATTAGAGGCAGAGCAGAGGAAAGAACCAAGTATATAATGACCTCATGTGGCAAAAGGCTACAATTACTGATTTCACTATAAAATAATCATGGACTTAAACTACTTTTGTTATTGGATTTTTATTTTCAAATTGCTATTTTAAATGGGCATGAAATACTAGACAGAGTTAGGGACGGGAAGAAAAATGACCCTAGATATAAAGAGCAGAAGTAAAACTAGAGTCGCTACTCACTAAAATAAAATGAAACCCCACTCTAGAGAGTCAAAATATCTGGGTTTTGTTTCAGCTTTAGTCTTTGTGGGATCTTGAGAAATCCCTCAGCCTCTCACATCTGTAAAACGGTAATAAATTTTGTCTACCACAGAGTCTAAGTTACAATGGTTAAGAAAGGATTTTAATATCTGATATTTGATGATTCTTTAATTCTATTTATAGTACTTGTTATTTTATACCTAAAATATTTTTAAGGTAATCATAAAAACATAAACCAAAAACTAAAGTACTGTTACCTAGTTTGACTTCTAATTGTCACCTTTTATATTCTAGTACAATGGACATTGATCTGTGTAGTACTTATTTTATTCTAGGCACAGAACTAAAATTAATGAATTCAAAGAGTAGCCATATTGATAATAATCTTCTTTGAGGATGGTCTTAATTCTTAAAAGAAACACTTTGATATTTATCAATTCAAAATCTGCCAAAACAGAACTTGGTGTTAATTTTTTGTGAAATCTCTGAACCAAACCCAAATCTTCATTCATACAAAATATTCTGAGAACATCAATATCACATTAAGAATTTATACCTCATTAAACATACAATTACAGAGCTGCAGTCACAGTAAGTTTTTAAAAGGTGGGGGAAAGGGAGTATGTAACAGAATCAAATTCAAATTACATACCTGTCCCTCACTTTATGTCTTTTATTACTGAAAAAAAAGCTGTCACTAATTAAAAAGCTTTAAGTGAAATATCTTCCATTAATTCTAATGGGGCACATTATATTATATGCTAAGATACCAAAAATGTATCGATTGAATAATAACAAGTTTACAAGAAATACACAATATAGATTGTGCATAAAATATATTGTAAACAAGGTTTACTGTACTTGCCAAGAAAGAAAATTTGATAATCAGTGATGGTTGGTGGAGGAGAGGAATAAAGAAATCATTCTTTGGAAGGTGAGTTCTGCTTTCTGTACTATTTTCCCCCACCAATCTTCCACCCTTTTGGGGACTAATGGTTATCTGGCATTCAAACTCCACTTAAAATTAAGTTATAACACAAAAAAACACCTTTAGGAAACTTCAAAACACATGGAAACGGCATCTACATATAACAGACGAGAGTTCTAAAAGATATAACTTTTTCACTCCTCTCATTTCACATACTTATGCAAAGCAAAATTACCTGATGTACAGTTCAAGTGTGTTCAAAATGATAATCTCTGTGTAGTATCAAGTAAATTATTATGTTTTTGTCTGAGCTGGAAATGTTTAAATATTGTTCTTTATTGCATACTTGTTTAGTATATTTTAGCGTAGGAAGAGTCTTTATACCCAAGGAGAAAAAAAAAAGGTGATTGTCTCAACAATGATATAATCATTTAAAAGATGTTATGGTAGAAAGTTATTACTGAACAGCTCTTATGGGGGAAGACTGTATTTAAACATTTTTGGCATTACTAATCTCAGTACTAATAAATTTTATAATTGATAACAACATTCCAAGGTACTACACAGAATAAGGAAAAAAATGAATTATATCAAACCTGCCTTCATTTTTCAATATTCTACTCTCTAACTGAAGATGAGGAAAAATGATTTCATTATACAAATAAATTCTTAAAAGGAGAAAAAGCTTATTAGGATAACCTCAAAAAGCACCCAAAGTGTTACTAAACCTAAGTAGCTCATACCTCTAGGAAATGCAAAATTACCCAACTTCAAGACTTAATATGAAGCTACAGTAGGGACTTCACTGTCAGTCCAGTGGTTAAGACTCCACGCTTCCACTGCAGGGGGCACAGGTTTGATCCCTGGTGGGGGAACTAAGATCCCACATGATGCGTATCATAGCCAAAAATAAAATAAAAAATAAAACAGAATAGAGAGCCTAGAAATAAAGCCACATAATTATAGTCAACTGATCTTTAACAAAGGAGCAAAGGCAATTCAATTAAAGCTAGTCTTTCAGCAAATGGTGCTGACCACTGGACTTCCACATGCAAAAAAATGAATCTAGATGCAAGATCGTACACTCTTCATAAAAATTAACTCAAAATGGATCATAGATCTAAAAATAAAATGCATTAATTATAAAACTCCTAGAGGATAACATAGGAGAAAACCTAGATGACCTTGGATACGGCGATGACGTTTCAGATACAACACAAGGCATGGGGCTTCCCAGGTGATTAAGAATCTGTCTGCCAATGCAGGGGACATGGGTTCGAGCCCTGGTCCAGGAAGATCCCACATGCTGCGGAGTAACTAAGCCCATGTGCCACAACTACTGAGTCTGCACTCTAGAGCCCACAAGCCACAACTACTGAGCCCACATGCCACAACTATTGAAGCCCACACACCTAGAACCCGTGCTTAGGAACAAGAGAAGCCACCGCAATGAGAAGCCCGCACACAGCAATGAAGAGTAGCCCCTACTCGCTGCAACTAGAGAAAGCCTGCACGCAGCAACAAAGACCTAACGCAGACAAAAATAAATTAATTAATTAAATTAAAAAACAAAACAAAACAAAAGGTATGATCCATGAAAGAAATCATTGATAAGCTGGACTTCATTAAAATTAAAAACTTCTGCTCGCAAAAGACAATGTCAAGAAAATAAGATAAACCATAGATAGGAGAAATATTTGCAAAAGACATATTTGATAAAGGACTATTACCTAAAACATACAAAGAACTCTTAAGCCTTAGTATTAAGAAAATGAACCCAATTAAAAAAAGACAAAAGACTTTAACAGACACTTCACCAAAGAAGATACACAGATGGAAAGACGGTTAACGTCATGTCATTAGGGAATTTCAAATTAAAATAAGATACAACATACCTATTAGAATGGCCAAAATCCAAACCACTGACAACAAATGCTGGCAAGGATGTAGAGCAACAAGCACTCTTAGTCATTGCTGGTGGAAAGGCAAAATGACACAACCATTTTGGTAGACAGTCTGGCAATTTCTCAGAAACCTAAACAAACTCTTACCATATGATCCAGCAGTTGCACTCCCTGGAATTTACTCAAATGAACTGAAAACTTATGTCCTCATAAAAACTTGTACACCGATGTTTAAAGTAGTTTTATTCATGACTGCCAAAACTTGGAAGCAACCAAGATGTCCCTCAGTAGGTGAGAGGATAAACTATGGTACATCCAGACAAGAGAATATTTTTCAGTGCTAAAAAGTAATGAACTATCAAGCCATGAGAAAACATGGAGGAAATTAACTGTAAATTACTAAGTGAAAGAAGCCACTGAAAAGGCTCCCTACTGAATGATTCCAACTCTACGACATTCTGAAAAAAGGCAAAACTATGGAGACAATAAAAAGATGAGTGATTGCCAGAGTTTAGGGGAGAGGAATGAACAGACACAGAGGATTTTCAGGGCAGGGAAGCTATTTTGTATGATACTACAATGGTGGTTACATGTCATTATTCATTTGTCAAAACCCACAGAAGATACAAGACTGCGTAAACCCTAATGCAAACTATGGACTTTGAGTGGTAATAATGTGTCAATGTGGGTTCATTGATTATAACAGACATACCACTCTGTTGGGGGATGTTGATATTGGAGGAGGCTGTGCAAGTATGGGGGCAGAGAGTATATGGGAACTCTGTACTTTCCACTCAATTCTCCTGTGAACCTAAAACTGTTCTAAAAAATGAAAATAAAAACTATTAAAAATAAGTTCTGTAGTTTAGTTAACAGTAGTATACCAAGTCAATTGCCTAGTCATGATAATACACTATTGTTAAGTAAAATGTTACCATGGGTGTACACAGGAACTCTAATAATTTTGCAACTTATGTGAATCTAAAATTATTTCCCCCCCAAAAGAATTTTTTTCAAAGGAAAGAGGTAGGGGCTTCCCTGGTGGCGCAGTGGTTGAGAATCCGCCTGCCAGTGCAGGGGACACGGGTTCAAGCCCTGGGAAGATCCCACACGCCGCGGAGCAACTAAGCCCGTGTACCGCAACTACTCAGCCTGCACTCTAGAGCCCGCGAGCCACAACTACTGAAGCCCGTGGACCTAGAGCTCATGCTCTGCAACAAGAGAAGCCACCACAATGAGAAGCCCGCGCAACTAGAGAAAGCCTGCATGCAGCAAGGAAGACCAATGCAGCCAAAAAATAAATAAAGAGGTAAGATTTTTCAAATGAGGAAGGCTATTATCTACCAGGATTTGTAAATACTTTAAGCAACTTATCTAGCATTTTTCTGTAGGTAATGAGATTTATACCTCTACGTAAAAAACACTTTGGGACTTCTTGTCTTTTAAAATATAACAGACCTGATTCCTAGGGGCTTGGTAAACACTGCTCTAAGTTTCAGGCATAAAAGATGAGAAAACTCTGAATGAAGGGATAAATCCTGTACAATTAATCACCTTCTTAGAAGAGTAAACTATAAAAAGTAGTACATATACTTTGAAGAAAGATGATCTGATAGGGGAGACAGGATTCAAGAGATAATGCAGACCACTAGGCTCAATACCCTTGTGCTCACCCAGTGGTACAGCTTTTATTTTAAGTCATAACAAATAATAATTTTTTAAGCTTCTTTTCAATTTTACAGATTTAAAAAGTCATTAAGCTAAACATTTTTAAAGGTTATGGAAAATCTCTGAAATATGTCTCCACTTAAAATAGACTCAATGTTAATTTATATAAGCCACTATCAATCTTTATATATTCATAATTTTCTCCAAAAGTAGAATAAATTTTAATTCTAAAAGAGATGCAATCATTTCAATGAGTGTAGCTCCATTAGAGTTCATGATATTTTTACTTATTTATTTAGCAAATATTTAATTTAGTAACAAATTCATTTATATCAAACAAAAACAAATCTATACAATATCATGAGACAATTTAAATATTTATGGTAATTACAGATTTGAAACAGTCTCTTTTTCAAAGATCAGTGCATCTAAACTGTTTAACTCACTAAATTATCATCTTTGAATATCAAGAAACCAAAAACAAGAAATGATATTTTAAAAAGGAACATGATAGTTTCAAAGTAAAAGTAACTCTTCCTCTCATTAAAAGCCACAGAATTTTTCTAAAATGTCAAGTAGAAAGGTTAAATACAAAGAAAACACACTGCACACTGCACACCTTAACTACACAAAGTTGAAAGAAATCTATACGTACAGACTTAAATCTATACATACAGACCTAAAATGAACCCATGCAGATTTTTTAAATTACAACTATTTTACCCCTTGCCTTCTTTATTAATATATGTATTTACTAACATATAATCAACAAAAAATGATAATGCTTTCAAGATATATAACATAAAGCAAGATCATTTTTATCAGTAATTTCTCTTAAAGGAGGGGGAAAATACTTCAGGTATAATCCAACAGAGAAGCAAAGCAAGCTATGAAGTGAAAAGTGATGATGATGTTCTCAAAGTAGAAATGTGTGACTTTTATTTACTTTTAAATAAAACTTTAAATAGTAGGCTGCCTAATTAATCGAGACAGTAGGGAAAGTAGGAGGCAGGAAATAAGAGCTGGGACTAACTAAACAGACTTAACTGCTATGAAGAAAATCTACCTTGTCTTCAGTTTCCCTTTTGACAGCTCACCAAGTATAAAGAAAGACTACTCATTCCCAGTATAGCATCAATAAAAAATAAAATGGAAGAATGTATCCCTCACTATGTCCCACTAACATTTTACCTATAAAAATGGGAAGAAATTAAGGAAAACTATAATTCCACCTCAAATGACTTAAAGACAATCATAGATTAAGCCAATCTTTTAAGTATAGTAGTAATACTCCATTCTAAAAGAATGGTCTGAGAAGGGAAAAAGCAGGTAGCTATTTAAGTTCCAAATGAATTCAATCTTTCTATTCATGTAATAATCTTCAGTTATCTTTTAAGTATAGAAACATTTTCTCTTTAATCCTACAAAATCCCATGCAAAAGATGAAGCCTCACTCATACCACAGATGTAGAAACAAAGGCAGGAAAAAGATTAAATGATTTATAAGTTATGCCATTACAAACCGGGAACAAAGTCTAACCTGCTTCTCTACAAATGTATTATAGACACATTAATAAATCAGTGAAGTAATTAAATACTAAACCTGGTCTTATCTTCCACATAAATTAAGGTAGAAGGGAAGGCACCTGATCAAAAGTATTTAAAATAAAACCTCATCATACTTTTTTCTAAGGATTCCTTAAATTCCACTTTTCAATTTTTAACAGGTACACTAATTTACACAGGACATCTTACTATTTACTATGTAACATTAAAGTCTGTAGTTAAGAAATTGGTCAGTGAGATGAGAAGCACCAGAAAAAAAAAAAAAAGTCAACCGGCTGAGGAGGATAATAGAGGAGAAAGACAGAAGGAGGCTGGGTCCTTTATGATGCAGCTTAGCCACTATAATGATTCTGGAACCACCTACCCCCAGACTTCTTGTTGTAAGGGATACTTAAATGTATTTCTTTTTTTAAAGCTCCAAAAAAGAAAAGAAGAAAAAAAAAAAAAGGAAAAAAGAAAAACTAGCTATAAACTTTTATATAGGATTCATTAAAAAAAATTTTTTTCTTGAAACAAAAATAGTTAAAAACTTGGGTTTAGAAGAGAGACTTGTATGAATATGGACCTATGAAGATACACAAAGCTGAAGTATGTGCAATCATTTGGCTGCCTGCAGTCTTCAGCAAGATCACAAAGTGCTCAAAAATTCTTTTACCTGAGGGGAGGAAAAAAATATTAATATAATTCCTTGGCTAATTTGAGATATCTAATATTCATTTTCAATTAAAAGTATCTACACAGTTGAAGACCTCAACTGTATAAGTAACTCTATCACAAAGCCATATCATTTAGTTTCAAAAGAAATATTAACAAATACTTCAGTATTAGAAGATGAATGACCTAAAATGTCATCACAGGAGTCATTAAATTTACATTTAAGATTGATACAGTTCTATAACAGCCATAACACTAATTTTGTTATCTCTTTATAATACCATAGACTACTGACATGTGCAGCTTTAGTACTGATAACATTAATAATTGCAACGGTTTAATAAGTCTAAAGGTCCTGATTATGTATGTAACCTATGTAACAGATTTATAATTTTTCTGAAGCACAAATCTGAATCATATATACACACTGTAATATTAGTATGTGAGGAAAGGTCATATAAGTAGCAAATGAACTTAGCCAACTGGCCAACGTCACAATTCAAGATACTGCTCTCTACGTATTCTAGGCTGCAGAGTAATTCTGAATAGACAAAAATTACCGCCTTGCAAAAATACCTGAGAAAGAAAGCAAACTTCTAGTAAAACTAATTAAACCAAAAATAAATAATAATATGAAATGGTGATTATTAATCAAAATACAGAAGTGTTAGATAAAATTAAAAAGTGGTTTTACAGATTCATCTAGTTAAAATGATGGCTGGCTGACTTAATTTTATTTATTTTATTTTAACAGTATCACAAATGAATTCTGTACTAGGTTTTTAAACATCATTAAATTAGTATGAAGAGATCACTTGAATTTTCCAGATATGCTTTTCTTTATATCATGGGAAAAACAACTATATGCTTCAGTAGTTATCTATAAATGGTGAGATTTTCAAAATTCTTGAGATACATCCCTTATAAATGTTAAATACCTATTATAGTAAACAGCAGACATTTTGTGACAGGAATAAAGAAAAATAAGATTTCTCTCAAAACTAAACAAACAACAAAAAAATGTGGCTTCTTCTTTAGCTCTTAGATCACTAAGTTAATTAACATGGATATAAGGATATTTGTTATACAAATCCCATTACTATTCTCTCTCAAGTGTTCATCAATAGGTTCTCTGCCAGTCCCTTTATGAATATGAGCACCACTCACTTTATAGAATATAGTCAACTTCCAAATCTATGGAGGATAGATCAACTCTGATTAGGACAATGACTCAATGATTAGGCAGTGCCAAGTTATCACTGACAAGGTCCCAAATAGAACTCAAAACTAAAAATCTTTAATCTCAAGACTCTAGTTAGTAGAAAAATGGATGAGATCCATATCCTACAGCTTCAAACATCTTCCATACTGAATTTAGTTGAAAAAGATTAATTTCACAAATAGTTTATTATTATCTAAAGATTGGTGGTATAGGGAAGAGGGGAAGAAAAGGGAACAAAGCAGAGGAGAGTGAGCAAGAACTTTTGTTAACGTGGTCACCCCTATAATACAGATAAAGAAACTAAAGGATAAAGAAGGTCCTAATTTTAGCTAAGGCTACAAAGCTAAAAGTTGAAGTTAAGATGAGAATCTAAACAGTCTAAATCCCTCTAAAGCTCTTAACTGTCTCTTAATATAACTTTATGTAATCTTTCCTTAGAAAATTGTTTTCTCACCAAGTTAGAACACTTCTTTAGACAAGACAAAACAAATATTATTTATAGTCTTTGTATAAATCTACCTTTTCAACCAGACTGTCATGTTTGTCTTTAAAGTCTTCATTAACATCCAGTGTTAAGATAGGCACTTCTTGTAGATAATCAAAGTTGGTTCTGTTTGAAAAGAGAGAGATGAACAAAATAATTAGAAAAAGCAACAAATAAAAGAGAAATACTAAAAAATTATTCTTATGTCTTCACTGGAAAACAAAATGTTATCAATCATTTTATATTAAAATTATCCTGCCAAGTACTTCATCTGGCAGTCCCTTCTTTCTCACCTAGATTTACTATACATGTCTAAAAATCTCAGGTATAAAATATATAAAGTTAGGCATTGTGAAATGTAATTCTCTTCAAAAACCAAAATCATACCATAAAGTAGGAATGTTTGCTTTTTCTTAGAACTTTGCTGCCTTTTTTTAAAAATACATTTATTTATTTATGGCTGCATTGGGTCTTCGTTGCTGCACAAGGGCTTTCTCTACTTGTGGAGAGCAGGGGCTACTCTTCATTGCAGAGCGTGGGCTTCTCATAGCGGTGGCTTCTCTTGTTGCGGAGCACAGGATCTAGGTGCGAGGGCTTCAGTAATTGTGGCGCATGGGCTTAGTTGCTCCACGGCATGTGGGATCTTCCCGGATCAGGGCTCGAACCTGTGTCCCCTGCATTGGCAGGTGGATTCTTAACCACTGCACCACCAAGGAAATCCAGGAATATTTGCATTTTATACATGAGAAAACTAAAGCCCAGGGAGGTCACTCTGAGGCTCAGAGACTGTCTAAGGTTGTATACTAATAAGTGAGATGCGTCTGAACCAAGATCTGACTAATGACAAAGTACAGTGATCTAAGAAACAAACTTGAAATATCTTAAAATTCTCTCTGAAAGAGTATAGGTATATCTCAGAGATACTGCAGGTTTGGTTCCAGACCACTGCAATAAAGTGAATATCAAAACAAAGCAAATATTGCAACAAAGCAAGTCACACAAATTTTTTGGTTTCCCCGTGCATACAAAAGTTACATTTACTCTATACTGCAGTCTATTAAGTGTGTAATAGCATTATGTCTAAAAAAAATGTACATACCTTAATTTAAAAATACGTTATTGCTAAAAAATGCTAACCATCATCTGAGCCTTTAGAGAGTCACATAATCTTTTTGCTGGTGAAGGGTTTAAAATATTGCAAGAATTTATAAAATGTGATGTAGAGACACAACATTAGGAAATGCTGTTGGAAAAATGGTGCCACCAGACTTGCTTGACATAGGGTTACCACAGACCTTCCATTTGTAAGAAATGCAGCATGTGTGAAGCACAATAAATTGAAGTGCTATACAACAAGGTATGCTTGTACCTAAATAATGTATACAGATATATTTCCTACTTTATCCCTTAATGTGAAATTCCATATATTATGCTGTAAATACTGCTGGGGGAGATTAGCTATAAAAACTTTAAGAAAATAGGATCCCATTGCAGTAAAAAGAATCAAAATCCATACTTAATTCTGGGAGATCCTACAATACTAATAAATAAAAATGGCTGAAAATGAAAAATTATACATGATTTGGATTAAAATTTGATAAAGGAGTTTAAAATGAATAGTAAATAAGAATAAGGAAGTCTTACTTTACTGTTCTATGCAGGAGCCAGCTTTCATGCTTATAGTGAAGCTTCTCTAAGTATTCAAGAGGAATGCCTTGTTCTTCATTTCTTCCCCGTAAATATATTCTATTCAAGCATTTCTAAAAGCAAGCAATAAGAAACAGGTAGGAGGAGTGGAGGAGGCAAGGAACAATTATTCTTGACAGCTGCCATTAAATTTTTCCTTAGTGTCTCTTTAGTTATGCTAGCCAAAATCTCTATTTATTTTCCCTAGGAAGTTGATCATTTTCCTCTCCTTGTTCTTTTCAACCATTTGGTAGCTCTAAACCAAGTGTTACTCTCAAAAATAAGTCAAAATATGTGTATAAACTTTTGGCATCCATACTTGAAATAAACTGTATAAAATAAGTTTAGTTAAAAATCAAATAATTTACCTGTGATAAACCATGATGGAAAAGAATATGAAAAAGAATATAAATGTGTAACTGAGTCACTCTGCAGTACAGCAGAATTTAAACACAACATTGTAAATCAACTATTCTTCAATAAAATTTTGTTAAAAATTTAAAAGTTCAGGGACTTCCCTGGTGACGCACTGGTTAAGAATCCTCCTGCCAGAGGAAGGAACACTCCCAAACTCATTCTATGAGGCCACCATCACCCTGATACCAAAACCAGACAAAGATACTACAAAAAAACAAAATTACAGACCAATATCACTGATGAATATAGATGCAAAAAACCTCAACAAAATACCAGCAAACAGAATCCAACAACACATTAAAAGGATCATACACCATGATCAAGTGGGATTTATCCCAGGGATGCAAGGATTCTTCAATATATGCAAATCATTGTGATACACCATATTAACAAATTGAAGAATAAAAACCATATGATCATCTCAATAGATGCAGAGAAAGCTTTTGACAAAATTCAACACCCATTTATGATAAAAACTCTCCAGAACGTGGGCATAGGGGGAACCTACCTCAACATAATAAAGGCCATATACGACAAACCCACAGCAAACATCATTCTCAACGGTGCAAAACTGAAAGCATTTCCTCTAAGATCAGGAACAAGACAAGGATGTCCACTCTCACCACTATTATTCAACATAGTTTTGGAAGTCCTAGCCACGGCAATCAGAGAAGAAAAAGAAATAAAAGGAATACAAATTGGAAAAGAAGAAGTAAAACTGTCACTGTTTGCAGATGACATGATACTATACATAGAGAATACTAAAAATGCCACCAGAAAACTACTAGAGCTAATCAATGAATTTGGTAAACTTGCAGGATACAAAATTAATGCACAGAAATCTCTTGCATTCCTATACACTAATGATGAAAAATCTGAAAGAGAAATTATGGAAACACTCCCATTTACCATTGCAACAAAGAGAATAAAATACCTAGGAATAAACCTACCTAGGGAAACAAAAGACCTATATGCAGAAAATTATAAGACACTGATGAAAGAAATTAAAGATGATACAAATAGATGGAGAGATATACCATGTTCTTGGATGGGAAGAATCAACATTGTGAAAATGACTCTACTACCCAAAGCAATCTACAGACTCGATGCAATCCCTATCAAACTACCACTGGCATTATTCACAGAACTAGAACAAAAATTTTCACAATTTGTATGGAAACACAAAAGACCCCGAAAAGCCAAAGCAATCTTGAGAAAGAAAAACGGAGCTGTTGGAATCAATCTCCCTGACTTCAGACTATACTGCAAAGCTACAATAATCAAGACAGTATGGTACTGGCACAAAAACAGAAAGATAGATCAATGAAACAGTATAGAAAGCCCAGAGATAAACCCATGCACATATGGTCACTTTATCTTTGATAAAGGAGGCAACAGTATACAATGGAGAAAAGACAGCCTCTTCAACAGTGGTGCTGGGAAAACTGTACAGCTACATGTAAAAGAATGAAATTAGAACACTCCCTAACACCATACACAAAAATAAACTCAAAATGGATTAAAGACCTAAACGTAAGACCAGACACTATAAAACTCTTAGAGGAAAACTTAGGCAGAACACTCTATGACATAAATCACAGCAAGATCCTTTTTGACCCACCTCCTAGAGAAATGGAAATAAAAATAAACAAATGGGACCTAATGAAACTTAAAAGCTTTTGCACAGCAAAGGAAACCGTAAACAAGACGAAAAGACAACGCTCAGAATGGGAGAAAATATTTGCAAATGAAGCAACTGACAAAGGATTAATCTCCAAAATTTACAAGCAGCTCATGCAGCTCACTATCAAAAAAACAAACAACCCAATCCAAAAATGGGCAGAAGACCTAAATAGACATTTCTTCAAAGAAGATATACAGATTGCCAACAAACACATGAAAGAATGCTCAACATCATTAATCATTAGAGAAATGCAAATCAAAACTACAATGCGATATCATCTCACACCAGTCAGAATGGCCATCATCAAAAAATCTACAAACAATAAATACTGGAGACGGTGTGGAGAAAAGGGAACCCTTATATACTGTTGGTAGGAATGTAAATTGATACACTATGGAGAACAGTATGGAGGTCCCTTAAAATCTAAAAATAGAACTACCATATGACCCAGCAATCCCACTACTGGGCATATACCCTGAGAAAACCATAATTCAAAAAGAGTCATGTACCACAATGTTCATTGCAGCTCTATTTACAATAGCCAGGACATGGAAGCAACCTAAGTGTCCATCGACAGATCAGTGGATAAAGAAGATGTGGCACCTATATACAATGGAATATTACTCAGCCATAAAAAGAAACGAAATTGAGTTATTTGTAGTGAGGTGGATGGATCTAGAGTCTGTCATACAGAGTGAAGTAAGTCAGAAAGAGAAAAACAAATACTGTATGCTAACACATATATATATGGAATCTTAAAAAAAATGGTCATGAAGAACCTAGGGGCAAGAGGGGAATAAAGGCCCAGACCTACTAGAAAATGGACTTGAGGACACGGGCAGGGGGAAGAGTAAGCTGGGACAAAGTGTGAGAGTGGTAGTATATATATGGACATATAAACACTACCAAATGTAAAATAGATAGCTAGTGAGAAGCAGTCGCATAGCACAGGGAGATTAGCTCGGTGCTTTGTGACCAGCTAGAAGGGTGGGATAGGGAGGGTGGGAGGGAGGGAGATGCAAGAGGGAAGATATATGGGGACATATGTATATGTATAACTGATTCACTTTGTTATAAATCAGAAACTAACACACCATTGTAAAGCAATTATACTCCAATAAAAATGTTAAAAAAAAAAAAAGAGTAAACCAAAAAAAAAAAAAAGAAGAGCCAGGCAATACAGGATCCACAAGAGATAAGTGAATAGGTGTCTCAAGAGGATAAGAATAAAAAATCCAAAAACAGCAAATTTGAAACAGAATGGCAGAACAACCAGCCCAGGTTGGAGCATGGAGCTTTGAGGTTTTGAGTCATTCCAGGAGATTTGAGGCAGTAGGTTATGTAGTATAAGGAACTGGAGCTGATCTTCCTGAAGAAAACAAAGAGTCTTGAGAGGTTGTGCCTTCATTAAAAGAGAGCTAGTAAAATTCCATCCACAAGCCCGAGTGAGAGAGAGAGTCTGAAAACATTTCAAGACAATGACTTGAAAATAAATAATTCACCAGTGAGAACCTGAAATCACAGGCCTCAGACACATGTAGCATTGGGGTGCTAATTCACACAACTGACACTGCATGTGAATCTTCAAGATGAGGAATTACTATCGAACTGTTCCATACCCTTGAGGCTCTTATCTCTAAAGACCATGGGAAAAATAGAAATGAGTTAAAATGGGATAGACTGTAACAAAGAGTGGTAACCAGAATAGAATGTTTTTTAGTTTTGTTTTTTTAATAAATTTATTTGTTTAAAAATATTTTAAAAATAAAATAAAGTTTTGTGTTAGACTTTAACATATTGACTATGAATGTTTCTAGCATAATGAAATTATTAGTATTCTTCATGTTTTCTTCTATATTTGTATTTACTATTTTCATAATTAAAAACAAAAATTCTTTTCAAAAATAAAAGTGAATTTCAAAATTATTATTGTTAAATTCTGGCTTACTTGACATTAGAAGAGGAAAAAAATCATCTCTTGGAATCAGAAACCTAGTTTCTTTGAAAATTCAGCTTCAATAGCAATACGGTATTCTTTCAGGCTAGAAGTCATGGCATTTACATTCACCAGAGCCTACTTTGTGACTTAGGGAAGAAACAGGAATAAAAAACAGAGAAAAACGGGGATGCAAGCACCAAAACCAGAAATTCCTTAACAAATGTAAGTTCTTATTTAGGTTACTTTTATGAAAGGCATCTATCTACTTGGTCTTCCTGGATTCATAACATAATTTCATATGTAAACAAGAATAGCTATTTACAACCTATGACAAAAGGCACATTTTCAAGCTTCCTTAACTGAAAATGGCAAGGGTCCTCTAAGGCTCTTCTCAACTACAGCTGCTACTGCCCACCCATTCCAAGCCACAAACAACCATAAAGGATTTCTTGAAATGGACCTCCACCAACTTGGCCAGTCCTTCAGCAAACATTTACTGATCTCCCACTATGTACCCAGGCCCTATTCTAGGCACTGGAAATTCAACAGTAATTAAAATACCCAAACTTCCACCTCATGAAGCCTACATTCTAGGGGTTGCTTTAGAAAGTTTCTTAATGCAGCTGTGATAGATGACAGACCCTGAGAAAGTCAGGAAGAAATAATGAAGAACAGAACTGAGGAAGAACAGAGAAGGGGCCTAAAAGAGCAACTTCCAAATGTGGGCTTACAGTTTGCTTAGAAAAAAAGAATGTTTCTATCTACACAGTTATGAGTGTCTAATTTGGAGGTGGGGAGTAGAGTTAAACTAAATCGCCTTCATTGCATACCACTGAAAGGATTTCTAAATATTATTCTGAAATGTCAATGGACAAAACAAATTTTTATTGTTTCTCACCTCTGGAGTGGCTCGAAGATAAATGATTCCATCCAGTTCAAGGCTTTGGCCAAACTGGTTATTCATCCAGTCATGCCAGTCTTGATAAATGGTCCACTCTGTTTCATTCATGCAGTCAGATTCATACAAATTAGATGCAAAAATATACCTGAAAGAGAGTCTATATCAACACATAAATTCTTTCCAAAAAGCACAAAGAAAAAACGGATCTACTAAATGGACATGAAACATTCTCCTAAACCCATGGATAATGCCTTGGTTAGCAGAAAAAAACAACAGAAGAAAACAACACATTATCTCCAACTATAGAAAATATGTACTTGGCCAGTGGTTCCCAAAAATTTGGTGTGAGAACCCCTGGTGGTCCCCAAGACCCTTCTAGGGGTTCTGTGAGAGACCAGATTACTTTATATACTGTACTTCAACCAAAAGCTTACAACTGCTTAAAAGCAGAAGCACAAATGAGAATACAGCTGACTTCTATTAAGTCAGACACTGAAGAGATCTGCAAAGTTTCAAACAATGCTACTCTTCTCCCTAATTTTTTGTTGTGAAAGATATAATTTTCACATCTTTCTTATGTTTATATGTAATGGATTTATTATTACTAACTTCAAATAAGTTAATAAATCTTTTTTATATTTCTCAACCTTAATATCTAATAACATAAATATCAGTAAGACACGAAGCTCTTTGGGCTCCTTAATAATTATTAAGAATGTAAGGGGTCCTAAAGTTTGAGAACCTCAGATCTAACTCTAGTAAAACAATCCTTACATAATAAGCAGGGTAATTCTAAGCCTCCCTTAGAGATATATGATCTCCTAGCTCCAGGTGCAAGTCTAGAATACAGATCCAGATTTAACCAGAGCAGATAAGAATTTTAAGAGGGTTGGAAGAAAAAAAACTTCTCTGCAAATTTGAATGAGATGAGATGGCCACTATACCAGTTTCTATGGCAGCTAGCAATTATGCTAGAACTTCCCTAATGGCATTAGTACCAAACTGCTGAAGGTATTAAATGTCATTTTCCATCTCAAATCTCCAACTCAGCCTCTCTTATTACTTTGATTCCCAGGAAACAGGAAAAAAAAGTCCACTTCTAAGCCAAGATTCCAAACTGACAAGTACAGTCATTTATATATACCTGTCACTATACACAGATCGTTCAAAAAATAATACAGGTTTCTCTGCATCTTTGAGCTTGCCATTGAGAGCAGCAAGCTGAGCTCGTATTCGACTGAGGCAGGCATATGACTGGAAGGTGAAAGACCACCGTTCAGGTTTCTCATACATCATCTGAAGAACATTCCCACCACTTTTCTGAGACGTTGTCAGTTCCTATTTTGAATTTGAAAAAGGAAACAAAAAGCAATGATCAATAGGGCTATTTTAATGTTTATTAAGTTAAAAAAATTGGATAAATAAAAAAACCAAACAACCCAATTTAAAAAATGGGTAGAAGACCTTTATATACATTTTTCCAAAGATATACAGATGGCTAATAGGCATATGAAAATATGCTCAACATTGCTAATTTAAAGAAACACAAATCAAGACAATGAGATATTCACACCTGCCTCTGAACACAGTGAAATTACTTACTGCTGTTACAAAATATCAGAAAAGTTTACTAGTAACACTGCTTTGTTCAGATTTCTAGCCTAGCACCTTCCCTGGACAGAGTACAATGTGTTTAAGTAATTAAACAGGCAAAGCCATCTTAGGTCCCTTCCAGTATTCCTATCACACTGAAAAACTCCTGAGATACCTTGATGGTATCTACTTGCTATTCTCTCTCCAACCACAGCATCCACTTTTCTATATTCTGTAAAGCCAATTTCCTGTTATTAGATTTTTATATAATCTGATTAAAGTCGTTTATGTTAGGGAATATCTGATTTAAACCATGAATTTTTTTTAAAGAGGCTTGGTATCCTCAATGAATCACTTGCAAAAAATATAGAAAATAATTGTGAGCATCTATCCATTGCCACTTCACTACTACAGGCCAAAGTCAGCAAATTCGAAGCTTCCCAATCAAAAAAAAAAGGGGGAGGGTGGGGGTAAAGAGAAAGAAGCCACTGAAATTTCTTCCTTTTTTTATTTTATAAATTTATTTATTTATTTTTGGCTTCACTGGGTCTTCGTTGCTGAGTGCAGGCTTTCTCTAGTTGTGGTGAGCGGGGTTTACTCTTCATTGCGGTACATGGGCTTCTCGTTGCAGCGGCTTCTCTTGCTGTGGAGCACAGGCTCTAGGCGCACGGGCTTCAGTAGTTGCAGCACGCAGGCTCAGGAGTTGTGGCTCGTGGGCTCTAGAGCACAGGCTCAGTAGTTGTGGCGCACGGGCTTCGTCGCCCCACAGCATGTGGGATCTTCCCGGACCAGGGGTCGAACCCGTGTCTCCTGCATTGGCAGGCGGATTCTTAACCACTGCGCCACCAGGGAAGTTCCTAAAATTTCTTCCTTTGAGTGACAGTATTTTCTTTCTTTTTAAATTAAAATTGATTGCACAGTAATAGAATACATTAGAATACTTTTGATATTAGAGTTGTCAGATTAAGAAAGAAAAAACAAGGGACTTCCCTGACGATCCAGTGGTTAAGACTCCACACTCCCAATGCAGGGGACATGGGTTCGATCCCTGGTCAGAGAACTAAGATCCATCCCATGTGCTGCGTGGCCAAATAAAATAAAAATTTAAAAAAAGAAAGAAAGAAAAAACAAAACCCAGAACCCAGGGATGCTTCATCATCTTTTCTATGTCAAGCTATATAAAGAGTCCCCTAACAGTTATACAGTCTTTAATCTTGTTTTCTAACTTTCAAGGAATAAAATATGACTGCCTAATTCCTATTCTCAATCCTAGTTCAAATACCCCTGAACACTTCCTGAAAGTTCATGCTCAAGGTAGGTGGTTTTCCTCTGAGGAAAAAAAAAAAAATCCAGAAGTGTAAACATTACAACGGACCTCAGTTTCAGTTAAGAACTAAAAACCACACAAACACATGGCACTTTGAGGCAGAATTTAAATTTCATACCACAAACCACATAATTAAGTGAAACTTCTCAAAACTGGAAAAAAAAAGCATAAAATGGCAAGAGGCTAACAGTCAACAATAGGGCTGTTTAGAAATACTGAGCAGATGATGAACTGAAATAAGGGTAAAGTAACTGCCTTCCCAAACTGCTTAAAGAATAAATTTAATTTTATTAGAGTTTCAAGGGCCTTTGTTAATTTAATTATAAACTGACTTTCCACTTATTCATCATCATCCAGGGAGAAAATGTTTCATACAAGTGAATTTTTCCAGCTAAATGAAGTATATCAACTCAACCAAAACTTTCGTGTAGTTATTTTTATAAAGAGGACAGTAGTGTCTATTTTATTTTCCTACCCTAGTAAGCATAGCATTTTGGAAATTACTCTTAGTAACAGAGACAACTTTATGAACACTGACTGCTGGATTTATAAGAGAACTTAGCTAAAGAGCACAAGCTGCTATTCCACACATTAAAAAAAATTAATTTTTAAAAATTTAAGAAAATATATCAGGCAGAGAAAGACTAGTATGAAAAGATATATGTACCCTTAGGTTCATTGCAGCATTATTTACAATAGCCAAAATATGGAAACAACCTAAGTGTCTGTACGCAGATGAATGGATAAAGATGTGGTGTATGTATACAATGGAATACTACTTGGCCATAAAAGAGAACAAAATCTTGCCATTTGAAACAACATTAATGGAACTTAAGGGTATTATGCTAAGTGAAACAGGTCAGACAGAGAAAGACAAATACCACATGATATCATTTACATGTGGAATCAAACAAACAAAACCAAATCCCCAGCCTCACAGGTCTAGATGGGGGGTTGCCAGAGTGGAGGGAGGTAGGGGATGTGGGGTGAAATGGGTAAAGGGGATCAAGAAGTACAAATTTCCAGTTATAAAATAAATAAGCACAGCATGTGGGATAGAGTCAATGATATTGTATCAACTTAGTATGGTGACAGACAGTACCTAGACTTCCTGTGGTGATCATTTTTACAATGTATACAAATGTTGAATCACTATATTGGACACCTGAAACTAATACAATATTATATGTCAATTATAGCTCAATAAAATATATGTAAATATTAAATACATAATATTAAATTATTAATTATCAAATAATCAAAAAATATACATTAAAAAGTTTTTTTACTTGACACTAAAAGAGGGGCAGAGGTGTAGTGGTATTTACGTATACATGGAATTCTCTGCAGTATAAATGTTAATTCAAAACACAAAATTTAAGTCTTGGATTAGTCTGCTCTATCCCTGGTTGCATTATCTGTAGCTTACTTAGCATATTTTCAAAAAAGAATGTGCTTAGGAATGTGAACACAAAGGCCATATTTAAGTTTTCTTAAAAGTTTATTTTTTATGTCTTAGATTTAGAAAATAAAGAATTTTCGTTGAAGAACTAGTAAGTTCATTACACAAAATATCCCTTCATTAAGAAAATATACTTCAATTTTAATGATAATTATAATAATATCTACTGTTTATTATTTATTTTATGCCAGGGACTACATAAAAAGTTTTACATACATTATCTCAACCCTATGAAATAGTCATTACTGACACTATTTTATAAATTTTAAAAATGGGGCTCAAAAAGGTTGAATAACTCATTAATATCAATATATCTGGTAAGCAGCAAAACTAGGATTCAAGCCTAAGACTGACAATAAAGCCATATTCTTTCCAAAATGTTGATCTGCTATTGAATACTGAAGTTATATCATATCTATAAAGCAAGTAATACTTAATTTGATTTCTTGAAGGGGCTATTCAGATACTATGTGGATAATTAACTGGTGCTGGTACTCTGTATTTTAATTATGTTATCTTAGACATGGATAACTTTACATAATTATACAATGGAGAATTCACTAATGACATAAATACAAATTCACTAGTGAAAATACATCTGAGTTATTTTTATAAATAAAACTAACCGTGAAAAAAAATTTTTTGTCTTTATCATTATCTGGGCTTACTATTTCAGGTTGTCTTTGGTGCACAAATACCTATTACCAAAATAACCATCAACTTTATTTTGTTTTGTTTTGTGTCTGGCTGCGCCCCAAGGCTTGTGGGATGTTAGCTCCCTGACTAGGGATCGAACCCGTGCCCCCTGCAATGGAAGAGCGGAGTCCTAACCACTTGAACCACCAGAGAATCCCCTAAAATAACCCATTAACTTTAAAATAAACTTCAACAACTTCTACACTGATTAATTAAACATGGCACTTTTGAGTTTAAGTTACATTAACAAATATATTTAAAGTACTTCTATTTAGAAATTGCGTGTGATAGATACTACTATGTGTTCCCTAAAATCAGGTTGTTTTTCTTCCTGGACACACAGCTAGGCTTTATTTCCCAGTCTCCCTTGTAATTAACTACAGCCAGAAGACTCAGTTCCAGCCAGTGGAAGTAGGGCAGAAGCAATGTTTATCATGTCCAGGCTGGACCCATAAAAACCTCTCAAAAGCGATGATTCTTTCTTTATTCATCAACTGGAAGCAAAAGACACCAAGTCCCTAGAGCAGCGGTTTTCAACTTCAACTCCAGGGCAGGGGTACCAAAGTATGATCCCCATAACAGCAGCATCAACCTCACTTGGGAACTTGAGAGAAATGCACATTTTCAACACCCCACTGCCAGACCTATTAAATCAGAAACTGGGGTCGAGGGCCAAGTCTTTGTTTTAACAAGTCCTCCAGGTGACTCTGCTGAACACTAAAGTTTGAAGCACTGTCCTAGAGGTTAGATGAGCCACACATTAGAAGGGGTCTAGGTCTCTGAGTGACAGCATGGTATGCCATCCACTCAATACCATATTGTACTGTACACTGCCTGAGAAATGAAATTTGATCATCTTAAACCACAGAGACTTTACTATAGCAGCAAGTATTACCTTAAATTTACCTGATACGGACTTCCTTGGTGGTGCAGTGGTTAAGAATGCACCACAACTACTGAGCCTGCGCTCTAGAGCCCACGAGCCACAACAACTGAAGCCTGTGCTCCCACAACAAGAGAAGCCACCACAATGAGAAGCCCACGCACCATAATGAAGAGGAGCCCCTGCTCACCATAACTAGAGAAAGTCCCCAAGCAGCAACGAAGACCCAATGCAGCCAAAAATAAATATTAAATTTAAAAAAAAGAATGACTTATCAAAAAATATGCTGTTGTTTCACAGATAAGTATATTTTATACCTTCTTTCACAGAGTTACTAATTTTTCAGTGACTTCTTAGTGGTAAGAAGTGTTAGATAAAAGTAAAATAGCATTTCACAGTAAATAACAAAGATCTCCCAAAAGAATTCAGCTCACTGAGAGAAACAGACTAAAAATATCTTCCTAACAGTCTGCAGACCTCAAAAAATAGGCTAAAAGAAAGCAATTAAATCAAAGCTTTGGGCTTAAATAATAACATAAATCACCAAATAAAGCACACTGTTATTTGAAATAAATCTTTAATACAAAGACTGATAATCATCTGGGTCATATGATTTAAAGATACTCTTTCCATGGGAGGAGAAGGGAGGGGAGACTACATAATCTTCCTAGGTACTTTCTCCCTCTTTATTTTGCTATAATTGGTGGGAGCTCATGGATAGTATAGCAACATTTCAGCCACTAGGTGGCAGGTAAAAAACAAAACCAGCTAAACATGCAGGTGCAAATTAAATTACTGACTAGGGGAAGAGATCAAAGGTACCAGCAGCCCAACTCTTCCCATCCCAGTGTTACTGCCAAGAAGTGTGATTAAATGGAGAACATTCGAAGTAGGACTGGCCTTACCAGAGTTGGGTCTGAAGACAGTCTACTTCTCACTATTGACAGCATGCTAAGAAAGCTTAGATTTGGATAGTGGTTCACACTATAATCCCAAGGAATAGGTCAGGGATGGGTCTGGGGAAGAAGGGCCCCAGGATGAGGGAAGAAATTCCATTTCTTGAGGTCCAGGAAAAAAGAAAATATCCAAAGATACTGAGAACCCACCCACTCATTACTACCCTCACACTCCGCTACCTTATCCCCAAAATACTATCCCCACAATCTGAAACTCCACCTAAGTAGAGAGGATTAACAACATAGTAGCCTTTAATACACACACAAAATTAAAACTATCCTCCAAGAATGTACACAAATATACAAAATCCAATGAAGGTTACCAAATTGTAACATGGTGGAGACATGACTGGATTACAGGAAACTGATGAAAGTATATGTTAACGAAAGTATATGTTAACAATAATAGTAGGTTCACTTGCATGGTAGTTATAAAGAAAGTTTGGAATTTTGACTCTAGTACACAGGAAGAAAATGCTCCAGCCCATAAACATGAATATCAGATCCATGAAGCCAATTCTTAAAATGGAGACAGATGCATCAATGCATCTTAGTGTGATGACATCAGTCATTAAGATAATATAACTAATTCCCCTGAGCTCTGATTCTAAGCTTAATAGACAACCTTCTTATTATAAATTGGCTTCCCATGTATATTAATGCAATGTTTTCAACCTCTCCTCTCCAACATAACTAAAGGGTTCAATACACTCCTAACACTAACAGTGATTCACTAGGGCAGTCATTTTTAACCAGGAGGCATCCCACATATTTAAATTCCCAAGGGATTTTTTGTTGTTTGAAAAAGCACCAAATCCTTGAGATCTTATAAGTTCCTTCTACTAGGCCTATATAGAGAATGGGTTGACCTACATCAATGAATCTGATAATTACATTTCTCTCTGCAAATTAAAATTTTTGACATTATAGTTTTTATATATGTTCCTGTGTGCTTGGTTAATATAAGGTACACTGGGAATTCCCTGGCGGTCCAGTGGTTAGGACTCTGCGCTTCCATTGCAGGAG
The DNA here is from genome assembly GCF_963924675.1 of Phocoena phocoena. Lineage (NCBI taxonomy): Eukaryota > Metazoa > Chordata > Mammalia > Artiodactyla > Phocoenidae > Phocoena > Phocoena phocoena. The sequence goes on from NC_089223.1 coordinate 50,534,952, forward strand.
GCACAGGTTCAATCCTTGGTGGTCGGGGAACTAAGCCATGCAGTGCAACAAAAAAAAAAAAAAAAAAAAAGTAAGGTACACTGAGAGGCAGAAACATTTAATGTGCCAACAAACCAGTTATACATGTTTAATACGAGTTAGAAGCTATGATATTAAAACTAGAATGGACCTTAAATGAAGGTCACCTAATCCAATCTAGTCTAACATTCCCCCAATAAAAGAGTTCCTTCAGTTCCTTCTGTATTTCTCACATTGGTTTAATTTGGCTACTTTCTACCTAACCCCTGAGAATGACTGCACTGACAGCTGACCCCAGAAATGAGGGGGAGAAAGATTATTTTTAGAACACAGGTCTCTCATTTCTAAATGTAAGCAAACTTGAATAGGGCACTTTGAAAGAGGCCACAAGACATACTTTAAGAGGTAAAAATGCAGGGTGAGGGAAGACAGAAGATCCAAAGGAAAATGGGCAAAAGGACCTGAAAAGGGACTTTACAAAAGAAATCCAAATGGCAAATAAATTAATTAATTAAAGGAGCACCATCTCATTAGCAATCAGGAAAATATAAATTTAAACATAAAAGATATTAAATGTTCAACAGAATGATAAAATTTAGGAAGCTGGACAATACTAAATACTGGCAAAGGGGTGAACCATTGACAGCTTCAGTACACTGTGGGGAATGTAAACTGGTAAAACCACTTCAGAAAACAGGAATCAAACACATACCCACCACCCAGTAATTTTACTTCTTATTCCAAGAGAAACTCTTGCATGTGTACACCAGGATTCATATTCCTAACAGGGCTGTTTTTACAGCAACTAAAGTAGGAACCGCTCAAAAACTGATCAAAGGTATAGAATGGACAAACAGTGATATATGAACACAATTGAATACCATATGGCAATGAAAATGAACAAGCTATAGCTGCATGCAACAATATAGACAAATTTCACAAACTTATTAAGCAAAATAAGCAAGAGGAAAAGGAATGCAAACAGATGATTTCATTTATACAACATTAAAAAACAGACAAAACATTATGTTTCTTAGAGATATGTTCATGTACATAAAATTTTTAGAAAGCAGAAAAATTATTATCACAAGAATTATTTTATGTGAGTGATTACCCCTAGCGGAGTTATTACCCTTGGGAAGGAGATACTGTGACCTGAGAAGAACAAACAGGGACTTCTTGAACGAGAAAGTAATGGTCTATTTCTTGACCTGGGTGATGGTTACAAAGATGATAGCCTTCAAATTGTTCTTTAAACTGTACATAGTTTATATACTTTTCTATAGTTATATCATATGTCAATAAAAAATGTTGAAAGAAGCAAATAAATTTACCCACTTTAAAACTCTACTTAAGGCTAACTCTGCCCTTCCTCAAAGACCAGACTGAAATATCAATTTCTTAAGAAGATGGAGTCCATATGGGAAGGAAGTCCCTTCAGGGTTTAGTCCTAGATTATTCAAAGGATTGGGGTGTAGTGAGCTGGGTCCCAGACCTAAAGTTAACTATGTTTGGCCAACAGGTATTTGAGAAAATACTTTTGGTTATTAAAAACCAGTGTCCCCAAAGTCTGCAGAGTACCTTGGCTGGTGACTCCTCCTTGTATATATGATTTACATTTTAAATATTCAATTATTATTCCTAGATTCCCTAGACCAAAAGCTAAACTTTTAAAATGAGACTTTTTTTTCAAAACCTCTCTGTCCTCCTCAGACCTAACAAAGTAAGTTTCTAGCACACATTTCCATTTTTCCATTTCTGCTATGCTGCTTTCAATTTCAATTCTCATTTCTCCAGAAATAAAAATCTTAGCAATCAAATCTCTCTTCATACACATACAGTAAAGTTTGCTGTAAAGAATGGAATTTAACGATTATGCCCTCTTTCTCATTTGTAGTGTAGGATGGAAAGTTCTGGGAAATTGAAACTTGTGTCCAGGGTGAAAGTCCAACACGAACGAAAGTACAAAAATAATGGCTGTCTCTAAGACAAAAGTCCTGAAAAATAAACTAGTAAAATTCAGCTATTGGGTAGCTGTTTTTGCTTTTCTTATTTACCTATTTTTAAACAAAATGTAAAAAGCCATGCAAGAAATTTAACTTAAAATTAGATTTTTTTAAAACGTTTTAATTGGGCTTTCCTAGTGGCGCAGTGGTTGAGAATCTGCCTTCTAATGCAGGGGACACGGGTTCGATCCCTGGTCTGGGAGGATCCCACATGCCGCGGAGCAACTAGGCCCGTGAGCCACAACTACTGAGCTTGCGCGTCTGGAGCCTGTGCTCCGCAACAAGAGAGGCCGTGATAGCGAGAGGCCCGCGCACCGCGATGAAGAGTGCCCCCTGCTTGCCACAACCAGAGAAAGCCCTCGCACAGAAACGAAGACCCAACACAGCAAAAATTAATTAATTAATTAATAAACTCCTACCCCCAACATCTTCTTTAAAAAAAAAAAAGTTTTAATTAATTTTTAAAAACTTTTAAAATTCTACTTAGATGCAATGGAGTGCATAATCTTAAGTGCATAGTTCAATGCGTGTTATACATATATATATACTTCCACATAACTACTGCCCAAATAAAGATACAGACTTAGAGCTATATTTGAAAGTTTGTTTGTTTGCTTTTTTTTAATTTATTTATTTTTGGCTGCATGGGGTCTTTGTTGCTGCGTGCGGACTTTCTCTAGTTGTGGCGAGCGGGGTCTGCTCTTCATTGCAGTGTGCGGGCTTCTCACTCCAGTGGTTTCTCTTGCTGTGGAGCATAGGCTCTAGGCACACGGGCTCAGTAGTTGTGGCTTGCGGGCTCCAGAGTGCAGGCTCAGTAGTTGTGGTGCACAGGCTTCGTTGCTCCATGGCATGTGGAATCGTCCAGGACCAGGGCTTGAACCCGTGTTCCCTGCACCGGCAGGAGGATTCTTAACCACTGTGCCACCAGGGAAGCCCTATATTTGAAAGTTTTATTGCAAAAGGAAAAAAAACAAAACAAAAAAAATCCAAGAATACAACTGTTCTCTAAATCAAAAATTTTTATTTTATTAAATAAAGTTTATTTTCATACCTCAAATTCATCCTGAGTACTCTGAACATTGCACCACCTGGCAACAGGTTCAGGAACCACTTCCCAATCCTCACAGACTTGTTTAAGGATATTCACAAATGTTGACTTCCCAGCAGCTGTTGTGAGAGGAAAAGTGAAACTGAGGAAGGAAATTTATCAGGAAAAAAATGCCAAGACAGCCATCAGCTTTTACAAAATTTATAATAGCAAACAATACAAAAAAGAAAAGCAGTCGATTTTCTAAACTTTCTCTTTTAGACTTTATTTAAATGAAAAGGAAAAGGATCCCTGCCCACCTGTATTAAGCTCCTTTGTGTGTTACTGTTTTTAGTTTACCAAAGCCATGGAACAGAATTTTAAACATTCTAGGGAATTCCCTGGAGGTCCAGTGATTAGAACTTTGCACTTCCAATTCAGGGGGGATGGGTCCCATCCCTGGTCTGGTCCAGGAACTAAGATCCCGCAAGCCGCTCAGCGCGGCCAAAAAAAAAAGTAAAAATTCTAGTCCTAGACTTACTTTCCTTAACAAAACAGAGATAACTGGAAAGTGGTTAAGGCTATTATCCCACTTAATTAGGTATGTAATTTTGGGCAAGTCACTGAACCTCTCAGAACCTGTTTCCTCATAATACAATGGAGACTGTAATAATAATACCCTCCTCATGGAAACTGCTGTGATAAATAAGTAAACTATCACAACAGTGACAGTCATTCCAGGCTCTTGCATTTTCAAAATTTTCCTCTCTACTGGCTCTATTTGTTCAGTTTCCAAACAAACTCAGGTTTTTCCTATCTAAAACCAATCTAGAAACAACCAAATAAACCACAAAATTAATATAAAGATGCATCCAGGGAATTCCCTGGTGGTCCAGTAGTTAGGACTCTGAGCTCTCACTGCCGAGGGCCAGGGTTCAATCCCTGGTCGGGGAAGTAAGATTCAACAAGCCAAGCAGTGTGGCCAGAAAAAAAAAAAAAAAAAAAAAGCATCCAATTCCCAGAGTTTTAGGATGGGAAATAATATGATTATTATTATATGACACTAATTATCATATGACACTATGGCTAACAGAAATTATAAAAATATTTTTGCAAAACACTTCCTACAAGCAATAGCCATGTTTTTTCTGCTTCACTTTTATGGTTCTGTGCACTCTATCAAACTCCTTAAAAAAAAAAAAAAAAGTTGTATAGACTTTACTTCTCCCTGATCATTCACTAGTTTCTGAGATATCTAGAAGGAAAAAAAGAAAACAGTTTGGGTGTAACTAAGACATTATATTCACTATTTTAAAATTATCTGGGAGGGCTTCCCTGGTGGCGCAGTGGTTGAGAGTCCGCCTGCCGATGCAGGGGACACGGGTTCGTGCCCCAGTCCAGGAAGATCCCACATGACGCGAAGCGGCTAGGCCCGTGGGCCATGGCCGCTGAGCCTGTGCGTCCAGAGCCTGTGCTCCGTGGGAGAGGCCACAACAGTAAGAGGCCCGTGTACCGGGGAAAAAAAATATCTGGGAATTCATTCAATTTAATAGTAGGGAAAGTCTTGACCTAGAATTTGACAGGGTTTAACAATACTCTTAATGACCACCACACCCTTCCTATCTGAAGTCACCAAATGTGATTATATGAGTCACCTCTGGTCAGCATGATGTTTTCTCTCTCTCTCCATATATATGAATACAAATGCACACGCACATAGATAAACATTTAAAAAACAGCAACTGAAGCAAAGCCTCCTCTTCCTTATAAACTGGATCCAAAGAGGGCAAAAAGAACTTACCTTTGACTTGAAGAACTATAATCAAACCTAAAACATTACATAGGTCGATAGAAAAGAAAAAAAAAAAAAGAGGGAGGGTCAATCAGAAGGTAACATAGAGAGAAGAGTTAAGAAGCAAAACACAAAAGTCATATTACCACCAGAGGACAGGCAAAAAACTTTTAAGGATAAACTAGATGACCATGAGGTTTAATCATAGGAAAAACACTGGTGGACCACAAATTTCATGTGAAGAGGGTAAGCATAGAAACTGTAAGGCATTAAGAAGTGAACGGAGGCATATAAAACGTTCACCAGACATTCACTGAGCTAGATGGAGGAAGGAAGGAAAACATGATGTTCAGAAAGAGCACCCAAGGAACACATTAAAACACCAGCCATCAGCTAGACTCTGAAAGCACTTAAGGCTAGAGCATTCAGCTTTCTTCTGATACTGCTTACAAACAGAAAAAGTTCATGCGGTCATACTCTGAAATTTTAAGAGTAATAAGTTACTCTCTAAAATTACTCTTTATTTCAAGCAGTATAAAAATAGTTACCTGCAGTTCCCAATCAGACTAATATCCAGTTCCTTAACTTATGAGGAGGAAATGGGGGGCTTGAAAATAAGCTAATTAATAAATTTAAATTCTAGGAAGGCAAAGGAGAACAAGAACCAAGGACACTGATGTTAATACTTTAAAAAGTCATGGGACCTAACAAAATTATTAATGCCAAGTAGGCATAATGATGCCAAAAATCATTCTATACAGACCATTAAGATGAGAAGTAGGTAAGGACTCCAAAATCTAACGTAAGAGAGTAATTTAGTTAGAGAACATGAGAAAACAAGTTACATGAGTATGAAATGAAAATGACCAGTTAAAGTTCAAATTCTAGAAAATAGACGAATCATGAAATAGTCTTCTATAAACAGATTAGCAATTTGTACATATATGGCTTATTTGGGTCTGGCAAATAAGGCGGAGGGCACATGAACAACAGTATAAGAGCATTAATAAACAGCAAATGACAAAGCTGCAGTGTCAGGGAAAACCGTTAAGTGGTAAGTGACATATCCCATCTAAAGAGCAAATGGTTCTCTTACAGAAACACAGTGCTACCAGATCTTCAGATTTTTCAAGAGAAGCCAAGAACCTAGATGTTTATGGGAAATCTCAACATTTGTAAATGCTAGCAACTAATTAAAAATGTTTTTTTCAAAGTTGGGCATGCCAATATTGTGTAACTGCAGGCCATCAGTTTGCAGCTCCTTCCAGTGTAGGTAATGGGGAGGTGAGAGAATTTTAAGCAAGGGATAACACAATCACATTTGTATACACAAAGACTGCTCTGGGAGAATTTTGAGAAATTGGAGAGGAGGTGATATATTAGAAAATTATTTTAGCTGCTGAGAAGATTAAAGATGCTTGGAAGGAAGTAAATTTCCAGATATGATACATTGCTTCAGTGGATTTAGGAAAGGGAAGGGATTGTGGTATAAATCTGAGAGGTTGTTCATTCAAATTTACTTTTGAATAGGTTTTGTTCATCTACTTTCTCCTGTCTTTATACATCGTCTTCTATATCCAATAAGTAGCTGTGAGGAATCATACTAGTAAACATTCACCTTCAAAGAACTTATCCAGCTAAGAAGAAATGAGAGTCTATTACATTGATCTTTCCCACTGGTGCCTTAATATTGGAGCAATGAAACAAGATGTCCTCTTTGAGGGTGTGTCCAGCTTTTTCTATTCCTTGGAATGCTGCTAGAACACCTGTTTGCCTTGCCTTTTAAAAGAAGTACAAGTGCTGTCAACACAGTGAGAATTAAAATTTGCTGTATGCATGAATGACCAGTACCTAACTTGGAACCAAAAAAACAAAATCCTATCAAAACAGGAAGTACCAGGCGTAGGTTTCCTGTGGTAGGAAATAGGGAAGAATCGCAAGTTCTCATGTATCCTGCAAAATGACATCTGGGTTAAGAACAGAAACAGCAGTGGTCTTTGAATCATAACACAATGTTTACTTGGATGTTGGGTAGGGAGTGAGGAACTCCTTCTGCTAAGATCATTTAAAAATTCTTTCCTTGTACTTGAATGTTTACAGCAGTTTTATTCATAATCTAAATACTGGAAACAATCCAAATGTCCACAATTGGGAGAGAGAAACTGTGGTATATCCGTGCAGTGGAATACTACTCAGAAACAAAAAAGAACAAACCACAGATACAAGCAACATGAATAAATGTAAAAGCATTATGCTAAACTAGAGAAGCAAGACACAAAAGGCTACATACTCTATGAATCCATTTATATGACATTCTGAAAAAGGCAAAACTTACAGGATTAGAAATCAGATTACCGCTTGCCAGGGGATAGGAATGGAGAGGAGACTGACTACAAAGAAGCAAGAGGGAACTTTCTGCAGGGATGGAAATGTTCTGAATCTTGATCATGGTGGTAGTAAAACATTGTATGTTTGTCAAACCTCACAGAGGGGTATACCTAAAAAGGGATCCTTTAACTTATGTATATTGCACCTCAAGAACTGACATACAGACACATCCAAAAAAAACACCACACACCGCAAAAACAAAACCCTTCCCAAACAAAGAGGATGAAAGGGACCCCAAGCGCGCCTCACAAGGCCCGCAGGCCTAGGCCGGCCGCCTGACGCCCAGGGGTCACGAACACCCTCGTGGCACGGGAGGGAAGCTGGAGAGGCAAGAGAAGGGTGCTTTCGGCGGCTGGGGAATTTGAGGGCGCGTCTGCAAGCACAGGAGCAGGCTGGGAGGAAAGCCCTCAATGAGGAGGAGCAGGGATGAAGCGAAGGGGCGCTTCAGCCGCCGCTGCCGCGACTACCCCTGCTTTGGGACCAACACTTCCCGAGGCTCCTTACCGATGTTCCCTTCGATGGAAATTTTCTTGATGCGGGTCCCCTCAGAGCTGGCTGCGGGAGATGGGCAGCTCCTCTTGGGTGGGGTGGCCATGCCTCGTCTTGTGGCGGCACCGAGCACGTCGGGCAGGGAGCGCTGGGAGGTGGTCAAAGGTGTGCGCCACTGGGCCGCCGCCGCCGCGGAGCTCGCCTTGAAAGGCAGGCTCTCTGGCCGGCGGGTACCCGGGTTTGATTTTGGCGCGCGGCTGCAGCTGCCGACTGAGGCGGGACTGTGAAGTGGCCGCCCGCCCAGCGGGGAAGCCACGCCCCCGCCTTCCCCTAAACCAGAGTTCCCTCCTGGGCCGCTCCGCCGGAGCCCGCCTCGCGCGGGGCCCCTGCGTGCGCGCCCAGCACGAAGGGTCACGGGGAGCGGAGGAGGCGGGGCCGCGCGCGCGCAGGCGCATCTCTGCCCAGAAGGCGGTGGCAGGGAGGGTTCCCTGAATCTTGTGGGAATCCGGGCGGGTGCCCAAGGTTGAAAAGCGCTCGAGGGTAGAGGTCGCGCCACCTGCCCTCGTCACCAGGAGTGGGCCGGGCTTTGGGGAACTCGTTTGTCCCGTGGGGTTTGTGGGTTCTGAGCGTCTGGACCGAATTGGTTGAACTTGAAACTTTGAACTTGTCAGGGTTGAGGCAGTGAGTAGTAGAAAAACCAAACGGATTACCCTGTGTTCTCAGCCTGGAGGCTATCATCAGGCCAGGTGGCGCTGGGAATGTATTGCAGTCTTACTGTGTGCCAGACATTATTTTGAACGTTTTTCATTGGGTAACTAGCAATCAAGTGCCAGAGATCCTACCGTTAGCCCCATTTATCAGTGAGGAAACAGGCACTGAGGAGGGATTTTGAAAGTCTCAAAGTCAGTGTGAGTGGAACTGGGATGGGAATTGAAGTATTCAGATGCCACACCACAGGAAGCCTTTTCTGATCTCTCATATCCTGATTTGGATGCCCCATTTATGCTGAAGGGGAGAAGGTGCCACCCCCAAATTTGCCACTTTGGCATATTACTTTGAATTAAATAAGGACACTCTGACCATCCTTTGTTCCTCCTGAAGGCAGGGGCTAACTCTCCCATATAAAAGTTACCTTCCCTGTACCAGGAGGGTAGAAGGCAACCTATCGCCAGACTGGGAATTTAGGGCAGAGAAGACTGGATAAATAAACCTTGTTACTGTTTCAACAATTTACTACACCAGGCCCAAACCCCTTCGTCTTGTCAATTCATCACAAATTTATTGTTTTTTTGTCTAAAGGATATAAAAGCTTCCTGCTTTAGTCATTTCATTGAGTCTTACATTTTTATGGGGCCCCCGTATGTAATTAAATGTTTTTCTCCTGTTAATTTTATGTCAACTTCATTATTAGACCAGCACCTAAAGAGGGAAAATTTCTCTGCCCCACAATGCTGTGAAGAAGTTACCACACTGGGTAGGTTTCTGTTCAGCATGACTATAAGCTTAATTAAATCTGCATACCCTACACCTAGCACATAGTTAACAAATGTATGTTGAATTTTTGAATGCCTACTTATGTGCCATGTCCTCTGCTAGATGACTCATCTAGCTGGGGACAAATGCAGTGTAGAAATGCCCAGAGGAATTTGTTTTTAATCACAGTAAAGACTTAGTAAACAGGCCACTCCCCAGTCTAGAAGTTCCCAAGTTCAAATTGTCTACATAAACCATAGGCCCTATTATTCTTTCCTACCTTACAACCAACATCAGACCTGAAATGCATCAAAAGGTGGAGTAAGAAGAAGGGGGTAAATGGTGAATCTGTTCTCAGAAATAGAAGGCAGAAATCAAAATGTGATTCCATGGGGAACTCTAGGATGAAAACAGAAAAAATCATTTTTTGTAAATTCCCTATTTCATTATGGTAGTATTTTATGTATATTACTTTTGTTTATCCCCACAGTAATTAGTAGCAGGGTCCTTGAAATGAAAAAGGCCTGAATACTTGTCATGGGGATGGCAAGGAAGTTGGGGAAGCTACTAGGTTTTTGTTTTGTTTTATTATATTTTGGTCCCACTGAGCAGATTGCGGGATCTTAGTTCCCCAACCAGGGATCAAGCCCAGGCCCCCAGCAGTGGAAGCTCGAAGTCCTAACCACTGGACTGCCAGGGAATTCCTGCTACTAGGTATTATATTCCACACCCAAACTTGGGGGAAAAAAAACATGTAATGGTAAGGGTTTTTGCAGCTACTGAGAGAGTAATAAGGCAAGGTAAGTCTCTGAGACCTTCAACAGGAGGAAAGTGGAACTCAGTAAGTCCCATGTGGATCTGACAAAGATGTTTGGGGTTGAGGATTAGAAATCTCCAAGTGTGGTTCCCCCTCCACCAAACCAAACCAGACAAAAAACAACTAAACAAAAACAAAAACCACAAAAGAAGTACTTGTATAGTGCAGTGACTGAGAGTTTAAGCACTGGAAAATTAAAGACTGGTTTCAAATCCCAGTTCTGCCAGTGTCTGGCTGTGAGAACTTGAGTTCCTCCAAGCTGAAGAGTGTACCTCAAAAATACAAATGGGGAAACAGGAAACCTAGCTCTTTTGACATCAATTTCAGCATAATTTCCCATTATGGCGCATAACCAGTTGATGACACAAGAAAGAGACTAGAGAAAAGCACTCTCAAAAGTATCTCCCTGATTTTTGTCCACAATCCCTTATCTGAAACTCTTGTAGTCAACTCTGTTTCAGAATTTTAAAAATTTTGGAATTTACGGGACTTCCCTGGTGGCGCAGTGGGTAAGACTCTGCGCTCCCAATGCAGGAGCCTTGGGTTCAATCCTTGTTCAGGGAACTAGATCCCACATGCATGCCACAACTAAGAGTTCACATGCCACAACTAAGGAGCCCACCTGCCACAACTAGGGAGCCCACCTGCCACAACTAAGACCCGGCACAACCAAGTAAATAATTTTTTTTTAACTTTGGAATTTAGAAAAGAAATATAGTTATATACCACATATATTATGTAACCATTCCTCACCCTCCTGCAAAAGTGTTAAGTACACTAACATTTTGCAGTGAAACATGTTTTCACATTAAGTAGAATAAAGGCTATTAACCTCAGATCAGGTTAAGTTTGCAGTGAATTCAAGAAAATACTTTGTTTTCTGAGCGTTTCAGAGTTTGGAATTACAGATAAAAGACAGGGTATTAGAGCAGGGGTCCCCAACCCCCTGTTAGAAACCCGGCTGCAAAGCAGGAGGTGAATGGCAGGTGAGCGAGGGAAGCTTCATCTGCCACTCCCCATCACTCCCCATTGCTCACATTACCGCCTGAACCCCACCCCCGCTCCCCCCCCCTGTCCGTGGAAAAATTGTCTTCCACAAAACCGGTCCCTGGTGCCAAAAAGGCTGGGGACCTCTGTATTAGAGCACTCAATCAGGTGTGAGCATGCTACCATCTTAACCCTTCCTTGCCAGAAATTTTACTACTCCTTCAATTTAGGAATTCCTTTTCTCCAGCGGGAATGCTGGTATAACTAAAGAATGAGACAGGGTCTCCTAACTGATAACATACAAGTTTATTAAGAAAACTCTAGGGCTTTCCCTGGTGGTCCAGTGGCTAAGACTCCGAGCTCCCAATGCAAGGGGCCCGGGTTTGATCTCTGGTCAGGGAACTAGATCCCACACGCCCCAAATAAGAGCCCGCATGCGCAACTAAAAAAAAAAAAAAATTTCCGCGTGCCGCAACTAAGACCCGGCACAGCCAAATAAATAAATAAATAAAACTCTAAACCAACTGAGAAAATGAGAACAAAGGCTGAAAAAATAAGAGGTCTTGAACATTGATAAGTAGTGGTTACACGCCCCCTGCATTTGTGTACACCAACCCAACAACTTCTGTAAAAGGATGTTTATCAACTTAATAAACTTGCTTATAAATTTCTACTTGCAACCTTCATTACTACCTAGAAACAGAAGGATGCAGAAGCCATCATAACAGCAAGATTGGGAGAGTGCTTCCAGCAAGTCTGAAGTGTGACAGCAAAATAACATACTAGCAGGGCATAGGAGCAAGCCAGCAGCCCTATATAGCTCCTTAGCAAAGGAACATATATTTTGCTGCATGCTTGTAAAGGCGAACTTAAGTCATCAAGAAAACATGACACTGTAATCATTATGCTGTTTGTAACAGTATCTATGAAGCATGGCTGTTTAAGCATTAAAGAAATAATTTAGAACGTTTGTTACCAAAATGCATCATTCCATACAATATTATATAGTAAAGAACCATATAAATTCAGTACAGTAGAAGGAAATGAATCTAATTAGCAAAACAGTTAATTTTTATATGTGTATATTTCTTTACATACAGTAGACGCTTTGTACGTACTATATATGCATAATAACATTTTTTTTTTTTTGCTGTACGCGGGCCTCTCACTGTTGTGGCCTCTCCCGCTGCGGAACACAGGCTCCGGACGCGCAGGATCAGCGGCCATGGCTCACGGGCCCAGCCGCTCCACGGCATGTGGGATCTCTCCGGACCGGGGCACGAACCCGTGTCCCCATCATCGGCAGGCGGACTCTCAACCACTGTGCCACCAGGGAAGCCCTAACAAGGTATTCTTTATTAAAGCATGCAGGCACAGTCCACATCAGCATGGACTAGCATTTTCTACTCCTAGTCTTCATCTCAAATACCAATTAGTGACACTGGGCAACTATGGCTACTACCATCAAAATATTCTCAACCTAATGGTCTAAACACAATTTCCTCTAAACATAAATACCTCTAAATAATGATACTCTAAGAATACTCTAAAATACACATTTCCTTTTGGAACTTAGGTATCAGGGTAAAATGAGGATTCTCCCATACTGTTTATTCTTTAATGGTCTGTAATGAAGACAAAATATTAGATAAAAGCTTAATGGAAAGGTGAACAAATAATTATTTTGCTAATTATTCTCATGGTAATAGTACATTTAAAGAAAATAAACAAAACCACTGGCCTCAAGGTCAAGCATATTTGGGTTTTCACACCCTAGTGCTAATCAGTGACTTCTATAATTTCTAAACTTTAGTTTTCTAGTATAGAAGACACTGAGCCACTAACTTCCAGGGTTGTTGTATTATAAAAAATAATGCCTAACAAGTTTTAAATGTTCAACATATTTCATATACCTTCAATATTTCTCTAGGAATCTGTACAGTGTGGGAACACCTACAGCAAAAATAAACAGTAATGCAAAGTCAGGATTCATGGCCAAACATAACTATTTATTATTTTTTTAAATAGACATTCAGTTTCTTCCTTTAAAGAAAAAAAACCCTAGAATTTAAATATTTCCAATCCCATGACATACAAGTCTGTATACATTATTTACATCTCTCAATTAAAACATATTACAGATTTTCTGACATTCAGTATCCCCTTTTATTTTTTAGTTCTTACCACACTACATGGTTTGTGGGATCTTAGTTCCCTGACCAGGGATAGAACTTGGGCCTCCAGCAGTGAAAGCGCCAAGTCTTAACCACTGAACTGCCAGGGAATTCCCTCAGTATCCCCTTTTAAAACAAAAACGAGAAAACAGTTGAAGTCTGATCAAAAGTAACTACAATTTGAGTAATCTTGGCACAGTTTACAATATAGCCCCCATGTTGCATTTCATGTTTTAGATTCAGCTACTTTAATAGAGAGAAATTGTCCATCTCCATTAGAGCAGGATCCTGTCTTACTCATTCTCTGCAACAGTTGCACAGTGTGAATGCTGCCTCACGCTTCCATTTATGGCACTGGCAGTATTCTGGTTTTGTCCTCAGAAATGATTCTATTAAAACTTTAAGTATTCTCATGTTTATTGTATTCTCTCTCAACCTAGATCTCGTGATGCTGTTCCTACATAATTTTTAGTAATAATGTATAGGGAAAGTTCAAATAAAACAAATTTAAGTTTTCCCCACAAGATTAGTGTCCTTACCACCCTAGTAATGCATGTACAAAAATAACAAATACAATTTAGTGGCTGTAAAAAACTATTTCCCCTAAAAACAGTTATCTCTGCAGAACAATTTAAGGAGAAAAGTGTTCTTAAAATGAAAATGCAAGAATCTATTTTACAACTTGCACAATTAAGTAAACAAAATAAAAATGAAAACCTGCAAACCTGTAAGAAACACCCACACATATAAGAATTTAATAATATATAACAGAAATTAAATATTAATAAAAGATTTAAATTTATATCTCTAGTAATCTCAGCTTCAGTGATGTAGTTTAAAGAAAGCTATCAACCAAAACCAACCAAAAATGCTTATGTAAATTGTATCATCCAACACTTCAGGTGCAACCTATGTATTGACAGCAATCACTTCAGAATCACTAACAGTGAGGACCTATATAATCAATCTGTTTTGTTTTTCGTCTGTGTGTGTGTGTGTCTGTGTGTGTTGTGAGATAGGGGAGAGAGGAGTATATGGAAAGTCAACACCAGTAAGGAAGTAATTTACCTCCAAGGAGAAGGAGATGACAAGTAAACATAAGCTTGGAAAGGCCAGTGATTTCGCTATCTTTGAGGATTCTAATCCAAATTTTTCTATTGTGTAGTATTATATGCAGAAAAGGAAATTTGTATCACACTTGCAAAACTGAGAGTACTCAGTATTTTAATCTGTATTTTCTCTCTTTTGTCAAAATTTAAGTTATCAGTTCAGCTACAAGTGGCAGACATGGAGCACAGTTTTATACCTTCAAAATGAATTTTTCTCTATAATTAGCCCATTAGGAGAGCCTCAAAAATTCAAATTGTCTGCAGTCAGAATTGTTATTATATCTTAAAATTAAACTTTTCCATTAAATCATGAAATAGCTTTAGCTCTAAACAGTTATCTCATATACCATTAAACTGACATCTCAACAACTGTAATTCCTATGGTGAAACAATATTATGACAAAATGCTGATATTTAAATCATTTTAGGAGCGGTCCGTATAGATCTAGAATAGTGTTTCTAGGAATTGGTATATTCTTTAATATCCCAGATAAGTTTCAAAATAAGTTAAGTTTTCCTCTTGGTATGCAGTGACATTTTCAAATATACTTCTTGTCTCATATCTTTTAAAAAGACATTCAAAATGTTAAAGTTATAAATCACATATGAAATGATTATACAATTTGAAATATTTTACTGTGACACACAGACTTAAATTCAGCATAATTAATATATAAACTGTATTCCAATTTCTTTTTACAATGATCTCCAGTCTTTAAATTCAAATTGTTCATTTGCGTGAAAATAAGTTTAAAGAAAAAAGCATGGAGGTAAAGCCTGCTGCTTCCTTAAGCTACTTCTATCTTAAATATTGGATCCATTTTTTTTTAATATACCTTCAATCAAAACTACCCTACAGTACTCAAGATATAATCCAAAAGTTATCAGGAAAATGGACCAAAAATAGAAAATAAGAAGACGACTTTGGTTTTTTAAACTATTATACTTAACTGTAAGGTAATTAAACTAAATTAAAAAAATAAAACTTGTACATCCAAACAATACTGCCTACTTCAAAGCAGTGACATCAGGAAACTATTTTTTTGTTAAATGATGTTACAAATCAGTGCTCAAAACATTCTCTTCTGCAAATTCAGAGCCTATGGCATATTCTTTTGAACTTCCTTAATAGTTTAGTTCTAAGAAAACAGCCAAAGTAGAGTTGTTTTGGTGAATGAGATAGGTCATATTAAGCTTCCAGAAAAGTTTTCGGTGCAACTGAAATGATAAAACAGATTTTCTTGCATAGTCACAAACCAATTCTCAAGGCATCGCTGAAAGTGTTCTAGAAACATTACACCTTTGCAGCATAGCTGGAATAAGTAGTGCTCCCAAAGAAACTACTCTGAAGATCAACTCTCATTTGAGATGTTCAAGGTATGACATATTTATCTTAAAAGGAAGTCCTACAACTTAATAATTTTATCTCACATATTTTACCATTTCAGTGGTTATCAAAAACTCTCTCAGAGAGGGTGTACACAAAGGTATAAAAGAAATCTGTCATTTTGCTATTTTCCCCTAAGCAAGGAAAATGCTAATACATAAAATGCAGTGTGGTGCTTACATGTAAAATATAAATATCCACATTATCGGTAATTCGTGAATATAAGAGATTGTAGTGCTTTATCTTTCCTGATAAGCCAGGCAGTACCTCAGTCTGCGACATATTATACACTAAACATATCTTTTCCTACTTAATTTTATGCTGAACAGTTAGCATTTAAAAA
This sequence comes from Phocoena phocoena, assembly GCF_963924675.1. NCBI lineage: Eukaryota > Metazoa > Chordata > Mammalia > Artiodactyla > Phocoenidae > Phocoena > Phocoena phocoena. The sequence goes on from NC_089223.1 coordinate 50,550,962, forward strand.
TGACAAAGGTAGGAAGAGATAGCAATCTAAAATCTTTCAATTTAAGGTAAACTGACCTCCAAAGCCTCTACCAGCTAACACATACTTAATGTTTTAGTGCAGCCTAGTGCCATGGTTTTTATGGGAAACAGAATAATCAAGCCAGTAAATGAAAGCCAGTAGCACCACCTACAGCGAATGGAAAGATTTTCACTCTGTTATTAATTTCTCTCCACCACCATTACACCGTCATTTAAAAGAATTACTAAAACTTGCTTCCTATCAACATTTAACCAAAGCTTTGTGACAATACTATGTTAACTTACGACTTTATATTTTATGCTTTCATCAGCAGATGAGAAAACCAACTTCTGCTTTATATCTCTGTATGAAGAGCAGGGGGGGAAATCATTATCCTGGTTATTTACAAATTAAGAAATCTGGAAAGAATCCAATAGACATTTATAAGCAAACTATGTTGTAAAACCAAGATTTGATCCTTATTTTATAAAAGGCATCTTACTAATGCTCCTGGGAACCAAATGAATCAAAGCAGCTTTTTATTAAGTCAGTTATTTCTCACATGCTCTGGTGTTTCCCTATTTGCAGCCATGTAACACCATGCACAATGCCAGGCCTCTTCCTGGGAGAATGTCTCTACTTTGTTACCATATATATACACATACATATTTCCTTACTTCCCAATACCTCTGTTTAAAGGAATACTCAGAAGCAGGCACCTGAGATTCTGGCACAGTGATAAGAAACTCCTATCTACATAGAGTGGAAAAGTAAGTCCGACTACTAAACATTAATTTATAATAACATTTGTACAGTGTACTACTGTATAAGGCTTAAATGAGCAAAAACAATGTTTCACTTGTCTCTCCACACTTGGCTATTGCAACCCCTTTATTACTAGGTTGATATGAAGTCAAATGCAGTATTGGAAGACTATTTGAATAATCATATGTTTCATCTTCCTAAATAGATGGTACCCCAAATCACTAGATGCCAGATTTTGTTTCTGAATCAACCCACAGTGGCTGATATTATATATTTGGACACTAAAAGATTTGTTTTAAGGAAATCAGCTAGTTCTCATTGCAGTTTATAAATAAGTATGACCAATGAATGTCCAATATATTTGCCTCTGCCAGGCTCTCCTGTTACTTTCTACTGTTGGTACTTGGAGAATGATTGCTAGAAATGAGAAAAAGGCAGTTCCTACTGATCATAATTGTAATGGCAGTAAATTGTATCACTATTCTACTTGTTAATGCAAAAACAAACTGATTTCATTTTAGATTCTTTTCTACTGTTTTTAGTCTATACAATTTCAGAGTAAGATTTCTATTCTACAAGGAAAAAGGTATATATTCCTAACAAAGGAAGAGTATATATTTCTAACTGAAGGAAACAGATTTACCAGAAATGACAAAATTAAAACTGGAAGTCTAAAAAGGATATTTTGCAACAGTAAAACTGAAGTGAAAAATGTTAACATTTATTTTAAAAACTGAGTTTCTGGGGGCTTCCCTGGTGGCGCAGTGGTTGAGAGTCCACCTGCCGATGCAGGGGACATGGGTTCATGCCCAGGTCCGGGAAGATCCCACGTGCCGCGGAGCGGCTGGGCCCGTGAGCCATGGCCGCTGAGCCTGCGCGTCCAGAACCTGTGCTCCGCGACGGGAGAGGCCGCAACAGTGAGAGGCCCGCGTACCGCAAAAATAAAAACAAAAAAAAACTAAGTTTCTGAACTTTTTACTTATGGGAATAGTTCACCAGAAAGTCATAGCAAAAAAAAAAAAAAATGTAAAACTTAATTACTACTTTAGCACTTTCATTATCTGATATCACTGCAAAGAAAGATTTCCTTTCACAGTGGAAAAATCAGAAGTCAGAATGTTTCAAGTTGGGCCTATAACAAGTAAAGAAGGTACTGTATCATTTTAAAATGACAAACACCAGCTCCATTCACTGAATGGAAATGCTGTAAAGTGATCAATTTCCCCAAAGTCCTTAAATTCCATGTTTATGTCTATATCTAAAATTAGTAATTTATTTTTAACTTCTCATGGAAGTTGATTCCTAAAAGGAAGTCTCTAAGACTTTGCTTACAAGATATTGATTAAAATATTCATGCCATTCTATTCAAGAGTTTTGAGAAAGGACTTTCTTGAACTTGACTCCCTGTACTTAATCCCATCTATAACGCACCATTCAAACTAACCCCCCTGCAAACAAACACACACTCCTATCACTTCCTCTTCAAAGCAGAAGGGGATTCTGCAGATTTATGGCTCATTTGGCAATTGCTAAGAAAGCTCACAGTTCAGCATCATCTCTGAAGATGGCAAACCTATATATAACCTGAATTTTTACACCTACAGTGCAGTTAACATGTAGAAAGAAGCCAAAATGTAATCGGTATTACATTTCAACATCTTCAAGTTTCAATATCACAGATATCAAGAGATGGAAAAGACCTGCTTGTAGAACTTTAAGCATCTGTTGAACAGAATTACTATCAATATCAAAAATAATTAAGAAATACTAATTTTTTATGCTCTACATGCACACCTTTACAAACTGTGTTTCTTTAATGTAGTAAAAGCTGGAGATCACCAATTTAGGTAAACTATGGCTTTTATCAATAGGTATTTTGAAACATGCATCAGTAAGTGCCCTGGGTAGTAATCCTAATATTGTTTCAAGCCCTGTTCAGTTCTATGTCTGTGCTTTGCACCTCAGAAATGAGCCTGCCAAGGCACTTAAAAACATAAGACTTTTGGGGACTTCAAAAATCAACCACAATTTACACAATGGAGAACCCCCATCCATCAGCAGTCCAATCAATAAGCATTTCTTTCAACATATAGTATTATCAAAAATTCCCCAAGTTAGGAAAAATACTGTATGCCACTAAGACAAAATTTACCCCTATCAACTGAATAGAGAATGGTTCTTGCCTTCCTCTAGCCATAGTATATGGTTTCATTTATTCAGAATAAAGAAAAAGGAACCCAAACAAGCCCCCCAAACCTAACATAAAAACAACCAAGATAAAAATAAAATAAAACAAAATCCAAATGCACTCCACACAGCTTCATTTGAGGAATAATTTGCACACATCTGCATTGTTTTATCTGTCCTTTGAGGTGAGTTTTTCGATCAGTTCCTGGAGTGGTGCAAGTTCTCTTCTGTCAATAAGGTTGAATTCCTATGTATGACAAAGGCAGAAGAAATAGCAGAAACATTATTTACATCTCATTCCAAAACAGATTTCCATTAACGTTTGTTGGAAATTAGCTTTTAAAGTAAATAAAAGTCAAATCTTTTTTTGAAGAAAACTTTTTCTATTCCCTACCTCTATGTCTTACGCAAATCACTTAACCACTTCTGATATTATATTTTACATCTGTAATAATATTAGGGTAAATTACCTCATAAGATTATTATGGGGACTAAGTGTGATACTGTATGTTAACCACTTCATGTAATCCCTGGCACAAAGTAAACGCTCAATAAATGGGAGTTGCTGCTTCCTGTTAAAAGGAATAACCAGGGCACCATTTAGATATAGTCAACCAAGCAGGGATCAAAAAAAATCTCAGGCAAATTTCAGCATTATATGAAGAGTAAAAAAGTTAGTTTATGTTATTAACTAACATATCTGCAAGCTACCATATAATGTGGTATGAGAATAACATGAATAATGTGGAGTCCATAAATGATAATTAAATCCTGTAAAGAACAAATAAGAAAGCCTGGATTTAAATTGTGCTTCTTTAGAAGTTCTACCACTGTCATTCTGAAATTCAATTATGAATAGATTTCCCCTGAACTATAAATTATAAGGCTAATAAAAAGTGGCTGTTCGCGGAGCAGCTAGGCCCGTGAGCCATGGCCGCTGAGCCTGCGCGTCAGGCTCCGCAACGGGAGAGGCCACAACAGCGAGAGGCCCACGTAACGCAAAAAAAAAAAAAAAAAAAAAAAGCTGTTGATACTTCTGATCTTTTGATATTCTGCCACAGTGGGGCATTCTGAGGTCACAATTTCACCCATTTATTAGCATCCATCACGTGCCAAGCACTGCAGTAAGTACCAGGAAGGCATTAAGGGGCACTCAATAGCAAGTCTACCACTAAGACTTGCGGGGTCTGGACCAATAGCACAAATGGATATATATCACATGACTAAATTACTGTATTTTACATTAAGCTAATATATTGTTATATATGTTCGATTCTCCTACCTTAACAAACACACCATAGTAGCCAGGAAAGCAGATTCAAATTTAGAATTCTTAAGACTCCTCAGTCTACACTGGAAAGTAGTGACATGAGGAGAGCCAGTCCCTGGCCCTCAGCAAACCTCCCTGATCTACCAAACCACAGCTCCATCCTGTATTTCAATGGGTCTCACATGCAGGAGTGTGGACACCCTGACAGGCTTATAAAGGCAATGTCCACACACACCAACAGCTGCCATCTGGCTATCCTTTAGGTCTGGCTATCAGAGATATGACCTTCCCTTAAAAGTAAAGACCAAAGGAAAAGATCCATGCAAACCCTGGCAATACACTTGAGACCATGTGGGTAGGGAGTTCTGAATCTCAGGTATCCAAGCACATACCAGAAGGGATCTATGTAGGTATGTTCTTGGCCCTATGGACTTCTCACTCCATGCAGGAGTATGGGCAAGGGCCAGAGCAGAACTTCTAAATTGTGAGGCCCAGGGCAGAGGCCACTCTCACTCAAAGAAGCGGTAATACTGTATAACTAATGGACCCACCTTTAAGAAGGTCACAGTGTCCTGAGATGTAACTAGGCTCAGATGTGGTAAATGCAACATATCAATACTTTACTATTTTGCTAGGAGTTGGGAGATACAGTGTACTTTAAGATCATATAATAAAGTAAAACTAGTAAACCTTCTGGTGGGAGAATATCCTCTCCCAAACCACTAAAACCTCAAGCAATCATGTTCTGCCTAAACCAAAGCACAGATGCAAATTTTAGGATAACATTTTGTTTCTATTGGTGTCTATAGATGGGATACCATAGTAAAATAATTGCTCAGGGCAACAGTTTTGGCAAGTTACTATCTCCTAAAATTTGTTTATATAGGTGAAATTAAGATACAAAATGTGTATCCCCATTATGAGGAGTGTGTATAGAGGGAAAATAAACACATTTTTCTTTGTGGAGATGGGGCATGGGAAAGGTATTTATATGTTTATGCCCACAGATATACAAAAACAACACAGATTCAAGCTTTGGACTTCTCCTGCCTACCATCTTCCTTCTCCAAACTCCACCGAAAAACAGCTGCTCAGCTTCTGCATTTCTACCTCTTTTTCACTCCTACCTTTTAGTTCTCTAATTATTATAGCAGGACAAGAATAGCCTCACTCCTTTTAGTCTACATCTCTAAGGCCCATTCTCTGAGAAATAAAGAGAGAAGGAAGAGGAGGTCAACTAAGGATTCAGAGCAAAAGTTAATGGACCTGGCTTCCCTGGTGGCGCAGTGGTTGAGAGTCCGCCTGCCGATGCAGGGGACATGGGTTCGTGCCCTGGTCCGGGAAGATCCCACATGCCATGGAGTGGCTGGGCCCATGAGCCATGGCCGCTGAGCCTGCGCTCCGCAATGGGAGAGGCCCGTGTACCACAAAAAAAAAAAAAAAAAAAAAAAAAAAAGAGGATGAAGACTAGAGAGATATAGCAAATTTTATCCTGACAGTATGGATGTAGTATTCACCTCATAACTCTGTAGATAACTGCTTTTTCTGAGCAAAAAAGATCTCCTAATCCAACTTACCTGGACAAAAAAAATAAAGTGCTTGAAAGATGTATTGAGATGTGCTTCCTCCTGCAGCTGGATCACAGGGTCAAAATGCTGATGATAAATGTGAGCATAAACCCTAAAGAGGCGTTTGAGTATAGTTTTTGCCACAGACATGAAATTCTTCGGAAACGGGACACCTAGTAAATAGATAAACAACCCCCTCTATTAACAAGAAGAGAACAAGGCATTATCAGCAAATGGCAATATAAATTACCTAGACAAGGCTGAAAATAAGAAGTATTTATGAATTACTACTTAAAATACCCATTGTACTTTTCAAAAGTTCTCAACATATCATGAATGAAAATAAACTTCAATGCTTCTATGGAATAAGAATTTGTCTTCAGTTTAGCCCTTTAGGCCTCTAATATACCACCACTTTACCAAAATGAAACAAATAAATGTCTAAGATGGTAATGGAGCTAAAATGCATATTCAGATCCTCAGGTTTCTTATGCTGAACACAAATAATGTATCACTATGTTTAGTTTTGTTTAAAATGCCTGCAATACATTTTCAGATTTTTTTCTATGGAAATTATTTCATTACTACACCAGGTCTACATTTACCCTGAAATTAGCTGCAGTCTCTGCTCAATTAGACTTGTTTTATGAATTAGAGCACTTTTACAGCATTAAATACAAAACTAGAAAAATACAAAAGTCTACATCCTTTGTTAAAGTGGCTAAATGATCCAGATTGGCAAAACACAAGGCAAATACTGGTACTACTGGGTTCAATGTCATCACATTGCCTACTGCCCATTTAAAAATATTATAGATCACAAGAAAACGTAAGACATTTTGGGGTACATAAGTGTCTCCCAAAATGAAGGGACACTATATAAAATAGTATGCTTACATTACACACTTCAAAAATGTCAGTGTCATGGAAAGACCAAAAAAGCCTGAGAAATACACATATTCCACATTAAAGGGGGCTAAAGAGACATGACACTGAATGAAAACAAATGTCAAAGATTTTCTTTTGCTCTAAAGGATATTATTGGGAAATTTTGAAAAATCTGAATAAGATTTGTAAATTAGACAGTAGTATTGTACTGGTGTTAATTTCCTGATTCTGACAGTTATACTGTGATTTTTCTAAGGAAATATACATTGAAGCACATACAGATAAAGGTCCATCATAATTGCAACTTACTCTCAAACAGTTCAGGAAAAAGAAAAGAATGTGGAGTGGGGAAGGAGGGAGAGAGAGAGAGAAAGCAAATGTGTTAAAATGTTGGCAACTAAAAAATCTGGAAGAAGGATACATAGGGATTGTTTGCACAATTCTTACAAATTTTCTAGAAGCCTGAAATCGGGTTAAAAGTTAAAAATTATATTCTGAAGATAAAAGATAAGATGAGGGCACTTATCCCAAACCATTACTATGTATATAAGTAATGCAGTCTTGAAAAATAGACCTTTTATTACAAAGGCTCCAAAGTAGTTAAAGCATTCAATGAATGTGTTTAAAACAAGCCATAACAACAGCAACTATTTACATTGCTGTCTCCTCCACTATATCCTTCTCCCCAAAACTAAAAAAGCATAAAATACAGTCAAAAAGTTGAAAAAGAGCAAATTCTTAATTTTTTCAGAAAACACAGTTGTAAGGAATTTGACACAGTAAAGTCATATGAACTGTCTAAATGTAAATAATTTCCACTTGAAAGGTCAGCCCTTTAAAAGGTCAGCATATATAAAAGTCACTCAGTTGATAACAGGCCAACCTGTCAAATCTTGTTTTCTTCTCACCTAGCCTGATTTCACAGCCAGCAAGGTTCACACCATGGGTCATGAATACAAATGCCCTCTTTGCCACAAATATAAGGTAAAACTGCTTTGAAGTCATATAAACTCCCTTCCTAAACAAGAAATGGATATGACTGCAGCAGATGATACTGGCTGCTTACCCAATGACCAGTCTCTTTTTTCCCTAACACAGGCCAGATTTGTTACTATCCAAGATATACCGATCTTCTTACTGTTTAAAATTATAGGGAGGTTTACCTAATGTTCATGATAAACTTGGTATGAAAAAGATAGACACTTTCAAGTACATAAGATTAGCAATATTTTGATAGGTATGGTAATTTAACATGGTTCCTGGAATAGAGAGGCAATAAGCCCTAGAAACGCATGAAATTAGATAAATCATGATGGATCCCAGTTAAACAATTATACCAATTTTTGATGGAAATAATGTCTCATCATCCAACTGGTCCTGAACCCAAGTCATCAGGTAATCAATGTACTTTGGTGCAGAGCACTTAATAGGCTTCTTTATGTTTGTTCCATCTGCCCAATGATACTCATATCTGTATTGGAAAGATAAAAAGTACACAGGACATCAGTGTATACCTATATATAATGTGTAAGTTTTTATATTACATATATATGTTTATTAGGAATGTATTCAGGATGTATTTTAATCTCTTCCTCCAAAAAAAGATTTTTTGCCTTTGGCACTTAAATTTAGCATTTTAAAATTGCTATTGGACTATTTTGCATTTATCAGAATACAAACTAAGCAGATCCCACCAAACCCATTTTTTGTGAGCTTTCCTTCATACATAACAGTTATATTTTAGAATCACACATAGTATAAACTGCTATAGTAGAAACCCTAAGTTTACTTCCCACTTCTATGATGACCATCTTTAATCTTTATGATTATTGTTTTCTTCCTCAAAAAGCGTTTCTCCTTACGCAGTACAATTCTTTTTAACTTGGGGCTTTAAATTTTGGGTTAAGACTAGAGAATGACATGGAAGCATCTAAGTAAGATTAATGAAAAAGAGAATGATTCAATATTTGAGTACATTTGGTTGAGGAGCTAAATATGCCTTTGAGGAAAATTGGCAACCCAAATAAAGATGCCTATAGTATCTAGGTATTAACCAGACACTAGCCTTTGGTATAATAAACATTTAATGTGCACCTACCATGTGAGTAATACTGTGTCAAGGAATACTGTTCTTGAACAACGGACACTAAAATGAAAGACACTTGAACAACGGACACTAAAATGAAAGACACTTTCCCTGTTCTCAAGGAAAAAGACTAGTGGAGAAGACAGACTTGTAAATTAGTATGTAAAAACAGTACAACAGAATGCTAATGGAGTTAATTAAACAAACACACACATATACAACCACAACCTGATTTTTTTTTTTTTTTTTTTTTTTTTTTTTTGCGGTACGCGGGCCTCTCACAGCCGTGGCCTCTCCCGTTGCGGAACACAGGCTCCGGACGCGCAGGCTCAGCGGCCATGGCTCACGGGCCCACCTGCTCCGCGGCATGTGGGATCTTCCCGGACCGAGGCACGAACCCGTGTCCCCTGCATCGGCAGGCAGACTCCCAACCACTGCGCCACCAGGGAAGCCCACACAACCTGATTTTTAAGACAAGGAATAAGCATGCAGCTGAAACTCCATGTACAAAATTATCTAAACTGAACTAGCATTTAGTTTTTTAGTTTCTGAAGGTTACCTCTGCCACTTAGCTTCTCTCTTTGAATCAATTGTGTTTTTATAATCTTGTCCCAGAGTTTGGACTAACGTAATGATAGGTGATTAAGCCTAGCAAAGGAGCTGGAAGAAAATATAATGGAAAAATACTACAGGGTATTTTAAACAATGAAAAGTATCTTGAGATAGGATAACAAGGATGCTTTCTATTTAATCATAGTTACTTACACTTGAACAGTAAATCTTAAACAGGATAGACCTGAATAAATATTCTGACAGCATACCAACCCTGGGAAACAGGGATGAATGTCAAGTCTACTTTGAAGGTCTCCAAGAGGAGATTCCCCAACATTTCTTGGCATCCTGTTCCACTATTTAATCACTTTCACAGTCAAGATATTCTTCCTAACATAAAACAAAAGTCTCAAGTGTGACTTAAGCCTCTTCTTGTTTGAGCCTCTTAGGAGACAGAGAACATGAATGGTAGGACTTCTGGCCATCCTTACTTAGTCTTCATTTAAAGACAGGAACTCATCCATGTTTTTTCCCTTATGTTATGAAGCCTCAATGTTTTTGCATTTCTCTCACAACCATGTTTTTCATTTTGTTAATGATTCTCAGGTGTTCCCTATTCATTTTTATATGCAGAAGTCAAAAGCAGGCACAGTAAACCAAAAAATCATTTTCAATATCCTGAAGCTTTATAAACAATACTAATATTCAATGTCCTAAGGTTTTTTGAAAAATAAAACAACTGCATATTGCTTATACTTCTAGAGTTTATAACTATGATTCCCTGATTCTTTCCTTTTCTTTTGTTACGTTTATACTTAATGATGACTTCATATTCTATTTTGCACCCACTGCTTTTTTTATTCCACCTTTGACAGACCATTGTCTTTGAAATTTATTTCTGTCATCATGGTATGAACTTATAAACTACAAATTCCAAAATGTTCATTTCTTGGTTAATAATGATAATAAATAGTAACCGAGAAACCACTTCAAGAAAAAAAGTGCAAAAAATACTAACAGGTGGGGTCTAAACAACATGCTACCCAGTAACCAATGGGTCCCTGAAGAAATCAAAAAGGAAATCAAAAAATACCTGGAGACAAATGAAGACAAAAACATAACGATCCAAAATATATGGGACGCAGCAAAAGCAGTTCTAAGAGGGAATTTTATAGTAATACAAGCCTACCTCAGGAAATAAGAAAAATCTCAAATAAACAATCTAGGCTTATACCTAAAGTAACTAGAAAAATGGAACAAACAAAACCCAAAGTTAGAAGGGAAGAAATCATGAGGAATAGAGCATAATTAAATGAAATAGAAACTAATAATAATAATAAAATAAATAGAAAAGACCAATGAAACTAAGAGCTGGCTCTCAGAAAAAATAAACAAAATTGATAAAACCAAACAAATAATATCAGAAATGAAAGAAGAGAAGTTACAAACAATACCACAGAAGTACAAATGATCATAAGAGATTACTACAAACAATTATAGCCAGTCAAATGGACAACCTAGAGGAAATGGATAAATTCCTAGAAACATGCAATCTCCCAAAACTGAATCGGGAAAAAATTGAAAATATGAACAGATGGATTACCAATAATGAAACTGAATCAGTAATTTTAAAAAAACCCAAAAACTCATAACAAACAAAAGTCAAGGACTGAACAGCTTCACAGGTGAATTCTACCAAACATTTAAAGAGTTATATTACCTTCTACCAAACATTTAAAGAGTTATATTACCTATGTTTCTCAAACTATTCCCAAAAAATTGAAGAGGAAGGAAAACTTCTGAACTCATTCTATGAGGCCAGCATCACTTTGACCAAAATCAGACAAATCACCACATAAAAAGAAAATTTCAGGCCGATATCACCAATGAACATAGGTGCAAAAATCCTCAACAGAATATTAGCAAACCAAATCCAGCAATACTTTAAAAGGATCATAAACCATGATCAAGCAGGACTTATCCCAGGGATGCAAGGATGGTCAATATCTACAAGTCAATCAACATGATACACCACATTAACAAACTGAAAAATAAAAATCATATTATCATCTCAACAGATACAGAAAAAAGCCTTTGACAAAATTCAACATCCGTTTATAATTAACAAAAACTCTCAAAACAGTGGGCTTAGAGGGAACATACTCAACATAATAAGGCCATATATGACAAACCCACAGCCAACATTATACTCAATGGTGAAAAGCGGAAAGCATTTCCTCTAAGATCAGGAACAAGACAAAGATGCCCACTCTCACCATTTTTATTCAACATAGTATTGGAAGTCCTAGCCAAAACAGACAAAAAAAGGAAATAAAATGAATCCAGATTGGAAAGGAAGAAGTAAAACTGTCACTGTCATTGCAGATAACATGATACTATACACAGAAAATCCTAAGGATGCTACCAGAAAACTACTAGAGATCATCAATGAATTCAATAAAGTTGCAGGATACAAAATTAATACACAGAAACCTGTTGCATTTCAACACACTAATAGTGAATTATCAGAAAGATAAATTTAAACAATCCCATTTACAACTGCATCAAAAAGAATAAAATACCTAGGAATAAATCTAACCAAAAAGTACAAGACTTGTACTCTGAGAACTTTAAGATATTTATGAGAGAAATGGAAAAACACACAAACATATGGAAAGATATAACATGCTCACAGACTGGAAGAATTATTATTTTTAAAATGACCATACTACCCATGGCCATCTACAGATTCAAGGCAATCTTTATCAAAATAAAGTGGCATTTCTCACAGAACTAGAACATGTTAATTCTGAAATTTGTACAGAAACATAAAAGACTCCAAATAGCCAAAGCAATCTTGAGAAAGAAGAACAAAGCTGAAGGTATCACACTGCCTATTTCAAACATACATACATATAGTATACTATAGCTATACTACAAAGCTATAGAAATCAAAACAGTATGGTACAAGCACAAAAGGAGAAACACAGATTAATGGAATAGAATATAGACAACCCAGAAACAAACTTACACTTAAACAGTCAATTAATCTGCAAAGGAGGCAAAAATATACAACAGGGGAAAAGAGACAGCCCTTTCAATAAATGATGTTGGGAAAACTGAAGAGCTACATGTAAAAGAATAAAACTGGTCTACTTTCTCACACCATGTACAAACATAAGTTAAAATAAAAATGAGGGACTTCCCTGGTGGTCCAGTGGTTAACTCCACACTCCCAATGCAGAGGGCCCGGGTTCAAGCCCTGGTCAGGGAACTAGATCCCGCATGCCACAACGAAGAGCCCAAATGCCACAAGTAAAAGATTCCACATGCCACAACTAAAGATCCTGCATGCTGCAACAAAGATCCCGCATGCCACAACTAAGACCTGGAGCAGCCAAATAACAAATATTTTTTAAAATAAATAAATAAAATTAAATTAAAATAAATTAAAGATTTAAATGTAAGAACTGAAACCATAAAATTTCTAGGAGAAAACTCTTTGAAATCAGTCTTAGCAATATTTTTTGGATCTGTCTTCTCAGGCAAGGGAAATAAAAGCAAAAATAAATAAACGGTACCACATTAAACTAAAAAGGTTTTGCACAGTATGGAAACTATCAACAAAATGAAAAGGTAGCCTACTGAATGGGAGACGATATTTGCAAGTGATATATCCAATAAGGGGTTAATATACAAAATATACAAAGAACTCATACAATTCTACATCATAAATAAATAAACAACCCAATTAAAAAACGGGCAGAGGACCTGGATAGACATTTTTCCCAAAGACATACACATGGCCAAGAGACACATGAAAAGATGCTCAACCTCACCAATCATGAGGGAAATGCAAATTAAAACCACAATGAGATACTTCTCACACCTGTTAGAATGGCTATTATCAAAAAGACAACAAATAACAAGTATTGGCAAGGATGTGACAAAAAGGGAACCCTCATGCACTGTTGGTGGAATTGCAAATTGGTGCACCCAGTATGGAGAAAAGTATAGAGGTTCTTCAAAATATTTAAAATAGAACTGCCATAAGATCCAGCAATTTCTTTTCTGGGTATTTACCCAAAGAAAACAAAAACATTAATTTGAAAAGACATATGCAACCTGTTTTTCATTGCAGCATTATTTTCAGTACCTAAAATATGAAAGTAATTTAAGTGTCCATCAACAGATGAATGAAGAAGATGTGGGGTGTGTGTGTGAGTGTGTGTGTGCCCTCTGCGACAACACGGATGGATCTAGAGGGTATTACACTAAGTAAAATAAGTCAGACAGAATAAAACAAACACATTGTGATCTCATTTACATGTGAAATCTAGAAAACAAACACAGATACAGCACACAGAGGGGTGGTTGCCAGAGGGGAGCGGGGTGGGAATAGAGCAAAATAGGTGCAAGATATTTAAAGATACAAACCTCCAATTATAAAATAAATAAGTCATGGGAATATAATATTCAACATAAGGAGTATGGTCAATAACACTGTAATAACTTTGTATGGGAACAGATGGTTAGTAGACTTATCATGATGATCATTTCATAATGTATGGAAATGTCAAATCACTATGCAATACACCTGAAACTAACATAATATTGTATATCAACTATATTTCGATTTAAAAAAATATTTGGATAGAGAGGCATAAGCAAACAGAAAAAAGGCAGGATGGAGGACGATACAATAGGGAGGACTATAAAGCTCAGGCTAGGGAATCTGGACTCAAAATATTAGTCATTGGTAAATCACTGAAGGAGATGCTAAATACAGAAATTATAAGGTCAAAAATTTTCTTCTTATCTAAGAACTGTATGATAAAGTAAAAATGAGAACTGATCATGAATCATGTCTTACTTTGGGCCAGCTGACATCACTGGACAACTTTCTTCTGTACAAAAATCTGTGATTGTTCCATAAAGCATGTTGATCTGATTGAAGAAATCTACAGCTGCAAAGCAAACATCAGTTATAAGTAAAAGGTTAAATTTTAGTTTTACCCAAACAATCTTTTATTCCAGCAGAATCTCAGCTCTATCAGTGTTCTTTCCTCAACAAAGAACAGGTGAAAAGAATATAAACAAACAATATTTGCCTCACTGAATTTAGGAGCTTCTGTTTATTAAGAGAATAAAAAGGCAAGCAAGAGTGGGAGAAATTATTTGCAACACATATAATCAATAAAGATCTTATATTCAGAATATATAAAGAACTTCTATAGATCACTTAGAAAAAGGCAACACCGTAATAAAATGTGAGATGGTTTCTGAGTCTATTGGTTATCTCTATGGAAAAGAATAAAACTTGACTCTTCACTCACACAATACCTGAAAAGCAATTCCAAGTGGATCATACATCTAAATGTGAAAGGCAAGACAATAAAGTTTAAAAGAGCATAGAAAAATATGTCCATAAACTTTGGCATGCAAATATTTCTTAAGAAGAGCACAGAAAGCACCAGTCATAAAGGAATAGTTTTCTATATGTTTCACTGGAAAACTGTTATTCCTTGTTTTTTTATAATTTTTATTCTACTCATAATTTTTTTATATTGACCTCAAAGCCAACAAGTTTATTAAATTTACCTACTCATAATAATAGTGATGGTGTAGTAATAAAATCATGGTCTTTTGGTTTTTCAACATTCATTCGTGCTGGCTATGAACATAAATGTTGTTTCTTCCTTTCCAGTTATTATTATCTTTTATTCTTTTTCCTGCCTAATGGCATTGGCTAAGACTCCAGGAAAGTGGTGAGGGTGGCTAACCTTAACTCATTCCTAATCTGAGAAAAAACTTCAACATTTCATGATCAAATATGATGTTTGCTTTATCTTTTTTGTAGATATGCTTTATCAGAAAAAAGTTCTCAACTTTTACTTCATAAGTTTATTATGAATTGATTTTAAATTTTACCAAATGTTTTTTCTGCTTATACCGAGATGATCATATGATTTCTTCCTCTTCCTTTATTTTGGCTAATGCGGTGAATTACAACTGATTTGCAAGTGTTAAGCCAACCTTGTATTCTAGGAATAAGAACAATTTGGTCATGATGTGTCATAATTTTTAAGTATTGCTAGATTCAATCTGCTAATATTTTTATTAGGATTTTTACATCTAAGTTCATAAGTTAGATGACCTGGTTTCCTTTCTTATATGTCCACATAGAACTCATAACACTAGTATTTTCTCCTTTCCACATAAAAGCTTTAGAAAGACTGGTGTTCTTTCTATCTTTTCTTTTCTTTTTAAAATTGAAGTATAATTGATTTACAATATTTTATCAGTTTCAGGTGTACAACATAGTGATTCAATATTTTTATAGATTACACTCCATTTAAAGTTATTATAAAATATGGGCTATAGTCCCTGTACAATATACCTTTGTAACTGATTTCTTTTATACATAGAGGTTTGTACCTCTTAATTCCTTACCCCTATCTTACCCCTCCCACCTACCCTCTCCCTACTGGTAACTACTAGTTTATTCTGTATCTGTGAGTCTGTTTCTGTTTTGTTATATTCATTCTTCTTTTTTTTTTTTAGATTCCACATATAAGTGATAACATAAAATATTTGTCTTTCTCTGATTTATTTCCCTAAGCATAATACCCTCCAGGTTCATCCATGTTGTTGCAAATGGCAAATTTCATTCTTTTTTTATGGCTCAGTAATATTCCAGTGTGTGTGTGTGTGTGTGTGTGTGTGTGTGTGTGTGTGTACGTGTACACCACATCTTCTTTATCCATTCATCTGTTGATGTACACTTAGGTTGCTTCCATATCTTGGCTATTAGCTTCCATATGCTGCTATGAACACTGGGGTGCATGTATCTTTTCAAATTAATGTTTTCATTTTCTTAAAATATACATCCAGCAGTAGAATTGCTGGATCATACGATATTTCTAGTTTTAACTTTAGGGAAACCTCCATATTGTTTTCCATAGTGGCTGCACCAATTTACATCCCCACCAAGAGTGCACTGTAGGGTTTCCTTTTCTCCACATCCTTACCAACATTTGTTATTTGTGATCTTTTTGATGAGAGCCATTCTGACAGGTATGAGGTGATATCTCATTGTGGTTCTGATTTGTATTTCTCTGATGAATAGTGATGCTGAGCATCTTTTCATGTGCCTGTTGGCCATCTGTATGTCTTCTTTGGGAAAATGTCTATTTAGGTCTTCTGCCCATTTTTAATCGGGTTGTCCTCCACATGAACAGTGGGTAACCTATGGCTTTGAATCCCAACTCTATACTTTGAGTTACTTAACTTCCCTGAATCTCAGTTTCCTACCTTTAAAATTCAGTTTACTGCAGAGTGCTAAAAAACAAAATCGTGTCTACCATAAAGTAGACATTTAGTAATTGTTCGTTTTCTTCTACAAATGAAGATATGGCCTCAAGATTCTGTGCCACAAAAATTAACTATAAGCCATCCACCCACTTTTTCCAAAACTCTGAACCTTGTATCTCCTTTAAGCTATCACTCTCTAGCAGCAGAATGTTCAAAACCAGCCTCTGGTTTCTGGCTATGAGACTAGTTGTTGAATTTGTAATTCCCATCTTCTACCATTTATCTTCATCTGGCAAGTAAACTGAAGGGAAAAGGCCATTAAGATGCCAATCTTATCAACAAATCCCCTTCACTCTTTTATGTACCCGAAATGTTTACTTAATCACTGTCAGTGAATGGAAATTACCTATCTAGCCTCAAATCCTATTCACTTCATCAAGTGCCACTTGGAAAGATTACTATAAATAAGAAAAAAATTGTAATCCAATACTTCGGTCAACTGCTATATTTTAAAGGCAGAATTCTATGTTCTACGGGGATGTTCAAACGCTTCAGTTCAAAGCAATTTTTTTCTGGCTATAACTTCAAAATGTCTGTGAAATTTTATAAGTTCCTGAAGTTCTAGACATTTCAATAGTACAGACACTCAGTTCTGATAACTGAGACAGAGAAAATACAGACAGAAAACAATGATCTGGTTTTATACTTAAAAGTCACAATCTCATGTAGTACAGAAGCTCTACACTACCTTCCTTAGATTTCTAAAATTAGAAAATGAGCTCTCAAATAAATGGTACAAAAAGGCACAAACAAGTGCCCAAAAAAAGGATGTACACATATATTGGAAACTTATTCTGAATATTTTCCTTAAAGTGTCATAGAACTATCTTATAGGTTAGATGACTCTCATCAATAAAGCAAACAAATCACTTTATCTCTTTAGTAACTAAACTCTCTGGGTCCAGGAGGATAACCATACTCTAATAATACTGCTCTTACAGAACTGCTGTCACAGTAAGGTTTTAAGACATCTCAGTAAAATACTTCAGGTCCCTAAAAGTTAGTGGGTGGCAGCTCAATTTATAAATCCCATGATATGTTTCAAATTATAATAAGATACTATCAAATATTACAATAAAAATACTGTTCTGTTTTTCCTTAATCAAAGCCTAGGCATTTAGTGTATATTTTCAATTCAATTTCATTTATTATAACTAGAGTCATATAAATTTCCTCCAGTTATAAAATTCTATTAATTTCTTCACCAATGCTGATAAACCTTGAATACTAAAAGTACCACTTTTGGGCTTCCCTGGTGGCACAGTGGTTAAGAATCCGCCTGCCAATGCAGGGGACACAGGTTCAAGCCCTGGTCCAGGAAGATCCAACATGCCATGGAGCAACTAAGCCCATGCACCACAACTGCTGAGCCTGTACTCTAGAGCCGGTGAGCCACAACCACTGAAGCCCGCGCGCCTAGAGCCCATGATCCTCAGCAAAAGAAGCCACCGCAATGAGAAGCCCATGCACCACAACGAAGAGTAGCCCCCTCTCTCTGCAACTAGAGAAAGCCCGCGCACAACAACGAAGACCCAACGCAGCCAAAAATAAATAAATTAATTAATTTTAAAAAAAGAGAGAGAGAAAAGAATCAAAATAAAATTTAAAAAAAAATTTTTTTTAAAGTACCACTTTTATTCCCCAACTTACTCTGGCTTAATTCCCAAGAATATATTTACTTTTTACTTATATTTTTTTCTTTCTAGAGGTTAAGAATATATCATAAACATATTTTACTAATTTCATAAGATCACTATTGAATTGTCTTTTTTTCTTTTTAAAGCATAGTTTAGACAAATAACTAAGTATGCTACTGAAAGAGGCAATTTAGCATAGGGGTTAAAGCGCAGTCTCTGAAATTTTAGAGCTCTATATTTGAGCCCAGTCTCTAGCATTCAATAGCTGTATAACCTAAGCACATTACTACAATCTTTCTGTCTCAGCTTTCTTATCTATATACTGGGATAATAGTACCTACATCATGAGGTTGTAAAGATGAAATAAAATAATCCATGTAGAAGAAAATAAAAACAATAATTTGAAAAGATACATGTACCCCAATGTTCATAGCAGCATATGGAGGCTAATAGCCAAGATATGGAAGCAACCTAAGCGTCCATAAACAGATAAATGGATAATGGTGTGTGTGTGTGTGTATGTATATATACATATATATAAACACCACATCTTCTTTATCACACACACACACACACACACACACACACACACACACTGGAATATTACTCAGCCATAAAAAAGAATGAAATTTTACCATTTGCAACTACATGGATGGACCTGGAAGGTATTATGCTTAAGTCAAACACAGAAAGACAAATACTGTATGGTATCATTTACATGTGGGATCTAAAAAATAAAATGAATGAATATAACAAAACAGAAATAGACTCACAGATATAGAGAACAAACAAGTGGTTACCAGTGGGGAGAGAGAATGGAGGAGGAGCAAGACAGAGGTAGGGGATTAAGAGGTACAAATCAGCAAGTATCAAATAAATAAGCCACAAAGGTACAACACAGGGAAATATAGCCATTATATTATAATAACTTTATTTTGTTATTTTTTTTGCAGTATGTGGGCCTCTTACTGTTGTGGCCTCTCCCGTTGTGGAGCACAGGCTCCAGACACGCAGGCTCAGCGGCCATGGCTCACGGGTCCAGCCGCTCCGTGGCATGTGGGATCTTCCCTGACCAGGGCACGAACCCGTGTCCCCTGCATCGGCAGGCGGACTCTCAAGAGGACTCTCAAGCCCCCTTGTAATAACTTTAAATGGAGTATAATCTAAAAATATCGAATCACTATGTTATACATCTGAAACTGATACCATAAATCAAATAAACTTCAATAAAATAAATAAATAAAAATAATTCATGTAGAAAGAATAGCAGAGTGCCACAGTGTTCCATAAACATTAATTGCTGCTATCATTATCATTTTTTCCAATGAAGATGGTAAATCTATGCTTTGTATCACATGATAACAGGAGATAAGAATTTCATGTAACTCCATATTCAGAAATAAAATACCATAAAGGTTAAAGTAAATTGAGGTACCACTATCTTGTGGTATTAGGTTGCTAACTAAATCCTAGAATAGAGAGCACCCCAACACTCACCTACAGTGAGGCTACTAACCTAATTTACAGTCTACTGAGAAACAGAAAGGCTACTTACTGTTCACTGCAACCCACTCATTTAGATCTTCCCCCTCAGGAAGCATGACAGCCATCCGGAGGTTTCCACTGCCCAGTGTGGCCTCTGCATGCTTTAAGAGCTCATACTGGTGAGAACCCTCTGGTATGTTCTTCTTTGGTTTAAACGTTTTAGAGGAGCGACTACCACTATGATTAGAAAAGAAGAAAAAGGCACATCAGTGTTTAAGGCATGACTTTCAATAGAGTCTACTATACTATATTACTGCATAAAATAACAGCCAGTGATCCTAAAAGTCCACAAATAAACAACCCTAAATTGTATCAGCTACATTAAATTCCGGCAACATCACTGTTGTAACTACTGTGTTTGATTACCCAAAACTCCTACAAACCTTCTCTACATTCCCTACTGTAACTCCAAAGGAGAAAAAGAATTTTTAGCTATAACTAATCCAACTAACTAATCTAACAATAAATTACTGATTCAGTAATCTATAAAAACAAAAAAGTACTGGGGACTTCCCTGGTGGTCCAGCGGTTAAGACTCTGTGCTCCCAATGCGGGGGCCTGGGTTTGATCCCTGGTCAGGAAACTAGATCCCGCGTGCCGCAACTAAGAGCCCGCATGCCACAACTAAAGATCCCAAGTGCCACAATGAAGATCCCACACACCACAACGAAGATCCTGTGTGCCACAACTAAGACCCGGTGAAGCCAAATAAATAAATAAATAAATATTTAAAACAAACAAAAAAAAGTACTTCTGTGATAATCTTCAGTCATTGTATTCCTTTTTACCCCTATTCTAAGTCTCTCATCCTAATACAAATAATTTGTTTCCTTTGTATAAAAACATAAAGATATAATTTTATATCAATAAAGCACAAAAATCCTAGAGCAAGAAAGAAAAGCTACATGTGCTTCTATCCAATTATAGGAAGCAACAGCAATCTTAATCCAGAATCCCAGGTATGCAGATAAGTAGCTAGACATTAATATGGTTGCTCAAATTTCTAAATGTGTGTATGTATACACAAAGAAATATATTTTTTAAATGAATCAATGGAAACTCATCTTAGAAATGGTTTTAAGAGTTTTTAAGAGATGGATTCTTCTGTTAATGCTGGCAAATTCTTTTTTTTTTTTAAAGATGTTCAAACGGATAGCCCCTTTTTTTATATCTAAATTTATTTATTTATTTATTCACTCATTCATTCATTCATTTATGGCTTCGTTGGGTCTTCGCTGCTGTGTGCGGGCTTTCTCTAGATGCAGAGAGCGGGGTCTACTCTTCGTTGCAGTGTGTGGGCTTCTCATTGAAGTGGCTTCTCTTGCAGCAGAGCGTGAGCTCTAGGCGCACGGGCTTCAGTAGTTGTGGCACTTGGGCTCACTAGTTGTGGCTCACGGGCTTAGCTGCCCCACGGCATGTGGGATCTTCCTGGACCAGGGCTTGAACCCCTGTGACCTGCATTGGTAGGCAGATTCTTAACCACTGCGCCACCAGGGAAGCCCCAATGCTGGCAAATTCTTATCAAATTGTATTATATTCTAGTCATCCATTCTCAATACTCCCCTGCTCTTCTTATGAAAAGCAACAGATAGGGAAAGAATGAATTAGAAGAGGCTGGATAAGTAGGAATTATCTAAAGTTTAATGTTACTAAATTCATACTATCGTTAGCATTCAGACATTTGAACATACTAACTTGAAAATTAAATTCCAAAGAAAACAGATAAACAATAGTTATACTTTCCAAGGTCTCCAAAGCTTTTCATTTTTAACACCCTTCTCCCAAGCTTACCCCCAAGATCTCTCCTTTTTTCCCCAAGATAAAGCAGTAGTTCTTAACCCTGGCTGCATTTTATAATCACCTGAGGAGTTTTCAAAAAATACTGAGAATCCTGAGAGAAACTAAGAATCTACTTACTAGTCAACACAAATATCCAATTCAAATGACAGGTACTTTTCACTTTAAGATAATGGTATTCTCATTTACATGTAAGTCTCTCAGGTGTTTATTTAGAGTAAAGTGATGCTCCTCAACTCTAACCTTGGTCCCTCTCCCTGCCAGATATCTCTACTCAACAGCCCAGGATCTCTTTACAAACACTAATCAGATGATGTTACTCCTCTGCTTAAAGCCATTCAGTGGCTTTCCATTGCATTCAGAGTAAACCCCAAAGTCAATATTAGACACAGGGTCTGGACCCACACTAGAGTGTGGAAACTCTTCTTCAGTTTAATCAGATAATGTATTAAATGCCGAGTTCTCTCCCAGCATCTTTAAAATGTGAAAACGTAGAAAAGGTCATTATGCTTACCAAGCTGGAAGCTTATTTCATTTTCCTGCTCCTTCTCATCCTTTACCAAAATTTAGTGTGAGAAATAAACTTCACCAATATTTTTTACAAAAAGACATTTTACTAATTTATGTATGATTAACTACAAAAATAGCTCTCCTAACATCAATCTGGTGCATGTCTTCAGGCCTAGTGTTAAGTACATTCGCTTTAATTAGCCCACTGCTGAGACTGGTGCAGCAACTGAGGTGACAAGCTGCTCTGAAAAGGGCTGGCAGAGTACATGAGAACAACAAGGACATCAGCTGTGCTTGCATGCAGGAGGGTCAGAGCCTCCCCTGCTCCCCTAAACCACCTATTTATTCAACCACTGTCCCTTCAAGTTTTAGGTTTCCAAATGTTTTCTTGATTGATGACCCACCCAGAATTGGTCTTCCACAAAGCTAAACAAATATACCTCAAAGACCTAATACTTGGGTAGAAAGAAAAAAAAAATCTGATTTTGTAAAGGCCAGTTTTGACACTTATCAGCTGTGTCAAGCAAATTACCCAACTTTCTCGAGCCTATTTTTTCTTTAATAGTGAAAGCCTAGTAACAATAACAAAACATTACCACTACCTGTATCATAAAGAGCTGCAAAATGAGAAAATAATAAAGGTGAAAAAAGTTTCTAAAGCTGTAAAATGCTGTGCAAATGTTAGTATCCTTCCTTTTTCTGAACCAGAATGACTCATAGTAAAAAAAAGAAATGGTAGTGCAATGTACAAAGCTGTATTCAACCCCTATTCCCATCCTTGTCTCCTAAGACTGGGGAAAATATAACCTTACTTTGGAAACAAATGCTCTTACACATCAAGTTCCAAACAGAATTTTTTAAATGGTTTTTGGTGCTATTCCCATGTCACGGTTCAGGTGATCTCAGAATAATCATGGGGCTGGGCGGAAAATCAAGAAAACAAGGCGCTAGTCCTCATTTTGCTATTTTCTCCTTATGTTACTTAGGAAACCACAAATTATCATCTGGGCTTCAATTTCTTTACTTTGTTTTTTGAAAGTCTGGAAAATAACTTTTTACAAAAGGGTATAATTTAGAGATGAGATAATGATACTTGATACTTGATAAATACTTGTTAATTGATAGTTCCAGTCAACTTCAGGCTGAGAGCTCCTACACTAGGATAGTAATGATGATGATTAATATTAACTAATATTTACTGCAGGCCTTGTACTCTTAAGTATTTTACATGCAATATCCCATTTAATCTTCATAACTCTATGATGTACATGCTATACTTTATTTTATGGGTAACAAAACTGAGACTTAAAGTACTTAAATAATTTGCTCAAGCTTATAATATTGGTAAAGTAGGAGCCAGAATTTAAATCTAGGATTTAAATATTTAAAGCCCATTCTTTTATCCACTAGCCAACACTACATGATGCTTACCTTTATTTTCTATCCAATTATTTCTATTTTCTTCCTCTATCACCAAAGTTTAATCAAGTCACTTATGAAACAACACAAGGCTAATTTGTACTGAGAGTGTCATTAGTAGGTACATTTTTAAAAACAATCTTCAAAGTACCTAATTCCATTTCCTCTCTTCACACCTCTTCTAATTTATATGAATATTTAGTACTGCCATTAAGGAAAAATACAATTTCACGAGAGAGTAATTTCCCCTAAAAGGTTGCCAAACACATCTGTACTTTCAGAAACACACATATGCACCAGCAAAAAATGTTAGAAACTGTCAAAATCAAGTAGAATGGGTTCTAGACATAATAAAGTCAAAGGCTAAAAGCTATGAGTACCAAAAATACAATCTTGATTCAGAAAGTCAGCAATCTGAACAGACATATCTATAAATACATTTCTACCTTACATCCTTTTAAAA
This sequence comes from Phocoena phocoena, assembly GCF_963924675.1. Classification (NCBI taxonomy): domain Eukaryota; kingdom Metazoa; phylum Chordata; class Mammalia; order Artiodactyla; family Phocoenidae; genus Phocoena; species Phocoena phocoena. The sequence continues at coordinate 50,575,023 of NC_089223.1, forward strand.
TCACTAATCACTGGTGGTGCTGTTGCTGTTATTGTTAATGTTACGAGAGTAAAAAAAAAAAAAAGAAACCCTCAATATTTCTGGAAAGCAAGAAAGAAGGCTAAGAGAAGATCAGAAATTGAGGAAATCTGCTAAGATTAAAAAGTTGATGAGATACAGTGACAGTGAAAGTCTGAAAAAACCTAGCCTAGAACGTGCCCAGTAGAAGACTCAGTGAACACGCCCAGTAGAAGACTTACCTTCTTAGTGAACGTAAGAGTGGTTCCCACTGTGCTTCAAGCTCAGAATCTGGACTACAGGAAAGTGAAAGGACTGTAAGAGACTCTTCAGGAATTATATAGGACTGTGATTCAGAGTCTCTGAGCAAGTGAATCCCAATACCCTCCTCTGCTGACCTTTTTCTGAGCAGTAGGCAAGTGGCAGCAGGTATTTAACATTAGGCTAAAGCTCAGTGCTTTCAGGACGAGCAGGTTCCTCTGTAGGCAATTTACTAAAATTAAAAATTCTGTTCTGTGAAAGACACTGTAAGGCACACAGACTAGGAGAAAATCTTTGCAAACCATATATCCAATAAAGCACTTGTATCCAAAACATACAAAAAGTTCTTAAAATTCAACAATAAGAAAACAACCCAAGGAAGAAATGGGCAAAAGATATGAACAAACCCCACCAAAAAAGATAAACAGATGGCAAATAAACATATGAAAAGACAGTCAACATCATTTGTCATCAGGGAATTGCAAACTTAAATGAGATACCATTACACACCTATTAAAGTGGCTACAAGCCAAAAAACTGACAATACCAAAAGCTGATGAGGATGCAGAGCAACATTCATTGTTGGTAGGAATGCAAAATGGCACAGCCACTTTGGAAGACAGTTTGGCTGTCTTCCAAATTTGCTACAAAGCTAAACAGAATCTTTCCATACAACCTAGCAAACCCACTCAGGTATTTACCCAGTTGAGCTGAAAACCTATGTCCATCCAAAAACCTGCCTGTGAGTGTTTATAGCAACTTCGATCATAGTCGCAGAAGTGGGAAGCAATCAAGATGCCTTTCAATAGGTGAATCAATAAACTGTGGTACATCCATAAAATGGAATATTATGATCAGAGATTAAAAAGAGACAAGCTATGAAGCCACAAAAAAAAAAACAAAACCATGAAGAAGCCTTAATTGAATATTGTTAAGTGAAGAAAGTCAGACTGAAAAGGCTACATAGTGTATGATTCCAAATACAAGGCACTCTGGAAAAGCTTTAGAAACAGTAAAATAATCAGTGCTTGCCAGGGGGTCAGGGGAGGGGAGGAGAGATGATTAGGTATATTACCAAGAAAACTGAAATTTATGTCCACAAAAACTTGTATATTAATGTACACAGCACCATTATTCATAAGAGCCAAAAAGTGTGAGCAGCCCAGAAGTCCATCAACTGATGCATAGATAAATAAAATATGGTATATTCATACAATGGAATATTATTCATCCATAAAAAAAGAATTAAGTACTGATAACATGTTATAACATGGGTGAATCTTGACAATATTATTATGCTGAGAAAAAAATTCAGACACAAAATATGAAGTATCACATTTTTTACGATTCCATTCATATGAAATGTCCAGAAGAGACAAATCCATTGAGACACAAAGGAGACTAGTGGTTGCCAGGGGCTGGAGAAGAAGAAATGGAGAATGACTACTAACGATACAAAGGTTTCTGTTGGGTGTGATAAAAATATTCTGGAATTAGTGGTGATGGTTGCACAACTTTGTGAATATACTAAATCCACTGAATTGTATACTTTTTTTTTTGGCTGCAACACGCAGCATGTGGGATCTTAGCTCCTCAACCAGGGATTGAACCTGTGCCCCCTGTAGTGGAAGTGCAGAGACTTAACCACTGGACCACCAGAGAAGTCCTGGACTGTATACTTTTAAGGAAGAATTTTATAGTATGTGAATAACAGCTCAACTTTTTAAAATGTTTAAAGAAAAACCTTTACTATTAAAAAAAAAAGGAGCCTCCCAATAACATTCCTCACCAGTTCAATAAGTCAGTTTCTTTCATCCATTTATTCACTCTTGCATTCCTTCATCCAACTAGCATATTCTGACCACCTACTATATTCTAAGTAGCACTGTTCTAAGCCCTGGGACACAGCACTGAACAAGAGAATCTCTACTTTCATGGTGGGGAGAGAAGGTAGAAGAAAAAGTAAAACCAACAAAACACTACTGGGTAGTGGTAAGTGCTATGATGAAAATAACAGAATGATGTGACAAATAATGTAATGTGACAAGGTACTATATTAGGTTAGATAGTTAGAGAAGGCCTCCCTAAGGCCAGAAAGACAAGAAGAAGGAATCAGCCATGGAACGATCTGGGGAAGAAGGAAGAGCATTCCACACTTATAGGATAAACTAGCACAAAAGTGACTTTTTCAAGGAAGAGGGGTTAAGAAGGTAATGGTGATGAAGGCAGCATGAATGATGGCAACAGTGGTATAAGAAATCAGAGTCTTGTAGAACCACACTAGCTAAGACTTTAGAGACCAAAGTATGGAATTTAGATTATCATTTTAAGTATAAATGTGCAGACTTTGCAGATTAAAAAAAAATGGAAGTATAACATGACAATTTAATGGTCTAAAAAAGATCATTCTAGTTGCCATGTAGAGAATGGACTGGGAGGAGGGCAAAAGTAGAAACAGAAAAGCCAGTTACGAAACTACAAAGAAGAAAGAATGAAAGAATGATCGCTTGGACAAACAGGGAGAGAAAGATGAAGCCAGATTCCAATATTTGTAGGTAGAACCAACAGGACTCACTTTGGATTTCAGAATTTGTGGAGAGTGGTGAAGAAAAGACCATCAAGAAAGACTCCTAGGTTTTTAGTATCAAGCAGGTAGAAAATGAGCCATTTATTGAGATAGGTCTGGGGAGATGGATTTTGCACAAGTTGAGATACCTATTAGACATCCAAATGGTTAAGTTAGGCAGGCAATTGTACCTACACGTCTCAGGTTCAGAGGAAAAATAAGACTGAAGGTAACTAATACTCTTGGCATTCTCACTGGTTAGCACAGTGCCAAAAGATGCACTAGTATATTATTAAAACAAGTATTTTATAAGCTATGAGAAGTCCTATAGTAAAGAAAATTGCTTATGGTTTAGCTCAGGGCTTCCCAAACATCTTTAGTCATGGAAACTTTTCTTCCACATGTTAACATCTTGCTCCTTAACACACATTAGGGACCACTGCACAAGTATATTAAACTGCTAACTGCGTTACCTCTCAATTTTCAGCATATTCCTAACACTTCAATTGTATAAAGTGTAACTCCATGACTTCATGCAAGAACAGGTAGAGGGTTGGTCAATTCGCTATTTAATACCCCATAAAATTTTATAATCTAATCCTTAGAAAATAAAACACTTCACAAGCAAAGGCCAATTAGTTTCTACATCTGTGAAGTTATGTGAGGCATAATTTTAGCTATAGATGAAGACACTAAAGTTTAATCACTCATCTCCAATCACACTCTGAGCTTCTAAGTTGTATACAGACTGCAATTTTCTTTGCCCAGAACTGAATTCATTATTCAGTAAATAGGTACTAAAACCACAGGAGATTTTAGGAAGTGCCCATAGTTGAATATCTAGGTGATTTCCATGCAACAGCAGTAACCGCATTTTCTGAATCCTCTACAATGCGCTGGACTGTTAGAAGGAAGAAACCAAAACTTGCATATGCAGAGCTCAGAATGAGCATCAACCTGCAACTGAGTTGGCAGTAATTCCAAATATACTGATATTTCAACCAAGAAACACCCAGGGAGCTTGAACATCACTTCTTTTATAAAAACTTTTCCTAACCTTCCATGAAAACCTCTCCATCCTCTCTTCTGTCTCCTTGTAGCTTAAAACACCTGTAACATATCTATGTGTTTGTTCTCTTTCAGATACCTCTTTTGAATAGGAGGCTGTGGCCTCTTCATTTTTGTAACTACACTGCTCAATGTGGTATCTGGGATACAGAATAGGAAAGGGCAAAGGATTTGGAGTAAAGACCCAGTTTCAGATCCTGTCTTCGTAACTTACTAGCTGTGAAATCTTAGATAAATCATGTAACTTCTCCAAGCTACAACTAAACACTGGACATGACATCACCAATTTTGCAGGACCATTATGACAATTAAATGAATGAATACATTTAAAGCAGCTTAATTTTTTAAAATAAGTTTTTACATTCTTTTTTTAACATTTATTTATTTTATTATTTTTTTGGCTGTGTCAGGTCTTAGCTGCGGCATGCGAGGTCTTCGTTGAGGCACGCGGGATCTTTCATTGCAGCATGCGGGTTCTTTGTTGCAGTGCCAGGTTTCCGTCTAGTTGTGGCATGCGAGTTTTCTCTCTCTAGTTGTGACACGCAGGCTCCAGGGTTCATGGGCTCTGCAGTTGTGGAGCGCGGGCCCCAAAGCACGTGGGCTCTGTACTTCGCGGCATGAAGGCTCTCTAGTTGTGGTACGGGAGCTCAGTAGTTATGGCGCGTGGGCTTAGTTGCTCCATGGCATGTGGGATCTTAGTTCCCCGACCAGGGATCGAACCCGCGTCCCCTGCATTGGAAGGCGGATCCTTTACCACTGGGCCACCAGGGAAGCCCCTAAAGCAGCTTAGTTTTAAGGTAGCTCTCACACAGCAAATGCGCAGTATAGGAAATGACAGCTTAAAAATGCTCAATGAATGAAGGACTATATGTATATGCATTTATACGTATACATATACACACACATATAGATAATCATCACTTTATCCCTGTATCAATCCATTCAGTCTACTATAACAAAATACCACAGACTGGGTGGCTTATAAACAACAAAAATTTATTTCTCACAGTTTTGGTGGCCAGAAGTCCAAGATCAGAGTGTCAGCATTGTCAGGCCCTCTTCCGGGTTTCTGACTGGCCACTTCTCACTACCTCCTCATATGGTGGAAGGGATTAGGGAGCTCTACAAGATCTTTTTCCTAAGGGCACTAACCCCAGTAATGAGGGTGGAACCCTGAAGACCTAATCACCTCTCAGAGGCCTCACCTCCTAAGACCATCACATTGCACATTAAGATTTCAACTTATGAATCTGGGCGGACACATTCAGACCATAGCAATCTCCCTGCCATACTTCTACTAATCCATAAAGGGTCAGATTAAAACAGTACCTCCTCATGCTTACTCGTTTTCATTTTTCTTTCTCTCTCTCACTAGACTGTGAGTTACTCAAGAATATGGATCATGTCTTGGTCATCCTTGAATCCCGAGAATCTAACAAAGAACCTGGGACATAACAGGTTTACTAATAAATGTTTATGATCTTAAATAATGATACTGAAAGGAGAGAAAAATCTTGTTCTTATTGCAAGGAGCAATTGTTCTCAGTATTAAAGAAAGGGATTGACCCATCATCTTTATTTGGTGCAACAAATCTAAAAGATTTTAAACTACAGCAAAAGAAGTAACAGATGGATTGGGGAGATTTCCTAACCCTGACACCAAAATTTCATTTTCAACCGTAGGTCCTTTAACTCCTAGAGGAAAACATAGGCAATACACTCTCTGACATAAATCACAGCAATATCTTTTTCGATCCATCTCCCAGAATAATGGAAATAAAAACAAAAATAAACAAATGGGACCTAATTAAACTCAAAAGCTTTTGCACAGCAAAGGAAATCATAAACAAAATGAAAAGACAACCCACAGATTGGGAGAAAATATTTGCAAATGATGTGACCAACAAGGGATTAGTCTCCAAAATTTACAAACAGCTCATGAGGCTTAATACCATCAAAACAAACAACCCAATCAAATAATGGGCAGAAGACCTAAATAGACATTTCTCCAAAGAAGACATACAGATGGCCAAGAGGCACATGAAAAGATGTTAAACATCGCTAATTATCAGAGAAATGCAAATCAAAACTACAATGAGATATCACCTCACACCAGTCAAAATGGCTATTATCAAAAAATCCACACACAATAAATGCTGGAGAGGGTACGGAGAGAAGGGAACCCTTATACACTGTTGGTGGGAATGTAAATTGGTACAGCCACTATGGAGAACAGTATGGAAGTTCCCTAAAAAGCTAAAAATAGAGCTACCATATGACCCTGCAATCCCACTCCTGGGCATATATCCAGAGAAATGCGTGGCCCGAAAGGATACATGCACCCCAATGTTCACTGCAGCACTGTTTACAATAGCCAAGATAAGGAAGCAACCTAAATGTCCTTCAACAGAGGAATGTATAAAGATGTGGTATATATATATATATATATATACAATGGAATATTACTCATCCATTAAAAAGAATGAAATAATGTCATTTGCAGCAACATGGATGGACCAAGAGATTGTCATACTGAGTGAAGTAAGTCAGACAGAAAAAGACAAATACTGTATGATGTGGAATCTAAAAAGAAATGATACAAATGAACCTATTTACTAAACACAAACAGACTCACAGACTTAGAGAATGAACTTATGGTTACCAGGGGGGAAAGATAAGGGGAAGGGATAGTCAGGAAGTTTGGGATCGACATGTACACACTACTATATTTAAAATGGATAACCAACAAGGACCTACTGTATAGCACAGGGAACTCTGCTCAATGTTATATGGCAGCCTGGATGGGAGGAGAGCTTGGGGGAGAATGGATACATGCATATGTATGGCGGAGTCCCTTTGCTGTGCACCTGAAACTATCACATTGTTAATCGGTTATACTCCAATATAAAATAAAAAGTTAGCTGACCCGGAATCGCTGGGGAGGGTGGCGGCGGCGGTGCGACGCTCACCTTGGTGAGCAGAGGCGCGGGCTGCTGGCGCCACGGTCTTCCTCACGGCGCAGCTCTGGCTGCGGAACCGCATCACCGACCGCTACTGGAGGGTCCAGGAGGTGCTTAAGCACGCGCGGCACTTCCGGGGGAGGAAGAATCGGTGCTACCGGCTGGCCGTCAGGGCTGTGACGCGAGCGTTCGTGCAGTGCACCCGAGCCCGCAGGCTGAATAAGAGGAACCTGTGGACGCTCTGGATCAGTCGAGTTACAGCTGCTTCCCAGGAACACGGCCTCAAGTACCCAGCATTCATCCTCAACTTGATTAAGTGCCAGGTGGAGCTTAACAGGAAAGTACTTGCAGATCTAGCCATCCACGAACCAAAGACTTTGCTTTGGCCAAAAGGAGGCGACAGGAAGGATTTGCTGCTGCCTTGGGGGATGGGAAGGAGCCCGAAGGCATTCTTTCCAGGGTGGCACAGCACCTCTGAGGGGGATGCTGACACCCACTGACTGCCCTTTGAGGCTGAGCATCTTAGGAAGTTTTTTTCTTCCCCCGTGTGATGATTATACTAAAATAGGGACTAAGAGCTATTTGTCAACAATGAGTAAGTTTGACTTGCATTTGTGTTAATTTACATTTCAGTAACAGGCCCGAGAGAAAAGGCCTTATCTTGCCTCTTTTGGCACAGGTTCAGAAATCTCACATGGATTGTGTAAATAAAATCTGTGTGGAACGCAAAAAAAAAAAGTTAAATAAATAAATAGGTCAATCAAAGCAAGACATCTCAGTCAAAGGAAGCCTACTCCTCCCATTGGGGGGATGGGAGGGGGAGGGAGGAGGTAGCTCTTATTTTTCATTTTATTTAGTTATTTGTAAAAAATAAATAGGTTGCGGTTTCCTCCCATAGTTTAGAGCAATTTAACTTTACTTTAAAAACTAATAAGCACTTCCTTGTAGTAACAGGATTTTTTTTTCCACCAAAGTAAAAGTGGAGAATTTTCCTGGCATCTATTTCAAAACCACAGCTCACCATAAACAGCGCAACAAAAGATCAAGTCTGCAGTCTTGGCAGTAATGGAACAATCTTTACATCAGGTACAGATCTCAAGTTAACAGTAGAGCAAAGATTCACCTACAACTCCTATAGTCCATCATTTGCCTGCAAATATGAAGCAGTAACACAATAGGTATCAACTCAGTGACAAAGCAGTTTTACTGGTCTAAATGCTTTGAAATTAAACTCTTACAATAAAGCCAGCCTGACTAGGAAAAAAAAGACAAAGTTAAAATCAGATGGAGCCTACTCATCCTTATCTCATACACTTTTAACTGAACTTTCTTTTTTTTTACCAGTCATCCGTAGAGAATTAATTCAAGGGTCATTTTTCCTCAGGAAGCTTCACCGATATCCTAAGCTATGTTAAGGATGCCTTCTCCATGTTCATACAGAACACTAAAATGTGTCTCTATTTTACAATGCGCCATGAGATTCTCAAAGGCAAGGACTGTTTCAAGCCATCACTGCATCTCCAGAACCTAGCAGAAGGCCTAGGTCAGAACACATCCTCAACAAAAGTTTGTTGAGCTAAACTGATAAAGGACTCCAGGTCAAAAATGGTAAAGTAAAAGCAAACATTTTGACAACATTTGCTAAATTTATATTTTGAGCTTATACAAATAGGCCCAGTCATAATAGAAACAGAAGCATAGTACATACTATACATGCATAGTTGTAGCTAAGTACGTAAGATGGAAATACCTCCTGTAATGTTCTTAAAAATGTATACAGTTTTTTCTTTACTGACCTTTTTACCTCTAGTTCTTAATCTATTTTGAGCCTCTGATAATCTGAAAGACATTATGAACCTTCTCTCTAGAGACATAATATTTTGCATACAGGAATTCAGGGAAGTGCTAAAACCTGCTCATAAACCCAGAAAAAGAACTCCTGCCCTAGTCTGTCTCCCTTCTCTCAGGCTACCATGAGAACATTCGTTTTCTCCTGAAATCTTCTAAGAGCTCCACATTTATTTTCTAATCCTTTAGATGTATTCTTTTGGATAAAAACACACAGATGTTAGGATGGTAAGTATAGGTCTTTTAGTCAATTAAAAACATCTACAGTTTGTATTCTATGGTTTATTCTTTTTCTATTAAATAGTAACTCTAATAGAAAGCTTTGTTCATATTTGTACAATAATTTATATTAAAGTTCAAAACCACGGCATTTATAAGAAAGTCAATGCATTAAATTAATAGTTTTAAGAAAAGAAGAAGCCCATGTTAATGCCTATAAAAACTGATAAAGTGTCCTGGAAAACAGGAAAAGCCATTTCTTTTATTACTGGAACTGGAGGAATATATTAGAAACATGAATACAAAAGTTATAAATCAGGGCTTCCCTGGTGGCACAGTGGTTGAGAGTCCGCCTGCTGATGCAGGGGACACGGGTTCATGCCCCGGTCCGGGAAGATCCCACATGCCATGGAGCGGCTGGGCCCGTGAGCCATGGCCACTGAGCCTGCGCGTCCAGAGCCTGTGCTCCGCAATGGGAGAGGCCACAACAGTGAGAGGCCCGCGTACCGCAAAAAAAAAAAAAAGTTATAAATCATTTTTCTCCTATAAATCTAATTTCAAATGCAGCTAACTGGTTTTTGTTTGTTGCTTTTTTTTCTTTTTTTAATAAAACAGAGATAATTCCTGATTTGGAGATAAATTTTAACCAATGAATAATTCAGTTCAAAGGAATTAAAGTTTAAATGAGATTTGCTAAAGCACACTCTAGAAGCATAATCTGAATAATCTGGAGTACCAGTGAGGACTGATAATAAACAATAAATAAAAGCTCCTTGCAGCTCAAATTTACATTAATCTGTACTTTTGTAAAAATTAGAGTTATTGAACTCTGTTTGGTGGAAAAGGACTCTTAGACTCACTGCCTTCTAATACATTGCAGTAACAAAGAACTCAAAAAACATTAAGTAGTTTAACACAGTGATATAATTTCCTTTCTCTTAGAGACACCACAAAACTGTGGATGCTTAACAGAACATGGTAATAAAATGGATCAATACCTATAAGAAGACTATTCTGAAGAGTGATGGTTAAAGATGGTGGGCTGAAAACACACATTAGCTTCCACTCCCTACTCAAAGTGATAATAAAGTGAATTTAAAAAAAAATCAATCCCATAAGGATAAAGAGAATAAAAGAGGAGAAAACAACAATTTTACGAATTAGAAAGTAGATGAATAAATAACTGAATTAACATACCTAAGGAAGGATTTCCCTGGTGGTGCAGTGGTTAAGAATCCGCCTGCCAATGCAGGGGACACGGGTTCGAGCCCTGGACCGGGAAGATCCCATAGGCCGTGGAGCAACTAAGCCTGTGTGCCACAACTACTGAAGCCCGCAAGCCTAGAGCCTGTGTTCCACAACAAGAGAAGCCACAGCAATGAGAAGCCTACGCAGTGCAATGAAGAGTATCCCCCAATCTCTGCAACTAGAGAAAGCCTGCGCACAGCAACGAAGACCCAATGCAGCCGAAAATAAATAAATAAATTTTTAAAAACCCACACATATCTAAGGAAACTTAACCCTAAACTTGGAAGCAACCCAATTTATACAATAGATCCCATAAAAGATTCAGGAATCAGTACAAGTAGGATACTCTGGAAGTAGGAGTGAAGATGGAACAAGACTTCCACAGTCTGTTTAAGGAGTTACACACCCAGACCCCCTCTGCAATCTACACAGTAGGCTTCTGTACTACCTCCCATCCTAAGAAAAGACTAGAAGCTAAAGGTTTATTCTATGAAGAGGGCAAAACAGAGAGGGTGTCTGCCTTGGCAGATACAGTCACAGGCACAGTTGCGGGCAGATGTACCATATTTAACACTGGGTGATTAGATGAGTTTAAAAAAATCAATGTTGAGGCCCCTAGCCTTTTCCCCCAGCAGGATCCCCAGAACCTTGCAGTCGGGATAATAATCTCCAAGTGAAGACCAACTGTGCTTTTTTTTTTTTGGCAAATCTGACCACACCACATAAAGACCTAGAAAGTACTTTATCCTAGGGGTTCTTCAAGGTAACAGCCTAGCCATATCACCCTTCAGCAAATCCCACAGTTGACATGCCCACCACACACACGCACAGTATTCCAATTCACTTTTCAGTTGTCCTACTTGTAAATAAAAGCAGAAAGCAAAAGGGTTACCAGGTCTTGAGGGAAGCCTCTAATGTGAAACAAGACATCAAAATAGAAAAAAGCAACTAAAAGGATAAACAATGGCAAAGAATAAAAATGCCCCCCTAAAATTAATATACTCAGTGATAGGAAAAAAATATTGCTTCATGAAATGAGAAAGGAATACTATATATAAAAAAGAAAAGAAAACCCTTGAAATTTTTTTAAACGGTAGCAGAAATGAAAACCATAATAGAAAGAATAGAATATAAAACTGAAGTAATCTCTCGGAACGCAAGCATAAAAAACAAAGAGATGTAAGAGAAAAATATCAAGGATCTGTCCAGGAGGCCCAGTATCCAAGTAATAAGAATTCCAGAAATGTATAACAGAAAAACAAGGAAATATTTTATCAAGAAAATACTTTATCAAGGAAATAAACCAGGAAATTTTCCCAGAATTGAAAATGCCTTTTTATTTATTTATTTTTAAATTCTTCTCAAGTCCTTCCTTCCTCCCTCTCTCCCCCCTCCCTCCCTCCCCCTCCCTCCCCCACTTCCTCCCCCACTCCCTCCTCACTCCCTCCCCCTCTCTCCCTCTCTCTCTCTTTCTTTCTTAGCTTTAGCATGCATATGGGATCTACTTCCCTGACCTGGGATGGAACCCGGGCCCCCTGCATTGGGAGTGCAGAGTCTTAACCACTGCACCACCAGGAAAGTCCCCCAAATGCCTTTTTTAGACTGAAAGAGAGACCACCAACTCAGTGGATGAAAATAGACCCACAACCAAAGATGCAATTATGAAATCTCAGAAAAAAGAGAACTTAAAATTGTCCAGAGGAAAAAACAAGTTTCATACAAAGTATCAGAAATCAGAAAGGAATCTGGACTTCTCAATAACAAGTAGAACACCTCATCCATATAAATTAAAATTAAAATTCTGTGGGAAAATTTACAGCCTAGACCTTGATACGTTGACATAACATCAAGCAAGTATGAAGGTAGAATATACTTCTAGACACATGAGGTCTCAAAATATTAACATTCCACTTACTGTTTTTAGTTAGCTTTTAGACAGTATGCCCCAAATAAGGGAGTAAACCAAGAGACAGGATGTGAGACCCAAGAAAAGAAGAAATCCAACCAAAAACCATGCAAAGGGAATCCCCAGAATGAAGGTGAAGGTAGATTCCAAAAATAACAGCTACACAACAAGATTAAGAAGATAAAGTGAGAGAATCTGAATGTATTTGAAGGTTAACTGAGGGAATGTTTGGGGATTAAAAAAAGTATTGACTACACAGAAAATAAAACAAAAAATTTCCAGAAACACATAAAGTCGTTCAGGAAAGGAAAAATAAAATTACAGTATATATACTTGGCTCAACTGTCAACAGTGTTTATATAGTATTAACTGCTATACTGAGAAGCAGGCAGGATGGGATGTGTGTGTGTATATATATATGGTATGGGAGGGGGTGATAGTCTCTTCTTCCATAATAAGAATTCAATAGTTAATGCCTAGAAATGAAAAAATCAATATGTAACAAGATAAACTAGTTAGAGATAAGAAATTAAAAATCAGGTAAAAGAGCTCAAATGGCTGTAACTAGAAGCAAGAAAAGACAGATTGTTTTTATGACAAGCTTTATAAAACTATTTGACTCTAAACCATGTACATGTATAATACTGACAAAAATTAAAACTAAAACTTTAAAAGTTTGAAAGCTTAATAAAAAAGTTTGAATGTTTACCAAAACATGGGAATAAAATTGGGTTATTTACAGAAATGTTAATGAACTGCTCTATCTTTAAAATCTAAACATACTGTGCAATGTATTTCTGACCCCAGTATTATTTACAGTATACTATGGATAAGTAAGCCAAAATCACCTATATATATGCAGACTCGTCCTAATGGTTTATTAGCTGGTGGCTGCTATTGCTATCATCCTTAGCTCTATTATCAAAATTGTTTCAAAAACATACATTCACCTTAGAAACTTGCCAGATTCAATCAGTTTGATATACCAATGGTCCCTGAGGAAACCAAAAGCCATCAGTTAAATACACATCAAGTTGAAATTTGTAAAAGTAGCATGCAGCACAGGGTAGTGGGAAAACACCGATGCTGACTGCACCTAGGGCCCTGGAATCACAGAGTACCTCTACTACTTGAGAGACCTTGACCTGATTACTTAGCCTCTCTGGAGACTTACCTGCCTCATCTGAAAATGAAGAAAGCATTATGCTGCAGAGTTGTTTCAAGGATTAGAAACCAGTAAGTAAAGTACTACTGCAATGCCTGGCACAAGGCTCAATAAAAGCCATCTACCGTTATTATTTAACTTGAGCATTATCTACCTCATAAGGAATAGGAGAAACCTTGATTTTACCGTTGCGTACTCTAGACTGGAATCCCTAATTTGCCTTGTATTAGCTGGGTGACTTTGGGTAAGTTACTTAATCGCTCTGATTGCAAAAAAAGAGAAATCATATCACCTACCGTGTGGGATGGTTCTGAAAACCAAATGATATGTATAGAAATACAGAGAATAAGTTGGTGCACAATCAGTGCTCAATAATTGATACCAGTTAAATATATCTGTACCATCTCTTTATCCTTCATAGTGAAGGTCCATCATAGACATAAGCTTTGTTATAGCTACACACTGTCCAGGCCTCTCACTGCTGTGGCCTCTCCCGTTGCGGAGCACAGGCTCCGGACGCGCAGGCTCAGCGGTCATGGCTCACGGGCCCAGCTGCTCAGCGGCACGTGGGATCCTCCCGGACCGAGGCACGAACCCGTGTCCCCTGCATCGGCAGGTGGACTCTCAACCACTGCGCCACCAGCGAAGCCCCACACTGTCCTTTTTTAATAAGCAATTGTAGAAAGTGTGAAGTCATGTAATGTCAAAAAATACAACTAAAATAGTAAGACACTTGGAATTCTTGGTATAATCAAGATTAGTCTCATTAGAATTTGTTTATATAACTAAGTGTAGCCTTAGAAAATCACAAGATCCCAGAGTCTCAACTGGTTCATCTAAAAATAAGAGGTTGGAACAAAATCTTCTCTATTCCTAAAAATCACTAAATGTAAATTATTTCTCCAGAGATTTAATCTCATTCTTACCAATCCCACAAGCCACCATAAATCTTTTCAAACACCATAAGGAAGAAACACTGAATGTTGTCAAATATAAAACTGTCTTTTTTAGAAATAAGAAAACGAGGCACAAAAGTATGATTTTACCCAACTTACACACTCCAGATCACAAGCATAACTGAATTCTTCTATAAAGGAACTGAGGGAAAATATTTCTTCTAATCAAGATTGTTTCATTCTCCCTTTCTGTTCAGAAGCAAGGATTTCCATATTTCAGACCACCAATGGTTTAAGCATGAGCTTATGGTGCCCAAGCATAGGACAAATCATGATGCTTCTAAAGGAAGGCTAAAAACAAGAACGGCTGGTGGCTATCAGTGTGATGTCAAGAAAGTCCCTGTGAAAAAAAAAAAAGAAAGTCCCTGTGAAAATAATACACAGATGCAGCCAAACCTGAGAATGCACGGCAAAGAAAGGGTTGTATAAAACTCCAGGAAAGATACAAGTTAAAAAAAAAAAAAAAGGCCCCTTTAATCCTAATACAGTCAACTGTAAAAGTGACATTTCACATTATCTGAGATTCAGTAATGCTCCCCAGTACCTGGAAAGGGCTTCAACTGTGACTATTTAAAAGTAAGAGAGAATAACACAAATGAGTGAAAAACATAAAAGAGGAGAAAAAAGTAAAAAACGCATAAAACTAAATGAAAAAATCTTCCCCTCTTCTCTCCAGTTTCTTTTTGAACTAAGTGAAATGTAAATATCAGAACTGCCATAAAAAGAACAAATTCATTAAGGCTAGCAGGGTTCCTCACACACACAAGTATGCAAAGTATTTACTGATAAAGTAATAGTGTTCTGAGTTTTTATAACACATAACTTACCCATGCTTATTATAGTTTGACCCATAAGTGCTCAAAAACAACAAGCATATAATAAAGGCATATTCTTCAGATTCATAAGCAATTAGACACTACTATTCACTCAAAGTTTGGGGAAAAGATTCTCCACTTTGAAATAATCCAGAAAGAAAACCCCTGGTGAAGCTCTCTATCAAACTCCATGAGAAAGACAATAAATGTGTTGAGAGTAACAAGTGAAAAGCAGTTTTACATCTACCTCCAGAATCTATAGGTCATTTTTACAGCTCCAGGTATGTCATCTGCCTCCCAAACATGTTTATCATTTGCATTAAATTATCAGTTTCCTATCCACATTAAAATATCAGAAAGATAACTTAGAAACAAAAAATCCGATTGGAGTTAAATACCTCATTTTGTAAAATCCACCTCTACAGATAATCTGTGCCTATCTTGGAGAAAATTAATATTTTCCTAGCAAGTTATTAAAGAATTTTAAAATTATATTCTACAGTTACTTTTCATGACTATTAATTTTTAAATTTCACTTATTAAAAAATTACATTCTCAATTTTAACATAAAAGATATAATTTTCCCCTTTTAAATTAAAAGAGAAAAAGGATGATGACAATAAAAGCAAACACCCTAACTATGCAATTAGAAATAAAGGGAACATACAACTCAACAACAAAAAATCAAACAACCCAATCAAAAATGGGCAGAAGACTCAAATAGACATTTCTCCAAAGAAGATATACAGATGGCCAATACACACATGAAAAGATGCCCAACATCACTAATTATTGGAGAAATGCAAACCAAAACTACAATGAGATACCACCTCACACAGGTCAGAATGGCCCACATTAAAAAGTCTACAAATAGCAAATGGTAGAGAGGGTGTGGAGAAAAGAGAAACCTCCTACACAGTTGGTAGGAATGTAAATTGGTGCAGCTTCTATGGAAAAGAGTACAGAGGTTCCTCAAAAAACTAAAAATAGACTTGCCATATGATCCAGCAATCCCACTCCTGGGCATATATTTGGAGAAAATTATAATTTGAAAAGATACATGTACCCTAATGTTCACTGCAGCACTATTTACAATAGCCAAGACATGGAAACAACCTAAATGTCCATCAACAGATGAATGGACAAAGAAAATATGGGGGGTGTGTGTGTGTGTGTGTGTGTGTGTGTGTACACACACACACACACACACACACACACAATGAAATACTACTCAGCCATAAAAAAGAATGAAATAATGCCATTTGTAGCAACATGCCTGGACCCAGAGATTATCATACTAAGTAAAGTAAGTCAGAAAGAGAAAGACAAATACAATATGATATCACTTGTATGTGGAATCTAAAATATGACACAAATGAACTTACTTACAAAACATAAACAGACTCACAGACATAGAAAACAAACTTATGCTTACCAAAGGGGGAAGCGGGTGGAGGAGTGATAAATTAGGGGTTTGGGATTAGCAGACACAAACTACTATATATAAAATAGATAAACAACAAGGTCCTACTGTACAGAACAGGGAACTATATTCAGTAACCTGTAATGAACCATAATGGAAAAGAATATGAAAAAGAATATATATATGTATAACTGAATCACTTTGCCGTATATCAGAAACTAACACAACACTGTAAATCAACTATACTTCAATTAAAAAATAAAGGAAGAGGGACTTCCCTGGCGGTCCAGTGGTTAAGACTCCGTGCTTCCAATGCAGGGGTTGTGGGTTTGATCCCTGGTTTGGGAACTAAAATCCCACATGCTGCGTGGCGTGGCCAAAAAATTTACAAAAAAAAAAAAAAGAGAGAGAAGGAAGGAAAAGAGAGAAAGAGGACAGAAATTCTTTGGAAGAATCTTTACTATTAACCTGTTTACTTGGTTATATGTAAAGACATATTTACATATATATGTATATATTTATATATATTTACACATATACATATATATTTATATATATATATTTGAAGCCCAAGAAGCTCTCACAATTATTATTCCTAGCTGTGCGATGCTGGTGGAGATGCAGGGATATGAGCACTCACATTCACTGCTACTGGAACACAATTTACAGTGGCAGATAGGGAATGTGCCTGGCATATATCGATTCTTGAAAAAAGGGTAAAACAACAAGGTCTCTACAAAATTGTAAAATAAAGATCCAATAAATAGGTGTTCCAAATCTTTCTGTGCTCAACAGCCACCTATTTCTAGCTCCCCAAAAGTCTTTGGAAGGGAAAAATTAGAGCAGAATGAAGGGAATCACTCATATCTCCTCCACCTACCACCATGTAAATACTTGAAAATGTCACTGACTTGTTAAAAAAAATTTTTTTTTTCTTCTAATTTATCTCTCCCTGCACCTCCCCGCCCCATCCCCTTTGGTAAGCATAAGTTTGTTTTCTAAGTCTGTGAGTCTATTTCTGTTTTGTAAATAATTCATTTGTATCATTTTTTTAGATTCCACATGTGATACCATATTTAAAAAATTGTATTACCAAGTATGTAATATACAACAGGCACTATGCTAGATGGTAGAGATTTAAAAATAATTTTTGAAACTGTTGCATCTTCAAAGAGGTCACATACTCTGATGAGGAAGAAAGGCCTGAAAACTGACAAGTACAATATCTTTTTGATACGAGCTATAATAAGGACTATGGAGGACACTGAAATGGTACCGAACAAATTGGTAAGGGGACAGAGGTCAGGGAAAAAGAGTTGGCTCCTGAACTAAAGAAATGGAGGTGGGATGGAGAAGGGCTCCAGCCAGAACAGGATCAGCACTTAAAAAAGCAGGCAGAAGTGGGAAAAATGCATGTTGAAAGAAATGCAAATAAAATGGCTAAGCTCAGCGCAGGGAATACACGGAAGGAAGGAGCAGATGAGGCTGTAGTGTTAACAAACAGCATTATCATGGGTGCTCTTTATGCCTTGGGACTCTGCCAATCACTTCCAGCCCATTCTAATCCCTACCTGAGAAGCCCAAGTAAACTGCAGGAAGAAAGTGGGCCAAAGGATTCCAGCCGCCTCCTTTCCCTATTAAAAAACACGATGCTGGGCTTCCCTGGTGGCGCAGTGGTTGAGAGTCCGCCTGTCGATGCAGGGGACACGGGTTCGTGCCCCGGTCCGGGAAGATCCCACATGCCGCGGAGCGGCTGGGCCCGTGAGCCACGGCCACTGAGCCTGCGCGTCCGGAGCCTGTGCTCTGCAACGGGAGAGGCCACAGCAGTGAGAGGCCCGCCTACCACAAAAAAAAAAAAAAAAAAAAAAAAAAAAAAAAAAAAACACGATGCTGGAGTGGAGCAATAGTGGCAACAGTGCAAAATTAAGCAAGGCTGGCCCCCAAATTCATATTTTAGGCCTCTGCCTAAAAATACAGAAGTACATATTTGCAAAACTTCTGCTGTTTTGAATACATGAATATACCAGACACGTAACTTTTATAAATACCGAATGCAACTATTTCACACCTACATCCAAAGAAGTATTCTCACTGGAATATCAATAATATCAATAATCTTTAACCTTCATTAGCCAGTGGACTTAAAACTAACGAGTTTACAACAATTTTACTGAAGAGTACATCCATGTAATATGCTGGTCTCCAATTTTAAGATTCTTGAGGACAGAGACCACATCTTATTTATTTCTGAATCCCTACCTTTCTCCTCCTACCACCAACACCTAATAACACTTTGCTTATACACAGGAGACTCCAATAAATATTTATTATATTATGCAGCAATACCATGCATTTGTCAACACAGCTAAACAACATTTGAATTCAGAAAGAGTTTACATACTGGGCTTGGGAATTTCATGAGCAAGGATACTAACAGTGTTTGCACAGGACCCTCTGGTTGTTGAAAACCTCCATATACATTCTCTCGTTTAATTCTTGCAGTTACCCAACGGAATAGGCATTCCTATCCTCCCAGTAAACAGAGCAAACAGAAGAAATTAAGTGACGTGCCCAAGGTCACATGGCTAGTGACAGACCAAAGACTCTGAAACCCAGGTGTCCTCACTCACAGGCCACTGTTCTTTCCATGACAACCTTTAGTCTATCAAAAATACTTACATATTGAGGACATATTTGCCAAGCAAGGTACTAACATGCTGGGAAATAAAACAGTGAACAAACCTTATGAAACTTACAGTCCAGGAAGGGGGAAAAGATCTTTAATAATAATTATAAATAATTACAAGTGTGCAAAGACAACCAGAGAACCTAACCTTGAGGGCTATTAAAGAAAATTTAAAAAAAAATTCACTGACATTTGTTAAAGATGGTAAGGCAGATTTTATTCAGGAACAATGAGGTAGATATAGGGACTACTGCAATGGGATTTTACAGTATGGAAGAGAGACGGAGTTCAACTCCAAATACAGCATGGGCAAGAGGGAATGTATAACGAAGAAGCAGGGTGTGGGGGTGAGTGGATAGAAAAATGACTAAGAGGAAATATCAGGGGGGAAAGGGGACGGGGCAGGGGGTGTTGTGTTTCTGGTTAAACTGACCTAACAGGATTCTTTTTTTTAAAATAAATTTATTCATTTTATTTATTTACTTTTGGCTGCGTTGGGTCATCATTGCTGTGCACGGGCTTTCTCTAGTTGCAGGGAGCGGGGGCGCGCGGGCTTCTCATTGCGGTGGCTTCTCTTGTTGCCGAGCACGGGCTCTAGGCACACAGGCTTCAGTAGTTGTGGCACGTGGGCTCAGTAGTTGTGGCTCGTGGGCTCCAGAGCGCAGGCTCAGCAGTTGCGGTGCACAGGCTTAGTTGCTCCGCGGAATGTGGGATCTTCCATGACCAGGGCTCAAACCCATGTCCCCTGCACTCGCAGGCAGATTCTTAACCACTGCACCACCAGGGAAGCCCCTGACGTAACAGGATTCTTGCTGAAGACAGGCAGGGGTGATCCATACATCACCTGAGGGATGGTGGCGGAGGAGGAAGCTGATCAGATGTTGATGGTGGTAGGGGATTGTGGTTAACCTGACTAGCAGGGTTCTTGCTAAAACTAGACTTTACAAGGAAGTGCACAGATGGACCTATTAGAATTCAAGACCTGACCAAAGTTTGGCCAGGCAAAGAATCTTTGTCAGGGCCTCACAGAGTCTCTCAAAGACAGAGGTAGTATTATACTGAATCCCAAGGATTTTTTTTTCTCCTTTACCTTACTTTGAATTACTTAACTCAATACACAGGCATCCATCGACTTACTATTGTCTAAAGCTTCTAAAACTTGAAGGTGCTCTTTAAAGGAAGGGATCTTATTAAAATGCATTCTATTTCAAGGATTGGAGTCTGAAATCTTGCATTTCTAACATGCTCCTAAGTGACGCCAAAGCTCCTCACTTTAAGTGTCTAAAGTAGACTTCTCAAGGGTTATAGTTATGGGAGTTCTCTCATGACCTAGTGGTTAGGATTCTATGTTTTCACTGCCATGGCCAGGGTTCAATGCCTGGTCGGGGAACTGAGATCCCACAAGCCATGCAGTGTGGCCAAAAAGAATTCAGAAATAAACATATTTTAAGTTTAAAAAAAAAAGAGTTATAGTTATGCATAGTTATGATCTCCTCAGTCCTGGGGGTGGCCTTCTGTCACCAGAGGGTCAAAAGTAGCCTTTAGTCCCAGCGGTGCTAAATAAAATGACAGTGATACTTTCTTAATACTGAATGAGAAAAAAAAAAAAAAAAGGTAAAGATATCTCTAGAACCTACAGTTATCACATGACAATACATTCCCAACAGCTTATAAACATGCTACCATTTGAGCAAAAGCTAAAATTTTTTCCCCGTTTTTATTTATTTATTTATAACATCTTTATTGGAATATAATTGCTTTACAATGTTGTGTTAGTTTCTGCTGTATAACAAAGTGAATCAGCTATACATATACATATATCCCCATATCCCCTCCCTCTTGGGTCTCCATCCCACCCTCCCTAACCCAACCCTCTGGTGGTCACAAAGCACCGAGCTGATCTCCCTGTGCTATGCGGCTGCTCCTCACTAGCTATCTATTTTACATTTGGTAGTGTATGTATGTCCATGCCACTCTCTCACTTTGTCCCAGCTTACCCTTCCCCCTCCCTATATCCTCAAGTCCATTCTCTACATCTGGGTCTTTATTCCTGTCCTGTCCCTAGGTTCCTCAGTACTATTTTTTTTTTTAGATCCCATACATATGTGTCAGCATGTGGTATTTGTTTTTCTCTTTCTGACTTACTTCACTCTGTATGACACACTCTAGGTCCACCCACCTCACTACAAATAACTCAATTTCGTTCCTTTTTATGGCTGAGTAATATTCCATTGTATATATGTGCCACATCTTCTTTATCCATTCATGTGTTGATGGACACTTGGGTTGCTTCCATGCCCTGGCTATTGTAAACAGGGCTGCAATGAACATTGTGGCACATGACTCTTTTTGAATTATGGTTTTCTCAGGGCATATGCCCAGGAGTGGGATTGCTGGGTCATATGGTAGTTCTATTTTTAGTTTTTTAAAGAACCTCCATACTGTTCTCCATAGTGGCTGTATCAATTTACATTCCCACCAACAGTGCAAGAGAGTTCCCTTTTCTCCACATCCTCTCCAGCATTTATTGTTTCTAGATTTTTGATGATGGCCATTCTGACTGGTGTGAGGTGATACCTCCTTGTAGTTTTGATTTGCATTTCTCTAATGATTAGTGATGTTGAGCATCTTTCATGTGATTGTTGGCAATCTGTATACCTTCTTTGGAGGAATGTCTATTTAGGTCTTCTGCCCATTTTTGGATTGGGTTGTTTGTTTTTTTCTTATTGAGCTACATGAACTGCTTGTAAATTTTGGAGATTAATCCTTTGTCAGTTGCTTCATTTGCAAATATTTTCTCCCATTCTGAGGGTTGTCTTTTCATCTTGTTTATGGTTTCCTTTGCTGTGCAAAAGCTTTTAAGTTTCATAAGGTCCCATTTGTTTATTTTTGTTTTTATTTCCATTTCTCTAGGAGGTGGGTCAAAAAGGATCTTGCTGTGATTTGTGTCACAGAGTGTTCTGCCTATGTTTTCCTCTAAGAGTTTTATAGTGTCTGGCCTTACATTTAGGTCTTTAATCCATTTTGAGTTTATTTTTGTGCATGGTGTTAGGAAAGGTTCTAATTTAATTCTTTTACATGCAGCTGTCAAGTGTTCCCAGAACCACTTACTGAAGAGGCTGTCTTTTCTCCATTGTATATTCTTACCTCCTTTATCAAAGATAAGGTGGCCAGGGCTTCCCTGGTGGCACAGTGGTTGAGAGTCCGCCTGCCAATGCAGGGGACACGGGTTCGTGCCCCAGTCCGGGAAGATCCCACATGCCACGGAGTGGCTGGGCCCGTGAGCCATGGCCGCTGAGCCTGCGCTTCCAGAGCTTGTGCTCCGCAACGGGATAGGCCACAACAGTGAGAGGCCCACATACCGCAAAAAAAAAAAAAAAAAAGATAAGGTGACCATATGTCCATGGGTTTATCTCTGGGCTTTCTACCCTGTTTCACTGATCTATGTCTGTTTTTGTGCCAGTACCATACTGTATTGATTACTGTAGCTTTGTAGTATAGTCTGAAGTCAGGGAGCCTGATTCCTCCAGCTCCGTTTTTCTTTCTCAAGATTGGCAAAAGCTAAAATTAATACAGCTCAATTGAGGAACATTTTGGTTCCCAAATGTCTAGCCACTTAGAATTGTACTTTTTGGTATAGTTTGGCTCTAACTACAATCTTAAAAAATTTTTTTTAATTTCAGTTCTTGATAACTTGCCATTTCCCAAATTAAAAATTGACAAGGTTAACAAAGGACTGATTAAAAGCTTGAACGTTCTGACAAATAAGACCCCTTTGGGAGTCCTTAACAATAAAGAGGAAACACAAGCATCAGTCCTCAAAACAATGCTGTGTTCCGGTTGAGACTTCAGTTTTGACAAATCGGTGTTATTCACTGACTCAAAAGTACAATTTCTAAGAGTTGAAAATAAGAGAACCAGTTGAACATTTGGCAGGGTGTGGGGAAGGGTTAGGGAGAATGGAACCAGGCATACGTGAGTACAACCTATAACCAACAGGGAATTTTTAAACAAAGAGCTATTTCATTAGTTAAATCTAATGCTACAGGGCACCAGCAAACAAACAGATTCTCTAAAGAGAAGGTCATGCTGCTGCCCATCTGTGTGGAACATGATCTGGGCATCGAGATACCAGAAAAGTTGCCATAAAAGACTTTTACCCCTACTGTTTCCACTTTATTCTGTGTTTATACTGAATACTAAGAAATTATTTAAGTTAAACCATTAACTATTTCTACAAAGAAACACACAAAAATTAACACCCAATACTATAACTACTGAACTATTCTCATCAAATTTCAATTTGATAACAACAAGAGAACTTAGGGAAAAAAATAAAACAATAGTAGCAATAAAATAAGATTCAGTCTTTCCATTACAAATATTAATAAGGCTGCTTGACTATGAGGTACTTAGACTATTATCCAAATAATGTTTGTTTACCTTCAAACTCCTGCTTTTAAGTTCTAACTTCAGAAAATCAAAGTAGCACCAATACATATGATAATAAAGCTATAGAAATTGGCTATGATTTAATAATCAGAAATGATGACTATGTTTATAAAAAATAATAACAGCTACAAGCAACCATCACACTGTTGAGATATTGACAATGAACTAGATATCACTGCTGCACATTGAGCTAGGCCTTTTACACGTAAAGTTCAGGATATCTAATCCTCCCAACATCTCTGAGGTATTGGTCCTAAACACAGGGAAAAAATTAGATTACTATCACACTCATACCACACATAGTGGAGTCTGAGACTACTTTCATCCTTAATATGGCAGAAGGAGGGGTCCACACATGCTCAGGAGAGGAGTAATGGTGGCTGGATGACAGCTGGAGGCCAAGCCACATGGAAGGTGGCCAGGCAGAGTTAGAAGAATAGCTATATTTACAGAGGTCTGAACAAATAAGTATATTGAGGATAATGGGAGCAAGGTTTCTCACTGACAAAGGAGAAAGTGAAAAATACATAAATGGATAAGACTAGGATGAACCCTGTGCTCAGAATTGCAGGAATTAGTGTGAACTCATTGGGTATATATGGATAGATATAGAATAAAATATTTGGATGTAAATTTGTATGGGTATGTATTTTCTAGAATTGTCCAATGAGAGGGCCTGGGAAGAGCAAAACATATATAGTAATAAGCACACCTATCACCTAAATTCTGGTTTCCAAATACTATTCATCACTGGCCAGAACCAAGGCCCTTAGAGAAATGGCCAGTTCCAGGACTGAGGCAGAGAAAGTATAACATAAACCTGGGGGACTTCCCTGGTGGCGCAGTGGTTAAGAATCTGCCTGCCAATGCAGGGAACACGGGTTCGAGCCCTGGTCTGGGAAGATCTCACATGCTGTGGAGCAACTAAGTCCCTGCACCACAACTACTGAGCCTGTACTCTAGAGCCCGTGAGCCACAACTACTGAGCCCGTGATCCACAACCATTGAGCCTGTGTGCCACAACTACTGAAGCCCACGCGCCTAGAGCCTGTGCTCCGCAACAAGAGAAGTTACCACATGAGAAGCCTGTGCACCGCAACGAAGAGTAGCCCCTGCTCACTTTAACTAGAAAAAGCCCACACACAGCAACGAAGACCCAATGCAGCCAAAAATAAATTAATTAAATAAATACATTTTTTTAAAAAAGATAAACCTGGAATATCTGATTGTGCCAGAAAGTAATGGAGTACTCAGAAAAAGACAGGAACAAATCAAAGGGACACAGAAGCCAGCCTGAACAGGACTCCAACTAGCTAAAACTGAGACAATTTGAGCACCAAGATAAATAATGATTACAGATTATAACTCATTAAATAAAATAGGAACCCATGAGTTCACACATACTAAAAAAAAAATTAAATGGGAAGAATAAGTGATCCCTTACAGTAAAAATGTCAAATAATAAATACAAAAGCAATGACAGAATTAGAATATTGGCAAGCATCATAGTAGTAATACAGATAAGAAATATCAATGAACACTCAAACTAGTAGGTGAAAATGGAAGGATAGTTACATAATCTCAAAATAGCGCCCAACAAAATAGTAATCACAAAAAGAAAAAATATGTAATAACTTTATACTGGACAATCTTTATAGACACTTTCATCAAAAGAATCACCTCCTCATGAAGAACCTAGGGATAAGACAGGAATAGAGGCGCAGACCTACTGGAGAACGGACTTGAGGATATGGGGAGGGGGAAGGGTGAGTTTTGACAGGGCGAGAGAGAGTCATGGACATATACACACTAACAAACGTAGTAAGGTAGATAGCTAGGGGGAAGCAGTCGCAAGGCACAGGGATATAAGCTCGGGGCTTTGGGACAGCCTGGAGGGGTGGGAGGGGGAGAGTGGGAGGGAGGGAGACGCAAGAGGGGAGACACATGGGAGCACATGTATATGTATAGCTGATTCACTTTGTTATAAATCAGAAACTAACACACCATTGTAAAGCAATTATACCCCAATAAAGATGTTAAAAAAATAAAAAAATAAAAAAATAAAAAAAAAAAGAATCACCTCCAACAATGGACAAACATACATTATGTGCACCTGATAAGATGCTGTAAGAAAAACATGTATCACACCTGTGATACTTGTGCCTCAAATGCACAACCAGGTCTCACCACAAGGAAACACCAGACAAACTCAAACTGAGAGATATTCTACAAAATGACTGGCCTGTAGTCCTCAAAGATATAAAAATCCTGAAAGTCAAGGAAAAACTAAGATAATGTTTCAGTTTGAAGAAGGCAGCACAAAACTGGGTATGATACATGATTCCTGACTGGATCCTTTTGCTGAGGATGACATTATTGGAGCAACTAATGAAACTAAATGGGTTATCTGGATAAGGAATATATGGGAGTTCTTTGTGCTATTCTTTGCAGCTTTTCTAAAAATTTGAAAATGTTTCAAAATAAAACTTAAAAATCACTTCTGCAAATGAACAGGTTTCACAGCTACACTTTAATTAAGCATGCTATAAACGATGGCCTTAAGTTAGTTAATTGATACAAAACAAAAATGGAAGTTATACCCCTGAAACTAATGTTATACATCAATTATATCTCAATCTTTTAAAAAATGGAATGTTGGAAGAAAGGAGAGTTTAAAACTTCTCTATAGACTTAACATTCCTAATAGGTACCATTTTTCTTGTATTTTTCAAGAAGTAACACAAGTATTCTGCTTCAAAACCTCCTAGTCAAATATACATTTGAAGACAAGTACTACATGTGCTTTCATATATCAGAAACTCCAAAGATACAAAAACTCTTCAAGTACATCAAGGAAAAAAAGTCGTTAATGGTAAAAGTAATCACATAGTAATTATTTTGCACTCTGTAATGTAAAACAAAAGCAATCCTGTATCAGATGGTAAGAGTAAACTAAGGACAGCCAAGTATTGATATTTTCAATTCCCAAAACTATAATTCTGAAAAGATGACCATACTTACTTCAACTCCCTCCCCCCCACCCCCGAAAAAGCATAACTTATTAAATTGGTTGGTCAGATAACAAAACTGCAAAGATAATACTTGGTCAACAGCCACTCAAAGTGATGCTGTAGAAGTATACTGACATAAAAAATTCACAAGTGAAAAACCTGGTCTATGGACAGTAGGGATCCATTTGTGTATTTTTACATATGTACAAACAAAAACGTGACAGAAAAGATTAGGAAGTGATATCACAAAATACAATAGTTATCTCTGAAGGTGTGATTATGAGAGATTTTTATTTTCTTCCTTTTCTTAAAAGTATTTTGTGATTACTCCAACATGTGTATTATTCTTTCTTTTTTTTTTAAACATCTTTATTGGAGTATAATTGCTTTACATTGTTGTTAGTTGCCGCTGTATAACAAAGTGAATCAACTAGTATTATTCTTACACTAAAAATAAAAGTCAAAAATAATCTTAAAGTATTATTTAAATTTAAAGGTTTCTATTTTCTCTTCCACCATTATATTCCTGATGACGCTTAGAAAGCAGTCCTCACAGTATGAGATATTAATACCTGGTCATGAAAGATTTCTCTTAAAAACAAGGCCTATATGAATACCACCTTTTTATATAATTTTATCAATTAGATATACGGCAATATGAGGTAGGTTCTCTGGATCTAGACTGCCAGGATTCAAATCCCAGCGACCCCACTGACTAGCTACATAATTTGAACAAATTATTTAACATCTCTTTGCCAGTCTCTTCATCTGTAAAAATGGGGCTCCTGCTAGTTATTAAATTGAGTTACTTATCTAAAGCATTTGGTGTCTGGCACATGGTAAGCACTTAGCAGGCTATTTTTATTATTAATTTCTTTTACAGGTGAGGATATTGAAGCACTAAAATCAGTTGAATCATCTGCCTGAGAACAAAATGCTGGTATGGGGGGCGGGGTGGGGGGAGGTGTTTGGAGGAAAGAAGGAGGTAAGAGAGAAGAGAGAAGTAGAAGGAGACACAGAGAGACATATAAACACAGCTAAAACCCTGTGTCCCCTTTCCCAAATTGCTATTCTTCTGAAAACACAAATGGCAGCTGTCTAGCATAATGTTCAATAAATATTTCCTTCCTTTCCCAACCTCTTTGTTTCTTCCTATACAGAAACAGACCTGGTTTATATTCATTCTCATTCCTAAACCACCTTCCTACAAACTTCTGTTTTAAAGTTAACTATATTTGTTCTAACTCTGTTCCAACCAAGCAGTCTTACATTAGGAAATTACACCTTGGTTTTTTCCTAGTCAAATGTTTCTGTGGAATTCCATGTCAGAAGAGACTTGCAATCTAAAAATGCTAGAAACATAGAGAACACTCTATATAGTTTTTGAATGACTGTTAAGAACTCACTCTGATCCTAAATCTCCCTCAATTTTATACGCATAAAATGTCAGGAGAGGAAAAACCCTAAGTCAAGAGACCTGTGTTCCAATTCTACCCAGGCCAATACTTAGGCCAGTAACGTGAGGTTGGTGATTTTGCCACTTTAGCAAAAAAGAGAGGAGTAAGCTGTGCTACTGATAGACCCCATCTAGCTCCCAAATTCTACAGCCTCTTGAACAAACCTGAAAATGGAGAATTCACAGGCAATTTCATGCCCCCATGATGTTTCCTCTAACTGAAATCTCCCATTTCCCCTTACCCTTTTAGAGAACTCTTGTTATACCTTCCATTAACTATCCATCACTTCTTCCATGAAATCTTCCCCCTGCTCAAATAGAACACAATGCTCTGTATTCTTTGGACCCCTATGCTTGTATTGCGTCTATTACAGATGACTGTTTATACACTGTCTACCATTTCTAGAGTCTCACATCTTGCACAATGCCTAGCACACAGAAGGTACTACGGATGTGTTTAAAGATTTGAGTCTATAAAGTTAAATTAGGTTCCTGTGAAGTTTTTGTATGCACTATCTGGGAGTTTAGCTTAATCTGAAGACACACACAGGCCAATATGCAGCACAACCAAAGGTTTGTCCCAGTTAGAATCAAAGCAGTGCAAATTTATTCTGAACCAGTGCCTACACCAGTGCCTGCACAATGAATGATGTTTTTTATTTTGTTTTGCTTTTTGCAGTACACGGGGCTCTCACTGTTGTGGCCTCTCCCGCTGCGGAGCACAGGCTCCGGACACGCAGGCTCAGCGGCCATGGCTCACGGGCCCAGCTGCTTCACGGCATGTGGGATCTTCCCGGACCAGGGCACGAACTTGTGTCCCCTGCATCGGCAGACGGACTCTCAACCACTGCGCCACCAGGGAAGCCCTGAATGATGTTTTTTAAATCAATAATTCTTTTCTTCTATCTTAAAGCCCTCAAGAGTTATGAGTCATCAACTTCATAACCCTATCTCACATTGCCCTTATTTTTGCAGTTTCATCCACTTATAGCCGCTTTACAAATAAGCTTCCAAGAACTGGAGAGAAATATTTGTATTTAACTCCTAAACTGCAACTCTTATTTTCTCTGCTTATCTGTTGGTACAGAAATAATATTCAGGAAATTATACCAAATAATAGATAATAACCAAAACTTTGTTCTTTCACTTCTGGTAATAATTATTTCTACTTACGAGGTGTTCACTTCAGATTTTAAACGATCAGTGGACAAAAATCAAAACCAAAAATATTAGATTAACTTTTTTGGACTGTCAAGCAGCACACGGGCAAAATATCTTGAGAATTTATTAACTGCTACGTGTGACCTGACTGAAAAATTGTGTTCCAAATAGTACAAACCCTCTAATGTGCTATCTACATTAGTTATGGCAAGATTCTTCTTATGCAGCTAATATGCTTCAGGATAATGAACTTATCCATTACATTTCTGTAATTATTACTGAGCCATGGAAAAGCAGGATACTATTGTATTTATATTCAGAAAATACCACCCAAACCTTCTCTATCCCCTAGTTTCAGCCAAATATGGTTCTTCCCTGCTTCAAACAATTTTAGCTATGAGTTCCAAGAGACACAGGCCCATCAGAAGCAGTCAAGGACACATCTACATTGCTATTTCAAAGACAGCTTTTAAATTCTTGAAGAAATCAAAAAACAGCAATGCAAAAAATACTCAAGATGAGAAGTTTCAAGTGGAGATGCTTGGCTATCTTGATTCAAACTAAAATAGGAAGCAAAGACATTTATGAAATCACTCAGTCCTCTCATCTAGTACTACCTATCTGACAAACTCAGAATCAACTTCTAGGATGAGCCTAAGAAAGAGGTTTCATAAGCTCAAATGTGTTAGGCACGTTGACACAAGCCAGGCACCCCCTATGCGTATTAGAAATATTAGCAAGTCCACCTGCCGGTTAGCCTCTGTGATGGCTCAGTTTTGCTTAAACACCCTAAAAAGGATTAACATTCTAGATATAAGCTTGTGAAAATAAGGGTTAATTAAATTCTCAGGATTCAGGTGCCAATGTGATGACGAAAAATTATGGGAGGTGGGGAAAGAAGAAAATCTTTAAATGCTAATTTTCTCCACAACGGTAAAGGAGCATATGGGGTGGGTTTCAATCTCCGAGTTTTTATTAGCTTTCTAACCAGATTAAACAGAGGTGAATCACAGCGAAGCCTTCAAAAGAGTAATTCCCCAGGTTGTAAGGTCCTGTTTTCGGAGGACCTGAGGCTTGTCTGCTGCCACCATACTCCCATCCGGCCACCCCATCTTTCTGCCCATCCCCCTCAACTCGTCTGCAATAAACGATAAGGGAAATAATGACGAGCACTAAATGTGACGTTGAGTTGGCATTTACAAATGATTTGCAAAACAACTCTCTAATCAACCCAGGGCACACTACCCAGACCCTATATGGTGGTTGTCTAAAAAGACAGAGCCCATACTCTTCAGGGTAGCACGCTGGGAGGAGGGGCACCTCGGGAAAGCAAGGCGCTCCAGTCCCCAAGACCCCAGGTTGTCACCAGAGGATCCTGACGCGCAAGCAGCCGCGTTGTGTCAAATCCACAAGACTTGTCACCCCAACTTCCCACTCCTAAAACCTAAGTGGGGTATGAAAAGGGTCCTAGGGTGACGGAAGAAAGTAGAAGCTCTATCTTCTGTGCTTGGGATACAGAAATAAAAGCAATGAACAGGGGAGACGGAGGCAGACGACCGGGCACGCGTCGGATACGGGTCCTGCGGAAGAGTGGGAGGTATCTATATAGAGCGTGCAAACAAACAAACGCAAGAGAAGAGCAAGAGGAAAGGTTGGGGTGATGGAGAATTGCGGACGCAGGCATCGGTGTGTGTCGGGACTTCGGGTCCGGGGAGAAAGAGCCTCCTTGGGGGCCGGAGGATTCCCCGCCTGCTCGAAGCGGGCCGGGGAGGCGGCGGCGGTCAGGCAACGCGAGCATTCGGGGCAGGTTCCCCGAGACCCGGTGGGTGGGAACGCCCGGGTCAAGCAGCTAGGGGCAAAGCTGGGAGAAGGGTGGGGGACCCGCGGCCCAGGTCTCCTGAACAAAGCCGGTGCGCGCTGGGCCTGGCTACTCACAACAAGAAGCTCATGTCGGCCGTGGCGTGGGTTGCGGGCTCGGCGGTCGCGAGGCCTCGGGGTGGCGGCGACGTAGGCGGCCAGGCAAGGAGAAGAAGGAGGAGGAGGAGAGGATGAGGAGGCGGGGAGCGCCGGCTGCTCGGCGGCCGCAACTTGTTCGGCTTTGCTAGTTCCAATGGCTGGCAGAGGGTGCGGAAGTGGGAAGCGCAAGGCTTGAATCACTCAGTGGGAGGAGAAGCAAAAAGGGGCGGAGAAAGGGCCACTCGCCTCCTCCAAAGAGAACAACCACCGCGACCGCAGCGCTGCTCCCCCGCCACTTCGCCTCCAGCCCCTCGCTGCCCCTACCCCGTGAGCTCTCGCGAGAGCGGCGCGCGCCCACCCTGCCCCTCCCGTTGCGACCCAGGGTCCCCTACTTTCTGGACACCTTTGCAGCCCCGGGCCACGCCCCGCAAGTGTGCTGGGGCCACCCGTTTGGTCGAGGCCAGTCCCCCCGGTTGGGGGTCGTGGCAGAGCGCTCCGAGCTGCTTAGCTGGGTTTCAGCGGTCAGGAAGGAAATTGGCTGCAACTCTGGGATGTCAGAGTCCTGCAGGGAGGGATGGAATTGCCACCAGAGTTCTGCCCACTGTGAGTGCCCAGATGAAATGTTATGGAGTCTCTCTACTACGTATGTAAAAACAGGAGTGAGTTTCATCTGGTTGGAATGGTTTGGGTGTGGTTCCGCCAGAAGAGAGGAAAGGATCTAAATGGGCTTTCAAGGCCCCTGTCGTCTTATGGGCATGTTTTAAACTCTAAACAAGGAGATGGTTAGGGTCCATCACTGTCTGAACAGGCAAGTGAGGCTGTCAGCAGCAGCTGGGAAAACTGCTGTGGTGACATATCCAAGTTATATGGAGCAAATAGATTATAAAGCCTTGCCCTGGGCCCCTTAACTATGTGAAATGCAAGTCCTTCTATAAGGGGGTACTGAATTCTTTCTAGCTTCTAAAATGTTTTGTGCATCAGAGTGCTCAGTGGCTACAATGGACTTGAGCCCCATAAATGCTTAATCAGCGTTGCCACCAGCCCACCACAGCATTATCGATTTGGGTACCGATTTATTCTACAAAGAGATGTCCATCTTCTTTACTCACAACACCCGTCAAATCTACAAGTAACTTTTTCAAAGAATCTTAACAAAATTTAAGTTCTGTGCAGCTAGTAACCCACCTTGGGCTAATAGACTTGAAGGAGGTGCCAATATGAAATGTGTTCTGTTGAGTTTATGTACTATTAGTTTGGCATGTTAGTAAATCAAACCATTTTTTAAAACAAGAAAATATTGAAGTGTTGATACTATCTCAGGAACAGCAGAGGTCACTGGAATAATTTGAAAAGACTTAAGGCTCCAAAGGTGCTAGAAAGGAGGGAGAAGGAGGCGTTATCTTACTATACTGAAAATCATGGATTTATGACACAAAAGCCCTGTGTTCCAGATTTTGATATGATACAGATTTAATATACAATTCCATAAGGGTCTTCTGACAATGACTTGAATGACCAGATTAGGATATTATCTTTTATTTTCGGAAGAGTAAGTCTGTAAACCTGTTAGAACAACAGTTTCACCCCCTTTAAAATGAGCGCTTTGGATTATTACATGATCTCTAAGATATCTTCCAGTTTTAAAATTCTGTCATGCCAGGGACATCCTTTAGATTACTGGCAGACAATTTCCATCTGCTCCCTGGTTTGGTAGGCTGGTTTATGTAGCCTTGTTTTTGGTCTAATTAAATTTAAATGAATCCTATGACTCTTGAGTCAGGGCAATGATTGGGAGAGGACAGAATCTGCAAAAATACTGAGTTCTTTATCATACCACTAGGAGAATTGCCTGAAAGTAACAGCTGATAAAACATAAATGTATTGGTCGTAAAAATGAGAGAGGTGTCATGTTAATAATACAAAATATAATTTCAGAGGTTAGACATTTAAATCAAACAATGGCACTTAAAATTATTCAGCACTTAAAAATATTGGGCAGGGCTTCCCTGGTGGTGCAGTGGTTGAGAGTCCGCCTGCCGATGCAGGGGACATGGGTTCGTGCCCCGGCCTGGGAAGATCCCACATGCCCCGCGGCTGGGCCCGTGAGCCATGGCCGCTGAGGCTGCGTGTCCGGAGCCTGTGCTCCGCAGCGGGAGAGGCCACAGCAGTGAGAGGCCCGCGTACCGCAAAAAAAAAAAAAAAAAAAAAAAAAATTGGGCAGTTTAGAATCAAAGAGAGACTATATTCAAATAGAGATTTCTAATTCCATGTTCTTCTTCACCAATCCAAATTTCATATCACTCTCTTCCTAAAATTTCAATTTCAAGAAATTACTCTCCTAATCAAAATCTTATTTTGTTTATGAAGCAAGATTATTAAAATTTATATTCTATGGGGCTTCCCTGGTGGTGCAGTGGTTGAGAGTCCGCCTGCCGATGCAGGGGACACGGGTTCATGCCCCGGTCCGGGAAGATCCCACATGCCATGGAGCGGCTGGGCCCGTGAGCCGTGGCCGCTAAGCCTGGGCGTCCGGAGCCTGTGCTCCGCAACGGGAAAGGCCACAACAGTGAGAGGCCCACGTACTGCAAAAAAAAAAAAAAAATTATATTCTATCCACCAGTTTCTCAAAGAAGTGGAATTATAACATGAATAGAATAGAATAGAATGTGAGTGGGTATATGCCTTCACATATCTTTAAATATTCATTCAAGTTAATTTCTTATCATAATAAACAAGTAAGTATATTTATATAAATATAAACAAACAAGATAATTATAAATTATAGTAAGGTATAAAATAAACTGAATAATGTGACAGAGAGTAGTGGTGAAGGAAGATCTAATTTAGATTGAGTGGTTAAGTAAGGCCTCTCTAAAGAGGTGAAGTTTTGCTGAGACCTGAAGGAAGAAGACGGAGCCAGCCTTGCAAAGAGCTAGGGAATGATCATATTCTGGTAGAGGGGATAAAAAGTACAAATGCTCTAAGATAAGAAAGAGCTTAAAGTTTCTCAGAACTGACAGGTTATGGCCTGGGCAGCCTGAGCAAGAAGAGTGGCATCAGATAAAGCTGGACATGTAGACTGAGGGCTGGCTGGGACTCACAGCCATCTGGTTTTATTTTAAGAACATAGAGGAGTCAGCCGAGAAGTAAAATAGTAAGAAGTTAAGATAAATAATCAGAATAACGTTTTATTTTTTTAATTTGGAAAATTTCAAACCCATAAAGAGGGGAAGAAATTAGTATAATGAATCCATCACACAGCTTCAACAATTATCAGCTCATGATCCTTGATTAACATTTTAGAAAGATCACTCTCCCTTCTTGTGGAGAGTGTTCAGGAGGAGGCAAACATGTCAGCAGGGATGCCAGAAGACTTATTGTAATAGCACAATTGTTTCTCAACAGCTGTGACTTGGTTTAGGGTGGTGTCATTAATAATAGAAAGAAGAAGTTAATAATCTCAAAATGAACAGCACTTGGTGATTCATTGATTATAGGGATTGGAGAAAAGAAGGAGTCAAAGACTACTCCTGTCATTTTGGCTTTAGTAACTGGTGGATGGTGCTGCCATGTAGTAAAATAGGGAAGATCTGAGTCACAATTTTGAGGTGAAACTAAAAGTTCCATGTTAGATATGTTAACTCTGAAATGTCTTTTAGACGTCAAAGTTGCCATGTCAGGTAGAGTTTTGACAGCTGTGCAAAGTCTGGGGAGAGATCTGAACAGGAGATAAGAATGCAGGACACCTCAGTAAGTAAATATTGATAGTATTCAAAGCCTTAAGGTGGGCTTCCAAATAGGAATTTATATGCCAGATAAGAACAGACTTAGCAAAGTGTTACCTTTAAGCGTCTGTGTTTCTTTCTTCTCTTCCCAGATATCTCAGGTTTTTGATCACCATTTACTTCCTCTCCTTCAGTTGCAGTTATATTCTCCTTTTCCTTCAAGGTGAGGGTTTCTACAATCATAAAGAAAATGATTCATTGCATCTTTTTATAGGATAAGTTAGTCACTGCCAATGTGTTAATATGTTACCCTTCTCCAAGAAAATAACAGCAGGTAAAGCCAAATTTCCAAGTAGTAGATCAAGGGAAATTTCTCCTTATAGAAGTATTTCAGTTAAAAATAATGAAATAGAGGGACTTCTCCGGTGGCGCAGTGGTTAAGAATCCACCAGCCAATGCAGGGGACACAGGTTCGATCCCTGGTCTGGGAAGATCCCACATGCCGTGAAGCAACTAAGCCCCTGCGCCACAGCTACTGAGCCTGCACTCTAGAGCCCCTGAGCAGGCGTGCTGCAATTACTGAAGCCCGCGCACCTAGAGCCCATGCTCCACAGCAAGAGAAGCCACTACAATGAGAAGCCCACGCACCGCAACGAAGAGTAGCCCCCGCTCACGTAGCCCCCGCTCACAGCAACTAGAGAAAGCCTGTACACAGCAACGAAGACCCAACACAGCCAAAAAAAATAAAAATGAAAGAAATAATTGAATTATTATTAGAATATCACTATTTTTGCAACCCCTAATGGATTAATGGATCTAGACATTGATCACCAACGGCTGCTAGTATCACAAGAGAGACAACCACACTTTATGTGTGTCCTGATGGAAGACTATATCATCACCTGTGAAGAAGCCTTGCCAACAAAATAGAACCTGAATCTGATCAAGCCTCTGTATCAGATTTATCAAATTACAGGAAATGTAGGGCACAAAAGAATATGGTAAAGAACATGTTAAATGACTCAACAGGGATGCAAGCAACAAATCCAAACAGTGGGGAAAATATGCAGGACCTAACTTCTTCAACAAATGAATTGCAAGAAATAAATAGAGCTGAAGGAGAGACATAGAGGTTGAAAGATAAGAGACATATCATCCAGCTGTAACGTGTACAGTGATTTGCATCTCGATTCAAATAAGCAGTCTGAAAAAGAACAATAGCAAATGTTTATGTCATTTATAGACAACCAAAAAATTTAAACATTGGATATTTGATGTTACTAAGGACTGATTATTATTTGTAGTGATGATGTTGTGGCTGTGTTTTTTGAGTCCTTATTTTTTAGAAATATGTACTGAAATAATTGCAGTTGAAATAATATGCCTGGGATTTGCTTCAGAATAGTGTGGGAGGGGGAAAGGAAGTAGGAGTATAGATGAAGTGAGTTAGTAATTGTCAAAACAAGGTGATGAGTACATGAGGATCATTATACTGTGCTGACTACTTCTGTTTAGTTTTGAAATTTTCCATAATAAAAAGAAAACAAACAAATAGCAGGTCTCATTTTGAAAAGGCCTAGAAAAAGTGTTACTATTAATGGGGTTTTAGTATAGAAGATGAGTTTTCGGACTAAGGAGTTCTTTCCTTGCCATCACATTAGCTAGCTTTTTCTACCAACATATATATAAATGTTCTTTTACCTGTAAAACTAAAAGCAAATATTCCTAATGCCAGAGAGAAGAAATGCAGAATTCAAACCCTGTAGCTAAATCTGAGCCTCAGTATTTCTTGAGTAGCTGTTCTCTTCTGATTCGGTAATGTGATCTGACTCTGAAAGAATAGATACCTGAACAGCAAACATGAGATAAAGTATACCGGGCAACAAATCTTTAGTAACCTGATAAAATGCATTCCGTTGTGCAGGAGTGTTTGGGTTACATAATATCTAGATTGATGTGGTAATTATTCCATCTAATTAGTTTATTACATATTATTTTTGCTTTTATAACTACCATTTTTTGATTATTCCTGATGGGCCAATCACTCTGCTAAGCGTTTTGTATATTTTATCTCTGTTTTATGTATTTCTTACACTTCCCCATGAGGTTGATATTAGGTGTTATTTTCCCTCTTTTACAGATAAGGAAACTAATGCTGAGAGGTTTTGTATGTAACTTGCTCAAGATCACAGAGCTCGTAAGTACAATCTGAATTCAGTAAAGTCCATTTCTTTCCCCCGCTTCCCAGGGTGACCTAAATTAGAATGAATATATTCTAAAGGAATTTTGGCATGCTACACGATCCCATTTAACATAGCTAACAATTCAACCTGATCCTTATCAATGGTCTTTAGATTTTAATTCTATATCTTCATTAAAGACAAACCAATTAATTGTTATAAATGCTTCTCAAGGACATATTATTTTTTTAACATCGGTATTGGACTATAATTGCTTTACAAGGTTGTCTTAGTTTCTGCTGTATAACAAAGTGAATCAGCTATATGTATATATATATATATATATATATATATATATATATATATATATACACACATATCCCCATATCCCCTCCCTCTTGCGTCACCCTCCCACCCTCCCTATCCCACCCCTCTAGGTGGTCACAAAGCACCGAGCTGATCTCCCCATGCGATGCAGCTGCTTCCCATTAGCTATCTGTTTTACATTTAGTAGTATATGTATGTCAATGCTACTCTCTCACTTTGTCCCAACTTACCCTTCCCCCTCCCCGTGTCCTCAAGTCCATTCTCTACGTCTGCATCTTTATTTCGAGGACATATTATTTTAATGTAATAGAAAAGGATGGAAGTATTAAAGGTTGTTTGTAAAGGTTGGTGTCTCTCAATGTGTTCATTTATCACCAAAAACCATAGAGCATCAAAACACATTATAATGTGTTACAGTGGAAGAAGGATCTTCCATTGATCCCAAACTGAAAACAGTACCCTCACTTTCAAGATGTTCATTCCTTTGAAGGTGAATTTTGTGCAATAGGATGCTAGATTTAAGGGAATGGTGAGGTGCAAATCATTCATTTATCAACTCAACAAGTATTTATTGTCTATTATGGGCCTCTGTGAGCAAAAAAACAAGGATATGGTCACTGCCATTACGAATCCTATGGATCATTGAGAAATACAGGCAAACAAAGAAAAGCAAAATTAGAAATTGTGTGTCAGGAAGGAAAGGTCCATGTTGTATGTGAGTGTATTACAGGAACCTCACCTATTTTGGTGGTCAGAGAATTGGATCCTATGCATTCAGAAGTAAATAGTATGTATTTACTCCTTGCACTTAAATTCTTGATATATATATATATATATATATATAAACGGCATAATTTAATAAAACTTCTATCTCCCCACTCATCATTGCCAAACCATTTTGGTGTCTTAAAGCACCCTGATATGGACTTCCCTGGTGGTGCAGTGGTTAAGAATCCGCCTGCCAATGCAGGGGACACGGGTTCGAGTCCTGGTCTGCGAAGATCCCACATGTCTTGGAGCAACTAAGCCTGTGCACCATAACTACTGAGTCTGAGCCCTAGATCCCACGAGTCACAACTACTGAGCCCACATGCCACAACTACTGAAGCCCGCATGCCTAGAGCCCATGCTCTGTGACAGAAGCCACTGCAATGAGAAGCCCTTGCACCTCAACAAAGACTGGAGAAAGCCCGCATGCAGCAACAAAGACCCAAAGCAGCCAAAAATAAAAATAAAAACACTGTGATATAGAAATTTATTTTTGTTTGTGAGAAGCCAGTCTTTTAGAACTTTTCTGAAAATGCTACTTTGAGTATAATGTTGAGGATCTTAGTCATAGGACAAACATCCTAAAAGATTTCTTACATGGGCCTTCGACTTGCTCAATAAATGTTGAATTTCTTGATCTGTCAAATTTACCCTGGTTTATAATTAATTAATTGTTTTTCCCATTAAACTTAAACCATGTAGCCACTTTTCCAGTCAGCTGCATGGGGAGAAGGAGGAAGACTCCTTTTGAACCTATTCAGAGCTGTTTTTCCCCAGTTGATGGTACATTGCCAAGGTCAGAAAGCCTAAAATTAACTCCACCAGCTGTGTTTAGGTTTGCTTCATATAGCACATGGACTCAGGGGGCTCAGTCTGCTAGGCCTGCTTGCTGCTTCAATCTACCATGCTCTTAAAGGTTTGTTTGCCTGGAGTGCATGTTGTGCACAAGATGTGGTAACTAAGCAGCTTGAAAGTATGTGGGGACTAAGCAAATAAGTCTCTCCTTTAATCTCAAAAAAACCTAGCAACAATGTTGGGGGGAGGGGGGTGGGGGATGGAGGAGTCCCTACTGAGTACGTCAGTTGAGAGGCTTAACTTTTAACCTTGCTGAAGTTTCCCAGAGAGCAGGCTGCTGACGTGCTGTCACAGACCAAGAGATGATGATGCAGTTTCAAGGAGTCTAAGTTTTTAGCCCACCCATCTCCATGAGGTCCTTTAGCATGAAGGACCATATATAGACATAGAGAGTATCCCAACTGGCTGCAACTTAAAAATATCCTAAGGATCAGCAGCTGTTACTTTCACCCACACAAATTCACAGTTGGCTTAATTAAATTGCGCCTGTTCTCAAGCGCTGCAACCCTTTGGGTTGTGCCCTAGGTGCTTATGCTGCCTCCCCCATCTCCATTCCCTTCCTCAGAGTAACTTAAAGCAGAATGGATGAATGAAAGAGATCACCTTATGAGCGGTTCAAGGTTTGCATCAATATAAATAATGAAATGTGGAAGTCAGATCTTGAATCCCTGCCTAGACAACCACTGGACTTCAGGGACCCTTAGTGGCCCCTAGCCTTGGCCATTTGTTCTCTCTTGCCCGTGGCTGCTCCCACACCCTCTTCTTGGCATCTGTCTCATGTTTTCCATAGTTGTCATAGTCACAACCACAGCAACCTGAGCAGACCACAATCCTCTTATAGCTGGAGACATGAGCTACTGCTTTACACGATATAATTCCCCTGTCCTGCACCAATAGGAATCTGGTCCCAGATAGTCAAACCATTTGTTTTTCCTCAGGAGAAATATTCCAACCCTCCCAGAATATCACTGTCCTTAAGGTCTATATGGCATCAGGGCAGCCAGGAAGCATCTACAGAGAAGACGACCAAGATAATCAGTCCCACCTCGAAATCTGACCAAGTATATCCAGATCCCTTATTTATATAGGCTGTACTCTGTGTTTCCACACCAATCATTCCATTTGAGTATAGGACAAAGAGATTAGTAAGATAAAACCATAGTGGGCAGGCAGATTTCCTATCCAAAATAGAGCTTTTAAAGGAAGTAATCTTGTAATGTACTCCTTAAGGGATAAGGAGTGAGATCTTCCTGGAGCCCTGCAGGATAAAGGACCACTTACAAGAATCAGTGAGTCAGTAACATTTTTTGAAGATCTACCATAAACCAGTTACCCATGCTAAGGGTGAGGATACAAAAGCAAGGTGCAACGTTACCACACTCAGGGAGCTCATTTCTAGTGGCAGAGACTGACTTATAAACAAATAATTGCAGCACGAAACCATCCCTCTTGTAACAGGATTATATGCAAAGGACTACAGGAGCCCAGCTAGTGAAAGTGTTAATTTGAGGAGGAAGATAGGGTCCAAGAGAGTTTTACCCAAAAAGCAAGTCTTAAAGGGTTAGTAGACTTTCTCCAGGTAAGGAAGGGGTGATGGAGGAGTAAGAGGCAGACAATGGCATTGCAGAAAGATGATGTAGCACATGTAAATCCCAGAGTCATGAAAAAAATACATGTATAGGCAAAGGAATTGTTGACTGCTACAACCATTTACACCTTAGTATGAACTCTTATTCATTCGACAAATATTTATTAAGCGCTAACTATATGCTAGTTACTTATGTAAGCATTGGAGATATAGTAGGGTACAAAACTAAGTCCCTACCCCCAGGATGTTTACATTCTAGTGAGGAGGAGATATTCTGAATTTGTCAGTATTACCTCTCTAGTTGTATTTGCATTTTAATTATCCCTGGTCACGGCATGAAATCTCAAGCCTTATTAAAGGAAAATTTTAGAAGAATAAAGGTATCAGGAATCAAGTAAGGAAGAAATTTTAGAGCCAAAATTCTGACAGACAATAGTTCCAATGCTCATTTGAACTCCGCTTTAGCTGCTATCACAGAATCACAAATCCAGTCCAGTAGGAGGTGCTGTGAATATTTAAAATACAGCCTTTAGCCATAAACTCAATGGCTGTGTGACCAAATGGCAGGCCTAAAATTGGAGCAGGTGTGTGTGTGTTTAGAAATTAGGATGGATCCACTACTGTGTTCCCGGGAACAAAGCCTTTTTCTCTCCTTGTTCTTTCCTCCCTCTGGTAACCTCCAGGGACCTGTGTCATCTATCAGAGTTACTGTCTCAGGGCTGTCATGCCTGCAAATTCCATAAATCTTCCCCAGATCATCAACGTCCTTCACAGGAGCTGGGGGCAGGGAGGAAGGTGTTGGCTACACAGCGTGGCTCAAAAGGCCAGTTCCTCCCAGGAGGCCTCAGTGGTTACTCTGGATAAAGCAGCTCTTTGTTCCCTGTGGTACTCTGGAGCCAACTGTGGCTGCCTGTCCTGCCATGGCTCTTAGAGAGCTTGTATAATCATGGAAGCATATGAGAATCTAAGCCAGTGCTGGAAAGGAACCACAGAATCTTCGGGAAATGAGAGGAACTAATATTTATTTTCTGTTGTATAATTTTCTGCCAGTATCTTGCAAAGCTCTTTATATCTCACTTAATTCTCACTACAACCTTATGAGGCAGATGTTATTGTCTCAGTTCTCTGAATGAGGATATTAAATCATATCTAATATACGTAATACCAGTAATAAGTAGTAGATCCAGAATTTGAACCTAGGTCTATCTATTTCATGGGTAATCAAAACATCCTAGAGCTTTGTATATTTAAAGAGTTGGGATTTTAGGTAGTACACAAACACAGCATTATATAATATTGAATTACATAATAGGGAAGTTGTCACCTTTAAATTCATTTCCATTTCTTCTGATTATATCAAAAAGAAAGTCTTGGTTTGATGCTAGTATGTCTTTAACACCTCTCTAACACTTAGCCTCCCTTTTTATAAAAGAGCCCCAGGCTTTAGACCCAGAGACTTCAGCAGGCAGCAATATCTAGCTAGAGCCTAATAGTATTTTGCTCTAATTGAATTTATTTACATGTTCTTCTGCTACATGAGACACATAATACCGGTTTTCGGGCTTCCCTGGTGGCTCAGTGGTTAAGAATCCACCTGCCAATGCAGGGGACACGGGTTCGAGCCCTGATCCGGGAAGATCCCACATGCTGCAGAGCAACTAAGCCTGTGCGCCACGACTACTGACCCCGTGTGCCACAACTACTGAAGCCCGCGCGCCTACAGCCCATGCTCTGCGACAAGAGAAGCCACCACAATGAGAAGCCGATGCACCGCAACAAAGAGTAGCCCCCATTCACCGCAACTAGAGAAAACCCACGTGCAGCAACGAAGACCCAATGCAGCCAAAAATAAATAAATAAATTTTTAAAAATACTAGCTTTCATTTATACTAGTGATATAAAATTGGGCCTGTTAGTTAAGCTCAGGACTTCTAGCATCCAGCCATCCAGATTCAGCTACTTTCTAGCTGTTTGACCTTGGACAAGTTAGTTAACCCTCAGTTTCCTCACTTGTAAAATAAGTTTTATGGTGTTATCTACTATATAAGGTTGATGTGTAGATTCAATGAAATATTGTACATCAGGCACTTAGAACAATATTTAAAATATCCTACTGTTTAGCACAGGGAACTATACTCAATATTTTGTAATAACCTATAAGGGAAAAGAATCTGAAAAAAATAGATATATTTATGAATAACTGAATCAGTTTTCTATACACCTGAAACTAACACAACATTGTAAATCAACTATACTTCAGTAAAAAAATATATACTATTGCTCAATAAATGTTAGTTACCATGAAGTTTAAAAGAAAATGAGCTGATTTACATCAGGATTTCTCATCGTTGGTACTGCTGACATTGTGGGCCAGGTAATTCTTTGCTGTGGGAGGCTGCCCTATGTATTGTAGGATGTTTGGCAGTACCCCGCCCCCTATCCACTAGGTGCCACTAGCACCCAGTTATAACAAACAAAAATGTCTCCAGACATTGCCAAATGTTCTCCTGGGTGCAAAATCATCCCTGGTTGAGAACGACTGATTTAGGGGAAAATGTTAGGTAAAAGCCATATTTAGATATGACAAACATCTAAACACGTAACAGGAAAAATTGAAGTTTGGGAAACACTGCTCTAAGACAGTACTATTTGAAGTTTAATTCTAAAACTCAGAAATTACTATTTTTATTTGCAGGTTTATGACAATGTTCTAAGTTTCCTATCAAAGCTAAAAGTATTCAAACAACTTAGAAGGGGCTAGACAAGTAAGTACATGAAATTCATCTTTATTTATTTTTACATCTTTATTAGGGTATAATTGCTTTACAATGGTGTGTTAGTTTCTGCTTTACAACAAAATGAATCAGTTATATATATACATATGTTCCCATATCTCTTCCCTCTTGCGTCTCCCTCCCCACCACCCTCCCTATCCCACCCCTCCAGGCGGTCACAAAGTACCGAGCTGATCTCTCTGTGCTATGCAGCTGCTTCCCACTAGCTATCTACCTTACATTTAGTAGTGTATATATGTCCATACCTCTCTCTCGCTTTGTCACAGCTTACCCTTCCCCCTCCCCATATCCTCAAGTCCATTCTCTAGTAGGTCAGTGTCTTTATTCCTGTCTTACTCCTAGGTTCTTCATGAATTTTTTTTTTCTTAAATTCCATGTATATGTGTTAGCATACGGTATTTGTCTTTCTCTTTCTGACTTACGTCACTCTGTATGACAGACTCTAGGTCTATCCACCTCATTACAAATAGCTCAATTCCATTTCTTTTTATGGCTGAGTAATATTCCATTGTATATATGTGCCACATCTTCTTTATCCATTCATCTGATGATGGACACTTAGGTTGTTTCCATCTCCGGGCTATTGTAAATAGAGCTGCAATGAACATTTTGGTACATGACTCTTTTTGAATTATGGTTTTCTCAGGGTATATGCCAGGTGTGGGATTGCTGGGTCATATGGTAGTTCTATTTGTTAGTTTTTAAAGGAACCTTCATACTGTTCTCTATAGTGGCTGTATCAATTTACATTCCCACCAGCAGTGCAAGAGGGTTCCCTTTTCTCCCCACCCTCTCCAGCATTTATTGTTTCTAGATTTTTTGATGATGGCCATTCTGACTGGTGTGAGATGATATCTCGTAGTTTTGATTTGCATTTCTCTAATGATTAATGATGTTGAGCATTCTTTCATGTGTTTGTTG
Source organism: Phocoena phocoena (assembly GCF_963924675.1). NCBI lineage: Eukaryota > Metazoa > Chordata > Mammalia > Artiodactyla > Phocoenidae > Phocoena > Phocoena phocoena. The sequence continues at coordinate 50,619,336 of NC_089223.1, forward strand.
GCAGTCTGTATATCTTCTTTGGAGAAATGTCTATTTAGGTCTTCTGCCCATTTTTGGATTGGGTTGTTCGTTTTTTTTGTTATTGAGCTGCATGAGCTGCTTATAAATGCTAAAGGAACTTCTCTAGGCAAGAGAATGAAAAGACCTACAATAACAAACACAAAACAATTAAGAAAATGGGAATAGGAACATCTTTATTCTTCTTTGACCTCCTTCTCTTCTCCTGCCTTCTAGTGTGCCACCCAACACCTCCCTCTACACACATTCTCCTGAACTGACTAGGCAACATCCTTCATCCAGACTTCTTATACACCCCCTCCCCAATCGAGTACTCTTCTCTTCCCCCAGTGCTCTATTCCCTGCTTTTTGAATTCATGTAAAAATGTAATTGATGCCATATCAGTGTGTTTTCAGTTACAGACAGCAGAAAACTATACTCTTAAATGGTTGAAACAATGAGGAAATTTATTGGTTCACAGAAATGAAGTTCAGAGATTGGGAGGTTTCAGAGTAATGTTAATTCAGTGGTTCCAGCTCTGATTTTCTATGGTTCCCTGTAGTCTGCCCTTCTCTGTGTCCTAGCTTCATCCTCTGCTTGGTGGTGAGTTGACTACAGCAGTTTGGGACCTCACATTCACAGGCAACCATGTTCAGAGGACGTTAAAAGAAATTTGTCTCTGGAAGTTATCCAGTGCCTTTAATGAAAGTTCAGCCTCAGGTTGTTCAGCCTTTTAAGTTATTTGCCTTTAATGATTAGATGCCTGAAAAACTCTATCTCTGAAGTTCAGTCGTTTCCTGGGTTGTTGATAGATTAAATGAGATAATATAAGTGAAAGCACTGTAAACTGATTTGTAAACTGATATGTAATTGTAAGATATCTTCTCTTGGAAGGGTCTTTTTTTAAAAGAATAATCGATCTACTGAACTAGATGATTCATAGTGGAGTTTATTGTACAAACACTCATAGAAAAACAATGGTGCATGAATGCCAAAGAAACCTCAAAACTGGTGCCTTAATAAAGCCAAACAGATCTCAAGGAGACCTGGTGATTGATTCTAGACTCAAGACAGCTCTGGACTACTCAGCAGCAGAATTTGTGGACCTTATTATGCTCTGCATTGATATGGCTCAGCTATAATAAATGTTTCTACTTTCTTCTGTCCTGCTCCCAACTGGCAAATTATTTCTGCATTTGTAATTCACATTTCCAGGATGGGGATGATTGACTTAGCCAATACCTCATCTATTTTTGGACTAAACCCTTTACCCAGGCCACATCAAAGGCCACTGGCCAGCTTGTGGGGAGGATGTGCTTGGTCTCCATGCTTAATAATGTCTTTCAAAACCTAAATGAATGCCATTTCACACTACACAATATGTTCTTGCACAAATCAAGAAATTGACTTGAGTAAATAGAATGTGTAAAAACATCAGTACTCTGTAATTAGACTATAAATGTAATACAATTCTCTACTCAACAGATATACCCATAGGATGGGGGCTTCAAAAAAAAGAATTTTCAGAAAAACTGAAATGGGCAAGTTTAGCCAGGAAAATTTAAAAAAATAAGGGTAGTGAGGAGGTGATCAGGCTACCAGATATTAAAACATTATAAAGTTACAATGTTTAAAAGCTTGAAAAGAAATCTAGATCAATGAAAGGGAATAGGAAGAAAACAAGAAAAATAGATTATTCAGTAAATGATGATGAGACAACTGGAGAACCATCTGAAAAATCTTGGATCCCTACTTTAATTTCTTTCCAAATTAAATTGTGAATGGATCAAAGATTTAAACATAAAAATTGAATCCATAAAAATGCTAGAAAAAACATTGAAGAATTTTTTTATAATTTCATCAGGGAGAAAGCCTTTCCAAGCTTGACATAACTTCAGAATCCAAAGCCACATAGATATTCACAGGAGATATTGATAAATCTGATAAATGAAAAAAATTGCCAATAATGAAAAATATTAATAACAAAATTTTAAAATGGATAATTTGGGAGAAATATTTACAACATATTACAGAAGTAGTGCTTATTTCTTCGCTTTATAAATAGCTCTTATAATTCAATAAGAAAAAGATCACAACACAATTTTTTTAAATAGAGGGAAAAATACATAAACAGAATATTTTACAGCTGGTAAGTAAATGAGGCAGATCTATATAAACTGATCTTAAATTATCTTTCAGATATATTAGTAAGAGACAAAAGGATATGGTAGAGGATAAGGAATCAGACATAGAGGGTGATTAGTTCTCAAGAGTGGGGATTCTGGCGAAACTGATTTAGCAGGATTCTTCCTAAAACTGGGCAATGCAGACAAACATGTCGGCCCAAAGGTCAAGACCTACTTGAAAAGATGGCTCAGAAGAGCCTGACTAAAGTTTGATCAAGGAGAGAGTCTTTGTTGATAGTCATAGATTCCAGGGATTAGGAAAAGGGGGTTATTATTCTGCCTACCACCAAGCAAATTGATCAGCCAAAGAGAATCAACTGAAAAACTATTATAAGCAATAAAATAATTTATTAGAGTGGCTGAGTATAAAATTAATGTATAAATTAATATAAAAAAGGCAACATCCCATCCATCTAGCAACTAAAACTATAAAATACATAGAAATATCTATGTTCTTGATTACTCAAGAAAACAGTAAAAGTGTTGTTGAGAAGGGAAAATATCAACCTGGGATCAGAATTAGGAAGAATTATTTTTCAACATATCCTCTTTTGCATCATTTAAGTCATTTCATAGCCATATGCTGTTAAATATATGAGTCTGATCTTGTCAATGCCTACTTAAAATTCGGTATTGGTTTTTTGGATGTTATTGCTGCTTGCCAGAATTGTTTTTGTGGGTTTGTTTTTGTTTTTGCTGTCTATTATCCGACTCCCTTTTCCTATTTTGGGAGAATCTGCTACTGTGTATGGTTTCAGTAGGACTCAGTGCTCCATCATTTTCTATGGAAACTGAAGGGGGAAGAAATGGGATCTTCCTGCCCAGGGCATTGACTCTGGAGGTGGTTTCACTGAAGCCAGGGACACTTAGCTCTATCATGGGAATCTGCAGAAGCATCCCACACAGGTGGAGGTGTTCCATTTTAATTAAAAACAGCCATTGTACTTTGTGGTTTTTTGCTTGTTTGTTTTTGTTTTTATTTATTTGGCTGCGTCGAGTCGTAGCTGCGGCAGGTGGGATCTTCATTGAGGCATGCCGGCTCTCTGGTTGAGGACCATGAGCTCAGTAGTTGTGAGGTGTGGGCTTAGTTGCCCCGCGGCATGTGGGATCTTAGTTCCCTGACCAGGGATCGAACCTGCGTCCCCTGTGTTAGAAGGTGTATTCTTAACCACTGGACCACCAGGGAAGTCCCTGTACTTTGTGTTTTTTGACCCAAAGGAGCATCTTGGTTTTTTTCTGTTTTCCAGATCTTATCTTCAGCCTCTTGCTGATGTTGTGAATCCCGAAAACTAAGTAATAATATGTGATTTTTTTCCTATTTCTTGCGATCAAAAACCCTAATTCCAGATATCAGTCAAACCCCTTAGCAAGTCATACAAGGACCCTCCTTTATTTTTAGGCTTATCTCTATTCTACCTCATTCCCAGTACATACCTGGATTTTCTATAATTTCCCAAACATGCCATGCCTTTTTACCCCTCTATACCCATATAGAATATTTTCTTTTCCCAACAGAGAGGTAAATGCCTTCTGAGCTTTTAATACCCATTTAATTCAACCATACTTTCTCTGCATCATCACCTCAGTACTTTCTCTCTTACTTCTATGGTCTATTACAGTATTTATCATATTATGTCTAAAGTATTTGAACTATTCTGTATCAGACTGAGAATTCTGAGGTTTGCTCAGACCACCAGGGCCTGGTCCAGCACAAGGCATGTTGAGGCACCTTAATAAGTGTTAACTGACTACATGAATGAAATTAGTTAAATGCATTTTTGATGATTCAAGATTATTTTGACCACCATCACCCTTTTTTTTTTTTGTCCATTTCACTATAGCTCTTTGGGGTTATGAAAGGGTAGAGTATGATTTGTTCCTTTAGAAATCTATTTAATATTTGGCAGCTTAAAAATAGCTTACACATATATTTTCTTAGTTGATTTTTGTTACAATCATGTGTGGCAAACTAGGGTAATGAGTTTCAGAGAGATTAACTTTCCTAAGATTATATGACATACATATATATATGGTAATAATAATATAAAATTAATAAAGGAAAAACATGTAACATTTACTTAACACTTACTATGTCCAAACACTGTGGTTTTTTTTTTTACTTGCTGTATCTAATGTGATCTTTTCTACCGCATGGTAACTATTATTATTATCCAGTTGTGTGGTTGGGGAAGCTGAGATCACCAGTCAGTACATGGTAAAGCTGAACTTGAACTGTTGAAATGGAATCAGTGTCCCAAATCATTATGCTACTCTGGTAATTTTACTGAAACCTCCTGCTGTTATTAATGGCCATACTTATGGCTTCGTGTAGCTTCTTTTTCTGCTATTTTCTTGCAATGCCATCTTGCTGCTGCTAATTCACTATTTCTTATCTGTGCTGGAAAACAGATAAGTAAACTTATTGTGTCTAAAATTAAGAGGAGGAAATGAACGAATATCTATGGTTTCTGTAACATCTTTTATGAGAAAAACTTTATTTTGTTGTTGTTCACATTTTGATTCTCCATCATATTCTATTTAGTAAAAGTCCCAGAAAAGTGCCCCTTCTCAAATAACTTTATTTGAGTTAACTCATACAATTGACCTGAACACAAGTTTCTCTAAGTAGTCAATAATGAGGCATTGGAGTGACAATAATCTGGAAGCCATAATCTTTTTTCAGCCCTTGAGCTCATCCACCTGAAGGAGAGAGACAGTGGCTGGCTCAGTGAACCCACCACGGGAGTGTCTATACTATAAACTGCTCAACAGTGTTAAATGGCTGAAATGTTAAGTGGATAATACTTTACCAAAGCAGCAGAGCTCACAGTTTCAGAAGAGCTACTGAGCTCTAGAACACTTGTTAAAAATTGCCCTTTTGTTACTTTATTCTTTCATTAGTGTATATTTTTCTTTAGTACAGCTTCTTTTCTTTTTATCATTTATATATATGCATTTATATATCATTTGCATATGTATGTATCACAAAAAAAGACCAGAGAGCTCGAATTTGCCTCTATCACTGGCAGTAGAAAAAAGCCCACTTTTGTATGTGTACTACTTAAACAGCACAATAATGGTTAGTTACCCATGAATGGGTATTCATGTAGTTTCTTTCAGAAAAATGTTTAAGAGTCTGATTTCACTCATTCAGTTCATTTCATGCACATTTACCATGTGCCCAGCACTCTATAGGTACAAGACATACAGTAATGAACAAAATCAATATGGTTCCTAGCTTCATTGAGATTATGTCTCTTGGTGTATGGCCTCATTGTATAATCAACTTTTATTTTTAATTTATAACCCAAGGTCATCATAAAATACTACCTGTAAAATTTTTATAACAATATGAAACTTCCCAAATATACTCCCTCAGAAAATATGGGGCCAAATATAATCATTGAATTTTAGTGCTGAGCTACATTTTAAAATAGGCATATATTATGCTTTTCTGCTGTGTCTTAAATTTCATTAGGTACTATATTAATTTCCTATTGCTGCTGTAACAAATTGCCACAAGCTTAGCAGCTTGAAAGAACACAAATTTATTATTTTACAATCTGGAGGTCAGAAATCCAAAGTGGTATCTTACTGGGCTAAAATCAACTTATCAGGGCTTTGTTCCTTCTGGAGCCTCTAGGGGAAAATCCACTTCCCTGTGTTTTCTAGCTTCTAGAGGCTTCCTGCATTCCTTGACTTGTGGCTTTATTCCTCCATTTTCAAAGTGAACACCACTTTGTTAACTGTAGTGAGATTATGGAAATTATTTTATTTTTTTTCTTTTCAGCATTTTCTGATAGATCATGTTTTCTTTTTATAATACAAAAAAAAAGAACATTATGACAAGATTCTGTTCAGAAAACATTTTAAATTCCTGTGCAACTAGAACAGATCAGTAGGAATTGAGGCTGTTCAGATCCGGTTGGAACCAGACCAAGACCAATATTGTAGCCTGGGTAATGATCTTAGCTTGACCTGATGAGCAGTGGAGAACCGTGTTAGATTTTTAAGCAGATGATTACCAGTCATATTTGTAATTTAAAAACAAGCTGTAATTATAGATTTTACTAATATAAGATAAACTTTACTACTATTTTATAAACCCCCCTTTTAGATTCACAAACTATAATTTAGTTGTCTCTGTTGTTAATCTAGGCCATTTCTTCATACCATCAGGCTGATACCAATTTTTAATTCACTTTGCTATGAAAAGAAGCATTTACTTTATGCTCTTATGGATAAATGGCTGGATTCTCCATCTTCTGTCTACGGATATCTGGTTCATACTTAAGCACTATTGTTTCAAGTGAATCAGAATTTCTCCATTGTCAGTGGAAGTGGAGTGGGAAAAATTTCAGCAAATTTTTATTATTCATTAGCCCCAAGTATCTTCTTGACCTTTGGCCAGCGGGTAAAACAGTAGTGTTGATTAGTAGGTTTGGTTCTGATAGGTGGGATTTAGGACACAGATTTTCAGAAACATGCTTGTAGGGGTCAGCAGAAGCTGCTGGGGGAGGGACTAATTGGGTGAGAACTCTGCCTCCATCCCCAGCCCCAGACACAGGGACAGGACCACAAGGTAAATGCCTTATTTATCTACTTCATAGTATTTATTATGTTTTGTATGAGATTAATTTGAAAGAAAAGATGTAGTTTGAAAATCTTGGAAAACACTATTGTAGCCCATTTTTAGAGTGACATTTTGCTCTATACTTAGCTTATAATGAAATAATGGGTAAGCTGCTTGTCTAGCTGTGGCTTTACACCCTCCTTAGATGTCTACACACATACCACCCACTGTGTCTCATAATGCATCCAGCCTGCTAGGAGGATAAGAATTTAAATTTCATTTCAAGGGCACAACAGCTATTTCAAATATTTAGTCACTAAAGGAAATTAATCAAAGATTCCTTCATAATTATTGCCCTAATTATCTGAATAAATATTGTCTCCTAGAAGTGGTTTACTTCCACTGAAAGCAGCTTACTGTCATGATCTAGCTCAGCAAACATGAATTTAGTTGCTTTGAACAAGATATGTAGTTTATAGTTGCTAGATTTAAAAATTACCCAATATACTTTCTTTTTTTAAATTGAAATATAATTGACTGACATTATTATATTAGTTTCAGGTGTACAACATAGTGATTCAATATTTTTGTACATTGCAAAATGATCGCCCCAATCAGTCCAGTTATCATCTGTCACCATACAAAGTTATTACAATATTATTGACTATATTCCCTATGCTATGACCTATTTATTTTTTAACTAGAAGTTTGTACCTCTAAATCTCCCTCACCTATTTCACTCATTCCCCCACCCTCTAATATACTTTCTTGAATGTAAATAACAAAGTACAAGCAAAACAAATCTGGATTTCTTTCTTTCTTTTTTTGGCCTCTCCCGTTGCGGAGCACAGGCTCCGGACGCGCAGGCCCAGCGGCCATGGCTCACGGGCCCAGCCGCTCCGCGGCATGTGGGATCCTACCGATCCTCCCGGACCGGGGCACGAACCCGTGTCCCCTGCATCGGCAGGCGGACTCTCAACCACTGTGCCACCAGGGAAGCCCTGGATTTATTTCTTAATTCTGACAAAAGTAATCTTATGACTGAAAGGAGAGAAGCAGATCAATTACTTTTCAATATATTAATAGAATTCTATTCACTTGCTAAAGAGTGTATTTTGTAATACAATCTATTCAGTGTGTTAGTTTCACTTTTTAAAAATTTGACCAGTGACTGTCAAGCAATAATTAACTGAGTTCTGTCTACTTAGAATTAATACTACTGAAAACTGCTCTCAATTTTACTTTTCTACAACAGCCTTAGTAAGTCAATGAAAAATCAGGCCCACAGCTACTGTTAATATGAAACTGTCTTTAAGTTTTTATTTAGCTGCATAAAAGAAACACCACTTTAATTTTTTTAATGAAATGGTTTTGCTATTAGTTAATATCAGGTTACTTTCACAAAATCATGTATTATATTGATGGATTACATCATTACAACTCAAACTCTAGCTTTTATTCAGGTTTGGGCAAATGAAACCAAATTTCAAATAGGAGATTTCACATTTCTAAAAATATTGACTCATAGTAGTCAGATGACAAAGAAGGATGGGACAAGTCAATAAATACTAATTACTAACATCCACATAGGAACTGCAGATTTTCAAACCTTTTTCGTAGGTATTACGCTCAGAAGAATTGATTGTTTCACAACAATTATTATAATTTTTCTCCTCAAGTACCTTGAAAAACAGAAGATATGGAGGAGGTAAACAAAAATATTTATGAAATTCAAAATGCGTGTTAAAACAAAATTTAAAAGTGCTTGAAGAAAAAAGTGCTTGAAGACATAGTTTAACTATTGGGCTGGCCAAAAAGTGCATTCTGTTTTTAAGTAAAAATAAAAGACACATTTCTCATTTTCACCAAGAACTTTATTGAACAACATATTCACCCTTTTGTTCCGCTACCTTCTGCCATTTTTCAGGCAACTTCATCTTCTAATTTCATCTTCCCAAAACTTTTTATCTTTTTGAGCAAAGAACTATTCCAAGGTGCCTTTTACAGTTCCTTTGCTTCCAGGGAATTGACATTTTTTTCCATTAAGAGAATTTTGTAAAGACCTAAATAAATGGAAATCCAAAGGTGCGGTGTCTGGTGAATACGGCAGATGAATCAGAACTTCCTACCCAAGCTGTAACGTTCCAAGAAACATGCAGTCTTGCGTTATCCTGATGGAAGATTATATGTTTTCTGTTGACTAATTCTGGATGCTTTTCACCGAGTGCTGCTTTCCGTTGGTCTAACTGGTAGCAGTGCTTGTTGGAATTAATCGTTTGGTTTTCCGGAAGGAGCTCATAATACAGGACTCCCTTCCAATCCCACCATATACACAACTTTACCTTCTTTGGATAATGATCAGCCTTTGGTGTGGTTGGTGGCGGTTCATTTCGCTTGCCCCACAATCTCTTCCATTCCACATTATTGTACAGTATCCACTTTTCATCACCTGTCACAATTTGTTTTAAAAACAGAACGTTTTCACTACATTTAAGTAGAGAATTGTATGGGGAAATATGGTCAAGAAGGTCCCCCCCCCCCCCCCCCCCCCCCCCCGCTTAACTCATGTGGAACCCAAACATCAAAGCGATTAACACAACCAAGCTGGTGCAAATGATTTTCAACGCTTGATTTGAATATTTTGGGTGTGTCGGCTCTCTCCCGCGTGGTGTAACATTTATTGTTCTCGATTAATGTCTCGATTTGATCACTATCAACTTCAACTGGTCTACCCGTCCGTGGAGCATCGTCCAGTGAGAAAGCGCAAAACTTCGCAAACCACTTTTGAAACGTTCCATCAGTACAGCACCTTCTCCATACACTGCACAAATCTTTTTGTGCGTTTCAGTTGCATTTTTACCTTTCTTGAAATAATAAAGCATAATATGCCGAAAATGTTGCTTTTTTCTTCCATCTTCAATATTAAAATGGCTACACAAAAATTCACCAATTTTTATGTCTTTTTAAATTTTAATTTAATTTTATTTTATTTTATTTGCGGTACGTGGGCCTCCCACTGTTGTGGCCTCTCCCGTTGCGGAGCACAGGCTCCGGAGGCACAGGCTCCGGACGCACAGGCTCAGCGGCCATGGCTCACGGGCCCAGACGCTACCCGGCATGTGGGATCTCGGACCGGGGCATGAACCCGAGTCCCCTGCATTGGCAGGCAGACTCTCAACGACTGCACCACCAGGGTAGCCCCCATCCCTTTTAAGAATAAAATTATATCATGCAATACCAGAGCAATTTATATACTGGGAAAAGAATAAAGAACATAATCTCATTTGTTAGAATGTAGTATAGTGTAAAGGGAACTAGCTTTGAGGTAAGAAATCTGGCTTAAGATCTTGCTCTACACTATTAGCTATGGGACTGGGTCGTGTCACTTAAGTTCACTCTATATCAGTTTTCCAGTTTAACAAATGGGGTTAATATTTAGCTTGTAGGTTATTGTGAGGATGAATACACAGTAGTAATGGTAACTGTCATTATAAATATATAGATAGAAGGGCTTGCTTTTTCCTTTATCGCTGAGGTTCCCAATGTAGTGCTTTAAAGAAAAATGTTCTCCATTTTTTTCTATTTTTCCTTCTACACTTCATTATATTCTGAAAGTGTTCACATCTAAAAATGTTGCCTTATACCAACATTAAGAAGAAAAAAATCCATCTGTTAAGCATTATCTGTTGGGCAGTAAAGTAAGGGTTAGGGAGAGCATAGAAGAGAGATGAATTTTGGAGCATGACAGTGGATTATTATGAACTTAGATAATTATTCCTACTGTTGCTGCTGTTCAGATGTGATTTTGTTGCTGGAGCAAATAAAAACTGAGCCATTTATACAGAACCATTCCCTGAAGGAGATCTGTGGGCTATTTGGGGGCAGGTTTATTTTGTTGGACCACTTCCATCATGGGAAGAGCAGCATTTTGTTCTCAATGGGATAGACACTCTCTATATATATTTTCCTTCTCTGCACATAAAGTTTATGCCAAAACCACCATCCATGGACTCATGGAGTGGCTTATCCTCTGTCACGGTATTCCATACACCATCACTTCTGATGAAGGAAGTCTTTGTATAGAAATAAAGAGTGGCAATGGGACTATGCTCATAGAATTCACCAGTCTTACCCTGCCCTCCTCCCTTCCTAAATCCACTGGCTTGACAAAATGGTGGAATGGCTTTTTGAAAAACTATTTATGGTACCAGCTAAGTGGCCTATGGCATAACTTGTGCAGCTGAGGCAATGTCCTCCAGGGTGCAGTATTTGCTCTAAATTAGATAATAATATAGATGGTGTTCTTTCTCCTATAGCCAGGATTCATAGGTTCTGGGAATTAAGGAGGTGAAAATGGGAGTGGCTTTTTTCATTATTATCCCTAGTGATCCACTAGCAAACTTTTGCTTTCTATCCCTGTGACTTTAGGTTCTGTTAGTGTAGAGGTCTTAGTTCCAAAGGGAGGAATGCTTCCACTAGAGGTCACAATAATGGTTCCACTAAACTAGAAATTGAGAGTGCCACCTGGCCACTTTGGGCTCCTCATACCAATGAATCAACAGGCAAAACAGGTGATTACTGTACTTTCTGTGGTGATTGATCCTAACTACCAAGGGGAAATTGTGTTACTACTGCATAATGGTGATAAGGAAGGATAAGTCTGAATTGTGGGAGATCTCCCAAAGTGCTCTTGTTACTCCCATGTCCTGAGATTTAAGTCAAGGAAAAAACTACAGCAACCCAATGTCGGTGACAGAAATGAAGGTTTGGGTCACCCTACCAGTCAAGGAACCAGGGCAACGGGACTATGGAATTAATAGTAGTTATAAAAGTCAGCTACAACCATGTGAGCAGGAGTAAAAGTGAGGTCTGTAATTATTATAAGTATTAAACTGAGAAAATTGCTTTAGCCACATCAGTGATTACAGAAACCTCTGAAATTTTTTATTTACCTTCTATTTGTGTCTATTCTGGAATTTCCATTTCAGAAGGCAAAGAATTTTTTTAAAGTCTACTTTTCAAAATTAACTTTTAGCACATTACATAATGTCAAATAAGCCAACTAAATGTTTTCCACTAAAGGTTTGACTGAATAGTTTACATATTCAAAATTAGCACATGAAAGCATAGCTGAGGCAGTGACAGCTCCCTATTAGTTGCTAAAGTGCTTTGTGGATATTCCTAAGCAGTATTCATACTTTATATTCTGGTTATTCATTCACTGTTACAGTTTCCAGGCTAGCCTACAAACTCTATATAGGCATATTTTTTCTCCTTTTTATACCCAGTACGCAGCTAATGTCCAGGTCTTAGAAATACTCTGTCTGCGACAAAAATGTTTACAGTATATGCGGGATACAAATGAATGAATGAACACTGCATGTGTATAAATGAGTAACTCTAAAGTAACTAAAAATTGATGACTGTAAGTAAACATTCTTATAATCATTTAAGAAAGGTGTAATGTAAAGAAGTTCGGAATCAGAAAGATGGGAGTTGGGCACCTCACTTAACCTCTCTGAATCTCAGTTTCCTCTTTTGCAAAATGAGAGAACATCTTAACATCTTGCAGCATTGTTATAATTAGATATAATTTACACACCTGACACAGTGCTTAGCTCAGAGTAGGTTCTCAATAAAAGGTAGTTCTATTATTATTTACTGCATATGTCCAGGAGTAATTACACAAGTCTTTGTATAAATCATTAAAATTTCTGAATTAACATATTGAGTTTACTAGAATTATTTAGAAAACGGAAACCAATGTATGATATTCTGCCTCATAGCAGGATTTAAAAAAAAAAAAAACTTAGAATACTCTTCTAAACCTTGAGAAAATCCTTCAAACTTTGAGTCTTTTTTAAAATTTTTATTTATTTTTAAAAATTATTTATTTTTGGCTGCATTGGGTTTTCGTTGCTATGCGTGGGCTTTCTCTAGTTGTGGTGAGCGGGGGCTACTCTTCCTCATGTGCCCCGGCTTCTCATTGCGGTAGATTCACTTGTTGTGGAGCATGGGCTCTAGGCGAGCGGGCTTCAGTACTTGCAGCACGCTGGCTCAGTAGTTGTGGCACGTGGGCCCTAGGGCTCAGGCTCAGTAGTTGTGGCGCACGGGCTTTGTTGCTCTGAGGCATGTGGGCTCTTCCCGGACCAGGGCTCGAACCCGTGTTCCCTGCATTTGCAGGCAGATTCTTAACCACTGCGCCAGCAGGGAAGTCCAAACTTTGAGCCTTGAGAAATGTCACCTATAAAATCTTCATCCAGGCTTCCTTAGAGCCAGTGCTCCACAATAAGAGAAGCCACCACAATGAGACGCCCCTGCACCACAACAAAGAGTAGCCCCCACTTGCCACAACTAGAGAAAGCCCACGCACAGCAACCAAGACCCAACACAGCCAAAAATAAATAAATAAAATAAATAAATTTATTTAAAAAATAAATAAATACATAAATAAAATAAAATCTTTATCTTCCAGCTTCCCTGGTGGCGCAGTGGTTGAGAGTCCGCCTGCCGATGCAGGGGACACGGGTTCGTGCCCCGGTCTGGGAAGATCCCACATGCCGCGGAGCGGCTGGGCCTGTGAGCCGTGGCCGCTGAGGCTGCGCGTCCGGAGCCTGTGCTCCGCAACGGGAGAGGCCACAACAGTGAGAGGCCTGCGTACCGCAAATCTTCATCTTCAACACCTACCCTACCTATGTTACAGAATTCTTGGAAGAATCAAATCTACAAATGGATTTTGTAAACTATAAATGCTAAACAAATGCTAATTCTTGTTTTTATATCTTCCATCTGAGTGCTTCAGCTACCATTGTGACTTTTTTTGTCACTGCACTATTATAACAATGCATTTTTACCTCCTTGTCCATTTTCTTAAGAAAAATCAGAGCTAAGGGCTTCCCTGGTGTCGCAGTGGTTGAGAGTCCGCCTGCCGATGCAGCGGACATGGGTTCGTGCACCGGTCTAGGAAGATCCCACATGCCACGGAGCGGCTGGGCCGGTGAGCGATGGCCGCTGAGCCTGCACGTCCGGAGCCTGTGCTCCACAAACGGGAGCGGCCACAACAGTGAGAGGCCCGTGTACCGGAAAAAAAAAAAAAAAAAAAAAATCAGAGCTAAAATTTGCCACTTTCTTCAAAAGCTATCATGAGCCCAATGATCTAATGTTTGTTACAAACTCATAAAATTCTCAGCCCAAGAGACATAGATATTGAAATAGCCAAAAGAAAATTTAAAAGCAAAGTGTTATGTATCATTCTGTACTCATCATCATAGTTCTGCTCATTGAAAGCCTACGGTCGTTGAAGTAGACTTAGAAACTTGAAAAGTCAGTGGCACATTTCATCAGGCACCAAATGTGCCATTGACTCTCCTCTTAACCTTTACTTGAGAAACTTTAGGACAAGAGCTTTGTATGAACAAACCAAGATGGCCCTCAGCATTATAGGAACATTGACTTTGTGTGTTTATGAGGTGAGGGTCATGTCGTTTGGGTTTTTTTTTATGTGGCTTCACAGCTAATAGTTCCTAAATTTAGCTGCATATCAGAATCGCCCAGAAATTTGCCCCAGATCTATTGTGACAAAATAATAAAAGGAGTCCTAGAAAGAGTATTTTGAACAAATTTCATGTCTTTCTTATTGGGAACCTCTGGCTCATCTTGTGGTACTGTTTTTCTTTTCTCCATTTTTAGTGCTCTTTCCCTTGCTGGTGGCTCTGTACTTCTCAGGATTCCCAATGTCAGAATGAAATCTATCTGATATGTCATTAACATCCTAGTGTGACTTAATTTAATGTGCCATTTCTTCAGAAATGCTAATGGTGGAATTTGGGACTCTGATAGCATGGAGTGGGGGTGGATGAGGGAGGAGAAGCTTTGCTTCCTGGCCCCCAAAATGGCATTACTTAGAGAAAGCTCCCTTTTATTACCTTCCCATAAAGTCAGCCCTACATATAAATTATGCACCACTAAAAAGAGATGAATTTCAGGAAGAGAAAATGCAAGCAAAGTCAATGGAAAATCTGGATAGCACCTGGAATCTTGACTAGCAAGTCCCTACAAAGCTCCCTGCTTTTTCTTTTTTCTTTTAAAAATGAGAGCAAATGAATGCAACCTTTCTTAAGGAATAGTGGATTGTTCTCACTGGAGTTACTTAACATGGGCTGGGTACCCACTTCGTAGGGATGTTGTAAGGGGATTCAAACATTGGGTTAGAATCTCTCAATAATTTTAACCTTTTTTTTTTCTTTTCATCCCAAAGACGTTACAATCCTTTGACATAGTAAAAATTACTCTTTTGGTTTAATATTTCCCCAGTTTGTGACAAGTGGGATTAAAGCCTTTACTTTTTTTTTTTTTACATCTTTATTTGAGTATAATTGCTTTACAATGTTGTATTAGCTTCTGCTGTATAACAGAGTGAATCAGCTATATGTATACATATATCCCCATATCCCCTCCCTCCTACCCTCCCTATCCCATTCCTCTAGGTCGTCACAAAGCATCAAGCCGATCTCCCTGTGCTATGTGGCTGCTTCCCATTAGCCATCTATTTTACATTTGGTAGTGTATGTATGTCAGTGCCACTCTCTCACTTCGTCCCAGCTTACCCTTCCCCCTCTGTGTCCTCAAGTCCGTTCTGTACATCTGCATCTTATTCATGCCCTGCCACTAGGTTCATCAGTAATGTTTTTTTGATTCCATATATATGTGTTAGCGTACGGTATTTGTTTTTCTGTTTCTGACTTACTTCACTTTGTGTGAGAGAATCTAGGTGCATCCACCTCACTACAAATAACTCAATTTCATTCCTTTTTATGGCTGAGTAACATTCCATTGTATACATGTGCCACATCTTCTTTATCCATTCATCTGTTGATGGACATTCAGGTTGCTTCCATGTCCTGAAAGCCTTTACTTTTGATATATGTCTGTTAGCTCCTTCAGTTTGACCTTTCCCTGGAAGCCTCTGCCCAGGGCTGCCATAAGGCTTATAGAGGACAATTTCAGGGCAGAAGGACAGTCCAAAGAACTCTTGAAGTTGCTCTTGTGGTCTAGGCACTCCTTATTTCTCCTGTGAATTATTGCATTAGCCCCCTAATTACTTCTGGTCTCTTGTCCTCATATTCATCTTCCGAATTCATCTTCTGAACTATTGCCAGAGCCCAATTTCTAAATGTAAATGTGCTTATATCAATTTCAATGGGCACCCCATTACCTTCCAGATAAAGTTCACATTCCTTACGATGTATGTATAAGGCTTTTTAATGATCTGCCTTTTCATCATTCCCACTATGTTAGTATTCTTGCCACAAACCATTTGCAATTCCTTAAATTCTCTAGATCTTCTTATGTTTCTGAGATTGTGTAAAAACTGCTCCCTCTGCCTAGGACAGCATTCCCTTTATTTTGCTAATCTTTATCGGTTCCCTCAATATCCAACTTTGTTATCAATTCTGTTGACATGGTCTTTGACCCATAAGAGTGTGAAAGTGTCCCTCTGTTGAAGTCCAATGGTATCCTGATATATCTCATTATCACAGTAAATACAGTGTGTTGGAATTGATTTTCTTATCCATCTTCCTTATTAGACTGTGACAGCCTTGAAAGTAGGGACTAGTTTCATTATATATTTCTCAGTGTCTAGTACAAAAAATGCAATAATAAATATTTCTGAAATTAATGAGTCTCAGAATAGATCACTCCTAAATCCATGATCTATGAGGTCAGATTCATGGTTAGCCCTCAAGATAACTGTCACCTATAGAAATTGTAATGAGTGGAAAAAACTGTGGGGTTGGCTATTGAAATACAGTCCAGCATACAAATTCTGAATGGAGCGTAGACCTAGAAGCTCAAAAATATGTCCATGAAGTTGTAAGAATGGAATAGGAATAGAATTGTTAGAAGTGCAATTACCTTCTTGAGTTATTCCAGGGATAGTCCTTGTGATAGATTAGATTTCAACTATCCTGTGTTTTTATTTGAAGAAAAATACCTAGAAAGCAGGCCCTACACATTAGTTAACTCTTTTTTCTCCTTGAAATCTTGAGGATTAATTTGTGATTATAATAGTAGATGGAATAAGTAATTTTGTGTAAATGAAGTATAACAAGTGATCATAGTAAAATTATATATTAGGTGAATCACTTCACATGCAACCCTACAAATGATAACAGTATTTGCTCAAGTGACTTTAATATAAATTAGGTACTATATGTGTACTTATAGCAGCCTCTAGTAAGTGTTTGTTATAAATGGAGCCTACAAATAGTCAAATTAAAAATACATATTAAGATTATTTTAAAATACAGGTTTATATTTTTACTAGAAAAATGTCCTCTCCAATGTCCAATTTACCATTAGCTTTTTCATTTTTGTTACCTCTTGATCAAATAGAAATGTTACCTATAAAACCACCATGATATCCCTTAACCCAGTGGTCCCCAACCTTTCTGGAACTAGGGACTGGTTTTGCGGAAGACAATTTTTCCACGGACTTGGGGCGGGGGGGGCGGCAGGTAGGGTTCAGGCGGTAATGCGAGCGATGGGGAGCGGCAGACGAAGCTTAGTTTGCTCACCCACTGTTCACCTCCTGCTATGCAGCCCAGTTCCTAGCAGACCACAGACCGGTACCGGTCCTCAGCCCAGGGGCTGGGGACCCCTGCCTTAACCCCCACACATATACACACACTCATATATATGTATGGTACAGATAGGTAGGTATGTAGATAGAGAGGTAGATATAAGGATTTTATGATACAGACACTTGTTTTATAAATAAATGTAGTTGGGAAAACAGACTAAATATAATATATAAGAAATAGGTACTTCCAGGAGTGGGATGAACTGGGAGATTGGGATTGACATATATACACTACTATGTTTAAAATAGATAACTTATTAGAACCTACTGTTTAGCACAGGGAACTCTACTCAGTGCTTTGTGGTGACCTAAATGGGAAGGAAATCCAAAAAAGAGTGGATAAATGTATACATATGGCTGATTCACTTTGCTGTACGGCAGAAACTGACCCAGCAGTGTAAAGCAACTATACTCCAATTGGAAAAAAAAAAAAAAGGAAGAAAAAGAAATAGGTACTTCCAAGATCTTTTTACAGTGATGAGTCTCAATCCTCTGATGTCCTTCAGACCATTAGACCATTAGGGTATATATATATCTGCCCTAGACTCTAGGACATGCTTAAACAGGTCTCTTCAGAGTTTAGCATTAAACTTGGTGTTTTCTAATTCAATAGAATTTATTTCGAAGAAAATTTTATTTTCCTAGGGAGGAAGCTGTCTTCAATACTTGGATACATTGTTAACAAATAAATATTGAGGTGGCTATATGCCAATTACATTTCAATTAAAAAAATAAATAAATACTGAGATGGGATCAGAGGGAAGAAACAGAATTAAAATACAACAATAACCATTTCCTTTAAACAATGCCTAAGAAAATAATAATAGTCACCACTTATTAATTTTTTCCTATGTGCCAGGTAACTCACAACTTTATGTGGTAGTTAATATTATCTCTATTTTTTAATTTAGGAAAACAAAGCTCAGAGAGATTAAGTAATGACCAAAGTCATGTAGCACGACAGTGACATAGCCAGGATTTTATCAGACACTGATTCTAAAGTCTTGTTTTTCCTAATTAAGCTATTTTTAAATAAGGAAAAAAATTATTCTTCCAAATATCACCTTTCTTTCATGCCTCTTTTCTCCAGTGTCCTTTGTTCCTTGTGACACAGAAGCCAATTTGTCTATTGTGTTTCCTTTTCCTTTTGCTCTCAATTTAGAAACAAACTGTCTTCAGAACATCCTTTCACAGCAGGTGGAAAACTTGTCAAAATCCCAAATACAGCAGAATTACCAAATTTAAAAGTGATGAAACACTGCACAGACCATCATGGGAAGGGTACACAAAAAAACTGGTAACATATTTGAGAACTGGATTACTGGAGGCCAGTGGTTAGAGGCAAACCTTACTCTGTGTGTGTGTGTGGGGGTGGTGGTGTATGCACATGTTTGTACACGTGTGTATATATAATCTTGCATGGCTTGACTTTTTTTTAAACAGTAAGTTTCTGCATTACCTATTTTAAAGAGGTGATTATTCAGAATGAGACATATTAACAAAGGCTTCTCGGTTATTTTGTGTCTCGTGTGTGTAGGTTGATGCACAGAGCCTTGGCTCCTGTTGCACCCTAGCTTTTGCCCTCCTAGGAAAAGCTAGTCAGCTCAGTTGCTGACTAGTCAAAAGCACTACCACCTGATCTCTGTAAATATGGCCAGAGGATGCCGTAGCCCATCATCCACTTTCCGTACATCCCAATGTGAGCTTTACACAGTAGTACTGACTCAGCATCCATAGAGGATTCAGTTTTGTGACTGCCTCATATATCTTAGAGTAAATCAGTTCCTCGTGATAATTGTGTTGACATTGTATTCTGAGAATTCCCTCAGGAATCCAGTTCAGGTTTCCAGTCTTGTTCATTTAAAAACTGCCATGGGAAAAAATGGACTACTAATATAAGATAATCCTTTTATTTTTTTAATTACTGTTTCTTGATGGTATTTTTCATTTAAACAATGAATCAGCTACTCTCTTTCCCAGACACCTACTTTAATTTTAACAAGCTCATTTTATTTATTTTTCTTCTGTATTTTATTTTATTTTGTTTTTCTGTTTTTTTTAAAAGTTTCCTTTTCTTTTCACAACTCACACACACACACTGTATTTTATTTTTACAAGAGATAAATAAACTGACACCAAGCATTGTAAATGGATGACCACAACAAAAGCAACAATGATTGCAATTACCAAACACGAAACACACTCATACTATGTCATGATATTGACATTCAGTCCAGGAATCCTCCACTGTAACAGCTCCTTTACTTTGCAGTGAAAATTGATTTGTATATTGTATTTTATTTTTTAAATTATTTTTTATTGGAGTATAGTTGCTTTACAATGTTGTGTTAGTTTCTCACTATACAGCAAAAGGAATCCATCATATGTATACATATATCCACTCTTTTTTAGATTTCCTTCCCATTTAGGTCACCACAGAGCACTGAGTAGAGTTCGCTGTGCTATACAGTAGGTGCTCATGAGTTATCTATTTTACACATAGTAGTGTATATATGTCAGTCCCAATCTCCTAATTCATCCCACCCCCCCGCCTCCCCCCTTGGTGTCCATATATTTGTTCTGCACGTCTGTGTCTCTATTTCTGCCTTGCAAACAGGTTCATCTGTACCATTTTTCTAGATTCCACGTATATGCGTTAATATACGATATTTGTTTTTCTCTTTCTGACTTACTTCACCCTGTATGACAGTCTCTGTGTCCATCCACATCTCTACAAATCACCCAATTTCGTTTCCTTTATGGCTGAGTAATATTCCATTGTATGTATGTACCACATCTTCTTTATCCATTCCTCTGTCGATGGACATTTAGGTTGCTTCCATGTCCTGGCTATTGTAAATAGTGCTGCAATGAACATTGGGGTGCATGCATCCTTTCGAATTATGGTTTTCTCCAGATATATGCCCAGGAGTGGGATTGCTGGGTCATATGGTAGCTCTATTTTTAGTTTTTTAAGGAACCTCCATACTGTTCTCCATAGTGGCTATACCAATTTACATTCCCACCAACAGTGCAGGAGGGTTCCCTTTTCTCCACACCCTCTCCAGCATTTATTTTTCGTAGATTTTTTTGATGATGGCCATTCTGACCTGTGTGAGGTGATATCTCAGTATAGTTTTGATTTGCATTTCTCTAATAATTAGCGATGTTGAGCATCTTTTCATGTGCTTGTTGGCCATCTGTATGTCTTCTTTGAAGAAGTGTCTATTTAGGTTTTCCACCCATTTTTTGATTGGGTTTTTTTTTGATATTGAGCTGCATGAGCTGTTTGTATATTCTGAAGATTAATCCCTTGTCAGTTGCTTTGTTTGCAAATATTTTCTCCCATTCTGAGGGTTGTTTTTTTGTTTTGTTTATGGTTTCCTTTGTTGTGCAAAAGATTTTAATTAACAAGTTAATATTAATAAGTGAAGAAGCTGCAGTATTTAGAGGTTTATTGGTCTGTTATGTGTCAATCATAAATATTATGATTATTATTTTTATTCCATCACAGAAGGGTTATCCAAATGCAGTCTATGGGAGAGATAAAAATTGGTTAGCATGGGACTTGTTAATAGTGAATATAGATCAAATGACAAAGTTAACCTAAGAAACACATCACTGCAGCAGAAACAAGTCTTTGAGCTTGTGGATCCAGTGGATCAATTTTTCTTGTCAGATAAAAGAATAAAGCAGTGATAGTGGTGATAAAATGTATCTCTTTGTCTTTCCTTGGAAGTAACTGGTAGCTTCAATTCCTGAAGTTCTCTGTATCTACTCAATGTAATAAAATTCTTCCTTTAATCTTGGATGATGAATAGCACCTTAATCACAGGTTACACAAATGGGCACCATTTCTTTATGGTACTTGACTTCAATTCCTTTTCCTTTTGCCACCCTAGGCTTATTGACATCCTTGGTTCATGATTTTTTGTTTCTTTCAAATGCAAAGGTGGCTGTGGGGTGGGATCCTTTGAGATTAACTCAACCTCATTGCATATCAGAAGAAAAAGTGTGTTCACCTTTAAGGATTGAGGGGCATGGAAAATAAAATGAGTTCCTTCACTTATTTATTAGTAATTAGAACAGTTGTCCCCTTCCTCTCCCAGCTCCTAATAATGTGCTCTTTAGAGCCAAGAGGGCTTCTTTAGAACATTTTTTTTTTTTTTTAGAACATTCTTTCCTAGTGATGGAAGGCAGTCGTTCTTCTTCCTTCTCCTTACTCTCCCCCAAATCCAGTGTTTCTTTACACCAATTTAGACTAAGTAGTTCTACCTCAGGAATTCTCCTCAGAGAAGCAGGCTGACACCCTCTCAGTGCTACTCTGTATTTAGTACTGTAATAAGTGCTAAATGACCACACTAGAAGAACAATGTGCTGTATGATTAACTTATCATAGAAACAGTGGAGGAGCTTTCTCCTATTTAAAGCTAATCTCTGCCTCTGAGCTTTGATGCCTCTCCTCTTTCACCTTTCTAGGAACCCACACACCAATTATGCCTATTTTCTTCTGGTTACTCAAATTTTTATCATCTGAATCCTTTCCCGCCAGCATTTCAGCATGCTTTACTCTCATTCAGTTTAATCCAAACAAAGCAAAACAAAAGCCACTTTTGACCTATACTTCCTTTACTGCCTTATTGTTTTTTTCACCTACAAAATAACTTATTTTGCACTTCTATCTCCATCTCCTCACCTGTGCTTTTTTCTGGCCTCTGCTCTCACTCCCCCAAACAATTGTGGATAAGGTTATTGAAACCTTCCCATATCACTAAATCCAAGACTTTTTCTTGTTCTCACCTCACTTGATGAGTACATCCTGATCTTAATAAGGACTTGACACTGTTGAATACTATCTATTTCCTTCCAGAAATACTCTGTTGGCTTTCCTTAATTTACTCTTAACTCTCTTGCTGCTCCTTTCTCCCCTTTTGTTAGTTTATTTTCCTGTACGGGGCATTCAGTGTTGTAGTACCTCAAGCATTGTTTCTAGGCCTTCTTCTCTTCTCACTCTAAACTTAGTCCTAGCAATCTCATTCAACCAGCAGCTTCATTTATACCGACAGCTACTGAATAAATATTTCTAGGACAGACTTCTCTGGCTTAACCCAAAATGGGGTTGATTTGCTTCCAATATATCTATATTGAATTCTAAACTTTCCCAGGTATGAAAGTCATCGCCATCCATCCCTCCAAGTTCTAAATAATAACAAAATAACAGAAAACACTATTCCCCCTTTCTAATCTAGCCTCAAATTCTGTTGATTCTACCTCCTAAAAAAATCTCTCAAATCTTCCCTCTTCTCTTCATCTCCATTGTCATAACCCTACTCAAGAAGTCTCTCAATGTAGTTTTTTTTTTTGCTCAAGAGTCTTTTTATTTCCATAATAAAATTAGCACTAAAGAGGACTACTTATAGTTATTTGGGTTTAAAATAATATTTATTAACACAATTTTTAAAATCTGGTGTTCCATAAGACATTAGTTTCAATTTTCAAAATTTGCTATTCTCTCTTTATATAATCCAAACATATGTAAGTCTAAACATCATTTTGATATTTAGTCTGTAAACTTATTATTGTATCCCTGAATGCATAGAGCATAGCACAGTGCCTGGAACACAAAAAGCACTTAATAAGTGTTTGTTAGATGAATGACTAAGTGTTCAAAGTTAGTTTCTTTTCTCTTTTATTTTCTCCCAACTTCCTCTAAATAAAAACTAAAGCTTTCCATTTTGGTAGTTAGGTGTTACTCCTGATTATAATCTGTAAGATTTCACTCTATGTATTTAGGTTTCTAATCCACTCAGAATTACACAATATGGATGATGGTTTTGGCTATTAAGAAGATGAAGGCAAGATTCTGTAAATATGGACAGAATCCCTAACATGTCCCCAAATTGTGATTTGTAGTAGTGATAATCTGTTATGAAGAGCTAACCCATTTTCCTTCTTGAATGGGAAATCTAAGGAAAAAACAACCTCTAGGATTCCTAAATCTTGCAGAAGTTCCCTTCTCTTTGATATTCCAGGTCCATAGAGCCAAGCCAATCAGATTTTTTCCTGTTCTTCACTTTTTTTGGTGAGGAAAGGGTTTTCTAGGAAATACTGAACTTTCCTTTCCCTAAAAGTAGGCCAGAGTAAACAATCAAACTTTAAATGCAATAATCTTTCATACTTTAAACCAGCTGTTAAAAACAAAACAGGTACAAAATGGAGTCATTTATGCTAAGCCCCACATCACCAAACCTAATTACACTTTTGGGCTTTTGCAGAAATGGAATCTTAAACTAGTCAATCAGGAATTACCTGATCAGCACTAGTGAGGTAGTCTTCCCGATGGACCCCAACTACGCCCTAAAGGAAAGCAACCTTCACACAACCAATTCACTTTTTTTTTTTTTTTTTTTTTGCGGTACGCGGGCCTCTCACTGCTGTGCCCTCTCCCGTTGCGGAGCACAGGCTCCGGACGCACAAGATCAGTGGCCACGGCTCACGGGCCCAGCCGCTCCGTGGCATGCGGGATCCTCCCAGATCAGGGCATGAACCCGTGTCCCCTGCACCAGCAGGCGGACTCTCAACCACTGCGCCACCAGGGAAGCCCCCCAATTCACTTTTTGCTAGTATGATTTCCTTGTCCCGCCCTCTTCTGCCTATAAAAGTCTTTCATTTTATACAGCTCCTTTTTACCTACTAGATGAGATGCTGCCCAATTCCTGAATTGTTGGATAAAGCCAATATCTTTAAATTTTACTCAGTTGAATTTTTTTAACACAACTAATCTGTCATTTTTCCCCTTTAAGTCATTATCAGTTTAAGATGAATGCTGAAAGGATGATTGACATGATCTTTGGGGTTTGCTTTAAAATACTCCAGATATTTTAAACAAGAGAGAGATGAAACAAGAATGAAAAATGTTGATACAATTTCTGAAATTCTAGAAGTTTATTATACTTTTCTTTGAGATTTTCCACAATAAAAAGTTTTAAAATTTTAGCTCTTTCTATTTTTCACTCTCTGAACTTCCTTGAGAGGGGTCCTGGCCACAGGAGGAGGAAAACTGCACAACCATTCCTTCGCAAACCTCTGCCTGTCTATTCCTGAAACCTCAGGAGGGGCTTTAATCTTTGTTATACAGGTTTCACCTGCTGTCCGAGAGCAGAGCATTCCTATGAAACCTTTTGGAAGCCAAAATGGCATAAAGTGAGGAAGCAATTACCCTAGAAGACATCTTGCTAAGGAAATAAAGCACAGATGTTCAAATACACAGTTCAAAGCTATAGCAGGGAGATGCTGAGTACAGTTTCCCAAGACAGAGCCTGGTGATGCCACTGCAGCCTCTACCACGGCTGCTGCAAAACAAACGCTGACTACTATTTTAAATTTTCGCCTTTTCCCATAAAAGTGAAAATCACATTTCTTTCCACTAGCAAAAATAGGTACTAATATGGGTCTTCGGTAAAAGCGAAGCGGCCTGTTGTGAACTTTCTACCAGCGGAGGAATACCTGTATTCGTTATTAACATATAACAAGTATCTATAGATTTCATTTTAAAACAAAGAAAGCTGGCTTTCCGCACATAACCCAAGCTGGGGGGCGGGGAGGGGGCGTTATTAAAGCTCTGCCAGTATTATCCCAACCTCTTTTTATAACCAGAGTTATCACAATTCCTTCCAGGAACGACCCTTTTGCCCCTCACGTCACAAGACTGTGGAGAAAGTGCAGAGCGTCGGTAGATATCCGTTCCAGGGCTCAGCCCTCCAAAAAAGGAAGCCTCGTCCTCTTCAGGCCTCAGTTTCCACCGAGTGAAAGAATAACCAGGCGATCATACCGGCCCCCGGCCCCTCCCGGCCCGCGGGCAGCCCCGCCCCGCCCCGCCCCGAGGGCGGAGACCGGGCGGAGCAGCGCGCTCTCCTCCGCCTCCTCCCGACTCGCCGCTGCCCCTGGTGCCGGCGGCGCATGTGCCTGGCAACCCCTCCCCGGCCCTGGATTCCACTTCCCCTCCGCTCACGCTGCAGCCGCAGCCGCCTTCAGGCCCCGCGCCGCCTCCGGAGTCCATGGCCGGGACGCGCTGGGTGCTCGGGGCGCTGCTCCGGGGCTGCGGCTGCAACTGCAGCAGCTGCCGGCGCACCGGCGCCGCCTGCCTACCCTTCTACTCGGCCGCCGGCTCATTCCCCTCGGGAGTCTCGGGCCGTCGCCGCCTGCTGCTGCTGCTCGGGGCCGCCGCGGCCGCCGCCTCTCACACGCGGGGCCTCCAGACTGGGCCTGTGCCGGCCGGGAGGCTGGCGGGGCCTCCCCCAGCGGCCGCCTCCGCCGCCGCCGCGGCCGCCGCCTCTTACCCGGCCCTGCGCGCCCCTCTGCTGCCGCAGTCGCTGGCGGCGGCGGCGGCGGCGGGTCCGGCGCGCGGTTACAGCCAGGTACGTGGGCGCCGAGAGGGGCCGCGCGCGGGACCCTTCCCCGCCGTGCGCACGCGCCCCCGCGCCCCTCCGCGTGCGCCTCGCGTGCGCGCCCGGGGATCCACGGCACGCGCCACAGCCCCCCGCCCGCTCCCACCCTCACCCGCCCAGTCCTCCTATTGGGCCCCAGAACAAGGGACGCTTTCCCAGCGCTCGGCTTTTCTCCTTGTTTTGTTCTCTGGAGTCTCTGGTCGGTTGGGCAGTGTAAGTGTGGCTGGGGGTGAATGTTGAGGCCTTGTTTCCCGCCCGCCCATGGTAGGTTTTGTGAGGCTGTTGACGCCCCCACCGCGCATCTCTGTCGCTCTCCGCCCGCAGGTGGTGAAGTTGGGAGGCCGGACCCCCGGAGGGCTGGGACACTCCGTGCCGCCCGAGCACTAGGCCTGGGCGGCCCTTGGTGCGCCTCGCGGCCCGCTGCTACGAGGGTTCACGCACACACTTGCGTGGGCTAGGTTCGTGGGGAAGGAGGCTGGACCCCAGCGCTCTCCTCGCTCTCGTGTCCCTTGGGAAAGGCGGGCTGCCCCAGTTACTGAAGGTCACCTCTGCACCTTCACTTCCTCTGACAGAAGGTCCTTTAGGACCATGGGTCACCGCTGATGGGAAGGACAGTTTGGAGACTGACAATGGGGGAGGGGGACCGAGGAGAGGAGGCGTCTGGGGCTGAGGCGATGGTTTGGGGACCCAGGAGTGAGTCTACAGTATTTTTTTTTTTTCTTTGAGTCAGTGTGTGCTTTAAGTACTCATATTGCAAATATTTTGTGCCTCGTAGGAAGCTTTCTTTTCTGCTTCTTACGTGGCATCTGGGAAATGTCCGCACACTTTTTGACTACCATGTTCCTGATGCCTTGGGTCATATTATTGTTAATTCAATTTGTGATTCTCCTTGAACTTAGGGAAACTGGGAAGCTAATCAGCGTGGCTGCTGTCTGCCAGTGGCTGAGCTAATTGATTTGAATCCTGGCCCAATACTTGCTGCTGCCCTTTTCAGTGAAAGCTTGTGATGCTTATGGAATTCTGGGAAAATGGGGAATGTTGCTCTTATTAAAAAAAAAGCAACAAAAAAACTGTCTCTAATAAGCCTTTGTGACCTGGTTACTCTCTTTACTTGATTATTTTTTTCTGTGAATTTGACTAGCATAATGATCTGTTGAGGCTCTGCTAGTAAGTAAGCCTCTGTGCTTACTTTTATTATTGATCGCATAAAATTATGTGTAAATTTCCATGAAAATGATGGGGATATACAAAGGAGTGAAGTATCTCTCTCTTTAGCCCAGTAGAGTGCAAGTCACTTGACTTAAAGCCTGAGTTGTCTTCCCATGTTGATAATTGAAGTGCTTGTTGCATTCTTATTAAATAATGTATGAGGCCTCTGCTAGAGGTTTACATTTATCATTGACTCCTTAAAATTAGACATAAATCTTCGTGTAAATGGTACGATGGTACAGAGAAATCTATTTCCTTAGCCTAGTAGAGTGCAAGTCTTAAAACCTGACTTGTCTTCCCTGGTTATGGTTGTGCTTGTTGGAATCTTATAACATTTCGGTTTTTGTTTAGTGTTGTAAAATAGAGTTCTTTGGGTATGTCTCAGGCTCCTGTTACCTCACACTACTGCTGTTGCCTTTTATGATCTTTCCCTTATTCAGTTGGTCTGACATACTAGTTGACAAATTAATCTTTCCAAGCATCCTGCTGTCTTGTTGATTTACACACTTCTAAATGTCTTTTATTAGCTCCCCTTTGCTTACCAGGTTAACGACACACACTGAGCTCAACCCTCAATTCCTCTGCTATGTGGTACCCAGTTTTTTTTGCCAGCTCATCTTCTTTGGCTCCTAATTGTACCCTACAGTTTAGCCAAATGGAATTATTGCTGTTTTGCAAATGGGCTTCTGTTCATACTGTTTCTTCCCCTCACTTCTCAAACTGGAATGCCTATCCTTTATATATTTCTCTCAGAATTCTAGCCTTCCTTCAAGGCTCATCTCATATCATGTCTTGATTCTTCTGTTGGTGCTCTGTTTTGAATTTCTATAATATCTTGTATCTTAATTATAGCCCTTAAAGCATCTGTCTTGTGTGCTTGTCTTAGTCTGGATGGTACGCTTTTTGAGATGAGGGCCTAATTACGGTGTGCTATGATTAGGAGATACATATTTGTTAAATTGAAGGGACCCCTGTTGTCCTGCCTTAACTAAAACACTATTATGAGGTGTACTTCGGGACTGATGAATTTAAAAACAAGCCTGGAATAAAATTTATGTCCTGCCAAACCATTAGGCTATACATGCTTGTTGCTTTAGGATGTACAATTTAAGCCAAAATAGGATGAGTTAGATATGTGAATTTCACTTCTTGCCTCTGAAATACTAATGGTCCCCAAATAATAATATCCAGGGTGTTAATTTGTAGAAATAAACTTTGAAAATAAATTTTCTAAGTAGGTTGTTCAAGAAATATTTCTACATTTCTTCATTTCTCTTGGAAGGAGTCCAAAACTACCTACCTGGAAGACCTTCCACCTCTCCCTGAATATGAATTGCCTCCGTCCAAGTTAGGAGAGGAAGTGGATGACGTTTATCTCATTCGAGCTCAAGGATTACCGTGGTCGTGCACTGTAGAAGATGTGCTTAGCTTTTTCTCAGGTATATTTTATGTATGTTTTGAATATGTAATTTCATCTGACTGAAAGGTAGTCCCATAAAATTCAAGTTAGGCTATGCTGTAGACATCTTATTTGATGCATGGGAATTGTCTCATTCTGGCTGGTTACATATGCATAGTGACAGCATGTGTATCATTTGTCATATATACCAGGTTGAATACCGAAAAAATTTTAATGTTAAAAAACTACATGATGCAAAACCAGTTTTCTCTGAAGTTTTAATACGTACATATCAAAATGTGAAACCTGTTAGCGGGAATATGTTAGTGAGAATATAGGTTGAGTAGCTTTTTATGTAATAACATACATTTAGAATACAAGATCACTTAGCAATGATATAATTCCCTTAATAACATGTTTGAAGGTTTATGCATCTGTAGTTAAAGTTTCTGTGTCTGACTGATTTTTAATTTTCCTCCCTCTTAAGAAGCCTTTAGAAGATGTTGCCTTAAATGTTCTAAAACAATGTAACACTGTATTAAGTACCTAATGTGCATTTGTGTGGATCAAGCAGTTTATAAAGCCACTTACATCTTCAACTTGCTCCCAATATAAGTAGTGTGCAGTATGGGGATGTCTTTCTTTGGTAATGAAAAGGGGGAAAAGTTAAATTATTCTTATAGGAGATATATTAGAGTTCTTATGGATATGATCATAACGAAAGAAGACACTTATGCAGAAACCGTATTTTAATTCCTTAAGTGATTCGAAACTGATTGTAGAAGCATTTGGAAGTCCATATTACATTTTGTATTAAGCCTAGCCTGATTTGCCATTTAATGATCAGGGGGTCATAAGCTTTTGTGCTAAGGTTCGCTTATTTCTCCACATGGAACATTTTAGAGACTACCAGCTCATCAGCATTTGGACATCTTCAGTGATGGGGATTTGTGTAAGGAAAATGACAGGCATTTTGGATATTGCTTTGTTTTGGTTTTGGAGGATTGCAATTCTAGTGACTTGTATGATTGATCTAAAACTTTGATTTCTGGTTTTAATTGATTTTACTCACATACTTTCAGACTGCAGAATTCGCAATGGTGAGAATGGAATCCACTTCCTCTTAAATAGAGATGGGAAACGAAGGGGTGATGCCTTAATTGAAATGGAGTCAGAGCAGGATGTGCAAAAAGCCTTAGAAAAACACCGCATGTACATGGGGCAGCGGTATGTGGAAGGTATGTGAAGTCGTGTTATAGCTTTTCGGGTTCATTACATTGACTGTACTTTTCAAGGCAGCTTCATTTGATCCTGTGTTAGATATTATGAATAGTGAAGTAGTTAGATTCTATGAAAAACCCTTTTCCAGGGTGTGAAAATGAAGCACACAAATAATCTCAGTTTCTTATCTATAAAATGAGGGTGTTGACCCAGTTTACTTCAGAAGTTGTGATGTTACAGCTGGCGCATAGTAAATACTTGATAAATGTCATTTATTATTTTCTCCAGAGAAGTACGTAAGGTTAAAAATACTAGTTTTTTGATTCCTGGATAACCCACCCAGTGTGATTATTTTTTTAATGGCTTCTTCCTTTGTTATGTAAATATTGCATACCTTTTGTGCTCTTTTTCTTAGTATATGAGATAAACAATGAAGATGTGGATGCCTTAATGAAGAGCCTGCATGTCAAATCTACACCTGTGGTAAATGATGGCGTGGTTCGTTTGAGAGGACTTCCTTATAGTTGCAATGAGAAAGACATTATAGACTTCTTCGCAGGTGCTTTTCAGTTATATCGTGTTTGGGGCCTCATATCTTTTCCCCCCATTGTTTCCTTCTTTATCTTAGGTGAACCTTCTCCTGGTAACTGCATGCAGTTATATTAGGTTGTTTAGGGGAGAACTCTTCACTTGGATTGCCAGTATTTATAGATTATATAAGTGTTTTGACCTAAAACACTGATCTTTGGTGGGTGTCATATTTCAAAATAATTTAATGTGGAGTTTTTTTTTTTTTTTTTACTATTGAGGAAAATATCCTCTCATGAGAGTGGCTATATTTGTCTTAGACAATAGTGATTTATATGATCTAAAAGCATTAACATCTAGGGAATTCCCTGGCAGTCCAGTGGTTAGGACTCTGCGCTTTCACTGTTGAGGGTGCGGGTTCAGTCCCTGGTCAGGGAACTAGGATCCTGCAAGCTGCACAGCATGTCTGTTTAAAAAAAAAAAAAAAAGCATTATCATCTAATTCTTAGGGGTAAAATATGCACCAGTAGTGATGTTAGTCTAAATCTCTGTATATAACTAATGGCAAAAAACCAAATTGTGTGTTTTAGATGGACTGCTTGGACCCTAAATGTTCTGGGAATGTGTGGGTGTTATTAGCTTTTGGCTGCATAATAATTTTCTTCCCATTAGGCATGTATTCAGCTTTGGGACTGGCAAAATAGGCCCACAATTTTACTAATAAACTTAAAAAGAAATTCTTAGTATGTGAATGAATGTGTTAAGTCTAAGAATAAAAAGCTCCTGTTAGCAGCACTAATTTGTAGTAATTTTTTGGCATCCTAGGACTGAACATAGTAGACATTACTTTTGTCATGGATTATAGAGGGAGAAGAAAAACAGGAGAAGCCTATGTGCAGTTTGAAGAACCAGAAATGGCCAACCAAGCCCTTTTGAAACACAGGGAAGAAATTGGCAACCGGTGAGTGAAGCAGATACTAATGATGCGGAAGGATCATACTGGCCAATACACTGGGTTGTTTTGATGAATGCAGTATAATATGACTAAAATTATCTAAACACAGAAAAAGTAGAGAGAGTAGTATGATGAGCTGTCAAATGCCCATCACTTAGATTAACAAATTCTTAACATTTATTGTATTTCTTGCATCTGTTTTTCTAGTATGCATCTTTAAGAAAGCATTTTTACATGATCCCAATATTATCACATTTAACAAAATTAGCGATAATTTATTATCTAGTGCCAGTCCGTAATCACATGTTCCCGTTTATACCCAAAATGTCTTTCTCCAGTTGATTTTTTTTTTTTCCCTCACCAGAATCTAGACATGGTCCATATGTTGTATTTGATTGTTATGCTTCCATTTCTCTTCAATTAGAGCAAATCCCCATTTCCTTTATTTTTATGTTACCTCCCCCTTTTTATTATTATTATTTTTTCTTTTGGCTGCATGGAGCAGCTTGCTAGATCTTAGTTCCCTGACCAGAGATTGAACCCAGGCCCATGGTAGAGAAAGCATGGAGTCCTAACCACTGGACCACCAGGGAGTTCCCCTCCCCCCTTTCAAGATGCAATTGGCTTTTGAAGAAATTGAGTCATTTGTCCTGTACAGTGTCTCACGTCCTGTGTTTATCCTTTTGCTTCCTCATAGTGTCACTTAACTTGTTCCTTTGCATCCTCTATTATTTCCTGAAAACTGGAAGTTAGACCTAAAGTCTTAGATTGATTCAGGTTAACAATTTTGATACAGATACTCTATAGGCAATACTGTATACTGCATATCACATCACACTAGGATACACGTAGTAATGGGTTGAGTTCATTTCTGTTTTTTAGTTTTCTTTTTCTCTTTTATTTTACTCTTTTTTTGTGTGCTTATTTGTGTTTTAACTTTGGGGGAGTACTCAAAAGTGTCAAATTTTAATTCATTGTCTTGCTTGTTTTCTGACCTTTTTTCTTGAATTCTTTGAAGTTTAAAAAAGTCATTCCAAAGTCGTTCTATTTCAGGATCTACGTATAGAATTGGTTCAAAGGTCTTTATTAAAAAATTTTTAATGAAGAAAATACATGCAAAACACACACCGCCCCCCCTTAATTTTCTTTCAGTACTCTTCATATTTTCTTATAACTGGGAACACGTCAGTAATATGTTTTTATGTGGGAACATCAAGGCAGTGTATAGATCTCTTCAGTAAATTAAGAAATGTTGCACATCTGGGTCTGTAAATGCAAAGGATTTGTACAATTCAAGCTTAATAACCTAATTTGGAAAAGCATTGTTGAGAAAAAGAAAACTGGTTCCAGAAGCTTGGATTTAACAGTTCCACAGCCAAACAGATAGCAAGTTAGAATTGACATTTAGTTCATTAATTCTCATTACCCTCTTAGTGAAGTCCTGGGAGAAGTTAGCTCCTCATATATTGTGACTTTTAATATCTTAAACACATATGATTAATTTTCACAGAATTGAATTGTAAGACCTCAAGAGATTGTTAATCATCCGTAAAAAACAAAATGAAACCTTTCTTACTAGATTCTTTTCATACACACAGTTAACCTTTGCATATTTGTCCGCATGAAGCAAAAACAGGGTAGAAAACAGTTGTTAAAATGTATATGAAGAAAACTTATCTTGGGAGGATTAAATCAGTGACCTGCTCTGTTGAGAGTACTTTTTGATGGGTGAATATCTATGTCCATTTTTACTTTATGCCCCACCGGTTGTCTTTGGACACCTGTGTTTGTTAGCTATCAGAAATAATATGTATGCGTGTTTTATTTTAATTTATTTTATTAAAAAAAAATTTTTGGCTGCGTTAGGTCTTCGTTGCTGTTCACGGGCCTTCTCCAGCTGCGGCAAGTGGGGGCCGCTCTTTGTTGCGGTGCGCGGGCTTCTCATTGCGGTGGCTTCTTGTTGCGGAGCACAGGCTCTAGGTGCACGGTCTCCAGTAGTTGTGGCTCGAGGGCTCTAGAACGCAGGCTCAGTAGTTGTGGTACATGGGCTTAGTTGCTCCTCCGCATGTGGGATCTTCCGGGACACAGCAAGATCCGCCTGCATTGGCAGGCGGATTCCTTTTTTTTTTTTTTTTAACATCTTGGAGTATAATTGCTTTACAATGGTGTGTTAGTTTCTGCTTTATAACAAAGTGAATCGGTTATACGTATACATACGTTCCCATATCTCTTCCCTCTTGCGTCTCCCTGCCTCCCACCCTCCCTATCCCACCCCTCTAGGTGGTCACAAAGCACCGAGCTGATCTCCCTGTGCCATGCGGCTGCTTCCCACTAGCTATCTATTTTACATTTGGTAGTGTATATATGTCCATGCCACTCTCTCACTTTGTCACAGCTTACCCTTCCCCCTCCCCATATCCTCAAGTCCATTCTCTAGTAGGTCTGTGTCTTTATTCCTGTCTTACCCCTAGGTTCTTCATGACCTTTTTTTTTTTTCCCTTAGATTCCATATATATGTGTTAGCATACAGTATTTGTTTTTCTCTTTCTGACTTACTTCACTCTGTATGACAGTCTCTAGGTCCATCTACCTCACTGCAAATAACTCAATTTCGTTCCTTTTTATGGCTGAGTAATATTCCATTGTATATATTTGCCACATCTTCTTTATCCATTCATCCAATGATGGACACTTAGGTTGCTTCCATATCCTGGCTATTGTAAATAGAGCTGCAATGAACATTGTGGTACATGACTCTTTTTGAATTATGGTTTTCTCAGGGTATATGCCCAGTAATGGGATTGCTGGGTCGTATGGTAGTTCTATTTGTAGTTTTTTAAGGAACCTCCATACTGTTTTCCATAGTGGCTGTATCAATTTACATTCCTACCAGCAGTGCAAGAGGGTTCCCTTTTCTCCACACCCTCTCCAGCATTTATTGTTTCTAGATTTTTTGATGATGGCCATTGTGACTGGTGTGAGATGATATCTTATTGTAGTTTTGATATACATTTCTCTAATGATTAATAATGTTGCGCATTCTTTCATGTTTGTTGGCAATCTGTGTATCTTCTTTGGAGAAATGTCTGTTTAGGTCTTCTGCCCATTTTTGGATTGGGTTGTTTGTTTTTTTGTTATTGAGCTGCATGAGCTGCTTGTAAATTTTGGAGATTAATCCTTTGTCAGTTGCTTCATTTGCAAATATTTTCTCCCATTCTGAGGGGTGTGTTTTGGTCTTGTTTATGGTTTCCTTTGCTGTGCAAAAGCTTTTAAGTTTCATTAGGTCCCATTTGTTTATTTTTGTTTTTATTTCCATTTCTCTAGGAGGTGGGTCAAAAAGGATCTTGCTGTGATTTATGTCATAGAGTGTTCTGCCTATGTTTTCCTCTAAGAGTTTGATAGTTTCTGGCCTTACATTTAGGTCTTTAATCCATTTTGAGCTTATTTTTGTGTATGGTGTTAGGGAGTGTTCTAATCTCATACTTTACACGTACCTGTCCCGTTTTCCCAGCACCACTTATTGAAGAGGCTGTCTTTTCTCCACTGTATATTCTTGCCTCCTTTATCAAAGATAAGGTGACCATATATGCGTGGGTTTATCTCTGTGCTTTCTATCCTGTTCCATTGATCTATATTTCTGTTTTTGTGCCAGTACCATACTGTCTTGATTACTGCAGCTTTGTAGTATAGTCTGAAGTCAGGGAGCCTGATTCCTCCAGCTCTGTTTTTCGTTCTCAAGATTGCTTTGGCTATTCGGGGTCTTTTGTGTTTCCATACAAATTGTGAAATTTTTTGTTCTAGTTCTGTGAAAAATGCCAGTGGCGATCCTTATCAAACTACCACTGGCATTTTTCACAGAACTAGAACAAAACATTTTACAATTTGTTTGGCAGGCAGATTCTTAACCACTGGACCACCAGGGAAGCCCTGCATGTTTTATTTTAAAAGAGTTCAATGTAAAGTTACTTTGTACCATTTATGCCTGTTCACTTTTGCTTTGACATAGATATATAGAGATATTTCCAAGCAGAAGGAATGAAGTTCGAACACATGTTGGTTCTCATAAGGGAAAGAAAACGGCATCTTCTCCCACTGCTAAGTATATAACTGAGCCAGAAATGGTCTTTGAAGAACATGAAGTAACTGAGGATATCCGACCCATGATGGCTTTTGAAAGTGAGAAGGAAATAGGTAAGGATTTGCCTCTTATTGAAACTCATTGTGTCTGCCTTGTACGTTTAGATATTTGTTAAAAAAAAATTTTTTTATGACCATGTTGTATCAAATTGTAGATTATAGGACAAAGGAAATTGAGTTAAATGTTTAATATGTCTTTGAGTGTAGTATGTGCTATGAATACAGTCGTCCCTCGGTATCCCCAGGGGATTGGTTCCAGGACCCACCATGGATACCAAAATCCATGAATGGTCAAGTCCCATAGGCAGCCCTCCATATCCACGGGTTCCACATTCACAGATATGGAGGGTTGAAGATGGTCTTAATTAATTCATAGGTTTTTTTTTTTTTTTAATTTAATCATTTTTGCAGATTCTGTATCAAAACCTGGGTTGCACATATACAACAAAAAGAAGTAAGATGTCAACATTTAAACTTAAGGTGGGAAAAGATGTGTGTAGAGAGCAGGATTGTTGACTAAAGTAAGGTGTTTTGTTTGCCTCTGTGTTTAATTATTCCTTTGATTCTTAATCCCAAAGCAACATTTGGAATCTTTAAAAGTTTGATAAATACTTTTTAAATTTGTGCTCTAGGATTATCCTGTTAACAATATTTATTCCTTTTTTTTTTTTTCAAAGTGACTGTAAACTAGGGAATTTCTCTTGTCTTTATTTTCACGTTCATAATCATTTTCCCGTCTCTCAGTTGTTAGAGAAAGGTACGTTCTTTTGTAATCTGGTAATGGTTTGAGACACTAAATCCTTATGAGTGTTCAGGTGATAACTTGTTAGGCAGCAGAAATTTCAGATCATCTTGGCTTTTAAAATTGAAACCCTCTTCGTTACTAGGGTATTTCAAGAGTAATTGAAGATTTTGTCATAAAGGTCATTCCTAATTATAATCTGCTAATAACTTTTGAAGTGTTTATGTTCTTGACAGTGCTTTTTGTCCCACTTCTTAGAATTGCCTAAGGAGATGTCAGAAAAGCTTCCAGAAGCTGTTGATTTTGGAACTACGTCTTCACTACATTTTGTCCACATGAGAGGATTGCCTTTCCAAGCCAATGCCCAAGACATTATAAATGTGTGTGGCAGTAAGATATCCAATCTCAATAGCTTTGAACAAAAGTTCTAAAGTTTTGAACTTCTATTTAGGGAAGGTAGAGAAGAAAAATATAGTATTTCTGCAGTATCTTTGGACAGCAAGGTAGCATCTCCACAGTTGTGGGGGCTTGTTTTATTTTCTTTGGCTGAGAGGTGTGGGTTTTATTACATTCTAAGGTCATGTGTATAATGGATGATAACATTTCATAGGTGCAAAATAATATGGCGTAGGTTAAGTATTCAATGTAAAAAAGCTTGGTCTTTCTCTAAATTAGTTCAACCCATTCGTTTAAAAAAATTAATTAATTAGGTTGCACTGGGTCTTAGTTGTGGCACGTGGGCTTCTTAGTTGCGTTGCCAGCTCCTTAGTTGTGGCACATGGCCTCCTTAGTTGTGGCATGTGCAAACTTTTAGTTGTGGCATTGAGCCAGGGCCACCTGCATTGGGAGCACAGAGTTGTATCCGCTGAGCCACCAGGGAAGTCCCTCAACCCATTCATCTTTGAGTTTAAGAAAAAGAGACTCCAAGAGCATTTGTCACAGGGCAGTTATATACTAGACACGAATCTAGTACGCCTAAATGCCTGGAGTTATCATTACACCATATAGCCTTCTTGCATCCAGCTTCCCTGATTTTTGAGAAAAGGAATTTTTAAAATATTTTCATTTTATGATAGGTACTCTATGAAATGAAAAGATGAAATAACAAAGTCCTTATTGACTTCCTGAACTCCAGGATGTGTGTGTGCTTAAGGTAGATGAAAATCTAGGATCCAGTTAGTAGTGGGGCCTCAGAATTAGTTAGTAGTGGGGCCTCAGAATTGTCTTTATTATTTCAAAAAACCTATAAGAATCATATTTTTACCTAAATGAAGGTTGCACAGTCTCATTAAAGAATTGGTTTGTTTTGGAATATTAACCACTCAGTGTGGTAGCTCTGTTTAGGTAGTGCTGATAAGAAACTTATCATCAGCTCCATGTTTGATTAAAACATGGTAAAAATGAATTATTAAGAAATGACGTGTAGGGACTTCACTGGTGGTCCAGTGGCTAAGACTCCACACTCCCAATGCAGGGGACCCAGGGTCGATCCCTGGTTAGGGAACTAGATCCCACGTGCCACAACTAAATGTCCCGCATGCCACAAGTAAGATCCAGTGCAGCCAAATAAATAAATATTAAAAAAAAAAATAGAAATGAAGTATATTTGACGGACAGTTTTTAGAAACGGGAAAGGAGGTGTGTGGGAGGAATAATAAAAGTGGTCCTTGTTGGTATAAAGAAAAGTTTGATAACTGTTGTATATTATTGTATTGTGTATATAGTTTAAGTTCTCTGTGAACAGATATTTGAAATGTAGCTGTGAGTTCTCAGAAGATCAGAAGAGCCAGCAGAGGTGGTAGATGTGTAACTACATTGTTGCTTAAAGAGATTTCCAAAAAATAAATTTAGCGGGTGTATGAATGAAAGTCTGAAAGAAAAATACAGAGCCACCAGACTTCTAGAAATTGACCTAGTAACATTATGTTCCTTTTGGCTTCCTTTGTTTGTTGTTTAGTTTTTTGCTCCACTGAAGCCTGTTAGAATCACCATGGAATACAGTTCCAGTGGGAAGGCCACTGGAGAAGCTGATGTGCACTTCGATACCCACGAGGACGCTGTTGCAGCTATGCTCAAGGATCGGTCCCATGTTCGTAAGTGCTGCCCATGGTTTTTGTTATTTTTGATGTCTATCTTTGTTTACAAATGCCTTGCTGTGTTTTTTGTGGGTTTTTTTTTGTTTTGAGAAAAGCCAGCATAAAGCACTTTTATTGCAATAATAAATCTTGAAACTCATATGTAGTGCAGGGGGGTAGAGGTAGGGGTGGAGGAGTAAGCAGCAGTTTCGCTCACCAGATCACTACACAGGACAGCAAAGGGATGAGAGAGGGGGAAGGAGAAGCCAGGAAACTCTGAGATCAGCAGGGGGACCTGAGCATCAAAAAACAGGAGATGCTGAAGCTGTGATGACCAGCATCATTTTCTGAAGACAGCACTCAGGGATTTGTCATGATGGCTGGGCTTTCATGGGTGTTAAATGTCTACAAACAGTACCTTCAGTTTAACTTTCGATTAAAGTTCTTAAAATTAGAAGTGGAGCTTGGATAGCTATGAGATTACAAAAGTCCTAAATATCCATTAGAAAAACCACGGGATGGGAAAAAAAGCCAGGTCATGAAGAAGGCTTCAGAGGTCCCTGCTGGCCTGGGGACAGACACCTGCAGTGTCCAACATCTCAGTGAAAACGATCTGCTTTCAAAAGGCAGAGGGTTAAGAACGGATCCTTTTTTGTCATTCTCAGACCATAGATATATTGAATTGTTCCTGAATTCATGTCCGAAAGGAAAATAAGACTTCCAGGGATTCCAGAAAATAAGGTAAACTTAAGAGGTGCAATTGTGTAAATTATTTTCAGTTGATAAGTTAATCATTAACTCACAAATTTATAATACGGTTGAAAACCATTTTAATAAACATCAAACTAATCATGATAATTGAAGCCTGACTATAGGGAATGAAATTCTTCTGGGAAATAGAATTCATTATGATCATACAGTAGCTTTGAGTATTTTCCCCATTAGAATCTTTTTGCATCATTCCCAACATTCATCATGCTATGTGCTTAAAAAGAACTTTTCATCTTTAGTAGCTGTATATTATAATACACTGAAAATGTGCCTTGTGTTAGCTTGTCGTCCTATAAAATTTACATACATTTCCTCAGTTCTAAAATATTTTTTAGATATCTGAAACCAGGGTGTGTCATGGATTTGTACACTTAATGTAACACTGCTTCTTTTCCTGAAATGGTGTTATGAAAATTGTCCTAGGAAGTACATAGATTTCAGAGTTTTATCTGTGACACATCAACTAAATATGTATTGATGTCCCTTCCCTGACTCAGTGCCATGTGTTCTCTTTTTCCCCATAAAATCTTTTAATATATTGTATTGTGATCATTTTTCTACATGTAGTGGGGCATTCCTTTAAGACACTTACCTGTAGTGATTTCTTGAAAACACTTGGGGCATTTGTTTACTATAGTTGTCATAGGCTATTTTTGGATATAAAGTCCCACAGTCTCGTGGGACTTAAATATTTACATTAGCTAAAATCTATGCAAAATATATTCTGCGCCCAACTCTGAAAATCTGCTATCTTCATACCAGGCTGCAAACACTAATGCCTAACTAATTTTCTTCACCTTAGCTTAATTGGTTTGTCAGATAACTTGCAATAAATCAGAAAGAAAAAAAACTATTGAATTTGTAGTTTTAAATGGTATGGGAACTTGCGTAACACATTTTCATTTTGAGTAAGCATGCAACATTTTTTGTTTTATTTTCAGGATGAAGCAAGAAGCATTTCATTTGCACATCTTTCTTGGACATGGGATCTAAAGTTCCAGTTTTTTAGCAGCAACTGCTAGAGAAACCATTTGGGGGTTTGGGGTTAATTGCTTATAAGAAAAATTCCATAGTGGACTGTTTAGAAAGAAAAAGGAAAGATTCAGTTTGGGATTATGAAATAAACCACAGATTTACTTTTTTGTTTAAACTGTCCAGGATCTGATTAAAAAATCTGGGCTTTATTTTATATGATTAAACAGTTTTCATAGACGATTTGTGACCCAGTGTAAAGACTACATATTTTTATTCAGCACTGTCCTTTAAAATCTTTCTCCCATTTTAAAAATGATCTGTTTGAGGTTTTGTTTTTTGCCTGTGAATTAAGAGCTCTAATGTGAAACTTTTTATGGAATGAAATACTGATTATTTTAACCAAATACTCACCAAAGCAAGGAAAGGTTTCAGACCTTTGAACCATTATGGTTTGGCAGAGTTATTTTAATTTTAGGTGTATTTGGTTACTTAGATAGGGGTAGGAATTTTAAAAAAGTCAAAACAAAAAACAAATACCACAGGTTAGTGAGTGTAAATGACAACAGTCTGGCAGTTTTATGTCTTTAGAAATGTTTTGCCTTCCTAAGCCTTGTGCTGAAGGTATTTAACATTGGTGCCTGTATAATTAAGGAGGCAATTATAGTCTTAATGTAAAAGTTGTCTGACCCCTGCCCCCCCACCTGTTTTTGATTTTGGGGTAGACCTTAAGGTGTGTGTTAGTCTCAATACTGTGAAGTGACATGTCGTAACAGTCCTGACTGGTAAGGACATTAATGGCTTCACTTGAATTTAAACCAGCTCTAGATAGGAAAAAATCTGAGTCTCATTTGCTTTTTCAGTGGGGTAGCACATCCCATATTTTAGAACAAGTAGGGGTGCCTTGCTTAACTAAAAATAGCATTTAACGTATAATCGTGTGAAAGGATTATGGATAAAGCTGTATTTCTGTCACATTGTGGCAGTACTTTCTGCTTTAATATTAAACAGCTTGTTATTTAAATATTGGATCAAAATGGCTGGCTTCAAAATGTAGTCATTAATAAACTAACTTTATGTGTACCTGTGTAGGAGAATCAAAGTCCTGTATGTTTTCTTTGCCTTGTTCCTGTTCTCAGGGTGACGACTGTCACGTGGTTACCAGGAGATGCAGTTCTAGTTCTTAAAGTTTAATCAGCCCAGATTTCTGAGAGGTGGTATCTGGAAGAGAGATTATGTCTTCTCTCACTTAATACGTAACCATCTTTGATTACCAGCTAAGACACGGAATCGCTGTACTGTAAGTAGTCAATAAATGAAGGCTTGTTTCAGGCTGAAGATTACCTAAGAGTATTTATTTTGGAGTGTGTGAATCAACCTAGTACATTTTTATTACATCAAGTCCTGGTATATTATTATAAGAAGAAATGGTTAATTTGTAATTGTGTTTGCTTTTATCATCCTATAAGAGCATGATTCAGTCAACCAGCTTAACATCTTCCATATTACGACCTAAGTAGAAACGTATTTTCATATGTGGTTGAATGTATTGAGCTATAAGAACTGGTGTCTATAGCCGTATGAACTACTAGAATGCGATCTTTTCTTTCTCCCTCTAGCAGTAGGTCTGTGGAAAAAAATCTGTAGTGTTGATTAGGATTGAGGTTGGTGAGGAATTAATTCATTTGCAATTACTTTATTTTAAACCTAATGAGGGACTTCCCTGGTGGTCTAGTGGTTAAGACTTCGTGCTCCCAATGCAGGGGGCCAGAGTTCGATCCCTAGTCAGGGAACTAGGTCCTGCATGCCGCAACTATAGACCCGGTGCAGACAAATAAGTACGTAAAAATAAAAATAAAAAAGATAATGAGGGCTTCCCTGGTGGCGCAGTGGTTGAGAGTCCGCCTGCCGATGCAGGGGACACGGGTTCGTGCCCCGGTCCGGGAAGATCCCACATGCTGCGAAGCGGCTGGGCCTGTGAGCCATGGCCGCTGAGCCTGCGCGTCCGGAGCCTGTGCTCCACAACGGGAGAGGCCACAACAGTGAGAAGCCCACGTACCGCAAAAAAAAAAAAAAAAAAAAAAAAAAAAAATAATGAGTTTCCCTTGCACATCTCTCTGAAAAGAATGAGAGCAAAGCATTAAGATATTATGTGGTGGGTAAGCTTGAAGTGTGTATCTTCTTGTCACACTAGTGGCCAAGTTCTCAGAAAAAAGGTGGGCATTCTTGGGAAGTCATCTTATGAATTCATATACTTTCCTGTACTTCCTTTAGTAGGTTATTGCTCATAATTTACATTAGTAAATGAATAATTGCTGACAAGGCAAATTACTAGAAAGTTAGTAGAAAGGGAAGAAAAACAGATAATAGAATAAAAGTAATCTTTTATTTTTATCCAATGTAAAGACATACTTCTCCCTCTTGAAATTTGACAAGACTGGATTATGCATCATCATTTGCTATTGAAAGAAATAATGACAGTGAATTTTGCTCTTCTCTTTGGGTCCTCTTTGTCTTTGTAATTTCCTTTGTGGTAAAGCTCTCAGAAATAGTGGGGTTGGATATGTCCAGGTTACCCATATCCTGCTTTGGCTAGCTCAAAGGAATTGCAAGGGAAGACACATAAGGAGCATGGAAATACCAAGGAGAAGATTGTTGAAGATTGTGATCTGACCTGATATACTCACTTTTGCCAGGGAATTAAGCAGAACCATTTTGTGCTTGTCTTTCCATGTCTGGGTGAGACGCTTCTGCCAGGTGGCAAGGGAGACTGATTCTGCTGTGGAGCAGTAGGCTCTAAATCCTTCTCACTTCTGTGGTGTGGAGAGAAAGAAGCAGGAGAAAGCCACTTCCATCTATGTGACACTTTGAGGCAGTGACCCTGCTTATTATTAGTTAACATGCCCTATTGGCATCCTCTACCCTAAACAGTCCCTTAGTGGGTTCTCACTTGGAGATTTTTCTCTGGATTACATCTTGATCATTTTATAATTTAAAACATTCCATTATTTTGAGAGTTTTCCCTAAATTATGTGAAAGGGTTCACGTTCAATTGGTAGGGCCTGTATTATAGAGTAGAGTGGTATATCTCAGCAGTAAAGTGCCTAAGTTCCAGGGCTTTGAAAAAAAAAATTGCTCTAATGTAGTAGGAATACAT
This sequence comes from Phocoena phocoena, assembly GCF_963924675.1. Taxonomy (NCBI): domain Eukaryota; kingdom Metazoa; phylum Chordata; class Mammalia; order Artiodactyla; family Phocoenidae; genus Phocoena; species Phocoena phocoena. The sequence goes on from NC_089223.1 coordinate 50,662,348, forward strand.
TTTTCCTGCCTGAATTCAGCAGATCAGAAAATAAATCTCTGAAGTTTGTACGAAGGGAATAAAGCTGCTATAAACATTTGTGTGTAGGTTTTTATGTATACATAAGATTTCAACTCATTTGGGTAAATACCAAGGAGTGTGATTGCTGGATCATATGGTAAGACTATGTTTAGTTTTGTAAGAACCTGCCAAACTGTCTTCCAAGATGGCTGAACCATTTTGTATTTCTACCAGCAAAGAATGAGAGTTCCTGTAGCAACTCATCCTTGCCAGCATTTGGTGGTGTCAGTGTTTTGAATTTTAGCTATTCTGATAGGTGTGTAGTGATACTTAGTTTTAATTCGCAATTCCATGGTGTGCAAGATGTTGACATCTGTATATATTTGCATCGGCATATTGTCTTTGGTGAGGTGTGCAGATCTTTTGCCCAGTTTTTTTAGTTGGGTGGTTTTGTTACTGAATTTCAGGAAGAGGATATAGGAAGGTTTAATTTGGTTCTTAAACCTTGATGATACGAAAATAAATAGAATAATTTTTAAATTTTGTGGTTGTTTTGAAGGAAATAAAATTCAAGAGATATGAAGGGCTATACAGTGAGCAGTTTCCTTCCCATCCTATACTTGAGCCACTTAGTTCCCCTTCTCAGGCAACCCTGTTATCAGTTTCTAATGTAAACTTCCAGTGATTTTACTATATAGATAAGCAAATATTAATAGGCATTTTCATTTATTTAAAAAATATAAATTATAGCATAGTATGCATACTATTCTGTACATTTCTTCCCATTTAATTACATTCTAAATATTTTATATGCGTATATAAAATCCTTTCTCATTTTTTAAAATGATTGTACAGTGTGGGTGTATTTCATTTAACCTGTCCTTACTGATGAAGATGTAAATTGTTTCCAATCTTTTGCTGTTATACTGCTGAAAGGAATTACCTTGTATAAATTTGTATCATTTTGTACATACATAAATTTCTCTGTAGGATAAGTGATCAGAGTATGTGCACTTGTAATTTATATCTAAAATTCAATTGATATCTATAATTTGTTTTTCCTTAGTTTGCACCAGCAATGCAATGCAAGTGTCCATTTCCCCATAGCCCCCCAACAGTGTATTAGCAATCTGTTCTTTGGCAATCTGCCAAGGTTAAAAAAAACACACAGAATGGTATTATGATGGAGCATTTCTTCATGTTTAAGGGGTTTGGGGATTTTTTTTCTTATAAATTTGTCTTCATATCCTCTCCCCATTTTTCTTTTTCTCTTATAATCCCCATCTACTTATTCTCATTAATTTTAAATCAACTTCAAGACAGCATCATTTTATCTGGATATATTTCAGTGTACATCTCTTTTAAAAAAGAACTTTAAAAAAAAAAAAAAAAGGACTTTAAAAAGTACCATCATTCCTAAAAATACTAATTTCTTATCAAATATCTATATGAAATGTCATTTTATAAAAGTATATTTGAATCATGATCTGAACAACAGTCCACACATTGCAATGGTTATTATGTCTCTTTTTTCCCCTGCAACATGTTTTAATAAAAAAATTCAAGTATCTGGAAAAGTTGGATTAAAAACATGCCTATACCTACCACCTAGATTCTACAAGTAACATTTTGCCATATTTTCTTCATCATGTATCTGTGCACCCATCAGTCTTTTTTCTTATGTGTGTCAAAGTTGTAGACATCTATACTTGAATCTTAAGCTTTGTGGCATCCATATCATTAAGTAAACTTCTTGTTCTTGAGGTAAAATTTACAGTGAATTGAACAAATATTAATTTGATGAGTTTTGACATACAGCTGTGTAACCCAAACCCCTTATACAAGCTATGGAACATTTCCATCACATCAGAAAATTTCTGTAGTCAGTTCCTCTACCTCTCCCATCCCTTCTTATTAGGATATTGTCTTCACCATAGATTAGTTTGGCCTATTCTAGAACTTCATAGAAATGGAATCAGTATGTATTATTGTGTAAATTTCTTCCTCTCAGCATGTGTTGAGATTCATCTATGTGTTTCAGCTCTTTGTTCCTTTTCATTGTTGAGTAGTATTCCATTGTATGAATATGCTATAGTTTAACCTTTCACTTGTCGGGTGAACAGCTTGTGGGCGCTGGGCTGTTTCCAGTTTTTGGCTATTATGAATAAAGTTGCTGTGAATATCCTGTGCAAGGCTTCATGTGGACCCACGTTTTAATTTCTTTTGGGTAAGTACTTAGTAGAATATCCTAAATTGCAAGGTTGATATATTTTTAATTTTACTAGAAATTGACATACCCGTTTCCAGAGTGGTCATCCTGTTTTAAACACCCGCAAACAATATGAGAGTTCCAGTTGGTTCACATCCTCACCATCTGATGTTTTCAGCCTGTAATTTTAGCCATTCTGTAGATAGTGGTATTTCATTGTGGTTTTCATTTGCTGTCCCAATAAATGATGTTGAGCATATTTTCATAAGCTTATTGACCATTCAGATATCTTTAGTGAAATTGAAGTGCCTGTTTCTTATTTCTTTTAATCTTAATGTTTCCCCTTCCATTTCTTTTTTCCCTTCTTATTTGTTGAAGAAATGCAATAAACCTTTAGAGGTTTTCCACAAGCTGAGTTTCGCTGATGCCTTTCAGTGATGTTAAATGAGCACTTTTCTATTGTGTTTGGTCTTTTTCTTAATTAATTGGCTTAATTGGCAGGAGACCTTGCAATGAGCTGGCTTTAAATACTGCCCCGCCACCCCCTGACAGTTTGTCACTTTATTTGCTTATCATGGCAGAAATTGTTTTTATGTGGTAGATTTCTTAAATCTTCCCCTTTTATGGCTTCTAGGTTCTGTGTCAGAATTAGGACATCCCAGTGAAATGATTTTGAAAGCACCTGGTGATAAAGCATGAAGGTGTGTAGCCAATGTAGACTCTAGAATATGGACAGCTCAGTGAAACCCACAAGGATCACCAAGGTACATTTAAGAATAAGCTTCTCAAATGATCCAGACTAAATTTGAAGCCTGTGAAACTTCACAAGTATATTCAAAGACTTGTGATCCCAAAACGTGCTTGGTTCTAACTGAAATAAAGAGGCTCTCAGCCTTTCTGCCACTTGATGACATTTGGGAATAAAGACCAGAACTGAGAAACCAAGTTACTCAGAATTTCTGATAGGCTGGCTGTAATTCCATCCATTTCTTGTCCCCTCAAGAGAGCAAATGGGGGAACACAAGTGACAATATTGGGCTAATTTTTAACCTGCTCTAATATATAGGAGTAAACTATTTGTGATAGACCTTATAATTGAATATGAATGATCCTAATCTGCTGAAAAGCAGCACCCCAAAATGGCATGGTAGTACTGCTGCCTGGAGACTTGTTCAGTCTTTCTACCCCACTACCCATTAGAGTCCTGAGTCCTCTCTCTTTACCAAGCTTAGTTATTAACTCAGGAATCTGACATCCTCAGCACTGCTTACAGTTGGTCTCTGGTTCTATTTTTTTTTTTTTTTTTTTTTTTTTTTTTTTTATGCGTTACGCGGGCCTCTCACTGTTGTGGCCTCTCCCGTTGCGGAGGACAGGCTCCGGACGCGCAGGCTCAGCGGCCATGGCTCACGGGCCCAGCCGCTCCGCGGCATGTGGGATCCTCCCAGACCGGGGCACGAACCCGTGTCCCCTGCATCGGCAGGCGGACTCTCAACCACTGCGCCACCAGGGAAGCCCTGGTTCTATTTTTAACTATGTTTACATTTCAAGATGATATGCTGTCCTTGAATAAAGTTTGTCTTTTATTCTAGGTATAGAAACTGTGCTTGTCAGATCCTTGATTCCTGATTTGGTAGATTGACATGCTTGCAAAATCTCTTACACAAAAGTAATTAATGTGTTAACAACAAAATCAACTGTCCTCAGGAATGTTGAGAATAAAATAGAAGACCTCAATAATTGACAATCCCCAAGCTAACAAATGTCTAAGAATCATTAAGATTTGACCTGGGAGAACATTTGTGGGGTTATTAGGCTAAGTTATTAAAAAGATGCTTTACTATATATCAAAACATGCCACTTACTTCTGAAATATAATTCTTTAAAAAGGGCTATATTTTCTCTTGGGCAAAGCTGAAATGAGGCTGTAATTTAGGCGAGGGCCCTGAGAGTTACTTCAAAATCATTAGGCCATACCTAGAGTCCTTTTACAGAATGGTTAAATTCCCTTTAAGAATTTAAATCATACATTTTTTTTCCGACTTTCACTATTTTTTATTACTAGGTGTTTTTTATTTCCATTAAATTTTTTTTAAAAAATTGAAGTATAGTTGATTTACAATGTTATATTAGTTTCAGGTGTACAGCAAAGTGATTCAGTTATACATATCTATATCTATCCTTTTTCAGATTCTTTTCCCATATAGGTTATTAGAAAATACTGAGTATAGTTCCACGTGCTGTAAAGTAGGTCCTTGTTGGTTATCTATTTTATACATAGCAGTGTATATATGTTAATCCCAAACTCCTAATTTATCCCTCTCCACTGCTTTCCCCTTTGGTAACCATAAGGTTGTTTTCTATGTCTGTGGGTCTATTTCCATTTTGTATATGTTAATTTGTATCTTTTTTTTTTTTTTTTAGATTGCACTAATAAGTGATATATACTTGTCTTTCTGTGTCTGGCTTACTTCACTCAGTTTGATAAATCTCTAGGACCATACATGTTGCTGCAGATGGCATTATTTCATTCTTTCTTATAGCTGAGTAATATTCCATTCTTTATCCATTCATTGATGGACATTTAGGTTGCTTCCATGTCTTGGCTATTGTAAATAGTGCTGCAGTGAACATTGGGGTGCATGTGTCTTTTCAAATTATCATCATACATTTTTATAACTTGACTGTAAATAATGAATGAACCAAGGACGTTGTGCTGAGCTATAAATCTGATTTAAAATCCTCATGCTGAGGAAAATTCTCAGATTCTATTTGGAAATAAACTGCATTTAGGGAGTTTAGTCAAGTTCTATTAGGTCAGACCGGTAGTTGTTTTGAGTATGAAAGCACAATTTTTTAAATTTAAATAAACTTTATTTCAAAATAGCTTGAGATATACAAAAATGTTGCAAAAGTAGAATTCCTACTTCTGCCTCACCCAATTTCCCTACTATTTACATCTTACATTCCTACAATATATTTGTCACAACTAACTTTAGTACATAACCATTAACTAAATTCCAGACTTCATTCAGATTTTATTAGCTTTTCCCTAGTATCTTTCATTCCAGGATCCCACATTACATTAGTCTTCGTGTCTCCTTAACCTCAGTCTTTCTTGTTTTTGATGACCTGACAATTTTAAGGAGTACTGGTCAGATATTTTGTTATATGTCCCTCAGTTGGAGGTTCTTCTCATGTTTAGACTGGGGTTGTTGGTTTTGCAGAGAAAGAATACAAAGGTGTCATTCTCACTGCATTCATCTTATCAAGGATTCATGTTATCAATGTGATTTATCACTGACCATGTGAATTTTGATCACCTGACCAAAATAGTGTCTCCTAGGTTACTATAAAGTTCCTTTTTTCTCTTTCTATAGTCTCCTTTCTCGAAGTTACTAAGCACAGCCCAGATTCAAGAGGTGGGGAGGTAAGCTCCACTTACCTGAAAGAATGGTAGCTACGTAAATTATTTGGAATTTTTCTGTATAGGAGAGATGACCATTTATTAATGGTGAATTAATGGTGAATTTCTTCACCATTTATTTAATGCTTTATATTAATATGGACTCGTAGGTATTTTATACTCTGGGTAATAATCCTATTCTGTGTTATTCTGCTCACATTTTTTCAGCTTTACTCATTGGGAGCTTTTAGCTTGTTCCTGTATCCCTTTGAGAATCAGCCATTTCTCCAAGGGGTCCTGGTTCCTTTTATTGGAGAATGATATTAGAAACCAAGGTTTGGTTTCTAATGAAAGATTGGGCATTGGGTGTGCCCAGTGATACTGGGGTGTCGACTTCCAGACCCTCTCAGCAGATGGGGCTTTACGTCTGTGTACCAGCCATATACACATACATATCTAATTATTTTCTGTATCTGACTGGAAAGCATGGTACTTTAAAAATCGTGGTAAAATATACATAACAAACTTTACCATTTTAATCATTTTTAAGTGTACATTTTTGTGGCATTAAGTACATTCATATTGTGCAGACAACACCACTACCATCCATCACCAGAACTTTTTCATCTTCCCCCAACTGAAACTCTGTATCCATTTCCCCCTTCCCCAAGTCCTTCATAACCACCATTTTACTTCATCTCTGCCATTCTACTATCTATGAATTTGACTGCTCTAGGCACTTCAAACAAGTGGAAACCTACTTGTCCTTTTGTGACTGGCTTATCTCACTTATGTCCTTAAGGTTCATCCATGTTGTAGCATGTGTCAGAATTTCCTTTTTAAGGCTGAATACTACTCTCTTATATGTATCTGTCATATTTTGTTTATCCATTCATCAGTCAATGGACACTTGGGTCGCTTCCCTTTTTGGCTATTGTGAATAATGCTGCTATGAATGTGGGTGTATGAATAATTGGTTTGAGTCCCTGTTTTCATTTCTGGGTATATACCCAGAAGTGGAACTGCTGTATTAATGGAACTTTTAATTTATGAACCAACCACGATACTGTTTTCCACAGTGGCTGTAACACTTTACATTGCCACCAACAGTGCACAGGGGTTCCAATTTCTCCACAAGTTTTTAATTTTGATGAAGCCCAACCTATATTTTCTTATGTTGCCTGTGCTTTTGGTGTCTTATCCAAGAAATTGCTACCAAATCCAATGTCATGAGTCTTTCTCTTCTCTATGTTTTGAGTTTTATAGTTCTAGCCCTTATGTTCAGATCTTTGATCCATTTCGAGTTAATTTTGTATATGTTGTAAAGGTCCCTTTTAATAATTTTGGCATGTGGATATCCAGTTTTTCCAACATCAGTTTTGAAAATACTTTCCTTTCCTCATTGAATAGTCTTGGCACCCTTGTCAAAAATAATTTGACCATATATGTGGGGGTTTATGTCTATGCTCTCTATTCGATTGGTCACTATGTCTCTTTATGCCAGTACCATACTGTTTTGATCACTGTAGCTTTGTAATAAGTTTTGAAATCAGGAAGTGTGAGAGACATTCAATTTTGTTCTTTTTCAAGATTGTTTTGGCTATTTAGGCATCCCTTGAGGTTCTACAGGAATGCTATTTCTGCCAAAAATATTGGGATTTTTGATAGAGATTACATGGAATCTGTAGATGGTTTTAGGTAGTATTGGCAATGTTTTGTAGTTTTTCGTGTACAAGTCTTTTACCTCTGTGGTTAAGTTTATTCCTAAGTATGTTATTCTTGGTGATGCTAAATGGTGGAAAGCACAATTTTTAAGGAAGAAAGGTCTAACATTAAGTTGAGGTATTCATGACTTGGTCCCTTTGCTTTTGTGGGCAGCTGCACTAATAACAGATCTTTGGAGCTTTGTTTTATTAAAAAAAACAAAAACGGAATGCTATATAGCTTATGTGCATTTCAAAATCAAATCTCAAGTGGTTAATTACTTATTCCTCCTTACATTCCATGTGGCCTCTTTTCAATTTAATTCAAAATTAATTATAAAATAACTTTTGCTAATTCAGGATAATTCCCCACATTATCTGTAGCACTTAGAACAGTGCTGGCACATATATGTGGTAAAAAATAAGGAGAATGAAGAATCACAAGAAATAAATATTATTTAAAGGGAAAAAAAAGACCACAAACGAGGCTAGAATTATTAGATTTTATTTTTCCCTAGTTCTCTTAAAACTCAGCTTCACCAAGTAACAGGTCAGACCTCTGGAATAACAACTCTTTTTCTGGGCTGTAACCCTTTTCAGGAGACAGAATTTATCAAATATCATAGTTCCAGGATGTTTCTACCCCATAATTCTAAGCCACTTACAGAATCATATCTTCTTAGGTCTTAACTGGAATCAAACAATCTAGACACATGTAACATAATCAAAAGAGCATAAACCATTTCTTTTCCTTCCCCTGCTGAATGCACTTCCCTCTTTTTCCCCAAAGGGTTTGTTACTAAGAGATGTTGAAGTATCTTACTTTCCAAGAAACCTGCCTACCAGTTCTGAATCTGAGCCTGGAATAAGGGATCTCTTATTCACAAAAGAATTTAATAAATATTCTAAGCTAATTATTCTCAGCCAAGACAAATTAAATTTGTTTTACTTTACACCTGACATAGCTTTGCTTCAATACTTCCTACTTGCAAAAGTCAAACCCTATCTTTAAAACCCCTTATAATTTCCATGACTGAGAGGAAAAGAGGGAGTGGGGAAGAGCTGGCTTGTTGTGTAGTAGGGGATTCTGAAAAGGGCAGATATTTAGTTTTGAAGTCACTAAGTGGAAAAACAGCAAATGTTCTTGCTCCTTATTCTGATAATGAAAACACATGTAGGCCAGAACTAGAAAATTCTGGTCCTAAAACGATAATATATTATAGTTTTAAGTACATTCAAAATTTATATTACTCTTTAATTTATTTTCCCTGAGTTTGGGTTCACAGTTTGATAGAGATACTTTAAAGAAGAGGTAGTTAGTGGGGGTAAAGAAGAAATAATGTTTGTGTCTAGCAGCATCTGGGAAAATATGTAACATCTGTCATTTCGATCTCAGTTAACAATTATCTTTTCCTCTAGAATCTGAGAATGTAACAGAGGGATGATCGTTTTCCTTTTTATTCTTATCCGCCAAGGACCCTCTCTCCTATAACATCCACCTCAGTAGTATTATCACTATTCATAAAAATGAACAGCCCTTCCAAATGCTCCAAAGTGGGGTTGTTTAGATTTAGCAGAGAGAGGCTCAACTGAGTAACTTTTATTCATACAGTCATTAGAGAAAATGAGCACAATTCCAGTACTGCCAACCACTGCCTTTTCTCCCTGGACCTGGTGTGTTTAAATCATTCCTGTCAATTCTTGAGTTGATTCTAAAGTCTGGGCTCTAGGGGATCCTGACATCTAACACAGGTAGGGACATTTTGGTCCAGATCTCAGCCTCCAGTCTTACAATGGGCTGCTGGAATATTGTTTCATCAGATGCTCATGACAGGGATTGCAAACTCGCTCAGGCTTGATACTTGAAGGAAGAGGCAGTTCGTTTGTTGAGCAGGCATTACAGAAGGTTCCTCTGCAGTTCTTACACACATTCTACAAGGAGAGGGGGAGATCAAGTGGGTAACAGAAGAGCAGGGCATAAGGATGCATGGGATATAAGAGGCCAAATATGATAGATGCTCAATGTCTAGTAAAATACTGGCTGAATGTGTGCTGTGTGCCACACAGTATCTAACTAAACAATCTGTCTACAAAGAAGCATACAGTCTAGTTCTTAGATTTAAATGAAGAGAAGCATTTCCACAGAATGCAAATGAACAGATACTACAATAATTATTTATCTTTATAATATATACTTTAATTTATATTCAGCTTTAGGTGGGCTAATTCTAAAATTAGTTTGCAATTACCCAAGCATACTTCAAATAAGGCAGGCAGTGACCTAGCCATGGGTAGGGTTGGGTAACTGACATAAGATTAAAAACTTTGCTGAGCATGAACTGGAAGTATAATTTCTAATACACTGATGTGCTCAGTGCTTTCCTATGATGCTCTACAAGCACATCCTTTGGGGTTATCAGTGCAGCAGGAGCACAGCTTCCTGCATCCTTTTTATTGGGAAGTTAGTCTCTTTATTAAGCATTTTGAGTCTTTAGTGGCCAAACTGTGGGACAGCATGTGGGTCATTATGGCAGTGCCACTGGTAAAGCTGTGATAGGTTTGGTGCACACATAGCTCCAAGGGTCCCTATTTAAAGGCTGTGAAGAATGATTTCCCCCATAAATAATGCTACTTTTCCCCAAACAATTCATCTTCCTGAGGGTGCCGCAGAGCTAGGGGGGGTCACTTTTATTTGAAAGCCTGGGAGGAGTCTTCCTCTGACATATTGCAGTTAGTTTGCATGGCTTAGAAAAGAAAAGCCAGAATTAGATTAGCAGCTTCTTCTGTTTGGGAACATATTTCTCTAATTACAACTTCCAATTCCATAAAGGCAGTTCATCTTTATCTGCTTCTGCTAATTTAAGACTAGGTCATGCTACAATTTTGCTTGTTAAAATTTAGCAGTATCACATATGGTGGCACGCAGGTTGTAACCCAGAATTTGGGCACGTTTCCTTCTCTTCTAAGCACTTGTTTCTGACATTCATTTGTCTATAACATTTCTTGAGCATCTACTATGAGCTGGGTACCATACTAGGTGCTGGGGGATCCTACTGTGAACAAGGCACAGCTCTGGCTGTCAAAGACACTTACTTTTCCTGCATGCTTCCTTCACCCTGCTGACTCTAGGATAACAAGCTGGGTAGGGGTTTAGGCAGAGACCCTTGAGGATCCAAGGGGAGAACAAGTGATTTGGTGGAGAAAGAGCTCATTTCCCTCTCAGAGGCTGTTTCCCCAAATAATTCAAAGAACCAAAGAACCCAACCCTCCACCCCGCCCCCAACCTATCTTCTCTGTACTAAGCAGGATGGAGTACTGGAAGGAGTATAGACTTTGGAGCCAGAGTCAGGTTGCATTTGGGCTTTCAGTAACTGGGATAATGCACTTGACACCTCTGAGCCCAAGGTTCTTTATATAATGATGGCACAAGGGACACAAGCTTAACAAGAACAAGGACTTGGGACTCGGTCTACATTTTGTTCATTACTCTTTCTCCGGCACATGGAATAGTACATTCCGCATAGTAGGCACTCAATAAATATTTACTTACAAATTTATGTTTGTTTTAAATTACTTATATAATTTGTATTTAATATTTTAATGGGGACTTACTAACATGACTTAATAGGACTGAAAAAAGTAGGTACACACTAAGTGCTTGCTCCTTTTGCTTTTCTCCCCACTCTCTGCACTCTATACAGCGAAGTCCCTATCGTGAGAAGCGGCTGGTGGTGCAGTGGGTGTCCCTGTGAAGAACCTGTTCATTTCTCGCCACTGTTACCTTTGTTAGACTGCAGTCTTCCTGGCACAGCTGACACATCTGTGGCTTTTCGGAGGGCAGCGGCTGATCCTAAACCACACAGTGAGCCGGTTAGTTTCCCTTAGCCCCGGAAAGACGAGTATTTTCAGAATATGCATTTTTTAGTTACAAAATTAACATAATCACACTACAGGCTATCTGGAAACTAGAAAAACAAATTACATACAGTCTCACCACCTTATATACAACTCTGATAATCCTATCATTATCCTTGGTGCTCTTTTAATTTTTATAATAAAGTAACGTGATTTTATCTATATAAAGAAAATTCATGTATATAAACGTAAAAAGCTAAAAAAAGGAAGCCCCATCCCTCTTGTCTTATTCTATCACCAAGAATGGAGGGAGTAGGCATCATTATATCCTAATAGATAGACGAGAGCAGTGACTCAGACATCGTAGCATTTATCAGTTTTCTCATGGAGTTGTCATCTACCACTATATTTGTAAATGTTTGGTTATTTCTAAGTGATCAAGAAGTATTTTTTCTCTTCATTTTATGTAAGGGAAGACTAAGGGAAAGGGAGGTACAGTGAGCTCTCAGGTCCCATGGTATGTCAAAGAGAATCTCAGATAGGAAGTTAAGAGCTGCTGTTTACTTAGTAAATTGCTCCAAACGGGGCTACTTCCTGTGAGCGTTTCAGCCAAATGCATGTTTGTTTAGGATATTATTAAAAGGATGGGAAGCAGAGGCCTGTATGCATTCATCTACCTCCCTTGCTGCCTTGTGTACAGCTAGGCATGGTCCAGCCAACTATTTATACAAGGTGTTTTAGGACAGGAGACTCAGTTACCTGTTCATTCACAGGGTGAGACGGCAGCCTACAATGGGAAAGTAAAAACAGTAACTAATAGCAACATATTTCCTTTTTCATCATTTCAAAAGCACACAAAAAGCAATACCATGGTTCTTTTATGTTGCTGAGACCAAAGTAATTATTAATGTTGACCTCCAAGGAGAGGAAATTTTGGTTGTTAAATCTATAATCTATCCTACATTATGCTATAGATTCCTGTTTAAAAATAGATTGGAGTTACATTTTGTTTCCTTTTTACTACCAAGAAAATAGTGGTTATGTTTCCCAACCTGCAAAACATCAATGGCCAAGGCCATACTTTTAATAGCTTTCTTCCTATCCAATATTATGGAAACCTACCCATTATCATATGTCATGTATTAGTCCCTTCTCCCACGTACCCATTCAGATTGAAATATTGCTTCATGATACCAGCTGAGCTAACCCCGATCTTCCCAACTTGGAACAGAACTTATACAAGAGGAGAAGCAAAGCCTCCTCCTCAACAAAGCCTCAGCTCTGGGAAAAACGGACCACAGATCTACAATGGTTCCAATTCTCTTTGGTTGAGTGGCAGTGTGACCATCAGTGTTACCAGGTTTTTGGCTGTTCCTTGGACCACAATCCCAGGAAACCTCGGTATGTTTTAGGTTTGCAGTTCTGGCCAGGATAGGCCCTGGCAGCAGCTATTATATAGTGCAGAGACAAAGGGCTTAAAAACAGAAGACATGATAAGGAGAGGCAACTTGGGCCTCTCTGTGGGCCTCAATTTTCTCACCTGTAAAGTAGGAATGGATGATTAAACTTTTGTAAGGAGATAATGAATGTGACACACTTTTGAAGCTGCAGAGCACAATACAAATATAAGGTAGTACACTTGTCCCTCCCTATCATCAGGTTCCACATCTGTGGTTGGTTAAATCCCCAGATGAGCAACCCACAGATACAGAGAGCCCATTATATTCATTATACTAGGCCATTTTATGTAAGGGGCTTGAGCATCCATGGATTTTGGTATCTGAAGGGGCTCCTGGCACCCTGGATACCGAGGGACAACTGTATTGTCTTATATTCTGAGGGCCTAAAATCAGAACCTGGCATGTAAGACCCTCTTGAATGTAAATGACTTGATTTTCGTCTGGAACGAGGCTGACTCTGAAAGGCCCTTTTGAGCCCTGGTTAATTTTGTGGTCTAATTCCTTCCCATGGCCCATGCTGATCTATAATGTTAGATGGACTGTAGTTTAATAAGGCTGGTCCTAGATCAGACCATGTTCTCTTTGGGAGTAAACTTAAAGGTACTGGAATCATTCTGGCTTTGGAGGTGAGGAAGAGCTGTTTAGGCTAGGTACCTGCAAAATCAGCCTACTGTTGGACTGTGTGATTTATCTTCCCCAGCAGCTAGTTTTGCTCCAGATGACACCCTATCTCATTCTTAAGGCATTAAAGGCTGGACAGGTACAGCTGCCAAAAATGTATACAGTATAGGTCTCTCAAAATCCCTCTATGGTATCTTTCCTTGATAATAATCTATTTTTGTTGTTGTCATTAATAAGACTTTAAATTTTAGAGCAGTGTTAGGTTCACAGCAAAGCTGAGCAGAAAGGACACAGATTTCTCATATATTCTGTTGGACCTCCCACCCTCCCACCACTATCAACGTTCCACACCCAAGTGGTACCTGATGTTACAGTCATTGAACCTAAACTGATACATCATAAGTCATAGTTTACCTTAGGGTTCACTCTTGGTGTTGTACATTCTGTGGGTTTGGACAAATGTATAATGACATGTATCTATCATTATAGTGTCATACAGAGTATTCTCACTGCCCTACAAAATCCGATTCATCCATCCACATCCTCTAAGCCCTGGCAATCACTATCTCCATGGTTTTGCCTTTTCCAGAATGTCACATAGTTGGACCTTCTTCATTTTTTAATACAGTGACAGTATGTTAATGTTTTGTTGTTAAAATAATTGTTAAAAGTCAACTTCCTTGGAACGATCCCATGTTCTTTGTTGCGGGGAAATGAGATGAAGAGTTAAGAAAAAGGAATAAAGCAAAACCGTTTTTCTCCTTAAGAGAAAAAAAGTAAGGGAAATTAGAGTATTTATTTGAAACATAGCTGCCTTTCACTTAGTACTTAGGTGGAAACAAGTCATGCCCAAGTACATTTAAGAACCTAGGAAATGCTATGGTTTGTGCTTCATTTACTTGTCCTACTGATCCAGTAAAGGTTAGATTAGACATGATCCTTTAAGTGATAGTTTGGGGATTAACCAGGGAAGAATCAGAGGACAGCTTGATCACCTTTCTTTCTTTCTTTCTTTCTTTCTTTCTTTCTTCTGGAATGGACTAAATGAGTTTGGTTTAATATCTATCTGGCTTGTTATTTATTCACTCCCCCTTCAAAATGTCTTTCTGAAATATTAATATTACAAGTCAGTGTCTGGTCTGTGTCATTGCCAGTGTATATCAAAAGCTCCCTTTTTCCCACCACCCCAAAATAGCTTTATATCTTAGTTAATACTTCATTAATAAACACCTGTGGCTTTCTTCCACGGGCTTTTTTAGTTTAACATTTTCCTCTTGAATTTTGTGCTTCTCATCCTGCCAAAAGAAAACAGCCCAATTTATTAATTATTCAGACCGTTAAACAATGATGATGCTGCAGACATTTTCTTCTATATTGTCTTAGCTTGGGTATAAAGCTAAGCAGCTTTTGTTTTTTTTTTTTTTGCGGTACGCGGGCCTCTCACTGCTGTGGCCTCTCCCGTTGCGGAGCACAGGCTCCGGACGCGCAGGCTCAGCGGCCATGGCTCACGGGCCCAGCTGCTCCGCGGCATGTGGGATCTTCCCGGACCGGGGCACGAACCTGCGTCCCCTGCATCGCCAGGCAGACTTTCAACCACTGCGCCGCCAGGGAAGCCCTTTTTTTTTTTTTTTTAATTAGGGAAGGAGTTTACCTTTCGAGATATTTTCCATCATTCTTTGTTCCAAATAGTTTCTTAACAAATGATTCTGATAGGGTTTGCAACAAATGATTTTCAGAGTAGATATTTTCTTTAATGCTTGAGACTCAAATGAAATTCAGAATGTATCCTATTTACTTACAAAGTGGCTTCAAGGTATCAGTTACTTCTTAGGAAAAAAAAAAAGAAAAACATACACACAAACCCCCAGCTGAGCTCTGGACAGCTAGTGAAACCGAGCATGGCCATGTCCGGCAGACTGTGTAATCCTCTAGACGCTCGGTCAAGTAGTTGCCTCAGTATCATGACAACTTCTATAGCCGATACAACTCGAGGAGTTTTCTACTCTGAAGGACCAATGGAAAATTCCAAACTGCATTTCTACCAATGCTGCTAAGCCCTGCCTGGGCAGTTTTAGGGGGACAAATTCTTCCTGTGGCACAAACACTGCTGTCTGCCTTGAACTCCTTGCCCATCAGCCTCTAAAAGGAGCATGTACGTTCTCAGACCACTCCTGGAAAGGCTTGCACTGCACAGCGATTCAAGATTGAGAAATCTAAGGCCTCACTGGAAAAACAGGATAAGATGATAGGCCAAGATTTTAAGTAAATCTCTGTAAGCCCTTATACGTAGATTTTATGTTCACTAAACTAAGATAATAAAGACAGCCTGCTACAGAGAGAATGGTTCTTTGCACGTTACATTAGAGGTGTAATAAATTTCCGTTCACCACTTTTCTACTCTCCAGCAAATTAGCAGCTCACTCTCTAGAAATTTTAAAAAGCTTTGTCCTGCTTTGTTATATATAATTTTTACAAAGAAGGTATTTTTTCCCCTGTATCTGACAGAAAAAGTATTTCACGCTTTCCTGATTTTATTATTTGAAGAGAGTGGCTCGGTTTCCTGGGTCCCAGAGATGATCGTAATCCAATGTTAGATCTCTCACCACTACAGGTTGCTGGAGGTCTCTTTCCTAACACTGTTCTGTAGAAGCTTCTACTCCTGCTCTTTAAACCACTCTGTATTACCTTCCTTTCCCCGTGCCTAATTCCCTTTTTTTCTAATTTTCCCAAGAGAAGTACCTTGAGTATACTAAAATTGAAATCTTCATGACTTGAAAAAGGTGTACAGAAGCGAATCCATATTTAAGACAATTCTGTTAAAGGGCAATTCAGGGTTGGGGAGGGATGACTATACCATATTATTAAAAATATTAGATACTAAAATAATCTTACTTAACAAACTGAAAGGAATAAGATGGTCACTGGGAATTATGGTCATTAATCCCCTTTTCCAAATGAATTCAACTTAGTGTCCCAGGGGCAGACTCAGAATCAAGCCTCCATGTGTTTACTCCAGCTCTGGCCTGCCACCTACGTACTCAAGGCCATAGCAATTAAGCATGTGTTCCATAAGAGAAAACTGTCCGGCCCATCAAGGTAGCCTCTAAAAATTAAGTAAATGAACATGGGAATAACAAATATTACCGTTTTGGGTTCTGGCTTCTGGGAACCCTTTCCTGGGATGCTCCTGTTGTTTTGTAACCTTCTTTCTCTTTCCTGTTTTAGTTCTAACTCAAGCTGGTTCCTGGGATAGGTGGGAGAGAAAAACGATGAAAATTTGGATTTCTGTACTCCTATCTTCTAAAGAATGCCAAACCCTTTTCTTAGAGTTCAGTAATTAAATTTTAATACTTGATTAATAAAAAGTAAACCAGATATATATGGACAACCAGGTTTTAAAGTACTAAAATACAGTACAATCAAACCAGTAACACTGAAATACATTCAACATGTTTAATCTTCCTTGGATGATTAAGAATGCACTTTCGGATCTCCCAGTGCCTGAGGGTCACGGCTCCGAATAGCAACATTTAATACTAACTCTTAATGAAAAGTTGTGGTCAACTGAATGACAACTAGTAAGATTTACTATAATTGAAAGACAGTATTTCTAAATTTTCAGCAAGATACAGTATGAAAGCACTAACTCTGTAGTCCCATTACATATGAATTAGCTGCTCTCTCTTCACAGTTATGTAGTAAATCCCCAGTTAACACCCTCAACCACTAGTATCCTTAGTAACTGTGTGCTTTTATATCCAACAGCAAAGTTCTGTTTGTTTGAAGTCAGTGCCTTAGGTACAGAGTTGAGTCTCATTTGAGAGACGGTATGGAAGAATGATTAAGGGCTTGGAGTCAGAGAAATTGGCTTTTAAATTAGTGTTGTTACCTATTAGCTTAACTGTGTGAATTTGGACAATTTAACCCCACTAAGCCTCAATTTCCTCTGAAGGTGGGGGTAATAAAATCACCTACAAATAGGGTCGATGGGAAGATGTTAGGAGAGAATGCATATGAAGTGCTTAGTAAAGTATTTGGCACACAGTAAGAATTCAGGAAATCCTGTTATTATTAGTGTTGTGTTGGCTATTAATTCTCCTACTCCATCCTATTTACCTGGGATCTTGGGTTCTAATTTCCTAATTCTTTGATGGCAAAAGATGTTGACGAGATTTTGGGAATGCTTATGTATGTGAAGCTTTCTGAATTCTAATTCTGGAGAAAGGACATGGCAGGAGAAAACAGACATGGCTTGATCAGGAGACCGCCCCTCTCTTGCTGTCTGGCCTTAGTACTTCCCATGACCACCCTGGCCGCTAAAGCCACCCGTTCTTCACCGCTGCCTGGTGAGTTCCTCCACTTCCAGCTGCAGACTGTTGATCTTGTCTCCGAAGTCCTGCTTGAAGAGCCGGTTGTCCAATTCAGCAGACTGGCGGCCTCGCTCAGCCTGGCGCAATCTGGATGTGAGCCATATGAACTTGTGATAAAAAACACAAGCCATGGTGGGGAGGAATACCAAGTTCAAAACACAAAATAAAACAACCCAAGGGCATGAAGAGACAGAGAGAGGAAAATAAACTTTGTAGGACATGGGAAGAAATTATGGGGGGAGAAAAGATGGAGAAGAAACAAATTCTTTAAAAAAAGCAAGATGAAGGTGAACCAGGCAGAGGAATAGTTGATTTTCCATTTTTTTTTATTCTAGTACTACAGTTTACAGCCATTAGATGATAAACAATAAAACATCACTTTTTAGAAAATCCATATCCAAAGCCAACCTCGAGTACATAGTAATTAAAGTTAAATCCACTTTTTTGTTTGTATTTATTTCCTAATAGGTTTGGTAGTTTATATTTCTGTTTTACACTCACTGGAACTTGCAAATGGGCAACTACCTTCTTATATGTGGAATGAGAACATTTTCCTGGTCCCTTCCCTAAACCACAAATTATATTAAATCACTGGACACTATACATCAACCTTTACCCAGGCTTCGGGTTTTTAACATAATGAAAAGCCTTTGGCTATCTCTTTCCTTTTCCATTTCTACCAACTGGTGTGTGACTAAGTGGACAAACAATTCAGCACTGGACCTGCATAAGATTCCTGGCCATATTCTCTGGAAGATTGTGAATGTTTTCTCCCAAATATCCTATAACTTTGCACCTATAAAGAAGCATGTTCTAAGGTGAAATATCTGGGGCTGTCTGTAATAGAATTTGGGAGCATGCTACTATGCTACTATGTATAGTCTTTAAAATGTTTTATTTTGGTGTTTGAGCACTCCTTCCAAATGCTCATAGAAAAGGCAACTCATCACCACAAAATGTTGATGAAGGTAAGAAGAGGTGCAAAATTATAAGAAATAAACTAAGTTCAAAAGTACAGCCTCCTCTTCCATGAAGTTGGTCATATTTTCTTTGACTTGACCTTGGTTCAAGTCTGCAAGGACCTATAAAAACACACATGAAATCTATCTTACTCTCTTAACTCTGTTTTTTTCCAAGAAGACAGTAAAGAATTTCAAGAGCTGGGAGCAGAGGGGTTATCTTTGTCCCCACTTAAGCAGCTGAAATGCTGCAAATCTACTAGAATGAGAAAAAACAGAAAAACAAAAAATTTCCCAAGACCTTTTGAAGGAATAAAGGCTTATGTAACTAACACCTGTTCCCCCAAATCAAAAGTCATTAAAAAAAAAAAAGTATTTATAGGATTATTACAATGTAATGCCTAGGAAGGGTCAGATCTGTGGTCACTTAGAAAAAGAAGCCCTGCTGATTATTGTTTATGAATACCTACTGGGAACCTTTATTTTTAGACTAAATAATAATAATGAATATAAGTTTATCATTTGTCTATTTCCTACTCTGAAATGGTTTTCTAATAGATTGTTATTCTCCTAGAAACTTAAGCAAATTCCCATCTGAACAAAAAGTAACAAACTCTTAAGTAAACGTTGCCAGCAAGGAACAAGAGGCAGGAAACCATCACTCATGTCTGTGCCTTGTTGTTTTTACTCCAAAAGGAAAAGCAGGATAGATGTGAAAAACGTGTAGCGTATTTTTTTTTTAATAGAAGAGATGTGTTTTTATTAAAATTGTTCTCTCTGAGCTACCTAAATAGGAAGTGGAATTGCAGGAAAATGGCAGAGGTAGAAGATGACAAATATTAGGAGGGTTTTCCCAAGCTTCCACATTATTATGTTATCATAAGTTACCTAATCACTAACTTTATCTCTATGACTTTAAAGAAATGTAAGGATGCTGTTCCCCGCCCTCACCCCACTGCCCCCCACCAAAGTCACTAAGGCGAAATAGTTGCAAGCAATCTTGGTTACTGAGAGTAGAACTGTAGTGGAATACTAAGTACTTATCCTTGGCTTGGGGATTAAACCTAGATGACAAAAGTGAAAAGGGGTCATGGCCTAAGAGACACAGAACTACTTTAGAAGAGTCCAAGACCATGTGGCCGTCACCTCTAGTTCATTACATCGCAACGGCAGAACAGGCTCAATGACACAGACATCGCACCTAGAAAATGGTATTGTTGGGGACTGGACTGTAAAGGTATCAGTCATATATGTACAGAGCTTCAATTCCCTAGGATGTTTTTTAATGGTGTGTTTATTTATTGGTCAACTCAGAAGTAATTTCTCAAAGTTTATTTGGTATTTAATTGAGAACTTATACTCAATTTTCTAACTCTGGGGAGAAAATAAAGAAGAAGAAAACACAGCCTATATATATCAAACGTTTTTTTTTTTAAAGTCCAGCAAATTCAATGTTTGGTGACATTTTATATAGAATCAGAGCATAAATGCAATAACTTTCAGATTTCTTCCTTTTACAATTAAGCTGTGGTATCCAACTTGCGAGGTGACCAGCTGTAAAATGCCTAATGATGTTTTGGGATCAGTTTATTTGCTGCACTATTTAAGGTCTTTGCCTGTTTCACCAAATCCTTCTCACTATATTAATACAATAAAAATAAAAATAAAAATGGGAGTGAAAGGGGAATGAGAAAATGAATAAATAGGAAAGACAAAAATAGCAAGAGAACAAGTCAGCTTAATAATACTTGAAGAGGTAAGTCATTATTTTAGTTCTGTCTGCTTTAAATGCCAAGCCAAAAATCCACTGAAAAATAATCTGACACATTTCAAAAACACAATTTATGAACACTAAAATTGATTTCTTAAATCATAAACATATAACTGCTATGAGCAAGCACTTAGATAACTTCCAAGATAGACGGATACTTTTTCATTTCAAATCAGCCAAACCAGAGTTTTCAAGCTTATTTATTAATTTGCAATTAACTTTTGATTCAACAGCAATATGCAGTGCTGTTCAGGACCCACCCTGGTCAAGAGCCATCTGAATAAAAGAAGCCATCCATTCACCCTTTCATCCGTGTACTTACTAAATGAATGCCTTGGACACTCAAGGCACTGTGACAGATCCAACAAGGGAACTTAAAGGATTAGTTAACTAACGTCAAGGAACTCACACTCTCATCAGAAGATACGTATATAAAGGTTTATAAGGTAGGACAAAGTCAGAAGTGCTATAAGCAGTATAGATAGGTATGGATATAAGGCTATGGGAATTCCAACTAGTACAAATTCGCAGTTTACTTTTAGCTGGGAAGGAGTGTTAGAGGAAGCTTTGGGTAGGTGGCATTGAAGCCTGAACATAAAAAATGTATCTGAAGAACAAGGAAGTGGGAAGACAAAGGGCATTTCTAATTGGTGAAACTATTAGGCAAGACATGGATGGGGAAAATGGGAGGCATGTCTAGTAAGTAGTTTAGTTTTGCTCAGGTGCAAGAAGGGTGATCAGTGGGTGTTAACAGGTAGCAACACAGGCTGGCAACGCTTAATGACCATGGGTGCCGCGGCTCATTCAATCTTCAAGCCTTAGCCGTTTCTCTTGGCAGCTGAGTCATCAGGAAGCACATGGTGGCTTCAGACAGAAAGAGAAAAGAGTAGCATAGGGAGAAGATGTACTCTGGGCAGACTGAATTGTAGGTACTGGTGGGAAATAACTGGTCAGGGGATGAAAATGCAAGACTGGTCTCCAGATTGAGGACAGAGCGGGAGACCGACAGATCTGAGAGGTGTGGGCGGGATGTGACAGTAGAAGCTATAGAACTCTTCAGGAGAAAGCAGAGAGAAAAAGATGATAGAGGAGGGAAAGGGGTTACAGTTATTAGAAGGGCCCTCAGTACCCCTCCATCACCTAGCACCAAAGTCTTCAAAGACCTGAGTGATGAACCGTAACAGAATCACAAACAGATTTAAAAGTCCTTTCATCCTTGTAAGTATCCCTCCTCTAACACATGACACTAAAATGGTTTTTAGTGACATCTTTAAAAATCACAAAATTTAACTGGCTTGCTTTCTACTTGCATGCCTGGTGTTAAGCTTGGAGATTCCCACATACTCTCTGCCAAATGCATAGCGCATTCTCTTCATGTCCAGGACTGAACGCCCTAAGTGTTTCACTAAAGAAACAGCACTTTTACCTTTGTTCAAGTTGTTTAATGGTAGCAGCCATCTGATTAGTCTTCTCTTCCAAGCGACTGTTTAGTTCACTTTTCTGTTTTACTCCTAAGTCTGAACTCTGTTATGGAAAAGAATTATGAGTGATGTTTATGTTTGCATATAACATAAAATCCTGAAACAAATCACACATACCTTTTGAACCTAATGGTAAGCGGGAACTAGAGAAATAGAAATGCTCATGTATTTGCTTATCAGTTAATTAATTACCAAGTGTAGAAAAAGCAAGAAGCAATATTTAAGATTACTATTGTTAAATGCAGTTTTGTCTCAAAAATCAACATTGGAAAGTACATCAATTTATCTATATAACTCAGCTGGCAAGTTAGGCTGGAGAGTAGAAATTATTTTATAGGATAAAAAAGACCCTCTTGCCCAGTTACAATGTAAAAAGTGGCCATGACTTTCCAGAATAGTAATACAGGATCCTAGGATAGACTGATTCCTAAAGTGGTTTATTGGTAGCTAGCCTCAAAATGAGATGTGACCCTTTCTTCTTCTTTTTAAAGTGTGATTCTAGAGAAGAAGAGGGGCAGAGGGAAGCCCTGGGATTTTAGAGAGCCAGTGAGCCTACCTGCAACTTAAAGGCAAGTTCATGCTTAAGAGCCCTGAGATCATCCAGCTGCTGCCGCAGAGACACCAGGGCATCCTGCTTCTCACAGACATCCTTCTCCAGCATCTTCATAGCCAGTTCCATCTCCTGTCTCATGCTGATCTGGATTTCCAGTTCTTTTTCAACATCCTGCCCCGAAAGGAAAACAAATTACTTATTCTCTCTTTCCTCAACTAAGTGCAAACCACAAAATTCCACAGGACAAGGTAGACCAAAACTCTCAGGTCTAAAGGCTGGCAAAACAGCTATAAGCTATCATTCAATACAGAGACATTAACAAAAATAATAATTAGGATAATTACAGTACCATTTACTCAATAATTTACGAATCTGAAAAACTCCGTAGGCCAAACATAGTGCTATCTAATATGTCTAAAATACTTGAGTCACTTCATTAGATATTAAAACAGACAATTGATGTCACATCTTATTATAGAAATATACATTAAGTGTTACAGCAGCCAGCACAAAATGAAGCAGTTGGAATTCTCTTCATTTGGAGGCTGTTGACATTTTCAAGAGCCCAAGGAACCCAAAAGATACTTTGGGTCCCCAAGGTAACATCTCAGTTACAGGGAATGGTCGATATGGCTGAGTTTTTTCTTTTTTTAAAAAAATTTTTATTTCATATTGGAGTATAGTTGATTAACAGTGTTGTGTTGGTTTCAGGTGTACAGCAAAGTGATTCAGTTATACGTATACACGTTATCCTTTTTCAAATTCTTCTCCCATTTAGGTTATTACAGAATATTGAGCAGTGTTCCCTGTGCTATACAGTAGGTCCATGTTGGTTATCTATTTTAAATATAGCGGCTAACTGAATTTTTCTATTCATTTATCATGAGACGTATTTTTGTCTCAACCATTATTACTGTAACATTATTTGGATGATCAGGGGTACAAAGACCTGAGGTTCTTCTGCATCCATGCTGTGCCCAGGGCACATTCAGAACCTTGCCTACTTGCTTGGTTTCTTTCTCTTTTAATGAACATTTATCTTAATGTGGTACGAGAATGTGGAAAATTTTATGTAAAATTTTTTCCCTTGCCACTTAACTGAGGCACTCTTCTGTACATGGTTAGCATGACAGAAGACAAATCAGACTGCTTCTTAAAATGCTGACATACATTATTTCTAGGACCTTCCTTATGGAAAGTATTTTGAGATCAAATCCACAAACACATAGAAGGAAAATGATAAATATTTCAAGGATGTTAAATAACAGTGTTAAAGTAACATTATAAAATAACCTGAAATTCTGTTCTATACACTGTTTGTGATAACAAACTACAAATCAGATCACCCCTTATTTTTAGGCTTCTCCCTGCTGTTAGAAACATTATTGGAGGGGGATTATTTGGTTGTCATACTATCTAAATTACAGGAAGAGTTAATGTACTAATACCACGGGTGTATTTAATATCCTAATATTTGGATAAAATCTATTATAGGAGTATTAGTCCTTATTACACATTCTTTTATATATGTATATATATATATTTTAATTTCTAAAAATATCTTAATACTGATGTACATTTTTCTGTTTATGTATAAGAACAAGAATAAATTCAGAAATAACAACTAAAAGTAAAAGCATACGATTCTAAATTAATGATTCTTAAGGAGAAGAGGAGCTGCCCGATCCAAGGAGACATATCTTTGCCGGGGTGAGGACTGAAGCAGGAGGGGAGATAGCATAGCTTAAAAATGTAGGTTCTGCAACTAAGCCCGTGTGCCACAACTACTGAAGCCCGTGCACCTAGAGCCTGAGCACCACCACGAAGAGGAGCCCCTGCTCGCAGCAACTAGAGAAAGCCCACGCACAGCAATGAAGACACAACACAGCCAAAAATGAATAAGTAAATAATTAATTAAGAAAAGAAAAAAGTAGGTTCTATATACCTAATGTTTTTGCAACACAAACTATAAAAGCAAAAATAAGTTAAAAATTAAAATAGGTAAAATTCCATTGGCTGTTGAGAATGCTCAGAAAAAGGACTGAGGAAGCACTGTAGGGAATATGGGTTAAAAGAATGAGAAACTATTTTATAGGATCCATAAAATTTGCTAGAACACTACTGATATTCCTTGATCTGTGAGGTAAAACCCCTAGGTAGGGGTTTTAATGTGTTCCTGAACTATTAGGACCTAAGCAAAGTTTACCAGTCGTAGTTGTGTCTCCTCCTTTAAGTGCTTCCTTGCTTCACTCAGTGCTTGCCCTTCTGAAGTTCTGTCTGGCTTAGGGCCCTTGAAAAGATAAATAAAATAGTACATATTTAAGGATTTAAAGAATTTATACAGTTAGTGGACACTAGCACTGCTATTTAGTAAGGGAAATGATCATACCTAAGCGTGTATGATAATGAACGAAGACAACAAAGAAACTGAAGAAGTTTAGTAAGTATTCCTAAGCCAAATTGGGTATTTCTTGCCATTTTGTTTAAAGTCCTAAGATAGTTTACCAAACCAAGTGGTAGAAGTCTTAAAAAATCAGCCTCGGAAAACAAAATAGCATTTACTGTAAACTATAAATTGGGCCAAAGATTCAAACAGGAATGTAGTCCTACTCCAGAGATCTCACATCTGGTGTCTCCACCCATACAGAGAGATCAGAGCTAAACATGAGTAGCTCATCAGAAAATGCTGAGTAGTCACAGTTGTTTTTACAAAGTCCATGCATTAAAGGCAAACATATTACTCATGTCGGTCCCCACTCAGAGCCTAGGTGCTTACTCTTTAAGAACAATGTTAATAACTGGATTTCTGGATCCCTAGGTCACAGCAGGTTAGAAGCATTAGGATAAGTAGGGAGACCTTTCTAGAGAGAGTAATGCTAACAGCAGTAAGAAGCAATAGATGCCAGTGAAATAAAAGGCAGAAAAAACCACCCACAGTAATCTGGGAATATTTAAGCTCAGGAGCTAGAAGCTCTATCAATTTCAATAGCCGACCCCCACCAAAGTAGCACTGTTATAACACAGTACAGAATTGCCAATGTTGATAATTATGATATTCAGTCATCATAAAGGGCTAAATGTGTTCAATTACATCCTCCACTTAAGAAAGCTTAGAACTGTACAATATACAAAAGGTTTGCAAAATATCTGTTTAGACATATATAAAAAGTTTGGTATTGGGTTGGCCATAAAGGTCGTTTGGGCTTTTCCATAAGATGTTATGGAACCAACCCTATACTTTAAGGGACTGAGTTATCTAGAAAATTCATTTATATGGTAACTCTTTCCCAGTGATATCAGATAAACACTTTTTACAAAACAGTAACATGGTCTAAAAATAATGGTATATTTAATATAGTAGAACACTTAAATATAGTACAAATCACTAGTATGTAAAAACAAGACATTGAATTAGACTGTTTATTGAAGACTCTAAACAGATGTGGGTGGCGGTGAAGCCAAGCTGTGTCTGTAGGAGAAGGGACATAACCCTCCCATAACCTTTGCCATTCACTCAATTGTGCCTGGAGCCTCAGTGAAAACGGTGCACTTAACATATGCAAATGCTCACAGCTACCAAGTGGTTCTCTGGAGGCAGCCCCCCCCCCCCCATGACACATGACATGCTCTCTGGGAATATTTCATAAATCCAGTAAGATTAACCTTCCGATTAGATTCCAATATGTAGGAGCTTTCCTCTTTAACTCGTTCCATATCTTCTTGCAGGGTAATAATCCTGTTGTTTGCAACTGCAAGCTGTTGATAAAATTTTTAAAATAATCGTTATCTTTCTTTCACTAAACACAGGATAAGATAATTCATGATCTCCTAGGACATGATTTTCAGGCTTAGCTATTCTTAGAAGGAAAGAACGCTATCTATAGCCCCATAAAAATGTTCTTATAGGGAACTTAGGAGAAATGTCTTTAAAGATAAAAATAAAAAATTTCTCCTATTACTGCTTTTTGTGGAAACATTTTTTCAGTACCACAATGTTATCTTACAATTATTTACCTGAAGGGTCTCCTCATGGATAACTTGTAATTATATTTAGTTATAAAATCTATTTCTGGACTTCCCTGCTGACACAGTGGTTGAGAATCCGCCTGCCAATGCAGAGCCCATGAGCCACAACTACTGAAGCCCACTCGCCTAGAGCCCACGCTCCACAACAAGAGAAGCCACTGCAATGAGAAGCCCACGCACCACAACGAAGAGTAGCCACAACTAGAGAAAGCCCGCGCACAGCAATGAACACCCATTGCAGGTAAAAAAAAATTTTTTAAAACCTATTTCTTTTTTTTTAACATCTTTATTGGAGTATAATTGCTTTACAATGGTGTGTTAGTTTCTGCTTTAAAATAAAGTGAATCAGCTATACATATACATATATCCCCATATCTCCTCCCTCTTGCGTCTTCCTCCCCACTCCCTATACCACTGCTCTAGGTGGTCACAAAGCACCAAGCTGATCTCCCTGTGCTATGCAGCCGCTTCCCACTAGCCATCTATTTCACATTTCGTAGTGTATATAAGTCCATGTCACTCTCTCACTTCGTCCCAGCTTACCCTTCCCCCTCCCCGTGTCCTCAAGTCCATTCTCTACGACTGCGTCTTTATTCCTGTCCTGCCCCTAGGTTCATCAGAACCTTTTTCTTTTTTTGATTCCATATATATGTGTTAGCATGCGGTATTTATTTTTCTCTTTCTGACTTACTTCACTCTGTATGACAGTCTCTAGGTCCATCCACCTCACTACAAATAACTCAATTTCGTTTCTTTTTATGGCTGAGTAATATTCCATTGTATATACAGGCCATATCTTCTTTATGCATTCATCTGTCAATGGACACTTAGGTTGCTTCCATATCCTGGCTATTGTAAATAGAGCTGCAATGAACATTGTGGTACATGACTCTTTCTGAATTATGGTTTTCTCAGGGTATATGCCCAGGAGTGGGATTGCTGGTTTGTATGGTAGTTCAAATTTCAGTTTTTTAAGGAACCTCCATACTGTTCTCCATAATGGCTGTATCAACTTACGTTCCCACCAACAGTGCAAGAGGGTTCCCTTTTCTCCACACCCTCTCTAGCCTTTACTCTTTGTAGATTTTTTGAGGATGGCCATTCTGACTGGTGTGAGGGTGATACCTCCTTGTAGTTTTGATATTCATTTCTCTAATGATTAGTGATGTTGAGCATCTTTTCATGTGTTTGTTGGCAATCTATATATCTTCTTTGGAGAAATGTCTATGTCGGTCTTCTGCCCATTTTTGGATTGGGTTGTTTGTTTTTTTTAGATATTGAGCTGCATGACCTGCTTGTATATTTTGGAGATTAATCCTTTGCCAGTTGCTTCATTTGCAAATATTTTCTCCCATTCTAAGGGCTGTCTTCTCATCTCGTTTATGGTTTCCTTTGCTGTGCAAAAGCTTTTAAGTTTCATTAGGTCCCATTTGTTTATTTTTGTTTTTATTTCCATTTCTCTAGGAGGTGGGTCAAAACGGATCTTACTGTGATGTATGTCACAGAGTGTTCTGCCTATGTTTTCCTCTACGAGTTTTATAGATTTATAGTCTGTCTGGCCTTACGTTTAGGTCTTTAACCCATTCTGAGTTTAGTTTTATGTGTGGTGTTAGGGAGTGTTGTAATTTCATTCTTTTACATGTAGCTGTCCAGTTTTCCCAGCACCACTTATTGAAGAGGCTCTCTTTTCTCCATTGTATATTCTTGCCTCCTTTCTCAAAAGTAAGGTGACCATATGTGGGTGGGTTTATCTCTGGGCTTTCTCTCCAGTTCCATTGATCTATATTTCCATTTTTGTGCCAGTACAATACCGTCTTGATTACTGCAGCACTGTTGTATAGTCTGAAGTCTGGAAGCCTGATTCCTCCAGCTCCGTTTTTCTATCTCAAGGTTGCTTTGGCTATTCGGGGTCTTTTGTGTTTCCATACAAATAGTGAAATTTTTTGTTCTAGTTCTGTGAAAAATGCCATTGGTAGTTTGATAGGGATTGCACTGAATCTGTAGATTGCTTTGGGTTGTATAGTCATTTTCACAATGTTGATTCTTCCAATCCAAGAACATGGTATATCTCTCCATCTGTTTGTATCATCTTTAATTTCTTTCATCAGTGTCTTATAGTTTTCTGCATACAGGTCTTTTGTCTCCTTAGGTAGGTTTATTCCTAGGTATTTTATTCTTTTTGTTGCAGTGGTAAATGGGAGTGTTTCTTTAATTTCTCTTTCAGATTTTTCATCATTAGTGTATAGGAATGCAAGAGATTTCTGTGCATTAATTTTGTATCCCTCTACTTTACCAAATTCATTGATTAGCTCTAGTAGATTTCTGGTAGCATAATCTTTAGGATTCTCTATGTATAGTGTCATATCATCTGCGGACAGTGACAGCTTTACTACTTCTCTTCCGATCTGGATTCCTTTTATTTCTTTTTCTTCTCTGATTGCTGTGGCTAAAACTTCCAAAACTATGTTGAATAACAGTGGTGAGAGTGGGCAACCTTGTCTTGTTCCTGATCTTAGAGGAAATGGTTTCAGTTTTTCACCACTGAGAATGATGTTGGCTGTGGGTTTGTCATATATGGCCTTTATTATGTTGAGGTAAGTAAGTTCCCTCTATGCCTACTTTCTGGAGGGTTTTTATCATAAATGGGTGTTGAATTTTG
Organism: Phocoena phocoena; assembly: GCF_963924675.1. Classification (NCBI taxonomy): domain Eukaryota; kingdom Metazoa; phylum Chordata; class Mammalia; order Artiodactyla; family Phocoenidae; genus Phocoena; species Phocoena phocoena. Next base: position 50,691,418 of record NC_089223.1, read on the forward strand.
TTGAAAGCTTTTTCTGCATCTATTGAGATGATCATATGGGTTTTATCCTTCAATTTGTTAATATGGTTTATCACATCGATTGATTTGCGTATACTGCAGAATCCTTGCATTCCTGGGATAAACCCCACTTGATCATGGTGTATGATCCTTTTAATGTGCTGTTGGATTCTGTTTGCTAGTATTTTGTTGAGGATTTTTGCATCTATGTTCGTCAGTGATATTGGCCTGTAGTTTTCTTTCTTTGTGACATCTTTGCCTGGTTTTGGTATCAGGGTGATGGTGGCCTTGTAGAATGAGTTTGGGAGTGTTCCAACCTCTGCTATATTTTGGAAGATTTTGAGAAGGATAGCTGTTAGCTCTTCTCTAAATGTTTGATAGAATTCGCCTGTGAAGCCATCTGTTCCTGGGCTTTTGTTTGGTGGAAGATTTTTAATCACAGTCTCAATTTCAGTGCTTGTGACTGGTCTGTTTATATTTTCTATTTCGTCCTGGTTCAGTCTTCGAAGGTTGTGCTTTTCTAAGAATTTGTGCATTTCTTCCAGGTTGTCCACTTTATTGGCATATAGTTGCCTGTAGTAATCTCTCATGATCCTTTGTATTTCTGCAGTGTCAGTTGTTACTTCTCCTTTTTCATTTCTAATTCTATTGATTTGAGTCTTCTCCCTTTTTTTCTTGATGAGTTTGGCTAACGGTTTATCAATTTTGTTAATTTTGTTTATCTTCTCAAAGAACCAGCTTTTAGATTTATTGATCTTTGCTACTGTTTCATTTCTTTTTCATTTATTTCTGATCTGATCTTTATGATTTCTTTCCTTCTGCTAACTTTGGGGGTTTTTTGTTCTTCTTTCTCTAATTGATTTAGGTGTAAGGTTAGGTTGTTTATTTGAGACGTTTCTTGTTTCTTGAGGTAGGACTGTATTGCTATAAACTTCTCTCCTAGAAATGCTTTTGCTGCATCCCATAAGTTTGGGGTCATCTTGTTTTCATTGTCATTTGTTTCTAGGTATTTTTTATTTCCTCTTTGATTTCTTCAATGATCTCTTGTTTATTAAGTAGTATATTGTTTAGCCTCCATGTGTTTGTATTTTTTACAGATTTTTTCCTGTAATTTATATCTAGCTTCATAGCATTGTGGTTGGAAAACATACTTGATAGAATTTCAATTTTCTTAAATTTAAATTTACCAAGGCTTGATTTGTGACCCAAGATATGATCTATCCTGGAGAATGTTTCATGAGCACTTGAGAAGAAAGTGTATTCTGTTGTTTTTGGATGGAATGTCCTATAAATATCAGTTAAGGCCATCTTGTTTAATGTATCATTTAAAGCTTGTGTTTCCTTATTTATTTTCATTTTGGATGATCTGTCCATTGGTGAAAGCGGGGTGTTAAAGTCCCCTACTATGACTGTGACTGTTACTGTTGATTTCCCCCTTTATGGCTGATAGCATTTGTCTTATATATTGAGGTCCTCCTATGTTGGGTGCATAAATATTTACAATTGTTATATCTTCTTCTTGGATTGATCCCTTGATCATTATGTAGTGTGCTTGTCTCTTTAGTCTTTATTTTAAAGTCTATTTTGTCTGACATGGGAATTGCTACCCCAGCTTTCTTTTGATTTCCATTTGCATGGAATATCTTTTTCCATCCCCTCACTTTCAGTCTGTATGTGTCCCTAGGTCTGAAGTGGGTTTCTTGTAGACACGACATATACGGGTCTTGTTTCTGTATCCATTCAGCCAGTCTATGTCTTTTGGTGGGAGCATTTAATCCATTTACATTTAAGGTAATTATTGATATGTATGTTCCTATTACCATTTTCTTAATTATTTGGGGTTTGCTATTGTAGGTCTTTTCCTTCTCTTGTGTTTCCTGCCTAGAGAAGTTCCTTTAGCATTTGTTGTAAAGCTGGTTTGGTGGTGCTGAATTCTCTTAGCTTTTGCTTGTCTGTAAAGGTTTTAATTTCTCCGCTGAATCTGAATGAGATCCTTGTGGGGTAGAGTAATCTTGTTTGTAGGTTCTTCCCTTTCATCACTTTAAATATGTCTTGCTACTCCCTTCTGGCTTGCAGAGTTTCTGCTGAAAGATCAGCTGTTAACCTTATGGGGATTCCCCTGTATGTTATTTGTTGTTTTTCCCTTGCTGCTTTTAATATTTGTTCTTTGTATTTAATTTTTGATAGTTTGATTAATATGTGTCTTGGCATGTTTCTCCTTGGATTTATCCTGTATGGGACTCTCTGCGCTTCCTAGACTTGATTATTTCCTTTCCCATATTAGGGAAGTTTTCAACTATAATCTCTTCACATATTTTCTTCTTCTCTTCTTCTTCTGGGACCCCTGTAATTCAAATGTTGGTGCATTTAATGTTGTCCCGGAGGTCTCTAAGACTGTCCTCAATTCTTTTCATTCTTTTTTCTTTATTCTGTTCTGCAGTAGTTATTTCCACTATTTTATCTTCCAGGTCACTTATCGGTTCTTCTGCCTCAGTTATTCTACTTTTGATTCTTTCTAGAGAATTTTTAATTTCACTTATTGTGCTGTTCATCGTTTGTTTGCTCTTTAGTTCTTCTAGGTCCTTGTTAAACGTTTCTTGTATTTTCTCCATTCTATTTCCAAGATTTTGGATCACCTTTACTATCATTACTGTGAGTTCTTTTTCAGGTAGCATGCCTATTTTCTCTTCATTTATTTGGTCTGGTGGGTTTTTTCCTTGCTCCTTCATCTGCTGTGTGTTTCTCTGTCTTCTTATTTTGCTTACCTTACTGTGTTTGGGGTCTCCTTTTCGCAGGCTGCAGGTTCGTACTTCCCATTGTTTTTGGTGTCTGCCCCCAGTGGGTGAGGTTGGTTCAGTGGGTTGCATAGGTTTCCTGGTGGAGGGGACTAGTGCCTGTGTTCTGGTGGATGAGGCTGGATCTTGTCTTTCTGGTGGGCAGGACTGTGTCTGGTGGTGTGTTTTGGGGTGTCTGTGACCTTACTATGATTTTAGGCAGCCTCTCTGCTAATGGTGAGGTTGTGTTCCTGTCTTGCTAGTTGTTTGGCATAGGGTGTCCAGCACTGTAGCTTGCTGGTTGTTGAGTGGAGCTGGGTCTTAGCGTTGAGATGGAGATCTCTGGGAGAGCTTTCGCCGTTTGATATTACGTGGAGCTGGGAGGTCTCTGGTGGATAATGTCCTGAACTTGGCTCTCCCGCCTCAGAGGCACAGGCCTGAAACCTGGCCGGAGCACCAAGACCCTGTGAGCCACACGGGTTTTGGGAAGTCTGAGGTCTTCTGCCAGCATTCAGTAGGTGTTCTGGAGGAGTTGTTCCACATGTAGATGTATTTCTGATGTATTTGTGGGGAGGGAGGTGATCTCCACATCTTACTCCTCCACCATCTTGAAGGTCTCCTGAAAAAAACCTATTTCTAAAATGTATAAGAGGTCACCTCATGCCTTGGGACCCATCTTACAAACCCTCCATAAAACCTTTAACAGATAGTTTTTGTTTTAAATGTTCAACTTTCTTTTTAAAGATTTATTTATTATTTATTTATGTATTTAGTTTATTGTAGGCTGCGTTGGGTCTTACTTGTGGCATGCGGGATCTTTCATTGTAGCATGCAGGCTCTTCATTGTAGTCTGTGGGTTTCTCTTCTTTAGTTGTGGCACCCAGGGTCCAGGGCGTATGGGCTCTGTAGTTTCTGCAGCATGTGGGCACTAGTTGAGGCACGCGGGCTTAGCTGTCCCACGGCATGTGGGATCTTAGATCCCTGGTCAGGGATCAAACCCGCATTCCCTGCATTGTAAGGTGGATTCTTTACCACTGGACCACCAGGGAAGTCCCTACATATAATTTTTAAGAGAGTAAGAAATGAATTCCAAAGTTCTCACTCTAAATGATGCCATTAAGCATTAAAGAGATTTTTCTTTTCAGCACCTACAAAGACAAGGTAATGTTATTGGCAGTGTATCTCTAGGGGAAATGTTTATAACCCTATTCCACTGGAGGGAAGAGTATGGTGGAAACGCTCTCCTCTGCACCCACCGAGCTCAGTTCCCACAGAGAGTGGGAAGGTGCCTGAAGGAGGCTAGGAAAGGAACTGAGCAGACTCCTCTCAGCCAGGCTAGTCTCCCTTTTCGTCATCTCTGCTTGGTTCCTGTTCTACTATGTAAGTACAGAGGAGCCAGGCTCAGGCAAGCTTTCTAGAGGCAGGTATGGCAGCCCATTTCTCTCTCTGCTTTGTGGGCCTAAAATGCGTAAAGAAGTAACTCTGGAGAAACGGGTCTGCTCTCTAGATCCAAGCGCACCTCGGACTGCTTCTTCCAAGGTCTCATCATCAGAGAAAATATTACAAGTGACGACTGCAGATCCAAGTGCACTTTCTAAGTCAGCTTTACCAACATAAAGTGGATGTTTATTTACCTTCATCTGCTCATTTCTTCTCATTTTGTCATATTGGTTCAGAACTCAGGAGGGGAAAAGAGGTCTTTTTTGTTTTGTTTTGTTTTTTACTGGTCCCTTTAAATCCAAAATAGATGGAAATGAGAGAGGGCAGAACTTATTAGCCTTGTCTGCTCTTTATAAAGTCTACACACAGTGCCTTCCTATCTCTAAAAGTTCAAAGCTTTAAGAAAATAAATCTTACTGGTAAGATAAATAAGTAAACGAATAAATTAATATTGTTGGTAAGATAAGTTTAGGCCAAGAACACAAGTCCTGTGACTGAGGGAATAAAATTTATATTTACTGAGTGCTTATGATGTGTCAGGCACTAGTCTAGGCCCTTATGCATTAAATCATTTAATTTGTACAAAAATCTTCTTCTTCTTCTTCTTATCCCCATTTTACAGATAAGTAAACCAAAGAACAGGAGCTCAAGTAACTGGCCCAGGATCAGAAAGCTAGCAAGCGCCAGATCTGGGACACAAATTCAAGTCTAGCTCTGGAGAGCAGGCTTAATTAATATGCCACACTGCCTCAATATAACAGCAGTAGAATCACAGTAGAAAATTGCTCTGCAGAATGTTTCCAAAGCCTTGTGGGATAAAATTCTAAGGGTCATATCAATAAATTAAAGTTTTAATATAATTTAAGAATCTACATCCAAAAATAAAGCCCCCAGAACTGAGTAATATGGAAGGTGTTTTAAAGTCATAACAATGAACAATGATTTTTTCCTTCTGAAAAAAATCTGATTAGATAGCGTTTCCTGACTAGTGCTTTAACTTGTTTATTTTAGACTAAAATTTTTTTTTGAAGTATAGGTGATTTACAATATTATATTAGTTTCAGGTGTACAACATAGTGCTTCAATATTTTTATAGATTACACTTTATATATATAAAATATGTAGATTATATACTTTTATATATTATAACCTTAAAGTTATTATAAAATATTGGCTATATTCCCTATACTATCCAATATATTCTTGTAGTTTATTTATTTTATACATAATAATTTGTACCTCTTAATCCCCTACCCCTATCTTGCCCCTCCCCGCTGTTAACCACTAGTTTGTTCTCTGTATCTGTGAGTCTGTTTCTGTTCTGTTTTATATTCATGTGTTTGTTTCATTTTTTAGATTCCACATTTAAATAAGACACAGTATTTGTCTTTCTCTCTCAGATTTATTTCACTGATACCTGCAGCACAATACCCTGCAGGTCCATCTATGTTGTTGTATTTAACCAAATTTTTCTCACTGTATGTAATAGGATAGTTATAATTTGAAAAAGAGAAGATAAAGTCTTTGCCACCTAAAAAATTTTATTTAAGGTTTCTCATAGAAATGTCCAATGCTACTGAAGAAAAAAATATGTCGCTTAGCCTTTGGTAAGTTAGGGGGAAAAAAATTAATCAGAAGTAAAATATGAGGTTATTTTTCTATTCTAATTTTAGGGACTTTTCTAAGAGTTTTCACATGTATATTCTTACTTGATCTTCAGGGTAATTGTGAGCTAAAAGGGGAAACACTCTAATTTGCCAGTTAGGGAACTGGGCCTCTTGGAGGTCAAGTGACTTACTTGCTCAGGAGCACATGACATGTAAATAGGAATTACTGCTACACCAAGCACTCTTCTAACTGATTTTACTTGCATTACTTCATTACTCCTTTCAACAACCCCATGTGCTAGGTATGGAGTTATTATTATAGATAAAGAAATGGAGGCAATGAAAGAGTAAATAATAGGGTCATATTTGTTATTTCATTGTCAACTGCAACCACATCTTTGCTAGGCTAACATCCCCACAGTTTACTGTTAGTTCATTATTAGTACTGGTCTCCTGACCTGTGTTCTTTATGTCATCTACCCCATCACCCCAAGGAGAAAATAAAACCCTTGAAGGCAGGAACTTGCCAATCTGGCACACATAAATCAATGCCTGGCAGATATAAATCTTTGTCTAGCCCTGGCACATACGTAGTACCCAAATTGTTTGATGAATGAATAAATGATGAATATCACGCTACCTGCTAAACATTAACTCTAGGCTAGCCCAGACAAAACATTCACAAAAGAAAGCAAAATATTTGATCAGCCCAGGTTCTATGACTTCATATTCCAACTGGATAACTGAGACCCCTCAGATAAGCCAGCTGGCCATTACTGGTCACAACAAGGAGTCCTATAGTAGATATTATCTGAAAAGTCAAGTCCTTTATTTCCAGGCTCCAGAGAAATTATTTTCCACTAATGCACTCTACTAAATTCTATAAGTCAATCAAAAAACTTCCAAAACACTTACCTCCTCTGTCAGTTTAGTGTTGGATTTTTCTAATGCATCCACTTTTGCCTGAAGGTTGTTTACAGTAGCACTATCAACAGAAGAAAAAACATAATAGTCTCTTTTGATAAACAGAGCAATATCCTGTACTTTCTTTTAAAATACTCATTATACTTTCATTGTTTACTGTCCATAATTCTTGACAGACTTGTAGGCTCTACGACAGCTTACAAGGTGATGTGTGTCTTACCTGCTACATTCTTGGCACTGAAGTTTGTATTTAATAAGCATTTGTTGATGAAATAAAAGAGTTGATGCACTACACAGTAAACTTTGTTTACTTAAATAATAATAATAATAATAGTAATAGTAATAATAATAATGGGCTACATGAATTATGATGTGCTTGCCATACACCAAGCACTCTTCTAACTGATTTTACTTGCATTATTTCATTACTCCTTTCAACAACCCCATGTGCTAGGTAGGGGGTTGTTATTATAGATAAAGAAATGGAGGCATTGAAAGAGTAAATAATAGGGTCATATTTGTATTTCATTGTCAACTGTAACCACATCTTTGCTAGGCTAACATCTCCACAGTTTACTGTCAGTTCATTATTAGTACTCAGTTCCCAGAGAAAATGTACTTAAATTGTTCTTGAGTTTTCTAGATGGAACCAAGACTATAATTTATATTGATACTGGTATAGTCACATTTTAGGTCTTACTTAAATTAAAATGATTATCTTTCATAAGAGAATGATAAATAAGGTAATTAATGGGTATATTAATTCTTCTGAATTATTCAACAGTTTTTAGACCATCAGTACACTTGAGAATACCAACAAATTTTGAATAGCTCTCCTCAGGAAAGAAGAGATTGTTTTATAACCTGGTCATGAAATTACTTGGTGAGTACTTGGTAAATTAATGGTAGTGATGGTGGAAAAAGGGTAAATTAATACTATCAATCCAATGTATGAGAAGAGCAAGGGACCAACGAGATACAATTAAAGGTACTAAAACGATGAGTGCTTTACCCAAGATTTAGTCCTGAAATATGTGGCTGGATCTACCGAACCAAGAAGACCTCCAATTTCAACTATGTCACAAATTTAAGAGTTCTTAACTGAATATATTTACATAATCGCTAAAATTCTAATTACATACTAATTTTATATTGCTTTTCATTAAAGCTCACTGAACAGTTAAATGCCACACATCCAGTGTCTAGCTCAGTGCCTGGCAAGCAGTAATTCTATATATATTTGTTGAGTATTGTCTGAATTTATCCTAACTGCTCATCAGTTTACCTTTCCCTTCCCCCACACCAAAACCCCCAGGAAAGTAATAGTATTTATTCATTCTTTACTTCAGATGTCTGTTGAGTTCTTCTACATAGTTCTTCTGATCCAGAATTGCAGTAATCTGGCCATCTCTGAGGGAAAAAAAAAATAGAAAAAAAGTAAATAATATTAGAAATACCAAGATGCCCCACCCCTAATCTTTTCGTAAAACATAGAAAGGAAATGATGGCACAGACACACTGTATCAGAAGACAGACCTGATGTATAATCCCCTTGGCATATCAACAAGAGACTTGGAGGTTTAAAATGGAAACCACCCCTGCATATTAATAAAGCTCTTGCTATAGCTTATATATCTTAATAACTTAGGTTATAGGTATAATGTACAATCTATTAGAGGCATTTAAAGAATAAAAAGTTTCTTCTCACAATTGACAGATTTTTATTTTAGCTTTGTTAGTATTATTTATCATAACCATTTTCCATTTGTCATAGGAATTGAATTAAGCTTATTTGGGTGAAATAATTATTGTTCTCAAAGGCTATATATTTATTTGCCTTTAACTGCTGTTTGGCTTCAAAGTGAATGGTATAAACGGCTTTCACAAAGATCAGGTGTTTATTATTACATGAGTAAATTAAGTGTGGAAAAAGAAGGTTCACTTCTGGGACCAGCTAATCTAGAATAGGTAAAAGTTAGACAGACTTTTCAACTGAAAAACAAAATTCAAGGCCAATACCTCTATGACTACTAAAAGGACAAGCAATATAATCTTAGCTCAATGCCTAAGGTTAAAAACTTCAGACCAATTATGCTTTCAACTGCTGAATTTATAAAGGTAAAAGGTGAGTTTCTGATTGCTAATTTCCAAGTACCATATGAATATTTTTAAAACTTTTAATTTTGAAATTATTTTAGATTTACAGAAGTTGTAAAAGTAGTGCCCAGTTCCCATATACTCAGCTCCCCCTAATATTAGCATTTTACATAATCCCATGATGCACATGGAATAGTGCAAATTTTAAGCAAACTGACAATGCAATCCTTCTGGTCAAGAAAACCATGTTTCCAAACATTACTTTTAAGAGATGAAGCATTTGATTCCGTTTATAAAAATTTTTATTTTGTTTGCCCCTGAGCCACATAGTAGGAAAGTCTACTTAACTAAAATCCTTTTAGGGTTTAGCAGGCATAATTGTCAGTTATTTTTGACAAGATTCTATTAAAGCTATCTCATCAGAAATTCTTCCAGCACATCTGTTAAAGCAGTACTGTTGTAAACTTTAAATACTATCAAAGAACATTAAAGAAAAAAGAAAACTAATTTTCTTTGTACATACCCTTCACTACCTTTACTGCTGTTCCCATCCTTGAGATACATTGAAAAATCTATAACTCCAACCTACAGAGAGAATGTTCAGAATTCAATATAAAATTAGATACTTTCCCCAAGGCATAACACAATGTCTCTTTTTAGGTACTCAAAATAGTATTACGGTCATGACAACTACTAGAAATTTTTAATAAAAATTTGATGTTTTATTATAATCAAGAATTGACGGTTGTAAAGCAATTATACCCCAATAAAGATGTTTAAAAAAAAAAATAAAGGATTGACAGGACTTCCCTGGTGGCGCAGTGGTTAAGAATCTGCCTGCCAATTCAGGGCACACGGGTTCGATCCCTGGTCCGGGAAGATCCCACATGCCGCGGAGCAACTAAGCCTGTGTGTCACAACTTCTGAGCCTGTGCTCTAGAGCCTGTAAGCCACAACTACTGAGCCTGCGTGCTGCAACTACTGAAGCCCACGCGCCTAGAGCCCACGCTCCACAACAAGAGAAGTGACAGCACTGAGAGAAGTGCTGAAGCCCGTGCACTGCAACGAAGAGTAGCCCCTGCTCGCCACAGCTAGAGAAAGCCCGTGCGCAGCAACGAAAACCCAACGTAGCCAACAAAAGAGAAGAAAAAAAAAAGTTGGAAAAGGTAACTTAAAAAAAAAATGCTCCTCCTTAAAAAAAAAAAAAAAGAATTGGCAAGGGTTGTAAATAAAGAACCAAGATTAAGTCAGTAGGACATGACTAAGAAAGTCAACTGAATACTTAATATAAATTAAGGTTTAACATTTCTTTCTCTCTTGCTTATTTAAAATATTCTGCTACTAAACCCCTGTGTATATATTTTGGCTTATATGTGTGTACATATATTGGGTTGGCCAAAAAGTTTGTTTGGGTTTTTCCATAAGATGCTACGGCAAACACATATACATATGTTTGCCACTGAACCACACAGCACACAGCATATATATATATATATTTTACCCTGTGCAAAATATTTTTAACAGGGATCACAGTTAAGACAAGAATTTGAAAAACATTCATTATGCATAAATAAGCCACGCTGGAAGGAAAAACAAACAGATTTTTTATATTCACATCAAAAATAAAGAAAATCCTATTTATGACTCATAGACGTTCCCCTAATTTGGTTGGTATAATCTGATCAATCCAAATTCTGAGATAACAGAACTCAGAGTGACACACTAGGTAACCAAGTATCTTCCTCATACCTGAGAGTCCAAATCTTCTCCTTTCATACAGAAATTGGCATCAATGACATTCAGACCCACCAACAGACCAGCAATTATGGCTCCCTCTTCTTCCATCATGAGGGCATTGGGTTCATAGAATTCACTGTAAGAGAAATCCATGAAACAGTCTACTGTAATAAAACCTCAGGAATCCAATGATGTAACCATGAGACAAGGAGAAAAGCACTTGCCTTGTGGTTAAATATGGCCATCTATAATAACAGCAAAAAAGTAAAAACAAGGATTACTTGGATACTTTATTTTAGATAATAGGGACATGAACAGACTCTAGATAATAGACAGTCCAGCTGAAAGAAAAGTGATTAGAATGGTATTTTCACTGAAGTGAGCATTCATGCTTCTGCCACATATCTGTATTTGTAACGCACCAGGGGATAATTTTTCAATCTTTCATGCATCTTAAAAAAACCGATTAGTTTGTTTTTAAACAATTGCCTTTTTTCTGATCCGCTGTATTTTTTTAATTTAATTTTATATATATTTAAAATTCTTTAATTTTATATTGGAGTATAGTTGACTTACAATGTTATGTTAGTTTCAGGTATACAGCAAAGTGATTTAGTAATACATATACTGTATTGTGGTATGCAATAGTAGTTCATTCACTTTCACCTCTGGACAGTATTCCATGGTAGGGATATACCACAATGGATTTATTCTATTTGCTGTTTCAGTTGTGCAGGCTACAGTGCTTTGCTGAACACTACTGCACATGGGTTTGGGTACAGATACACATGCATTTCTGTTAGACATACCTAGGGTGTGAAAGTGCTGAGTCAAAGTAAGTGAAAATATGTATTAAAAAGTGTTCTCGGGCTTCCCTGGTGGTGCAGTGGTTGAGAGTCCGCCTGCCGATGCAGGGGACATGGGTTCGTGCCCCGGTCTGGGAAGATCCCACATGCTGCGGAGCGGCTGGGCCCGTGAGCCATGGCTGCTGAGCCTGCGTGTCCGGAGCCTGTGCTCTGCAACGGGAGAGGCCACAACAGCGAGAGGCCCGCATACCGCAAAAAAAAAAAAAAAAAAAGTGTTCCATCTAGTTCGTAAGACTGAATGCATTTACTCTAGTGCTCTGCTGGATGAAGAGCTAATTCTTCAGACCCCAATTGAATCATATAATTTTGTAGCCGCCTACAGCTTGAACACTAGACCCTACACCACTTTAAGGCTTGATCCTTGGAAAGTTGAGCCTTCCCCTTGTGGAAATAAATAAGCTCTCCAGAATGGTTACTGTTTCTCTTTCTCCTGATTTGTTTAATTTTCTTAGGCAAGAAAACAGCAATCAATGGCACACGCAGCTGCGGCAACATTAAAACAATGCTCCATGTTAGGATCTGCAGTGCAATTTTTCGTAAAAACTAGGCTCTTGAAAAATTCAGCCATGTCTTTAAATTCTCGATTACTTATTCTTCTTACAATATTTCTCAGAGGCAGTCTGCTACACTTGAATTTCTTTTAGTAAATATTAATGACCTATAAAGTATGTATTAAAAAGTACACAAATCATACAATACAGTGGAATGAGTTTTCACACAGAGAACACACCTATGTAACCAGCACTATATTAAAAATCAGCACATCATCAGAACCTCCAAAGCCACCTTGTGCTCCCTTCTACTCCGCATTTACTACCCCTACCCTGCCAACGGTAGCTCTTCCCTGACTTCTATCATGAAAAATAAATTGTGTACGTTTCTGAACTTTATACAAATGGAATAATGCGGAATGTATTTTTCATGTCTGGTTTCATTTGCCCAACATTACACTTGTGAGATTAATTCATATGGCTGTGTGTAGCTGCTATATGGTATTTCATTGTATGAGTATACCATAATTTACCTACCCATTCTCCTGTGAATAGATACTTGGGGTCTATTACAAACATTTGGGGCTGGTACAAACATCGTAATAACGATGAACATTCTTGTTCATGTCTTTTGTTGGCTATAACTATGCATTTTTTATTGGATATAATAACTAGAAGCAGAATCCTCGATCACAAGGAATGCTCATTATCAGCTTTACTAGAGGATGACAAACAGTTTTCTTAAGTTTCTATACCAATTCACTCATCAGCAGGACATTAAAGTTACTTCACATCCTCACCAACACCTGCGATGACCTGTCTTTTTCATTTTACCCATTCTGGTGGTTGTGTGAGGTTATCACACTCTTGTTTTAACTTGAATTTACAACATGGCTAATGAAGTTAGGTATCTTTTAATATTTTTACTGGCCATTTCAATTTCTTCTTCCGTGAGAGGCTTGTTCAAGTCCTTTACCCAATTCTGTCTTTGCTCGTCTGCCTTTTTCTTTTTGGACTGACGGAGTTCTTTATACACCATGAGTATGCATAATTTGTTGAATATATGTATCATGTATTGCAAATATCTCCTTTAGAGTTATCGGTTACCTCTCACTCTTAATCTCAAGAGTGACTTTTGATGGACAGAAGTTCTTCATTTTAATGTAACCAATTGAGCCATTTTTTCCTTTACAGGTAGAACTTTTTGTGTTTAAGAAATTTTTGTCTACTTTATGTTTCTTCTAAAAGCTTTGTTTTCTCGTTCCCATTTGTACCTATGACCCAACTGGAAATTTTTTTGTGTGCTGTATTTGAATTTAATGTTACACATCAACTTCCTGTCTTAGTGAGCCTGGGTATATGCTAAGGTGTCAAAAGCCTTCCCTGTTTTCTAAAGGTGTTAAGTTTTGACCTGTCCTGCAAAGGACCATACATATGCCACAGAGACAATGTGAACACACTTAATATAAAAACATCTATTCTTGCATATGTGTGTGTGTGATGTGGGAGAAGTTATTAGCTGAGCTACGTGAAATTGTCATGAATCAAATGTTTCTGACCCCCCAAAATGATAAATTTATATGCTTCAGCCTCATATGATATAGAACATGGGGAGAAAAAGAAGGAAGCTCAATGAGAAGATCTTCATACCTGAGAAGTTCCTTCTTATTGATCAGAGCTTTCATATACTCTGAAAGTTTCTTTTGCATCAATGCCAAACGAAGCCAGGCTCTTCCTCTGCCTACTGGTGTCCTACAAAAACACAGAAACCAACTAAAAGTAGCAGAGCTAGAGGCCACAGTGGGACAGGTCCATTTACTCCCCCTAACGGGCCCCCCCCCCAGTATAAGGTGCACAGGACGTGCCCCTCACAGCCTCTCCCACCACACTCCTGTGGGAGGACTTCTGTGTGGGCCAGTAGGAGCCAGGGGTGTGTTTGGGACAAATGTTGTCGTGAGGAATTAATTACTGAATGAGACTATGATTTGAAGACAAGACCTCTGGAAGGCCAAACTGAAAATGCTCCATCAGACTAGTTTTGGTAAATCCTCATAAATTTAGTGTGGATCATGTAAGGACCCGAATAACAATAATCAGGACACAGGCCACTTAGACCTCTACTTGATTACAATTAGACCAATCTAATTTGGGAAGGTGATTACCACTCTTTTTCAAGTCCCAAGGCAGGTTCCGGGTGTCAGATCCTGAGGCTCACTTGACAACTGTTTTAATCTTGGTTCTCATCAAACACATTGTTTGTCTTAAGTCCAACACGCCACCTCCCTAGATCTAACTTCTTGAGACTCACTAGCTGATACCCACAAGTGTTTTTTAAAAAAAGAGAACATTTGGTATTTTAACATGAAGACAACCTTTCTTAGATTAATAATAATTATCCCTCACACTTCTCATTATTCTACGCTACCAGTTCTCTCGTAACATCACTTATTCATAACAGCATTTTGCATTTTGGACTGTTATGAAATAAATTATTATGATCACCGTTGTCTTTAGTCTCACTCCTAAAGGAGGTAGATAAGAAGAATGTTTTCCCTGACACACAGAATTGAACCTTAAACTTACTTAAGTCCTGGAAGGTCTTTAACACTTGCTGTTATCTCTGCAGCTTCTGGAACAAGCTTTTCTACCAGTTCTAGAGGCCCCCAGAAGGATTTATTTTGTCCAAGAAAAGTTTTCTTAGCTAAGATGATTAAAAAAAAGCAATATTTTAATATTTTTCACAACATAAACACACTCTCAACACACACATACCCTCTCCCATCTATTCAGTGCGCTTTTCTGGGAATTAATCCCAGGTTATCAGACAGTTCTAAAATTATTCATGCTTTCATAATAGATAACATTTCATAAAAATCAAAAATCCCCTACTTTCCAAGACTCAGTCCTTCCTCTTTCAGGAAGAATTTATGGACTAGCTGTATAATAACGATAAAATATTTTAACAATATCATGCTTAAAGCCGTGTGGTACTAGTGAAGAAAACAGTCCAGGGGAAAAGAATATGTAATCCAAGAATAGGTTATCAAAGATTGGAGCAGGAGGAGGAAAAGAAGCCAAGGTGAACAAGACCAGGTCCTGTCCTCAAAAGCTCACAGTTGGGCTTCCCTGGTGGCGCAGTGGCTGAGAGTCCGCCTGACGATGCAGGGGACACGGGTTCGTGCCCCGGTCCGGGAAGATCCCATGGGCCACGAAGCGGCTGGGCCTGTGAGCCACGGCCACTGGGCCTGCGCACCCAGAGGCTGTGCCCCGCAGCGGGAGAGGCCACAACAGTGAGAAGCCCGCGTACCGCAAAAAAAAAAAAAAAGAAAAAGAAAAAGAAAAAGACTCTTATTCTTTGGCTCCACCAGGAATGCTTCTCTTCTGGAGCATGTATTGCTAGGAAACAGGTGTGTGCACATTTGTATTTGGAGGCCATGGTCTACCTTTCAAGCCGTGTTTCAGGCAGTGCTCCATCACCACAAAGAACTGCTGGAGAGGTGCATAGTCAGAGTCCAGAGTCCTCCCTAGGTTCAGAGCAGATTCAATCAAGCCCTTGATACTCAGCTTGGCCATGTTCATCAGGTTCATGCGTTCGTTAGCCATGAGATAATTAGGATCTGCAGCCAAAGGAGAAAAGGATGAAGCCTGGTTACTGGAAATAGCGCATTAAAAAATTCAGTATAAGTTCACTGTGTTGACATTTGCATTGATGGCACAAAAGCAATAGCGGGTAAGACTGTTGGTATCTTGGCAAGAATCAAGGCCTTGGCACCAAATTATACTATTAGTTGTTGTATTCTTCTCCACCATGTGCTTTGCTTTTTTTAAAAAAAAAAAAAGATGCCAGTCTCCCTTAGGAATATTCTTGGTGAAACAGTAAAAAATGTATTTATTTTATAAAATTTTGAGCCTTGAGTACAGTCTTTTAATATTCTCACCACTGCCTCTGTTACCAGCCTAACTTGGGTCCGTCACAACTCAGTACTGCACAGCCTTCACACTGGGCTGCTTCCACCCTTGCCCTGCCTCACCCATTCTCTACAGCTTGTGAAGCACTCTAAAAAATAAAGCCGGGCTCCCCTGGTGGCGCAGTGGTTGAGAGTCCGCCTGCCGATGCGGAGGACGCGGGTTCGTGCCCGGTCTGGGAAGATCCCACATGCAGCGGAGCGGCTGGGCCCGTGAGCCATGGCCGCTGAGCCTGCGCGTCCGGAGCCTGTGCTCCGCAATGGGAGAGGCCACAACAGTGAGAGGCCCACGTACCGCAAAAAAAATAAAATAAAGCCAATGTAGAGAAAAAGGATAAAGCGCTTAAATTTTGTTCCAAATACGCTATGTGCACTATTAGTATTTATACTAGTTAGCATTATTATTTAAACTAAGCATTACTAAATGAACTAAAAATAATTAACATTATTAGTATAATGAAGTATTAGAACTTAATCAACTCCCCGATTTTTTTTTTTTTTTTTTTTTTTTTTTGCGGTACGCGGGCCTCTCACTGTTGTGGCCTCTCCCATTGCGGAGCACAGGCTCCAGACGCACAGGCTCAGCGGCCATGGCTCATGGGCCCAGCCGCTCTGCGGCATATGGGATCTTCCCAGACCGGGACACGAACCCGTGTCCCCTGCATCGGCAGGCAGACTCTCAACCACTGCGCCACCAGGGAAGCCCAACTCCCCGATTTTTTAAGACTTAACATAGAGCATGTGGCTCTCATCAACCAAATAAACTCCCTGAGGAAAGGGACTAAGTACCACATTTTACCTGACAACCTCCCGAAAGTTAAATGTGTTAAATTTCTATACGAATTGAAAAAGGCCTAGAGATCTATGAAATATTTTACCTTTTTTAGGAGGACTAAAAGTAGTACTAATAAAAGCCATGCTCCCATAATAGAAACAAGCTACAGCGCAAAGCAGAGATTATTTCATTCAAATTGTCCCAAGTAATTTTCTTCACACAGTGTTTTCATTTAGATATGCATTCACAGTTAAATGAAGCAGAATCAAATAGTCAAATTCTAAGCTCATCTTCTCCATTAAGTTTAAGGACTTGTAGGTTTACAGTGCCCACTATACAAATCTTGGTTTGTTGTAGTGTTCTCTGAGGTAATAATTTTAGAGGATACTTTATTAGGAAAGTCAGAATTGGTGTATGTTGCCACTAATTCTCTCTTGCACACCAACAAATGTTTTAGGGCCATGCCTCAAATCTGGCTCTCTCTGTTCATTGTAGGTCAACTTGTCAAGAATGGAATAAACCCACAAGGGACATTGAAATACACAAAAAACTACCCCCTGACAAACCGCCATGAAGAACAACTTTATCAGATATTAATTTCTAACATTATTATCAGCATTTATGTGCACTGTACTGTTTCCGACCTATAATCCCTGGGAGAAAGGAATAGGGCAGGGGTGTGTGGGTATGCATGAATGTTTGTGGAGAGCTACTGGATTCTCCATTCAACATAAGAAAATGTGGCTGAAGTTGGATTAACTGGCAGTCCATAAGGTACCACTCCCTCTGCCTTAAGTCTGTTGACCAATAATTCAGGGAGCTAATAACAAAACTGAGCAATGCTCCTAGTCAAAGTAAATAATCTAATTCCAACCTAGTGAGAACTAGTCACGTGGGAGAGCTGGATTTGGAATATGTACAAAACGCGATGCTTTGAGGCATTTTTCCAGAAGTGGTGGTACCAGCTCTTCTACATTGCCTCATCTCGTTCTTGTAATCAGTAGCAGAAATGTTTAGGACATCTGGTCAGTGGCTGGGATGCATTAAACTACAGAAAGATGAACTACTGCCTAGGGAAATTAAATTCCTGATACCTTAGACTCCATTAGTATGGTGCTATAACCTATTTGAACTAACCTGCATCAAACCTAAACAACCCACCCATTCTTTAGAAAATATTACTCTCAGTCTTGGCATTACTAATATTTTGGGTCAGATAATTCCTTTTGTGGGGGGCTGTTCTGTGAATTAAATTTAGCAGCAACCCATGCCTTTACCCACTAGATGTCAGTAGCACGCTCTAGTCATGGTAACCCCAAATATCTCCAGATATTGCCATAAGTCCCCTGAAAGACATCTCTTACCTGTGGAGAACTACTACCCTAAACAAATGAAAGAAAGTCAAACAAAATTCAGGGTAATTTGACAACTAGACATAAGAGCTCAAAAGAATTTATTGCTCATTATTAACTGTTTAATTAATGCAAAAGTTCAATGATTATTTAATGCTTACTATTATCAAAGTGGTGCGGCACGGCCAAAAAAAAAAAAAAAAAGATTTTGTGGAACTAATGTATGCTGTTTGTTTGGCTGGGGTTTTTTGGGCGCACCATGTGGCTTGCGGGATGTTAGCTGCCTGCCTAGGGATTGACCCATGCCCCCTGCAGTGGAAGTGCGGAGTCCTAACCACTGGACTGCCAGGGAATTCCCTGTATGCTGTTAAAAAGAGAAGGGCTGCAGTGACCAAAAGAGAGCATGGGGGGACTTCTGAGGGGCAGGTAAAGTTCTCCTTTTGATGGGGTGTTAGCTTTGTGAAATTGGTGAGTATGTGAAAATTCACTGAGCTGAGTACTTATAATATGTGATCTTTTTTATATATTTTACACTTTTAATTATAAAAAGTTCTGTTTTATTATATAGACCAGAAAATTATTTTAAAGTACAGGACTTTTACAATGTTGTCTGTCATACTCTTTCTATGAGAAAAATAATTAAAATTGTAATTATTCACAATGCTAACATTTAACACTATTTTTCCAAAAGTGAACTTTTGTTCATTCATTCATTTTTTTCAATAAATATTGAACATCTACTTGGTGTTAGATACTGTATTTAATGCTGGGAATCCAGAGATAGAAAACCTAGTCCTCGACATCCAAGTGCTTATTATTTATCAAAACTGGGTTATACAGATGTCTGGAGAACAAAACAGGGCAGCTTACAGAGAATACTTGAAACTTCAGGATAAACATTATCATCTTCAACAAAGATTAATTTTATTTCAGGACAAATAAATTAAAATGTTTTTATGTTAAGTCATATATATGCATTCTATGGAATCAAATGTAAATTTTATATATATTTTTAAGGCTAAGATAGTAGATATGAAAGTAATGTAGGATTTCAGGCAAGCTGCGAGTCCGATACAATTTCCTCTGCCATTGGATGTATTCTGAGGGAAAGTTTAAGAAGTGTCCATTACCCATGGCTATTACTTAACATTATACTGAGGGTGGAAGACCAATGCAATTAGAGAAGATAAAGAAATTGGACACATATAAACTGTAAAAGTGTGGATCATATATTACTGCTCTCATACAATCTGATTTTACACCCAGAAAAAATCAAAGTAAACTAAAATTTTTACAAAAACATAATAATTCACAGAGGTAGCAGAATACAAAATTAATATATAGAAATCACTAGGTGCCAAATACAGAGGATGAGACTTTTGAGTTCAATCTTAAAGGACAAAGAGAAATTAGTCAGGCCAGGAAGGGTTAGGAGTAGAGCTGTGAAGGGAGTAGGATGGAAGGACAGCTTGGGTAAAGGAACAGAAATATGAAAGAACATGGCATACTAAGGAAAACCAAGAAAATGCCGTAAGTTTATGATACATTTGAGTAAGGGTTGTGAGATAAGACAAGGGAAATAGGTAAGGGAGAGATTGCTAAGGACCTTGTTTAAGGAATATGGATTTTACCTTAAAGTCAGTAAAGATTTTGATGTGAGGCGTAATGTCACTGATTTGAATTTTAGAGAAGCCATTCTAGCAATCTTGTGGAAGATGGATCGAAAAGGAATAAAATCTCAAAGCTGGGGAGCAAGTAGGGGTTTACCACAGAAACTGAGGAGGAAAATTATAATATGGGATGGAATTGGAGCAGTGTGTGCTTGTGGAGAAGACGGAGTTAGCTCTGAGAGATGTTCTAGGGGTAGAATGTTAGGATTTCAGGATTTGATCACCAGCTGGATTGAAGGAAGAAGGAAATAGAATGGAGAGCAACTTCTGTGTTTCTAGTTTTGGTGATTATTTGATTGTTTCTACATTTGGACGGTGGTACAAATCACCTTGGTGGGAAACATAGTAGGAGCAGTGGACTAAAGAAACCATGTAGAAATGACTGTAGTTATAATAAACCATATTGGTTTTCAAAGTCCTTTTAAGAGCGTATGGGTCTTCATTACACCTCTTCAAGGCTGCTAATTTCCATATGAGGAAATTCTAACAAACTTTACAGAGTCATGTGGTTCATCTAGTCAATAGTGATGACAAAAATGGACCGAAAGTCACACAGCTAAGAGCGACAGTGAGTCTCACTGTTCTGCAAACCAATCATCTAACCAAGACCCTATTTTATCTCCTTATAGTGCAGTGACTAAGGTTCATACCGAAAAATATTGAAATGTTTTATGAATAATTGAAGGAAAAGTAAGTTATCTTTAACATTATGTTAATATTAAGTATGTTACATCATACCCAATTCTTGGTAAAGTGGGAATAATTCATAGGTAGCACAACAGTTACTTTTATCTTAATGTGAAACAAAACAGTTGTCCTACAGAAATTTCCCAATGATACCTAAAAGCATTAATATGAGATTTAAAATGACCAACTAACAGAAAGATATTGAAAGGAAAGCTTACTTGATGTTCAGAATGATGAAGACCAATGATTCCTAAATAAATCTACTTTGAACTTTTGCTGTAATAGTTCTTAGAGTATAAAATTAAGCATAAAATGAGTTGTCTGTGATAGTGAAAGAAATCACTGAAAGTACTAAAAAGATCTTTAATAAAACACCATTTAACTAGTCTGATGACACTTATTTGTACAAAATAATTATGAACTTTTACTCAATCCTCATTTAAAAATAATAAAGTCTTAAGACCCTTACATTATCTATATATGTATCTATATCTGTATTTATCTCTTCTCCTTAATGTCATTTCAGATATCACATAAGCTTCTAGTCAAGAATAATGAAGAGGAAATTCACTTAAACAATATTTTCTCTGGGTTGAAATCTGTTAAAGGAGTTAATCAAGAAAATTTAATCACTAATTTATTTATCCTGATTGCTACCTTTCCTTAGTAATAGCATAATCAAAGATATACTTTGCTAAAATTAAGCCTTATCATCAGAAAGATTATATCCACCCACTACTCAATCTGTTTGATATGAATCATCTGTGCTAATTAGCTTATTATATGATGCCAGGCAAGGAATCTTACTTCTTTGGGGCCTCAATTTCCTCATCTGTAAACGTACTTATTCAGTAATTTTTTTTATAAAGACATCACACACCCGCACCAATCATAATGACTAATTGCAGCACTAATTCTCAAGCAGGGGGCACATTAATATGCCTGGAATGGGGTGAAACAACATGGCTTGGAAAACCCCACCAACCACTCTGATACCAAATGAACTAGATCCTTGCCACTCCAAATGTGGTCCTGGAACATCAACATTGGCATCACCTGGAAGCTTTTAGAAATGGGAAAACTTGGGCTCCAATGGTACTACTGAATCAGATTCTGGACAGAACCTAAAGCAATTTTTATGTGCATTAAAGTTAGTGAAGCACTGACCTAGCTCTTCTAGCTCTAGAATGTCATAATTCCATGATTTCACAGATGGCTTCCTCAAGGCCAACCAATAAATACATTTATCAGTAGAAAGCCCCCAGGAGAAAGGAATAATAAAGATCGCAGCAGAAATCAACAGCAAATAACACTATTGAGAGAAACCAGTGAAACCCAAAGTTGGCTCTCTGAAAAGATCGACAACATTGACAAATATTTAGCTATACTGATGAAGAGAAAAAGAGAAAAGACTCAAATTACTAAAATCAGAAACGAAGACAAGACATCACTATTGACCCTACAGAAACAAAAAGGATTATAAGGGAATACTATGGGCAACTGTATGCCAACATATTAGGCAACCTAGATGAAACAATTTCTAAGGACAATTTCTAAGAAAGATAAACTGACTCAAGAAGAAATAGAAAATCTGAATAGAACTATAATAAGTAAAGATATTAAATTCATAATAAAAAACACACCCCATAAAGAGGCCAAAACCAGATGGCTTCACTACTGAAGTTTACCAAACATTTAAAGAATTACTACCAGTTCTTCACAATTCCAAAAAACAGAGGAAGAGGAAACACTTCCCAACACATTCTATGAGACCAACATTACCTGAGACCAAAATCAGACAAAGACATCATAAGAAAACTACAGATCAGTATCTCTTATTAATATAGATGCAAAGCCCTCAACAAAATACTTGCAAAACCAACTCTAGCAACATACAAAAAGGATTATACAATATGACCAAATGGTTTCTTAGATGACACCAAAAGCAAAAACAACAGAAAGAATAAACTGGACTTCACTAAAATTAAAAACATTTGCACTTTAAAGGACATCATTAAGGAAAAGAAAAGACAGCCCATAGAATGGGAGGAAAAAATATAAATCAGATCCAGTATCCAGAATATGTAGAGAACTCTTATAATTCAACAATGAAAGACAAATACAGTAAGTCCCCTACATATGAACCTTCAAGTTGAGAACTTTCAAAGATGCAAACATGCGTTCCCATGTCCAATCATGTAAGTTAGCTCAGACGTCTGTAAGATTACTGTACTGTAAGATTAAAAATGTTTATTTTTTGCGTTTTTTTTTAATGTATTAATGTGAGAAAAGTATTATAAGCCTATTACAGTACAGTACTATATATCTGACTGTGTTAGTTGGACACCTAAGCTAACTTTGTTGGACTTAATGAGCAAATTGTACTTACAAGCACGCTCTCAGAACGGAACTCGTTTGTAGGTAGGGGACTTATTATCACCCAGTAAAAAAGAATGAGCAAAGGATTTCAATAGACATTTCTCCAAAGAAATACAAATGGCGGGACTTCCCTGGTGGCACAGAATTGAACTGGTGGGTTGTGAGCAATAGTGGAGAAGAATCTGCCTGCCAATGCAGGGTACACAGGTTCAAGCCCTGGTCCAGGAAGATCCCACATGCCGCGGAGCAGCTAAGCCCGTGCACCACAACTACTGAGCCTACGCTCTAGAGCCCGCAGGCCCCAACTACTGAGCCTGCGCACCACAACTACTGCAGCCCGTGCGCCTAGAGCCCGTGCTCTGCAACAAGAGAAGCCACCGCAATGAGAAGCCCCTGCACCACAACAAAAAGTAGCCCCCGCTCACCGCAACTAGAGAAAGCCTGAGAGCAGCAACAAAGACCCAATGCAGCCAAAAATATAAACTAAAAAAATATATACTGATAATTATTGAAGTTGGGTGATGGAAACGTTAGGGTTTCTTATGCTACTCTCTCTACTTTAGAAAAAGTACTCTCTACTTGAAAAATCTCACAATTAAAAATAAAAAAGAGAGGGGCTTCCCTGGTGGCGCAGTGGTTTGAGAGTCCGCCTGCTGATGCAGGGGACACGGGTTCATGCCCCGGTCCAGGAAGATCCCACATGCTGTGGAGCGGCTGGGCCCGTGAGCCATGGCCGCTGGGCCTGCGTGTCCAGAGCCTGTGCTCCGCAACGGGAGAGGCCACAACAGTGAGAGGCCTGAGAGTCTAGTACTGCTTTCTTCCCTGAACATAACAGATATTCCCCTTTTGATTGGCATTAGCGTTCAAAAGAACAAGCTTATTTGGTTATTTAAATTCCAAAACCATTGTCTATGTACTCTTACTTATTCTTCATCAGGTATTGTGGAACAATAAGAAATCAATCAATTTCTCTATTTATCTAAGCCCTCATTTGCTAACACAGAGCTCCTAAAACCCTAGCAATTTCCCAGGTGATAAGAGTCATAGGGGCATCTTTTGTTATATTTGGTTCTTGTTTCTAGTTCTGAAAAAGCTCCAGAGTTAAAGGTATTATAAAAGGAGCATCTTTGTTATTTATAACAAGTCCCTTTCAAACACAGACTTTATGCTAATGAGGTGAATTTTAGAAAGCCCCTAAGGATGGGAGGGCTGGTTGCCAGGGGGAACCAGTGGTGTGATAAGAGGGTTGGAACTTTCACCCATTCCCTCCCCCACCTCCAAACCCAGGGAGGGGAGACAGGCAGGACAAAGAGCTCAAACATCAAAGACCACGATTTACTCAATGATGCCTACATAATGAGGCCTGCATAAAAATCCTCAAGGAAAGTGTTTAGAGAGCTTGTGGTTAGTGAACACATCGAGCTGCTGGGAGGGTGATGTGCCCAGAGAGAGTATGGAAGTTTCATGCTCCTTCCCACATACTTTGCCCTATGCTTCTCTTCCATCTGGCTGTTCTTGAGTTGTGTTCCTTTATAATACACCTGTGCTTTAGCAAGTAAACTCTTTCCTTGAGCTGTGTGAGCCAGTCTACCAAATTATAAAACTTAAGGAGGGGTCATAGAAACCTCTGATTTATAGCTGGTTGGTCAGAAGGACAGGTGACAACCTAGACTTGTGATTGGCATCTAAAGTGAGGGGGCATCTTGTGGAGTCTGTGTTAACCCCAAGTAGACAGTGTCAGAATTGAACTGGTGTTGGAGAACTGGTGGGTGTGGGAAAACATCCCCACACATTTAGTGTCAGAAATGTTGTGAGCAATAGAGGAAAACACTTTTCTTTTAGGTATCCATTTCTCTAATCTTTAAAAAATGTCCGTTTCTAATTCCAGCTTGCCCAAGAGTTCCTAAGAAACCACACTTTCTTCTTCTTCACTGCCCTCCCATATCATAATACAATCAATTTTAGTTTGGGAAAGTTTCCCAAACATCTTCAAGTACCTTTACCTGAAGAATTCTGCACCACAGAAGAATACCCAGACGATTTCTGGGAACATCTAGAAGTTGGGACAATAGTCAGTCTTCTCTGATGCAACGTAAGAAACTTAGGTGGTAAGTACAAATTCAGGAATTCCTTACTCTGCTCAATTTACTCCATAGAAATAAGTTAAATATTAGGGGGCAACACGGTGATCTAGCATAGTTAGATCTCTGATCTAGAAGAGTTAGAGCTGTCTCTCTCATATTCCCTGGGTGATATTGGGAAAATTACAAATTTCTTTATATCTAACCTGTAAGATACTGAGACAGACAATCCTCCATGGACTTCTTGTGCCACTACATGTCTTTATGGGTTGTATCAAGACTGCAAGGCTCTCAATGCTCTTTTACCTAGGCCATTTCTCAGGGTTCTTTATGCAACTGATCATCTTAAGAGAGGAGGCTTTCCTACTGCTTCCTATAAAAACAACGGTTCCCCCAACTGTGTTCCTCAGTTGCAACACTGAACCACAACATGTGTAGCATTTTTCTAAGCGATACAGTGTCTCCCAGGTGCAACTCTGGTGCAAGAGGAACTGACACAAATGTGTTGATGCTCAGACTGCTTGCAGTGTCATGAGAAATAAAGTCTTTTGTCGCGTCCTTCGCCAGTATCCAAGAAATAGGCTAATTTTTTAGTTTGTAAGTAGAGTAAACCCCAACCTTGACAAAATATAGGAATAATCTCTACCCTTAACTTAACTCCTTGGAATATTGTACACTTGTGCTCCAAATGAGACAACACCAAAAGTAATATAGTTAAAAGCATGATAAATTCCAGTATAGGATTTGAGGCAGACCCTAAATATGAAATTCACAGAAAACATGGAAGAAAGTATTCCAAATGGGGAGAATGGGTATGTGAAGTGAGGTGAAGGAAATAAGAATGGTGTGGGGAGTTCTTCCTGGGGAGAACTGGAAAACAGGAAAGGTAAAGTCAAATGACAGGTCTCTAAAACTAGACCTGCATATCCAGGAAGCAGGCAATGGGAACCAATGTAGGTTTTGAGCAGGGAAGTCACATGATTAGAACTTTGTTTCAGGATGATTAGTCTGAAAGGATTATGCAAAGTGAATCTGAAGAAGTTGGGGGAGAGGATCAAAATGGCTTCACTTGAAGAACTGGACCTGTTAAGGATACAGAGGAGTCGAGAATAACCTAAAGTTTTTGCCCTGTGAACTTCGAATACTGTGCTGAAAATGGAAATGAAAAAAAACTGAATAACTGTTTTGGAAGTAAGGGGTAAAATCAGCTTGGCTTTGGATATAATAAAGGATACAATGATGTAGAAGCATTTGAAACATAATTTTCATCACATAGTTGTAAATACAAACTAAAGTTTGGGTTGGGATAATCACTAGCCAAGGGATAATAGTACCAATGATTAGAAATAAGATGTTTCCACCAGAGGAGATGGTTTAAAGAGAAATAGAAGGATGCAAGGTAACTGGCCTTTAAAGGGTACCAACAATTATAGGCTAGGAACAGAACACAACATACTGGCATTGCTGGAAGAGCTCTTTTGCTTATATCTTGGTAGCTAGAGCTGAAATGGATATACACCAGAGAGGCACTATGGGATACTGGACTATCTTTCAAATTAAAGGTCACTACCCCTTAGTGGGGTATAAAAATCGATTTAGTATGTCCTACAGTGTAAGGTTATACGTTGTTTCATGAAACTTCTGTTCTAGATATTTAGAAATAAATGTTGTGTGTATGGAATTTTGATGAAAAAGTATTTTTGAGAGCCAACTAGGTTTGAACTTTGGTATAATGGTTAACAGCACAAGCTCTGCAGCTAGCCTGTTGGACTTTGAACTCTACTTGAACTCTTCCCCTGGCTGTGTAACCCTAGGCAAGTTCCTTTTCTCTTTTCTTCCATTTTTTTTTGCACTTATTATTTTGAGACAATTATAGATTCACATACAGTTGTAAGAAATAGAGAGATATTGTGTACCCTTAACCTAATTCCCCCAAAGGTAACATCTTGAAAAACTAGAGTAACTTATCACAACCAGGATATGACGCTGAACTGTATCACAAGGATCCCTCACTTTGACCTTTTACAGCCCACAAGCACTTCCCTCCTGTCTCCTACCCCCTTATAACTCATAGCAACTACTAATCTGTTTTCCATTTCTGCAGTGCTGTCATTTCAAGAATGTTATATAAATGGAATCATACAGTATGTAACTTTTAAAATTGGCTTTTCTTCACTCAGCATAGTCCATGAGGGATCCATCTAGGTTATCAATAGTTCGTTCCTTTTTATTGTTGAGTAGTAGTCCACTGGGAAAGTTTCTTAACTCTGTAGACCTTACTTCCTTCATCCATAAGATAATGAGAGGGTTTTGAAGATTAAACAAGTTCATGTATGTTAAGCATTTAGAAATGCTTGGGATGTACTAAGAATAAAAAATTGTGGGACTTCCCTGGTGGTGCAGTGGTTAAGAATCTGCCTGCCAATTCAGGGGACACAGGTTCAAGCCCTGGTCTGGGAAGATCCTACATGCCGCAGAGCAACTAAGCCAGTGTGCCACAACTACTGAGCCTGTGCTCTAGAGCCCAGGAGCCCAAGAGCCTAGAGCCCATGCTCTGCAATAAGAGAAGCCACAGCAATGAGCAGCCTGTGCACTGCGACGAAGAGTAGCCCCTGCTCGCCACAGCTAGAGAAAGCCCACGCACAACAACAAAGACCCAACACAGCCAAAAATAAATAAAATTTTTTTAAAAGAATAAAAAATTGTTAGCTATCAAAATTATTATGGTCCTCCATAAGTAAGTTTAACATTTTTATTTAATGTAAAATAAACCTTCACTGAATGTCTATGTGATACAGTGCTAGATGCTAAGAAAATTTCTTAGATATGTTCCTTCCATTTTTCAGAACGGTGGACATCAAGTCTCAACTCACAAAATATATCAAGGAACCAGTAAGCCATCTTGATGAGGTATTATTTCATACAAATTATATTATTTCCCTAATTCAAGTAATGTCCCAGCCACTCCAGTGCTCAGAGAGATGAGTAATCTGGGCAACTGCAAGCTCACATAATCTGTTTAAAAGGTTTGTAGTAAGTACAGATAGGAATTCAATATTTATTGAGAAGCTAAAGGTAGTAAACCATGTTTTATTATTATTATTAATATTTATTATTATTTTAACCATGCTTTTATTATTTCATTTAATCTTCATTTAATCTTAATTTTCTAGTGAGTTTCAAAACTTTTAGACCCAAATTAATAGCATATAATGAGATGAGATGTGAGATAATTGATCAATGTTGTAAGCATGATACGATTCCACCCTAAGAAGACATTTCATATTCTACCAGACGGGAGTTACAGACACATTGACTGTAAAACCAACCATCACTGTAAGAAATCAGTTCACCAGAAAAACCTTCAATCTTGCCAAAATCAAAACAAAATAAAAGAAAAACCAAACCCCAAAGCTAACAGTTCAAATCTGTGACCTCCTAGAGTTTGTTATTTTAAAAAGCAGATTTTCAGGAGGCTGGAAGCCAGTGTTAACACATTTCCTATTAAAAAGCCACCTCTTATGACACATCCATAACAACAGATAAGAAACAGAATTAAAACAGCTCAGCAGTGAAGGTCTCCTGACAAGATCTGAGCCTACATACATCAGCAGCTTTCTCCGGTTCTGACTGCAGGCTCCTTCTCAGACCCTGAGCTGCTCTGGGTATTACATGTGGATAATACTCCATAACTCATGTTCATTCTTGTTACAAGTACTCATTTACAAAAACTCTAAGTTATGTAAACAGTAAAATTCTAGCATTTCATATAACTGAAATGATAAGAGATGTAGAAAATTGTATAAAAAAGACAAGGATGAAATGATTCAAAAAAAGTTAACAAGTAAAAGCCATTTTCCTTCCCCCTTCCTTCCCCTTCTGACTTTCTTTTTTTAAGCTATATTCCAGAAAGACTTTTCTATAAATAAGTTCTTGGCCAACATTACCATATACCACTTTACTGGTAATCTACTAAGATCATCAAAGTAACACAATTTACATCTTCTTACATGCACCCCTATGTTCACAGCAGCACTATTTACAATAGCCAAGACATGGAAACAACCTAAATGTCCATCAACAGATGAATGGATAAAGAAGATGTGGCACATATATACAATGGAATACTATTCAGCCATAAAAAAGAACAAAATAATGCCATTTGCAGCAACATGGATGTAACTAGAGATTATCATACTAAGTGAAGTAAGTCAGAGAGAGAAAGACAAATACCATATGATGTCACTTATATGTGGAATCTAAAATATGTCACAAATGAACCTGTCTATGAAACAGAAACAGAATCAGGGACATAGAGAGCAGTCTGGTGGTTGCCAATGGGGAGGGAGTGTGGGGAGGAATGGAGTGGGAGTTTGGGATTAGCGGATGCAAATGGGGTATATATAGAATGGATAAACAACAAGGTCCTACTGTATAGCACAGGGAACTATGTTCAATATCCTGTGATTAACCATAATGGAAAAGAATATGAAAAAGAATGTATATAAGTATATAAGTGAGTCACTTCGCTGTACAGCAGTAATTAATACAACACTGTAATTCAACTATACTATAATAAAAAAAATTCACACATCTTCTGGGGGTTTCCCTTTTTGATTTCACCTATGACAATCATTCACAAAAATTCCAGCAAAAAGAAATGAAAAGGAGGAGGCTGACTCTTATAGTAGGCTTGATTCTTGCAGTAGTACCTTGTATCAAAGAAATAGAATTTTGCCAGGGCTAAGTCATAGGGAAGAAGTTTCTAAGAAGGGCACAGATTTGTTGGCCTATACGCAGCATTTTTCTTTAGTACGTAGTCTATTAAAGGAATCAAAACCTTAAACCTATCTAGTGCCTGGTAAATAATAATAATAATGATAATGGCAGCTAACATCAGTACTCACTGAATGAATCAACACTGTCCTCTTTTTTTTCTTGTCTATGAACTGTCAGTCAACTAGACAATACTGATCTGCCTTTTCATCAAAATACATGTAACTAATTATATTAAAAGTAGAATCAAAGATGGAATAAAAAGGTAGTTTGACTATAGGAAATGAGATGAAACTCAGGATAATTTACTCATTCAAAGTAAAGTGCTGAAGAAGAAACTATTGGGCATCACTGGAGAGAGAAAACTGCCTTAGTTTTTTGTCTGGTGTGACCAAATCTACGGAGGACAATACTGTCCTAAGTCTGATACGAATACCAAGAAGTTTAAGACAATCTCTGCTCTAAAGGATTTTACACTTTAACTAGGAATGTAAACACACAAGAATTAGAGAACAAGTAAAAAGCCTTAGGCTCCAAGTTCTGCAGGATTTGAATGAATGGAGAAATGAACTGGGCCAAAGCTGTCAGGGAGTGCTTCACAGAGCTCTCATCTAGACTAAATGGGGACGTAGGGGGCACAGGGGGAGGGAGAAGGGAAGTAAATGCTCCGGGTGGGATGTCACAGGAACAACGCAGGAGAGGAGGCTGAGGTCAGCTCATGCAGTCAGTGAAAAGGCCAGTGTGGACAGAGTTGTGGGAGTGCGTGTGCTAGGAGAGCATACACTGAAGCTGGGGGACTTGTAGGTGCCCAGCCAAAGTGGGAGAATGTAAAATGATAAAGTGGAGCCAAACTTCAATTTTTCTATCTTTATTATAAAATGTGTGAATCACCTTGAGATCCCTAAAGTTAGGTGCCAATTATAGAAGAAATAATTACTGGTTTGGGGAACCTTCATGCATTTGAACATATGTGCTACTTTTCAAGGTAATTCCACCAGAAAGGAATGCTATTACATGACCAAGCTCAAAATGACTTAATGTTCTGGGAAATCTACAAATCAGAGCAACATTCCAGGTACTTGAAGTTCCTGGGATCCGTTTGTTTTTAAACTGCTTGTTCATGGTAATACATATAGATATATATATTTCTTTTCATGAATGATAAAAAATTTACATCTTCCTAACGCATGAAAAAACAGCCATAGAAAAATGATATAATCTTGAAATAAAGTCCCCTTTGAACATATTATTATCTTAAAGGAACAGCATAAACATATATTAATCCCACTTTACTTGGAACCAGAAAGATAAAGATTTTTAAATGCAAGACTCTGAAAACCTAATCCTGTACGAAGTACCTGCATGGAAAATCTGGCGAATATGCTTACTGCTCCAGTTACAGTCATGGGAAATAAAACCTAAAGCGGACACTTCCTCTTATGGAAAACAATCAAAAGGTGGTTAGAAGATTAAAAAAAAAAAAAGAAAAAGAAAACTGAAAGATGTTGGTGTGGCACGCACCTTCTGTATCATCGCGCATTTGCTCCACCAAATCTGTCAAATCCTCCCAAGAGTCTTTGCAAACAGCAAAAAGAAAGGAAAAGAAAGATAAAATGTCATGCAAGCCAAGAAAGAAAAGTGTTATTAAAAACAAGGTTTCAAAAGGGATAACTGAAAGGGAGATGCCTAGAACTCTTTGGGCTTAACTCAGAGACTAGCGGTGAAAAGCGTTGGGAAAATACCCAAAGAGGAATGTGACACTAACCGAGCAGAAATATCAACTATGACTATTAAATAGGTCTCAAAGCTAAGATTAATAATTTCAAGGCTTCTAATTTCACAGATCTTCTATGGGATCTGTATATCCCATAAATAACAGACTTTTTTTTCCCACTGAAAATCAAGATGAGACTCTGTATTCTAGCGTATACAACACTGACCTCATTCAGTATTTCTTTTGATCCCTTTAGTGAAGCTAAAAAAACATTGTGGAATGTTTTTTAGACTCAGGCCAAATATCATGATGCAAAACTAGTGACTTTTCCTAAAACAACCAAAGAATACCCTAAATACCTTTCCCAAGCCTTCCACCCAAACAGCTCTCCTTCCCTCAAACAAAAATAAAGGAAAAGTTGCTGTTTTGAAGATAAATCACTTATAATTCAATAAAGACAGATGTTTATTCAGTTAAAAGTATAGTACTCTCTCTCCCCTCTTACTGTAAACTCAGTGTTCTTGTATACAGAATATTCCATGTGAGACAAAAGGACACAGATGTCATGATTACAAATACAATAAATACTTTATTATAGTGTCTTCTAATAGTGTCTTAAAGCTGTAAGATCATTATCTGTTCTGAAATGAATTTTGAGAACCTATAGGAATTTTTAAAAAAATGGATTAGGTTCATCCTTCAGTAACTCTGAAACCATGGTATTATACACAACTGCAATATTCATAATTAAACTCACCAAATCATGTGAATTTTATATGTATAAATATGCAAATACAAATAAAGGTAAGTTCTCAGAGGATGAAGCATAACAGAAATGAGAAAATGGGCAAAGAATACTTTGCCCATGACAAGCCCTCTTTCTTGAAAAATTTATCATGGAAGCCAGCATAGGGTCTGAAGCAATAACTTGGAGTAATGATCCAGAAAAAGAATTTATCATTTGTCCTACTCATTAGTTCATTATATTATCACTGTAATTAAACTGGTCAACTTTGGTTCTCACGTGGCATAGTGATTTTCAAGTGGAATGTAAGCATTCATTCTAATGTGAAATATATGTTTAGTTATCCTGTAAAGATGTGCAAAAAACCCCACAAATATATAAAAAGTTAAAATTTAAATTCAGAAAACAGGGAAGCAGATGGGGATCTAGTAAAGTGATATGTGATTAAAATGGAACTTTTTTGAAAATTACATATATAAAGATTATTGGTTAGGTCAGACACAAAGACAGGCAATATAAAAAGTAATATAAAAGGTAATATAAAAAGAATGCAAGTACCTATACCCTATTACACTTGTACTGTTCCCCAATTCAAAAGTTTAGAAGTCAATGACTTAGAAAACCAAGCACAGGAGTACAGCTCAGAGAACCAGGATTAAATTCCTAACGTCTGTCAACATCCCAAGCAAGTCACTTTATAAACAGAGGTAGGAGAACATGATAGTTCAGAGAACAGACTCAGGAGCTGGAACACCCGGGCTCACGTCCCAGCTCCACCCCTTACTGTTTGTATGACCTTGGTCCAGGTACTTCATCTGTTTTTCCTCAGTCAGTTTCCTCATCTATAAACCATGGACAAGAGGAGTACTTATCTTACAGCCCTGCTGCAAGGAGTAAAAAGAGTAAATACAGGTCCAAAATATTTTAGCTGAATATTTTCTGGCCAAAGGTATTCTGAAAGGCAGAATTTAATTTCTTTTAGAAAGGTAAAACGGCATATACTGAGGCCAACATGCAGAACCAGCAGGGCCTGAGACAGCACTTCACAAGCAAGCACATCAGCATTTCTGCAGGACACATATGGATATTCAGATTAAACAGGATAAAGACTATAAATAGCCTGAAGTAAATTCAGGTCATGTTTTAGCATCAAGTGAGTTCAGGCAAATTTATGAAAAATGCTTTTGGCTTTAAGAGCTTTTTTTTGGATTTATGTCTAGAACACTTAGAAAGTATCTCATACAGAAAAAGCACAAAATTATTATTTTACAATGAATTTGTGTTAAAAGGCATATATATATATATTTGCATATACGATTTTCAAGTATAATCCTCTGAAAATATAATATGCTACAGATTTATATTATGTAGGACTATAGATTCATAAGAATATTCTTTTAACGATCATGTTAGTTTGCCATATAGACTTGCCATGTGACCTTGTGAAAATCCGTAAGGTGACTTCCTATTTTATTCTTCATTTCTTTAACTAAAAACTACATTTGTCACCTAATAAAAGTCTACTCTATTAAAGCAAAATATAAAGAAACTCCAAGATTTGTGCAAAGAAGAGCTCAGGAAAGTGAATTTCTAGTTGGAAATGGGTGTGGGTACAAGGGATCTC
This sequence comes from Phocoena phocoena, assembly GCF_963924675.1. Classification (NCBI taxonomy): domain Eukaryota; kingdom Metazoa; phylum Chordata; class Mammalia; order Artiodactyla; family Phocoenidae; genus Phocoena; species Phocoena phocoena. The sequence goes on from NC_089223.1 coordinate 50,725,119, forward strand.
TCTGATTTTCCCCTTGGCATGGGCCACCTAGAGCACTTTTCTGTTCCAACCAGACATATTTTGTTTTGTTTCTAAAACAACATTTAAAATTATGAGTGTCAGAGTGATGGAATCAATTTAAAAGAGCCCTCCTCCCCAGAAAGGTAAAAGGTATGTTTTCTCCTTTTAAACTTGTTACCCACTTTACCTTGGCATGCTCACAGTTTTATTGTAATAAAGAATGGATACCATACTGCTCTTTTATAACCCCCAAAGAAGGATTTATAAAAGATTTTTTAAAATTGTGCCCTCTGGAATATGTTCAAATTATTAAAACAACAACAATAAAAACAAAAGTATGTAATACATGAATCAAAGAGGTGGGTGGCAGCATGACCAACTCTTCTCTTTCCCAGAACATTTCCTTTTTCTAGGGATAATACTTTGTTGACTTGAGCATGTTTCACCTGGTCTGAAAAAACTATATCACCTTTAATTTGAATCATAATACATATTCACAAATTGCAAAGAAGCATAATCTAAAGTCTTGCTGGTTGATACAAAAGATAGGTCTGGATTAAAATTTTGCTCTAGATAATGCATAGTGCAGAGCTGTAGCAATCAGAATTGTGCCAGATGTGCACTATAAATATTCAAGTGAATGGTAAAGGGGAGCTTCACAAAGTTACTCTGGCTAAACAGACAGCCTCAGTTCACTCAAAACACTGACTCATAAGGAAAGGAGTGCATACCTTATAAATGCCAAGTGGATTGTCACAGGGTGTGGTGCCATGAGACCAATGCAATGTCAGGACCACCACTCCACTCTAAACGCTTGGATTTAAAGCAGTTAAAAATGCTGCTCCTAACAGACTCTATCATCTTATTTTTAAGATGCATATGAACAAAGACATCTTTTAAAGTCAAGAGATAAGAGTCAGGCTGGAACTATACAAAGGCCCTGAATTAGGAAGCATAGGTTATTTGAGGTTCACTGAACCATTTCCTGGCTAAACATGGAGACTAATTTACTTAGCTCTGGAAATATTTAATTAGGTGGTACTGTAAAATAGTTGTTCTTACGGTACGTGGTGACTCAATGATGATGCAGTGAGGTCTGGTAAAAGAGGGCCTAGCTTTGACACTGGACCCTGCACAGCTACTTCTTTTTTCTCTCCATGAGGGAGAGCTGAAGCTCCATCCCTCCTGAGAAGCACTGGAATAGACTCAAAGTGCTTCTCCATTGTTTATGTACCCAGGCTTGTGAGATCTCTCTTCTTCTCGATAAGTTCTCTCTTCAGGAGTATTATTACTATAGACAAGGGAGTTGCAGTCAAGTTTAGAGACAAAAGCAACCAAGTTACACTGTCTCCTTGAGGCTAGGTGTCTTTGATTTAGAGTGTTACTTTTTAAAAGTTTACTAGAGTTTCTTGAGAGTTTCTTGAGGGGACAGCCTTCCTGAAGCCCCAACCACTGATCACAAATAACTCTGAAGGACTGTTGTGAAAGTAAATGTTAATTAATTTAAAGTACTTAGCGAATCACAGGTACTCAATGTCAACTTTACATTTATAAGAAACCAATATGTGCCCTGTATTTTGATTTGGCTACAAACTGGAGTCCTCTAAGTATATTTGCCATAATTATTCAAAGGAAATAGAGGGAATGGGATTGGGAAAACAAACAAACAAACAAACAAACTAAACTATTAAACACAGAGAAAGAACATAAGTCAATGTAAGTAGACCAAGGACAAATTTAGCAGCTGAGACACTGTTAAACAATAACATAATTAGGTTGGTAACCTAATAATAAATATTAGCAGAGGAACTGTCAAGCTAACTTAAAAAAAATGCTAAGAGGTCCTGCTATAATAAACCAGTAATTTAGGCCAAGGTCTATCTTCTCCTCAAAGTATAATAAAAAACAAAAATATCTGCAAAGAAATACAAATGGTCCTGGAAAAGGTAATATTAAGTTACTGTGGGGCTTCCCTGGTGGCGCAGTGGTTGAGAGTCCGCCTGCCGATGCAGGGGACACGGGCTCGTGCCCCGGTCCGGGAAGATCACACGTGCCGTGGAGCATTTGGGCCCGTGAGCCATTGCCGCTGAGCCTGCGCATCTGGAGCGTGCGCATCTGGAGCCTGTGCTCCGCAATGGGAGAGGCCACAACAGCGAGAGGCCCGCGTACCACAAACAAACAAACAAACAAACAAAAAGTTACTGTGGCACTGTGATTTATAATAAGAAATATATCTTTGGTTTTCATGCCAAGTCCCTGACAGAGGCCTCCTGAAACCATATAAATTCCTAAGTGCTAAGAACAGTAGGAGCATCTTTTGTTCTAATCAGGTGACTCTGGGTGGCTCCTGAATGGGATCTGGTTCCCATCATTAGAAGCTTGGAATTATCAGCAACACTCCCCCACCTCCCTGAAGAGACGAGAGGGGCTGAAAATGGAGTTAATAATTGGTCTTATCCATGTGAGGAAGGCTCCTTAAAATCCCAATAGTATGGGGTTTGAAAGATTTCAGGTTGGTGAACACATTCACACACGGGGAGGGTGATGCATTCCAACTAGACAGGGACAGAAGCTCCTGCGCTCTGGGCCCTCCCAGACCTCACCCTACGTATCCCTTCATCTGGCTGTGCATCTCTTTCCTTTATCATATCCTCTAATAAACTGGCAAACGTAAGTTAAGTGTTTCCCTGAGTTCTGTGAGCTCTTTAGCAAATAACTGAATATAAGAGAGAGGTCATGGGAATCTGTGATTTGTAGCCCAGCCAGAGAGAAGTGGTGGGTGATCTGGGGCCCTACAACTTGCATTTGGCAGCTGAAGTGTTATGGTTGTGGGCTGGGAGGGAACAGTCTTGAGGGTCTGAGCCTTTGATCTGTGGGATCTGATGTTATCTCCAGGTAGACAGAGTCAGAAAGGAGTTAAATTGTGGGACACCCAGCTGGTGTCACGGAATTGCTTGGTATTGGGAAAAATCCCACACATTTGGTGACAAGAAGCGTCGGAACTGAAGTGTTCTGTGTGAAAGTAAAAGAGAGACACAAGAGGAGGAATGCAGGTTTTTCCAATAGTTATCAACATTTGAGCCATTTAATATTTGCTGAGCACAAACGGGGAGCACAGGGCTTTACTAAGGCAGTTAGGACAGTTAATCTGTACAGAAAAGACAAAGATGAAATATCCACAGACACTGCCCTTGAGGAGAACTATGTAACTATGACACAAGGTAAAAAGGGATTGGTATTAGATAAAACAGATTCCTAAGTCAGGTGAGCAGCTAGGTGACACAGGGCCTGACGGGGAGTGAGGGGATGAAAAAAAGGGGCCTCCACTGCATCAGGAGACCCTTTGCCCTCTTGCCTGAATGGCTGCAATGGCAGAAAATAACGTCTCTGACTAACTGGACCTCAACTGGGTAGCTGCTGCCCATAAAAGAGGACACTGTGAAATTCTCAGATAACACAGAGTACACCTCATACATACCCTAAGTTTTACAGCTCTTGGAGAAAGAAAAAAGAAATTCCAGCAGCCTTTTCATTGTAGAAAGTAAACCATAGCAATCTTAGAGAAGTGTGAAATTTCTCACTGTACAATCAACGGTAAAACTCATTCTCTTCTGCTAGGACATTGTCACTAGCTCAAAGAACCCACCCCCCCAAAAAAAAAACAGATAAAACATTATCATGCAGTTTGCAGCTGCTGAATCAACTGTCCTAAAACCCCACAACTGTTTCCTTTGAAAGTTCAGATTTTAATAGTGTGGGAAACCACAACAACTGCAGAGGGAAAAGATAAAAATGAGTTGCAAAGAAGCAGCCAATATGAAAATTCATGACACCATGGCATTAATTTTTTTTTAATGTTTATTGCAGCTTGGAAATGTGTATAAAAAAAGTAAAATATATTACTATTTGACCCAGAAATTCCACTTCTAAAAATGAAACTGTTCAAGTGAAAAGTGTTCAATTTATAAACATAATGTACCAAAACTGTTTGGGGTAGCCTAATTTTGAAATAACCTAAATATCTATAATAAGGGAGTAAAGAAATCATGGCACATCCAAACAAGTGAAGACATTAAATGAGGCAGTAGAGATTTCTATTTACTGAAGTGGAGAGAAGAACGGCAGGTCACACAAGACAGGTATGTGATGACCTTACATGCATAAAATTGTGCGAGTTTGTAAACGAACCACATGTGTATATATTAAAAAAGAGAATCAGGTTGCTAGACCTTACCAGTGGTTACTGATAGGTGCTAGAATTTTAGGTGAATTCTACTGTTTTATATATTTTCACTTGTCTGTATTCTGTGACTCTTAAATGCGAGTATATTATACAACTTTAAAAATAAAGTTGTTTTCACTAAAATTCATATATATATATATATATATAATTCTAAATATATTTTTCTAAGAGAACCCCAGTATTTTCAATATGCTGATATAATATTTTTTATTGGGGGAAATTTAATTATGATGAAAAATAAATACTCAGGGGTCATTTGACAATAAGTATGTTTCACTGTCCCTCTACACATGTGTTTCTAAGCTCATCAAATTCATCTATTTGTTCTCTGGCAAAGTTCAAATACAAAAAAACTGCAAGGGAATGAATTTTAGTATTTACTTCCCTGTACTCAAAAGTACTTTGTAGCAGTCCCAGTGGGGTTAGAACAACAGCAAAGGAAAATCATGCCCCATTATACTCTCCACCTTCCCAAAAAAGGGGCACAACCAACAAACCCGAAATAATACAGAACCACACTGAAGCGCAGAGAATACTGTGGGCGCTCTCAAGTGACAGCCTTGCTCTCTTCCTAGCCAGGTCTCACAGGTACCCAGGCTTGGGAATCCAACAGCTTGAATTCCAATCTGAGATCCATCACTGAGTATTAGTTATCTAATTTGGCACAGCATGTACCTCTGGAAAATGACAAAGATGTCCATGATTAGCTTAGGACAAATAACCTTGTGGCACTAGGCGCTGATAACCCAAAGAAGAGTTAATGTGAACTACACTAAGAAAGTCACAAATTAAAAAGTAAAAGCTCCGTTCAAAAATGGTCCAGAAAAAGCTCACCAATAAAGAGGAAAGACAGTAGTAAGGCACTGTGATTAATGACAGGGCACTAAAGCAGACTCCAGCGACAGGAGTACTAGGGAGTTGGAAAGAAATTGAAAGCAGACCTGAAATCAGAAGGAGGAAGCTGATTTTAGGGAGAGCACATTACAGTCAGCTCAGAGGAAACATGTAGCTCTTTTATGGTTTCATTACAGATTGAGGTACAAATGGAACTCTGCTGATACTTCTCTCCCAGATTTAGGATTTTATAAAATCTCAGAGGCAAGTGGGTAAAACTTACCTTGTAAAGGTGACTAGCCAGACTATTCCCAGAGCAGAACAACAAGAAGGGATGAACCTTGTCCAAAGAACTTTGTCTGGTAGGTTTCTGAGATGGTAGTAAAAGCTATAACCTCTTCACTTTGAGAAGTTCACGAAGACTGCCTTGTGCACATGTAATCACAACTCGAGAGAACCTGACTATGAGGCTAACCGGGTTGGTGGCAACAGATATTCCAATAATCTCACTGAGGGCAGATTACAAAAGGAGGAGTGCCAGAGCGAAAGCAAAGAACACGATTCTGTAAAACAGAGAATCCTAACAACTCAGGTTTTATTTTCTGAACACAGGAAAGGAATAAATCAAATGCTGTACTAAATGCACCTAAGTCTAAATGCTGTGGGTCACCCCTGTGCACAGCATGCAGCATTCAGACAGCTCTGAAAACAAAGCAAGCCAAAAAATAAACCCTGATCTGTGACCTGGAAAAACTCAAGATGTTTACTAGAAATATTAAAAAATTATAGTGGAAATTGAATCTAAAGCAGTAGCTCCACTTTTTTTTTTTTTTTTTTTTTTTTTCCGGTATGAGGGTCTCTCTCTGTTGTGGCCTTTCCCGTTGAGGAGCACAGGCTCTGGCCGCGCAGGCTCAGCGGCCATGGCTCACGGGCCTAGCCGCTCTGCGGCATGTGGGATCTTCCCGGACCGGGGCACGAACCCGTGTCCCCTGCATTGGCAGGCTAATTCCTAACCACTGCGCCACAAGGAAGCCCATAAAACTTACTATATTTTAAAAAATACTCCCTGCCATTAAATATTCTTCCACAACACCATTATTAGTGTTTGTTGTATTGATGCTCTACAATTTATTGAACAATTTTCCTATTAGGTTATTTAAGTTGCAATTAAAGTTTTGCTACTATAAATCATAATACAGTGATAAATATATATACCTATATATTTTGCCTTTATCTCTGATTATCTCCTTAGGATAGATATCTGGTAAAACAACTGGAACTTAATTTTTCAAGGCTCTTGATTCACACTGATAAAGTGATTTCCAAAAAGGATATACCAATATATATCCTACTAGCAGAGCCCTATCTGAGCCTTCCCACACTTTCATCAGCACTGAATATTATTCATAGATATTTTAAACAACAAATTATTTGTTGTACTAAACTTCCATTTTTTTTTTTTTTTGCGGTACGCGGGTCTCTCACTGTTGTGGTCTCTCCCGTAGCGGAGCACAGGCTCCAGACGCGCAGGCTCAGCGGCCATGGGTCACGGGCCCAGCCGCTCCACGGCATGTGGGATCTTCCCGGACCGGGGCACAAACCCGTGTCCCCTGCATTGGCAGGCTGACTCTCAACCACTGCGCCACCAGGGAAGCCCTAAACTTCCATTTTTGAAATAAGATACAATGAGTTTATAATATGAGATAAATGATTTTTTAAAATACCCAGAAACGTAAGTTATGTGTAATGGAGGGAAGGTATTCCAATAATCTTTTCATAAACTTTTCTTTTAAGAATGATTATTTTCTGGGGTTATGAGGCATTAATGAGTTCACCTAAAGTGTGTTAGATAGCTACAATAAACAGTACACAGTAATATAAGGCCTTCTGAAGGATGCAAAAGAAAAGTTTTACCCTAAAGAACTTTCTGTATAATCTCATAAAGTATGAATCACATAGGTTAAAATAAATCACTGGAGAATGATTTAAAGTGCATTCAATCAAGTGACACAGACAGTATCCAACGATTCAGGAGATGAAGGATATTGGACTTGTTGGAAAAGGTTCATTGATGAACCCTTTCCTAATTTAATGTCAGCACGGAGAATCTAAAGCGGGAATAGTATAACAACAAGAATAATCAGGGTTTTGGCAAAGTGCAGAATCACAGCCTGATTGAAATAGGTAAGCATTGAAAAGGAGTTTGAAAAAACATTTGATAAGTAAAATTACCCAAAAGAAGGGCATGGGAATAGTTAGCTAAAGAATAAGGATTCAACGTCGTTACTGTTTCAGACAATCCATAATCATGAACATTACTGCTACCACAAACAGCTTTCCACGTCATTTTGCACATCTACTTGAGAAACATTTTAAATTTAGCACATAAAGGTGCTGCCTGCCCACCAGGTCAGTTTCAGCAGTGTGCCATTTTTACTGTTTCGCAGCATCTGCACAACTATGTAAATATTTTTATGGGCTTTATAAAAATGGGTGGAAAGAGGAAAATAAAACCCCAAGTGGATAACATGCTAAGGTATCCAATTTAATTGATGGCAATCACCAAGCCTGCCCCAATTGGCATGCTTTTGGCCTCATTTGGATGCTCACTGAACATAAGCTGGTCAATGCCACGTTCAATTGTGTACAAAACTACTGGAAATATGTCACCAGAGACTGGAAGATGTTCTTTATGACACACAGGTCTATTGTTCGACGTACACTCACTGAATTGCGGTGTAGGTGAGCTGCATGTGGGTTGGATGGAGGCTCCAACACTTACTACATCTCTGAATCTGTCAATTTGTAAAATGGGGATAACAGTACCTAGGCTCAAAGGGTTTTTGTAAGGATTAAATGAGATAATACATATATATTACTTAGAGGAAACAGTTCCTGGCACAAAGTAGCTGCTCAATAAAACATAGCATCTCTTCTTGCTACACCACCACCACCACTACCACCTTTTCAGGAATATTCTACATTCAATATAAAGGCTGCCTGAAACAGGCTCATGTACAAGAATGAAAAGTTTACTTTCTTGAAGACTCATTTGACAATTTTATAAAGAATGAATCAGTATAGGAAGAGAAATGGTTTGGAGAAAAGCTAAAAGTAGGTGTAGGAATCTGGATGTGACATAATTAGATCCTGGTAGTTGCGGAAACTAAAATGAAAGACAAAACTAAGCTTCTGTTGTGGAACAGAGCACATAAATCCCTCTTCTATGGCCTAACGCATACAGCACTATTTGTTTAATCATAGCAGAAAACTACAATAGCCAGATGCCTTAAATCTGGTTTATATAATTTCATACATATATATTTCATACATTGGCTCTGTACCATGGTACTACAGTGATTGCCATTTTACTTGTTGAACTACCCTACTACCCACTTGTCAATAAGTTCAGAAAATATGGAGGAGCGGGCTTATTCACTGCGCTGTACCTCAGGACCTAGCATAGTGTGGAGCATAAATTCTGATCTTATGATAAAAACTGTGTTTTTTAAACACTGCTTTTTTTCTTTGGGGGTTCTAACAGACCCTAAGGATTTTTCCCCTAGGAAAAAAAAAGCACAAATATAAAATTTTATATATAATTTTTTGAATCATGGTTCCCAGATTTAGAAGCCCTGCACTAGACTGTAGTGAATTCATGCTATGAAGTTTCTTGGTAAACAGCCATTTGGCTTCCCCTGACAAAATGCCCACTGGGACAGGTACTTTTTTCATTAAAACATATGCAGGTCCCAAGCAGGATGGGGTTTTACTAGTGTGCAGTGATATTAATGAGTAAGAGTACGTTAGTAAATGTCAATGGAGTTATCTCAGCACCAGACACTTTCCACAGTCACCAGATAACAAACATTTTCCATTTCATCTTCAGGGGATTTTTCCTTGCTTGTTATATCAGTAGCGTATTCCCTACTGAATGGAAAAACCTGATCCCAAATCTACACCCATACTGTCCTTTGGGAAGTGTGGTCACTCTAAGTGTTACCTGGCTTTGAATTCCATGTTCAGTTCCTAAGGAACAGGATTGTCCTTTAGCAACTAAGTAGTTTACACTTGTTTTACAGCAGCCTCTGACATCTTTGTTTCATCTCTTTTCCTTGACTGTGAATTCATTGAGGGCAAGGGCCACCTATTTCTTAGTCTCTAGAACTGGACTTTGCATGAAGGGATGCCCAATAAATATTTCTGACCAACTGACAGACCAAAACACACTCCTTGTATGTGGTGCAGTATCATTACTACACTCACAGATGTTACATATAAGCTATCTCCTTATACATTACAGTATAAGTCTAATGAACACTAAAGCAAAATGCAACTACCAGGGGAAAACTGCAGAGTTACACAGTAACAGCATGTCTGAAGTCGGCCATCACATACAGTTCTCTATAGTAACACTAAAATCAAAGACTTGAGCAGAGATTCTCTCCTCAGTGTGCCTGCTCAATGTATCATTTCTTCGTAGTCTGCCTCTTATTATCTGTATTTGAGAAGGAAATTTTCTAAGTCAAAAAAATAACTCAAAGCTTATAGCTGTCTTTATAACCAGATGGTGTATTATACTGTACTAAACCGATCATCTGTGTTTCACCTCTCAATGTCAGATTCCTCTTCTTTAAAAGAAGGTTAATAGGAAAAGAAGTATTTCTTGATAACTGCGTTTTATTTTTAACCGATTATTTTCTTCTTTATATGAATTTAAGCTACTAACCTTTAGTCTGTCTGGTAAGCAATTAGTTTAGACTACTCCAGAAAGTTAGATATAAAAACGGAAATACACACTAAAACGGCAATAAAGAATGGGGCTTAAACTGTTGCAGCTCAAACCACTGCTCCATGAATAACTATTACACAAATAACTAAATTTATAGGGCACTTTACATTAAGTATCTCATTTAATCCTCCTAACCTACTATCTGGTAGGTACCAGTCCTAACTACTTGTTATACCCGAGCTTGGCCAGCTCACTATGTACTGTCTGAAACGTCCCCTCCAACCCCTACCCGCCACAGTGTCAGCCTGGTGATGGTCTAGTTATCACACAAGGTTGAGCCCAGCCCAAGTGTCACTTACTGGATGAAGCCTTTGCTGAACCTTCTCCTTACAATTAAAGATTTGGAGATTTGCTCCAGGTTTTTCAAAAAAAAGTGTATTAAAAGAAGTGAGAGAAAGATCACCTCCTTGACCACCAATAAGCACTGAAATAATTAAGTGAGTTTTTATCCCCACGTATTTAAGAGTTAAGCTAGGCAGAAATTCTAGGTCCAGGCCTACACTTTGGACAGCACAGTGAAGGAAGGAACTCTGTTTTCAGAAAACAAAAGTTGGAAACTGTAATGCTTGTAGTGCTGAGGCCACAAAGTTAGTCTATATTATCCTCTTAAGAGGATACATTATGCTTTTGCCCCTTTTCTCTTGTGGGTGTCAGAGGGCCCCAATGCAGGATTTGCGCGGTCAGATGTCTGAAGTATTCTATGAATACTCCTGTGCCTGGGCACCAGGTGCTCCATTTTGTCAACACAGTAAGATTCCCATTATCACTGGCCTGGTGATCACCACTTAAAGGTTAGTAGCTAAATTAAACTTAACAATTGTCACTAGCATCACTATTAAAGCAGACATTTCTTTGGTTCAAATGACTGTTTAGACATCCAGAGTTAGCCAGTGGAGCAAGGAAATAAAATCCCTGTATTTTATTTACCTGGTTTCCTAGATCACTAAACCTATAGATGTTTTCCTGGGTCTGGACTTTCTTTTATTACTTCTAGTGCTAATCATTTGAAATTGTTTCTTCTTTTACCCAATTTAAGGCAGAATTCCAAAATTCATTTGTTAGCATTTCTCTATTTTCCTCCACACCCTCCATAGTTGACTCTAAGGTGTTGGGAACTTCCTATTTGTCTGTTTCCCTTAATCTAAGGATGTGCCACTTAAGCTTAGGTTGCAGCTCTCATACATTTTCCATCACAGATTTCTCCATATTGAATTTAAACAGTACCACTACAAATGCTTATGTGAACCAAACAGCTCACTTTTGTTCACTCACAGGAATCTTGCTCAAAAAACAAATATGTATTCAAATTATTAAATTTGTTAAAAGTTATTTTGAGACACTGACACACTAAATTTTATAATTAAGGGAATATTTGATATCGCATGACTCTCAAAATGAATATATTTTAAAACAAAATATGCAAATTGAGGCATTTGCTAAAAGACTTCTTGGTAGCCTTCTAAAAATGTATTTTTCTTCCCTAAAGATTTTTAAAGCTTTGGAGGCTGTTCTAAACAGTACTGGCATTGTATGCAGTTCTAGCTGATGTCCTCTAACCCCTGTGCACATTCTGAAACTTAGAGTCAAAGGAAGCTGTCCAGCTGACAAATCAATTGTTAAGAGATGCAAAGGGCCTTAAAAACTACTTAAACATTGCCCTAAAGACACACCCAAATGAATGCTTTGTGTTGTGATGTTAACCCTCTCTAAAAGTGTCTAACTGGGAAAATAAAATCCTTTTCAGACACAAAGAGTGAAATCTGAGTCATGATAAGATTGCAATGACACTAGGTCAAGGGAAAGGAATCACTTTTCCTAACCCAATTGCTAAGTGCAATTCACCTTGTGCCCTCTATCCTGCAGTATGTCTAAATATTAGGGAGATTTTATGAAGAATTTATTCTCATACATGAGCATTTCTGTCTTCATTACTTTAAGGGTAGAGAATAAACACTAGCTAAGAGGTCACTACATAAAAATACAAAACAATTTGACTCAAATTATGACTCATGTTAATTCTCTTCCTTACTGTACTAAGAGAATTTAGGGGTAGAAGATGAAACACTCTCACAATTTAGAAAAGGTTCTGGGAGAAAGTCACAAGTCAAGAACCACAAAGGTCTCAAAGGTACTGACAGTGGAAATTTCAAATGGGTCATCATAGATACCACAAATAACTTATAGAAAGCAACGGCCAATACGTTCCATGGGAAGGAATTACCTTATCAATCATGCCTTTTTAAGGCATTGTGCATTTTTAAGACACCATATTCATTAAATAAGCACTGAATGTAAAACTGCTTTCTCATCTAACCTTATAATCTATACTATTAAAGAAAAAAATGTTTGACCAAATACTTTCTAGATATCATAGCCTGTTTAACATTATATCCTGATGATAGGATGCCCTTCATGAGCGTTTCAACTATATCATGTACAACCCTATAATTATAGTCATGCTTTTTTATCTTTATTAAGAATCATTACAATTTCTATAATATTTTAGCATCTAATCAGAATTAATAGCGTTTTCATTGTTGATTAGGGTCAGATGTGATAAGTGACCTCAAATGTTCTTTTTAGAGGCTTCAAGACAAAGAACTCTAAACAAGCACCAGCATCTTTTGAAAGGATACCTCAGGGGGCAGGGAAAAATTATTTTTCCCAGTAAAGTAGAGAAGGGGAGCTGGTGGTAGGTAAGGATGAAAGGTTTTCAGGCTTGTTAATAGTTTACAGCATGGGTTCTTCCTGCCTTTCCCTGACCCTCCCAGCCCGAGTAACAATGGGGATGCTGGTGAGATACTAGTGAATGGGTTCTAACCATACCTTCGTGGGTAGGCTCTGGGTCAGGTGTAAGTGAGATGTCATCCAGCTCTCGCAGGCAGAGCCATTCTCCATCCATAGACACTCGGAATTTGCAAAGGTAGATGGTCTCCATAGCAGCTTGTGTGATCTTGTCAGTGGTGGGGGTCGGCATATCGGTGGGAGGCGTCAGAGCCGACATGATGACTCAGCTGGGACCACAACACACACACACACACACACACACACACACCCCACAAAAATAAATCCTCCTCAACAAAAACCCCCAATCCAAAGCTCTGCAACAAAGCTCTCAAGAAATGGGGTGGGGGAGGTTAAAAAAACACACCTTGTGGTTTAAGAACCACTGTTCAAGATAAACAATTCTACACTATCTCTTCTCATAGACAGCTCCTACCACCTAGCAAAATAAGATGATGCTTGTCTTCTTCCAGCTTCTCTTTTGTTATCTTCCCCTTCCCTACCTCCTTCTTTTTCAGCTGAGCCAGAGGCTTGAAATCCTGCACAGCCGATGCTACCTTAGCTGGCTTTGAAAAACTGGCCTCTGTATGAGTAAGTGAAAAATCCTCCTTCTCTGTGCAGGAAAAAAAAAAAGTACAAAAGAAAAAAAAAAACCAACAAAAAATAAACCAATATTTTCGATTTAGCTTAAAAAAAAAAATCCTGAACTGTAGAAATCACTTCCAGGATCTGCTCAGAGGAGCTGGGATGCTGAGTTCTAATAGGATTGGTCGTGCGCAGTAAGCAGGGTGTTGACCAAAATGGCTGACTAATGAACTGAACTGAAAATTCAGGCTCATGTGACCAGCTGCTCTGAACGTAGGGTGAGCAATTCCCAGGATGCTTTATAGATGCTGCTGATGCAGGGAGAGCAATTAGGCTGCTAGCTCTCATCCTGCACAACCCACTTCCAGACTATGCTAGTCAAACTGTGATCAGACATAACACAATGCACATATCCTCATCAATTCCCCTCTCTGTGGGATAAAAGGGCTGGATAACAGGAAGACAGTTAATACTGGGTAATACTGGACAGCAAAGATGGTAAAAGAGGTAGTTAGATTACTTTAACAAGCACATAATTCACCTCTTTTTTCCTTATATACTTAGCTATCAAAATTCTTTGCTCTGCTAAAGGTAGTGTTTTAAGAAAAACTAAAGCAGATTTTCCATTTAAATACCATACTCTCAGGCATTCATAATTTCCTTCTCCAAAGTACAAAGACCTAACTTTGTAGACAGGACAGAAGTGCAAGAAAAAAAAACATGAAGTGAAAAAAGTAAAATCCTTCCTGATTAATGGCAATTTTCCCCTCCCCTTCTGATATTGCTGTATTTACCAAGTTTCTGCATTAGATTATTTTCTAGTACCTTAAAAATTCTCCCATCTTGGAACATGCTAAGGGCACATTATCCAGTTCTCTTAAACCAATCTACCAGTTTACCCACCCACCCACATATCTATACTATCCAAGGAGACCATTATGCCTTGGTAGCAAGAAGTTAGGTACTTGCTTTCTGAGCTACATAAATAACAAGGAGATAAGGGATGACAAAGATTTTCTGTGACAATGTTTTGGACGATTGAAAACAAGTTTTTGTTTGTTTTTACTTAAGGGTCTGGTTTTTAGGAGGAGCACAAAACTTCAAGAAATATGCCCCAAGATGATTTATTGTGTTCTAGGATTTCTTATCAGAGGGTTATCTAAAAACTGAAAGAAAAATTTCTCCTTGAGTATTATTAAAATTTTTAAAAATATTTATTTATTTTTGTATGCGTTAGGTCTTCGTTGCTGTGCACGGGCTTTCTCTAGTTGCGGCGAGCAGGGGCTACTCTTCGTTGCAGTGCGCGGGCTTGTATTTGTGGTAGCTTCTCTTGTTGCAGAGCACAGGCACTAGGTGCGCGGGCTTCAGTAGTTGTGGTGTGTGGGCTCAGTAGTTGTGGTGCACAGGCTTAGTTGCTCTGTGGCATATGGGATCTTCCCAGACCAGGGCTCGAACCTGTGTCCCCTGCACTGGCAGGTGGATTCTTAACCACTGCGCCACCAGGGAAGCCCAAGTATTTTATATATATATACACACATATAAATAACTGAATCACTTTGCTGTACACCTGAAACTAATACAACATTGTAAATAACTATAATTCAATAAAACAATTTTTTTTAAGTAAATGAAAAGGAAAGCCATACTGGAATAAAGTGTTTACAGCAAATACAAAAAAATTCATAAATGCTTCCATCCTAATTTGAGATTCAACTCAAAGAAAAAATGCTGAGAACCAGATTCTGTAGGTAAACAGGTATTTTCATATTGTTAGAGGGAAGGCAATCTTGTACAATGTAAGAATATATATACGTATATGCTTATTTATAATTAGGAAGAACATCAGCAAGTTACTAAGGAAAATAAAATTTTCCAACTAGGTTTATTCATTTCTATTTAAATCTCTTCCAACATTATTCTACATCTGGACCAGAGCTATTCATTCATTCATTCATTCAGTAAATATTCACTGAGAGTACTCCATGTGCCAGGCACTGGGCATGCAGCTTAAGACAAGATCACTTCTTCAAGGAAGCAGAGTTTACATATCCAAATACTGAATATAAGTCTTTATTTAACACATTCACATTTAATTACAGTGCAATTCCTTTGTAGCCAGACATCTTTATAGATTAAAACTTAAAGGGAGATAGTTTATAGTTTCACTTTAAGCCATGTAATACTTCAAAACACCGTTAAGCAGTCATTAAAATCTTTAAAATTACACTGAATAGTTCCTGGAACCACAATACCAAAGAGCCCTGGCTATCTGTACATATGACATCAAGACTCTAGGTCACTGATACATTCTTAAAATATAGAACTGTGAATATATGAATTAATCTGAATGCTCTGGGATTGCCTGTGTCCACCAAAATCTGAATTCAGCCTGTCACAAACCATGATGGACAATCTTCCCACCAACCAAACAATAAGCATTTATTTAACCCTGAACAGGAGATCTGGATTGATTACAACGTACCAGCAAAACAAAAACATCTAGGTCAATAAACACAGAAACTTGATTAACATTCCTTCCAAAGGTCCTCTCCAGCTAGACACAAGGAAGGAAGCCCAAAGCAACTAAAACTTCTGCCAAGGAGAGAAAAACCTGTCTGCACTGGTTACCCTTGAGTTTCCCATACCTATCAGTTTGAGGAGGTATTAGCAGTTATTTCAGAAATAAGAACTGTGGGTGGGCAGGAAAACCTGTACTTTTACCCAGTTATACCTGTTTGCAGGTAACCACTCTTGAGTCTTCAACATGACAGTTACTCATTGTTCTGTTCATAAGCAATGAATTTACTATGAAAACACGCACTAAATAGAGGACTAATAAAAATAATTTAAAATATTGCTTGGTAATGTTTTTACTATGTAAACATATTAGCTTAGAATATAAAGGCAATATCAAGTCATCAGTAAGACATACAAACCTTGAACTTTTTTTTTATAATCTTTTCTCATAAACACACTAATTATAAGCTGTATTGAACTATTTTCTCATTTGATTCCACTTGAGAATAACAGCATATATTTGTAAAAGAGTTGTGAGGAGGTCTGGGGTACAGTTTGTGGCCCTAAAACAGAATTAACAAGGCTATGTGAAGTTCAAATCCAAGATAATGATCTGAACAATACTATGTTCTAACTGCTCACCCAGCATGAATTTTCCACATTATGGTTGATTCAAAGCAAATGAGATTCACTTTTCAAAGTTAGTAGTTACATTCCTTTAAAGTATATTTACTCAGCTACTATTAAAAGACAAAGGCTGATTTGTCACACCCAATGTCCCTGTTATACGATGTGGAAAAATTATTACTACTTAAGGTAGCTACCATTTATTGAATTTTTATTTTCTGTTAGGTGCTTTGTAAATATCATATCAAATCCTCACAAGAATCCTGCCAAGTTGGGACTTTCCTGGTGGCGCAGTGGTTAAGAATCCGTCTGCCAATGCAGGGGACACGGGTTCAAGCCCTAGTCCGGGAAGATCCCACATGCCGAGGAGCAACTAAGCCCGTGCACCACAACTACTGAGCCTGCGGTCTGGATCCCGCAAGCCACAACTACTGAAGCCCGTGCGCCTAGAGCCCGTGCTCCGCAACGAGAAGCCACCGCAATGAGAAACCCGTGCACTGCAACAAAGAGTAGCCCCTGCTCGCCGCAACTAGAGAAAGCCTGTGCACAGCAACGAAGACCCAGTGCAGCCAAAAAAAAAAAAAAAAAAAAAAGAATCCTGCAAAGTAGGTATTGATATTCCCTCTTTACATTGAAGGAAACCAAAGTTGAGCCACATAACTGGCCCAAGATCACACAATTAGCAAGTGGTAGAACCGGGATCCCCAGCTGCTTCTAGAACGCCCATTAAGTCCATTTTTTCTTCTATACTTTGCAGCTTCAGCACTCCACCCCAAGGATTAAACTTTACTCAGGGAAAATAAAGGAAAACAAAACAAAAGCAAAAACAAAGTAACACAGGCAAGGTCCTCTTGAAATTTCCTAAACAGTTATTTCAACAAAGTTAAGATTTGAAGCAGAGAAAAAATTTAACCGCTTTCATACTTTACACCTTAATGTTTCACAAACCATATATTCCACTTAGTCACCGTTATACATCTAGTTTATGTTTTTAATAAGTGGGCATTTTCTTTTCTTTCTTTTTTTTTTGGCCAAGCAGCAAGGCTTGCAGGATCTTAGCTCGCTGACCAAGGATCAAACCCAGGTCCCAGCAGTGAAAGTGCTGCATCCTAACCACTGAGCACAGGGAATTCCCAAGTGGGCATTTTCTGAGAAGCTGAGAATCCAGCATGTATCTTTCTGCTTGTGCTGGCGAAGGGTAAACCAGATTCTTCCTGACTATTGTGAAGGATGTCACTTGCTTAACTGTACCACTGAAGAAACCATCTTACCGAGTTCCCACCACATTTACTTATCCGGGTGGACATATTAAGAACACCTGATACATCCAGAAGTGTTAAAAGATAAATGAAGTGGGGGGGAACTATTTTCTAAAATGACTCATTTCAGAACTTCTTTAAATAACAAACTTCGATGCCTAATTTTAATTCTTAAAAAAAAAAATCACCAATACCCATGAAACCATTGCCCAACTGGAGAAACAGATCAGTGTCTTTCATTTACATGCTCCTTCTCTGTTCTGAATTCCTGCCTCCCCTTTTGAGGCAGCTACTTCTGAATTTTGTGTAAATCACTGTCTTATTTTAGAAATATTACAAATACATGGATGCCTAACTAATATTTTAGCTTGTTTTTTTCTTTAACTGTAGCGAAAAGGGTTTGATACTGTATATAACCTAAGCCTTTCACCCAAAACTGCATTTTCTAAGATTTATCCATATTGTAGTGTGTAGCTTGTACTTTACCCTTTGGGCTGCTGTGTTACAAGGTAATAGTCCATTGTATGTATAAACAATTTTTGATCTATTTTCATGCTGGTGAGCATTTGGGTTATTTCTAATTTTTTCATTTTAAATGATATTATTTAGATACTTTTCAGAAATAGATTTCTGGTAGGTATGCCAATTCTTCTTCAACAGGTTTGAGGGTAAGAGACCACTTCATTTACTTCTTTTACAGTTAGCTGACTCCTCCTATTACTTAGTTCCTATTCTGCACACAACAGTGCTTCTTAAAATTTGTCAACTTGTGCAACTACATCAGTTTGTAAAGCTCACAAGTTCTGTTCCCCAAGGCTTCCTGGGTCACGGTTTTACAATTTAAGAAGAAAAGTCTCATCCCCTCCCCCCAAGTTCACTAGTTGCTGTTAGCACAAAAGGGTTCCCTTGATGAATTACCATCATGATGCCATCTGGGAAAGCCCAGATGTTTCTGCTAAATTATAAGATTATTCAATTGAAAGATCATGACTTTGTCACATGCTCCAGTCCTCCCTTTCACTTCCTTCCCTCCCCCACACAAAGATCTATTATATCCTCCTCTAATGTTGAGATTGCTACAAGTTTAGGTTTATATACTTGGCAGGCTCAGTATTACTTTGTAGATATTCCAAGGAAGATAATATATACTATGAGTATACCTGAGAAGCTGAGTTATGGTTGCTAAAAACACCACCAGGACTATTACATTGCATAATATTTTTCTTGTAAAATTAACCAGCATAAGACTGAAAATAACTCCTACCTTAATAACTAAAATGGATCTCATGGCTACGTGGCAGTAGGTAATAATTTACAGATGTAAAGCTACCAACTACTTAGTAGACAATCTTGGGAAACTTGTCCTCCTCTTGTCTCAATTTATTCAGCTATAAACATGGAACTAAATAACTAGCTTCACAAAGATCACAGGCTCCATGAGAAGAACTCTGCCTGTTTTACACACCATTACATACTTGCTTAAAATAATACCTACCAAATACCAGACACTCCATAGATACTTGTTGGTATAGATATGTAACTCTAAAGCACTCTATATTCTTGCAATGATATATTTCCACCCTCCTGTTTCACTTCAACCATGAAAATCCCCAAGTTCTAGAAAATCAAGCTATATTTATGCCCCAACAAACATGTCATTCTAACACAGGCTTTATTCATTTATACACAACAGATTCAATGATAATATGTATAAAGCACCTATTATGTCTAGCCACTATGGATATGAAGAAAGAACAAGGCAATAGACAAGAAACAGAAAATTATAGGTGTTTAAGAAATTTCTAAATCCCTGTCACACACATGGCTATTCAGTGTTGCTTACATACCTAACTATATTCTCTGTCACACTGGTGGCTTGTGAATTTCACATTAATTCATTTTTAGCAAATAGGGCTTTATCAGGTAGAACAAGGAACTAGAGGGCTACTGCTGCCTAAAGAGGAGCCTCCAGTTTAGGATGTGATTCCAGTTATGGGAGGTGGTGAAGGAGGCTGAGAGCATGTGGACTCAAGCCAGAATGCCCACAGTCAATCCTAGGTCCATCACTTAGAAGCTGAGTGCTTGTTTCTGCGCCTGTTTCTTCACTGACAAAATGGCGATACTCATATTAACTACTTCAGAGTTAGATGAAGTAATGAAAGTAAAATGCTCAACATGGCACTTCACACAAAGTAAGCAGTCAGTAAATGGCAGCCATTATCATCATTTTAATATGTGATTCTGCTTTCGAGAGTACTGGGAAACAACCCCAAAACCCAAAAAACCCAAAAACCCTATCAATCACATGAAATGAAAGTCAGTAAGGATGAATGTTCAAGGGACTAAGGTAGAGGAAAGTAAAAAAGGCGATCTGAGTAAAGGGTATGCTGGGGCATCACTTGGGACTTGAGAAAGGAAGAGGAGAGAGGGGTCAGAATTTTACCAAGCCTTTGTAACAGGTGACCAGATTTCCTAAGTTCATAAAAAAGGCAGAGGAAGCAGATAAATGTCTGTGGACAGTCCATAAACAGATTCTAAAATTAGAGAGAAAAACCGTATTCTTAAAGGCAATATGTTGAAACAATTTCTCCCGCTTTCTACATGCCTTTTGCTGTCACAGTCTGCTAATCTCTCCTTTCCTTATGGATCATGAGGTTTCAGACTTTCCCGCCTCTGCCTCACCATCCATGACACTCCCTCTGACACATGCTGAGTGTCATGTCCATTCCGTATGGAGCAAGTTTAGAACCAGACACTCACTAAGATGGGTTGTGCAAAGAGGAATATCATCTTGGCCCAGCAGCCCTTGATTCCTGATCTGTTATGTTTTAGGAAGACTATGAACTTTTCACAATTACTCAAACATAGCTACAGTAGAGGGCATGACAGTATTGATAGGTACCCTCTCAAGTACCACTGCCTTTGTAACTCTAAAAGCATTGCTTTTCACGTAATTTCAAACCAATTCTTTATGCTTATGGTATACTACTAACTTCCCAAAATAAAATTTAAAGCTCATACTTGAGCCACTTCACACAGTAGGAAGACATTATAATGTTAATAAGGTTTGTGTAGAAATATAAGTTGTGATGCTCTGCAAAGTTCATTAAAATGGGATTCTACTTTTATTTATGATGGCTACAGGTTACTTATTGTGTAATGATAGAGAAGCAGCATATCTTTTATGCAACTTGTTTCATTATTTAAGGAATTTTCAAAAATATTAGCCAACAAGGAATTATCATTATTTCATCCAGTTAATTTGGCTAAACTCTCATCATCATCCACCTAGACTTTCTACTACCTATAACATACACTAGAAAAATATGTTCTCAGCTTCTTGATAAAATTTTACCTGTTTAACACATAGGTTTCTGTTAAAAGTCAAACAAAAAAGGGAAAAGATGAGAGACAAAATACAGTCAGGTGAACACGTTTTGAAGCCAATACTATTCTTTCAGTCTGAAAAGTTGCTTTCTTTGCCACCTTTCCTCTGCTGTCTCTCCCACCCAGGAACTTTTTTACTGTCTTCTACCCAAACTGGGTCCTTTAAGGCCTTGGTGAGGGAGTATACGGTGATTAACAACATGAGCTTTGGATACTCAGACTATTGAGGAATATGAATTCATTCTCTGTCCTTCAGTTAAAAAAAAACAATATATACAAATATTGAATTATTATGTTGTATACCTGAAACTAACACAATATGTCAATTATGGTTACGGGGGGGAAGGTTGAGGGGAAAGGATAGTTAGGGAGTTTGGGTTTGACATGTACACACTGCTATATTTAAAATGGATAGCCAACAGGGACCTACTGTATACCACAGGGAACTCTGCTCCATATTCTGTAATAACCTAAATAGGAAAAGAATTCGAAAAAGAATAGATACATGTATATGTATAACTGAATCATTTTGCTGTTCACCTGAAACTAATACAACATTGTTAATCAACTATACTCCAATATAAAATAATTTTTAAAATACGTCAATTATATATCAATAAAAACAAAAACCAAACAAACAAAAAACACTTCTGGGGACAGGGCCAGAAATCTGTGTTAACAAGACCTCCAGGTGACTCTGATGTGTGCTAAAGTTTGAGATAAGACTTTTCCTAAAACCAAAGAGTCTACATCTCCAGAATAATCTTCTAAATCCAAGGTTACTCTATCAGAATTTATTTCATAATAGCTTAGATATCACTGAAAGACTGAATCAAATACTCTGATGAAAAACGTATGTTGCACCTACCTATATGAATTCTATGTGAACTACTCCTCCCCATTTTTTTCTTTTCAGCTTTCATTGTTAAGTGAGTAGTTTTATGCACTAGCTCTTCCATCTAATGGAAATTCTAAGAAATACCTCTTATAAATATAACCCCCCAAACTGATAAGTACTGATACATGTGAAGTTTGTGCCTCCCTGCCTAGAACATAAAAATATTCTATAAATGTAGCCACTAAGTACCATTACTATCTTACTAGTCACATTCTTTATTCATAATTGTTTGGGTTACAGAACTACAGTAAAATTTCTGTTATCTAATGAAGAACCTTTTAGGATCCTCTAGTATCCAGAATGAAGCTAAGATGAGAACTAAGAAAAAAGAAAACTCTGAAAGAATGAACCCATGATTATCAATAGCAGAGCAGCCAAAACAAAGACTCAAAAATTACATCTAATATTCTGAAACTGTTGCTTTGTCAGTAAGAACCATAACAGGACTTTTTGATAATGCCAGGCCAGAAGAGTAAGTAAAACAAAAGAAAGCAGGCAGAAGAGAAGGGGAGCAATTGGCTGGGAAGACAAACTGTTGACAGTTTAGGCAGCAGTGGTGATAAAAGCAAAATCAGGAAGGCAAGCAGCAGACAGCAAGCTTAGTCATGAGGTGGGAAATGGGGGTATGACCCAGCTCCCAGGATGCTCAAGATCCCAGGTTATTTCAGCTGTGTGTGGAAAAGGACCCACCTGCATTTAGATACTCTTAAGGGCTAAACTACAGGTCTCTGGTAGTCACTAATCTACAATTACACACCGAAGATGCTACGTTTCTGAGGGTTTCCCCCCTTTTCTTATGGGCCTTTACTTCTGCTACTTGACAAAACAGCATTTAATGAATCAGAAAGTGGCTCTTTGCATTCTGAACACAGCTGGAAAAGAGCTGATGGCTGACAGATTTGTGAATCACAATACTGTAAATGAAGGCACTGCTCTACATTAATTATAACAAAATGCTGTCTTCTAAAAAGTCACACATCAAGCTAAAACCTACTCATGTGAGGTGAATGCTCAAAACTTTTTGGTTCTGATGGTTCAACCCTTCCCCTGCACACCTCCCAATTTTGAGCAGATGCCTCTACATTTACAAATCCAAAAAAAGTGACTTTTGTCTTTTCAAAGTTTAAAAAGCATACAGCAGATGAACTGATTAATGTGTATTCAACTCCTAATCAGGTATAATGTTTTCTAGAGTACTATTAGACAATGAAAAAAGAAGAAAGAGAGAGACATAATAATAGAAATACCCATGGAGAATAAAGTCAATGAATAAATACATACATACACACACAAATAATGTATATATGCACATATACCTATATAATACATACATATCTTTCTATTGCAGGTGTGTGTATGAAACTGTGAACCTAAAATTGATTTTCTCCTCTTAAATACACATTCCTGGGTTCATATGTAAATGAGAACACTCATTCCCCACATCATGGACTCTTAAAGAGCATCCATGAGAAACAGTGAATGCTTCTAGAAGCCTCATTCTCTGCACTTTCCAGGGCTCAACCAAGGCATTCACTGTTAAGTATACTCAACTTTGACGTGGGTAGTCACTGTAATGCTTCCAGTCCTTCCCAAGGCCTGTTTCCCCCTTCTTTCTATTCCTTTCCTAGCTCTCCTATCTCAAAATAGCACATACAAATACAGAAAGAAAGCTGCTACTTTGTGAGTGGACTCTTTTTTGGTACACTGCTGTATTTGGGAGAGAAAAGACAAGGGCAGAGATGTGGGCTATTTGTATGGCATTGCTTTAAATATAAATGTTTGTGGTAGCTCTGAGAGTTGAAAGAGGAAAGGAACTGTCAATAGAAGCTGATAACCGTGCAAATGGCAGGGGTGCCTCTTCCCTCCAACACCAAGGAGAAGCCATCTCTTGTCCATTCTGTCCACTCACAAGACGACTTCTAAAGTTAGGATGGAAAAGGAAGGCATTAGGTGTTACTGAGCAAGGGCTGGTGTGCCCTTGGCACAGAAAGCCAAACTCTGATAGCAGGTGTTTGCGGCAAAGTAAGGGTGTATTTGCAGGGCGCCAAGCAAGTAGAATGGGCAGCTCATGCTCAAAAGACCCGAACTCCCGGATGGCTTTCAGGCAAGGGTTTTTAAAGACAGTTTTAGAGGAGAGGGTCGTAGGATGCGTGATCAGCTCATGGACCTTTTTCTGATTGGTTGGTGGTGAGGTAACAGGCTGATGTTTCAGGAATCTCAAACTTCTGGTTCCAACCAGTCTGGGATCTACCTTGCTTGTGGTCAGCATGTAGTGGCCATCGTCCACCTGGATGGGGGTCTTAGTCTCTACAGAGCAACTCAAAGATATGCATCAGGGGCTTCCCTGGTGGCGCAGTGGTTGAGAATCTGCCTGCTAGTGCAGGGGACACAGGTTCAAGCCCTGGTCTGGGAGGATCCCACATGCTGCAGAGCAACTGGGCCCGTGGGCCACAACTACTGAGCCTGCGCGTCTGGAGCCTGTGCTCCACAACAGGAGAGGCCACGATAGTGAGAGGCCCACACACCGCAATGAAGAGTGGCCCCTACTTGCCACAACTAGAGAAAGCCATCGCACAGAAACGAAGACTCAACACAGCAAAAATAAAAATAAAAAATAAAAAATCACAAAGAACTGAAGTAATCTGCTGATTCATAAATCTAAATATTCATTAAAAAAGATATGCATCAGATTGTTATCTATATCCCCTCAGGAGAAACCAGGAGTCCTGTGACACTACTGTCCTCTTCACTGACTGCTTGTATCTGCTCTTTGGAAGGCAGGGAAGGCCTAGGAGTCTAAAGCCTTTTTTTCTACAAACAAGAAATGGGACTTTTGTACTTGGGAAAGTCCCACAGGGTCCTGCTTGGTTTCAATGCCCCCTTTACTTTGATACTCCTCAATCCTGAGGGGAACAGGTATGGGACAAGAAAGGAAATAGAGTTGTTGTTTTTTTTAATATAAATTTATTTATTTTGGCTACGTTGGGTCTTCGTTGCTGTGCGCGGGCTTTCTCTAGTTGCGGTGAGTGGGTGCTACTCTTTGTTGCGGTGTGCGGGGCTTCTCATTGTCGTGGCTTCTCTTGTTGTGGAGCACGGGCTCTAGGCGGGCAGGCTTCAGTAGTTGTGGCACGTGGGCTCAGCAGTTGTGGCTTGCAGGCTCTAGAGTTCAGTCTCAGTAGCTGTGGTGCACAGGCTCAGTTGCTCCACAGCATGTGGGACCTTCCTGGGCCAGGGCTTGAACCCGTGTCCCTTGCATTGGCAGGCAAATTCTTAACCACTGCGCCACCAGGGAAGCCCGGAAATAGAGTTTTGAATAGAGAGGTTAATCATAAACTTGGCAGAACTCAGTTTTAGGGGGACTTGGTTTCAAAAGTATTGGACCATGGCATGCAATTAGCTCCTTCTTAGAGAGTTGATGAGAAATTGGAATGGACGGTCATACACCAAGGGAGAAATGGCCCCACGATATATGAACACATACATCTCTGTGAATGCACGCAAAAGTTCTGGAAGAAAACTCACCAAACTCAAAAGTGGTAGTCTCTGATAATAAATTGTGGTGGTGATGGGGGGTGGGGGAGAGGAGGGTTTGGGGGCCCACAAAGAGGAAAGTCACTTTGTGCTCAATGTACTTTTGCATTATGAAACATTTAAATAGTGAGAACAGATCCATGTGCTATTTGTAATTTTTACTTTAAAAATAAAGGCATGGTAGAAATTTGAGATTTAACAGCTAGGAGCATACAAATTTAGCAGATTACCAGCACTCAGAGTCAGAGAGTGACATAATCCAACAAGGCACATCAGAAACCTTTTATATTGCATTTAAGCTCGCTGCATGTTTCATGGACATTATATCCTGCAAGATTTTACACTGAAACCTTACATGTCATGAACCCTGAAAGGTTTAGGCTACCTCCTCTGCACACATTTTTGCTGTTCTTCATCGGTGTCATTTATAACAAATCTTCTAAACTCAAATGTAAAGGTTAATTTTAAAATCTCTGAGTACAGTCAAGACTTCTAAAATGAAGAGATAATAATGCCTTAATAAACAGTCTATCAAAATGATTATATATTATACACTTTTGGCAAGTACATCAGCGAGAGTTAAAAATTCAGTGTTGAGGAGGCAAATGTTCATTAGCTGTTGAGGCTGAGTCTAAGTACTGCCCTGCTAACTGAAATGAGAAGTCTTTGAAAAACTGTTGGTCTCAGGTTGCTCAAATGAGTCATCAGGACAACCCGAGTTCTGATATCCAGGTACATCATATAAAGCAATATTGCACTGACTCTACAGAGCAGCAACAAGGAAGTATTTTTATTAATATCCAGAGAATTCCTTTTTGCAAGTATGTGTGTTCTAAAGTACATATAAAAATAACAGGTAAAAATAAAAACAGTACAAAACAAAAACTACTTTAAGTCAATTTTATAGTTGAATAAAATAAGTATCAGTGATCTTTGACAATATGAACTGTCCTCAGTGACTGGTCTTTAAAAACAGTGTAAGTGGGACACGTGTATTTTCCCAGTAAATTTTCTGAGTACTTACACACCAATAAACTATTTCAGAAATTAAAGACCAGGACGAACTATTAGAACTTTATATGCTAACAAATCATGCCATACATCTGCTACTGTTGTAAGGTAAGGACCAAGGGATCACAGTCACGAAACTTTAGCTTTAAGTTCTCCATTGCTGATCTTGATCATGCTAAGGCCCCAATTTTCAGACAATACATAAAAATAAATAAAGTCAACCCTTAATATGACGAAGGAATCAAATAAATCACCTGAAATTCAGATAATTCCCATAACTGATACTGGCCAACAGTTGAAAAAATTTTCTATATCACAACTTCTACCACAACTGTTACACAGAGTTATGAAGAAGTGAGAGGAGGGTCTTCTTCATCCTATAATGACTGGTTAATAAGCAGATTACACAAAAATAGAAATTCTTAGGAAGAAAAAGAGAGGCTGTGCTTAAAGAACAAAGTAGAAAGCAGATGCCTTAGAAAATGAAAAGCAGTGTTGCGAATATTCTTATCTTAACCTCCTCTGCTTATCAAAAGACTCATTTCTGACATTATTAGACACTCTCTTTTGGAAATTAGCAGATTACCGCAACAAACTATGACTTTACTAAGACTCTAGGTCTATGGTCAGTGTTGGCCCCCATTCTAGGTAAGTAATAAAGAGAAGCTAACAAAGGACTACCTCCAGCTGAATCCAATGGACCCTAATCTAGGGAGGAACCATCCAATCACAGTTTTGGACGTCTGCTATTCACTTAAAGAACATGGGCTCGGTAGGCAAAGAATCTGGATCAACTTCATTCTTTTTCTCACACTGTTACTTAGGGCAAATCACTTAATCACATTGATCCTCAGCTTCCTCACCTGAAAAAGTGGCACATCTGGCTTACAGAGATGTGACGATTAACTATGATAATCACAGCACATGCACATAGAAAGTATTCAACTAATGTTAACCTTTTTCTAGGGGACGGATCAGGGGCAGAAAAGGCAAAGTCAGGGTTTCTTGGCAGTGCAGAACAGTTAAAAGGTTTGCTTTCGTGCTAAACAAGAAAACTCTAGCTGTGTCTCAGAGAGAGACATAAAGAGGCAGATTGATCGATTGATTCCCTCTTCACCTTAGGCAAATTTCCCTTTTCAGAACTCCTACAGCAAAGTATTAGGCATTTATATCATGCCTTGTATCTTCAGTCACATTTTCATACTCTAAGATCTTGTCTTTTTAAACCAGACTTAATATTCTTCAAGTCTTTTATACACATTGCCTACTCTAGGGCCCCGCTCACAGCAGGTTGCAATAGACATTTGTTGACTGATACAGCACAAAGTGCGGTGCGCTGCATTTAGAGGACTCCGGTGATAGGGCTTTTAAAAGGTGGAGGCCTCTTCCTGTCAAACGATATTATCCTGGGAAGTGCCCTCCTAAAGCCACACTTTCCCTTCTCGTCATCTCGCGCACAGTTCCTGATTTCTCTTCCCATTGTGGGGGGCGGATATGTGATATTTACGGGTGTGGAGTGAACGCTAGTAAAAAATTTAGTGGTCCAACCGAGGCCACGCGGGCGGCGGCGGCGCAGCAGCCACACCTATCGGCCGCAGCGGCGCTGGGAGCCCGCAGAAGGCGGGACAGCTGGGCTGCCGGGTCTCCGGACGCCGCCCCCTCCTCCACTCCTTCAGGGAGGGCTCCCACCGGAGACCCGGGGCTGGGACCCGGCGAGCACGTGGGAGGCTGGCGAGGACGAGTGCCCGGCCCGGGAGGAGAGAGGAGGCCGGGCGGGAGCCTGCGGCCTTGGGAGACTAGGAGGTAAACAGTCCGGCGCCCGGACCGCGGCCGCCCCCCTGCGCCCCCGGATGGGAGCTTCCTGAGAGCCGCCCCCAGCGCCCAGTCTCCCCGTTGGCTCGGGGCCCTGCTCAGCTTCGGGGAGCCAGCAGGAGGCGGATTTCTGCGGAGCCAGACTGGCCCTTCCCGGCCGAGGCCCCCCTTCCCCACCGGCATCCCCCTTCCCGGCCGCTACTCACGGTGTTTGCCGCCGCCGCCGCCGCCGCCGCCGCTCGGGTAGTTCAGCAGCAGGAAGGGCAGCGGGGAGCCCGGCGACGGCGGGGTCCTCCAGGCGCGCTGTTGCTGCGGCGGCGGGCGCGCTACGAAGCCGGCGCCTCCATCGCCCGGGTAGAGCAGGAAGAAGGGGGCAGCCACCGGCGAGCCGGGCTCCGATTGCCCCGCGGGGGAGGCCAGCGGCGGCCCCGCCTCGTCCTCTCGGTCCGCGCCCCCGGCTGGAGTGCGGCGCGGCTCCTCCAGCCGCTGCTTCCCGCCCCTCGCCGGCTCCTCGCTGCAACTTTCCGCGCCGGCAGTGGGCGGCGGCGAGGTCTCAGCCATGCTCGTTCCTTCCTTCGCCGCCGCCTCCGACTCGCACCCGGGCCTGGGAAGGGGAGCAGAGGGTCACGGCGCGGAGCCGCCGCCCCGTCCCGTCCGCGCCACCGCCACCTTTCTCCTTGGCTACGGGCCGGCGTCTGGGCTCTGCCGTTCCGTGTACTGCCCGCCCCGCCGGGGTCCGAGCCAGCTGAAGGGACGGCCCCGCCCGACGGCGCGGCCTCCCTACCGGCCGCCTCCTCCCGCCTGCCCCTCCCGCCCCGGCCCCCAGCCTGCGGCGCGGCTCCCCTAGGGGGCGGCCTCCTCCTCTTCCCACTTCCCACCTTCCGCTCGGCTCCGGCGGCGCTGAGCTCCCTCCCGACCCTGGGGGAGGGTACGGTGCCCAGTAACTGGTCCTTACCGGACCCCGGCACGGCCCTCCTAAGCGGTCAGGTGTGTTTACCCCCCGGTGCTTGAACGGTGGGAGACCTGGCCAAATATCTAGCGGCGCTTTTCTGTGCAACCGCCCAGCTTCATCGGTAGCACGGAGGCACAAAGATCTGGGTTGAAAAGGCGAAAGCTAATTTTAAAAAGAACCCTGCTCCCCCCACCCCTCCCGTATTAAACTGTACCCTATGCCTTGCATACACTATAACCGTTCATTCACGGTTTTGATTTATGAGCTTTTTATGTGAGACACCAGAGGTGGGTGTCTTCCTTCCCCCACCTCTTTTGTTCTCTGTCATGTGCCCTGTATAGAAATCTTGTATTTGCTCTGACTTTAACTCCCTGGTTTTCCGGGGTTCCGCGTGCGCATGAATACGTTTTAAACCAAACAGCTTAGAATTTATATGACAGGCGTCTGTTACAGGGCGACAGTTTTCACTTTCATAGTGCCTGTGTCTCACTAGTAATTGGCCCCTGTTGCTTTATTTTGAATATTTGAATCGACGATTACTGATCCAGTAATGCCCATAAGTAAACATTTCCTACTATAATAGAGACAATTTCCAGTTACTATCGTTATTCCTTAACTCTAGATTCTATGAACGTGCCCTCGTATTTCCTAGGTGATTAGCTTTGTGTTCGGGTTGCAAAATGCTGGCATGGAATCCATGTTGACTCATAATTAAAAATCACTGTTGTGTAATATTTTGAACACCTGCTTTTCCTTCTTTCTCTGGTCTGTCTTTCCCTCTGTAGAGGAAGTTATGCTTCTCTGAAAGGAAAAGTAAACCTTTTTTTTGTTGTTATTCTCTGGAAATAACTCTTGAAATTACAAGAAATTACTGTGACACATCTAATACTATCTTTCACCAAGTCTTTTAAACAAAACATATTTTAAAAGGAGATGTTCACAAGAAGCTAACTTCAAGGAGTCAGAAAATTTCTTAGTAGTTTTTCAGTTTCTGGCATTTCCCTGACCTGTTGATTCCAGTGCTACAGCCTACTTGAATAAGTTATTTGTTCTCTGAGCCTGGATTCCTGTTCTGGAATAGGGGAAAATAATTATTATTAGCTATGTATTATCATTTTAGTAAAACAACATATAACTTACAGTAATAAAAACAGAATTGCTGGGGGGAGCTCTTTCATCATGTCTTTAGCATTTTGGAATTTTGTTGGGTCTTTTCAGTCTCTGTAAGGGCGAGAGTCTTGATAAAAAAACATACTTGCCTTTTAGGAATTACAAGCTGTATAATACCTTGAAGAGAAAACCTAAAACATTACAGATATATGATTTTAATACCCAACCTTAACTGGATCTTTTTTTTTTTTTAGACTGAAGTATAGTTGATTTACAATGTGTTAATTTCTGCGGGATAGCAAAGTGATTCCTTAACTGGCCCTTTTACCTTGTTTTGGCATGCAGAAATTTCTAGGCATCATTGTATTCTTGTCAGGTTCCTTCACACAGGTGTTCTGAAATTTTTCAGTAAAGAATTTAACAAGAATGTACACTTATTCCATTGTAGGTAGAAGAAAAGAAAACAGACTCCACACAAATCACTCTTGAGGACGGGCAGTAAAAGCCAAGGGAGTCACCAAGTTAACAAAGTATAAAATGTCTAGTTTAAATCACCAGATTTCTCCTTTCTAGTTATCCATGTTACCTACAGGTATTAGAAACATTGACATGCTGTGGAATCTTGCAGTATACTGGGGTTTTTGTGCCTCTTTACTTTTAAAACAGTTCTGTTTATGCTTTATGTCATTAAGTGGCAGTGCAATGAATATAGAAAATCAACTGAAATATGAGCCCTTTAACATTTACAGGCAAGGCTATTTATGGGCATTTTCTTTAAAAGTGGATGATACTCCAAGTTCCTAGTTTCTTATGCTTTTAGCTTTTGGATCAATATTATAATCACAGCTCTACATAAGCTTTAGTGACATAAAGGGCTGATTCAACTGCTACATACATTTAGGGACGCTAAGATTCAAAACACAAGCCTAACCATGCTGCTCCTTTATGAAAATGCACAGAGCATCTGCCTATACTGTTTTAAAGGGATGAAATCCAAGCCACTGTAAGAATCAAATACTATTAATTTTCCTGTAAAATAAAGCAAGAGGTGTTTTTCTACTTTATTTGCATTTTGTTTTTAGTTTTTCATGTTTGGTTGGGTTTTTTTTTTTGCGGTATGCGGGCCTCTCACTGTTGCGGCCTCTCCCGTTGCGGAGCACAGGCTCCGGACGCGCAGGCTCAGCGGCCATGGCTCACTGGCCCAGCGCCTCCGCGGCACGTGGGATCCTCCCGGACCAGGGCACGAACCCATGTCGCCTGCACCGGCGGACTCTCAACCACTGCGCCACCAGGGAAGGCCTCATGTTTGGTTTTTTGAAACCCTTAGGGGATCTTAAGGATGGACACTTAGAATATATTACAAACTTTTAAAATATCAATGTCATGGATGTACTTTTAGCCTAAGCTTCTTAGAACTGTGATCAGATAAAAGATACCGCTTGGGAAGGGATGAGATTCTTTTTCAGATTTCAGTTGTCTTAAATTTATTGAGACTTATTTTGTGGCTTAGCACGTGATCTATCCTGGAGAATGTTACATGTGCACTTGAAAAGTGTGTATTCTGCTGTTTTTGTATGGAATGTTCTATAAATAGCTATTAAGTTCATCTGGTCTAACGTGTGATTTAAGGCCAGTATTTCCTTATTGATTTTCTGTGTGGAGGATCTGTCCATTGATGTAAGTGGGGTGTTAAAGTCCCCTACGATTATTATATTACTGTCAATTTTTCACTCTATGTTTGTTGATATTTGCATTATATGTATCTAGGTGCTCCTATGTTGGGTGCATACATATTTACAATTGTTACATCTTCTTGTTGGATTGATTCCTTTATCATACTAAATGTCCTTCTTTGTCTCTTGTTACAGTCTTCATTTT
The DNA here is from genome assembly GCF_963924675.1 of Phocoena phocoena. Taxonomy (NCBI): domain Eukaryota; kingdom Metazoa; phylum Chordata; class Mammalia; order Artiodactyla; family Phocoenidae; genus Phocoena; species Phocoena phocoena. The sequence continues at coordinate 50,757,339 of NC_089223.1, forward strand.
AAAGTCTATTTTGTCTGATATAAGTATTGCTACCCCAACTTTCTTTTCGTTTCCATTTGAATGGAATACCTTTTCCATTCACATACTTTTTCAGTCTATGTATGTGAGATATTTTCTTTCATGATATTTATTTATTTATATTTTATTTTATTTTTTTGAATTTTATCTTATTTTTTTACACAGTGGGTTCTTACTAGTCACCCATTTTATACACATCAGTGTATACATGTCAATCCCAATTCATCACACCACCATCCCCACCCCCCGCGGCTTTCTCCCCTTGGTGTCCATACGTTTGTTCTCTACATTTGTGTCTCAACTTCTGTCCTGCAAACCGGTTCATCTGTACCATTTTTCTAGGCTCCACATACATGCGTTATATACGATATTTGTTTTTCTCTTTCTGACTTATTTCACTCTGTGCGACAGTCTCTAGATCCATCCACATCTCAACAAATGACCCAATTTTGTTCCTTTTTATGGCTGAGTAATATTCCATTGTATATATGTACCACAACTTCTTTATCCATTCGTCTGTCAATGGGCATTTAGGTTGCTTCCATGTCCTGGCTATTGTAAATAGTGCTGCAGTGAACATTGGGGTGCATGTGTCTTTTTGAATTATGGTTTTCTCTGGGAATATGCCCAGTAGTGGGATTGCTGGATCAGATGGTACTTCTATCTTTATTTTTTTAAGGAACCTCCATACTGTTCTCCATAGTGGCTGTATCAATGTACATTCCCACCAACAGGGCAAGAGTGTTCCCTTTTCTCCACACCCTCTCCAGCATTTGTTGTTTGTAGATTTTCAGATGATGCCCATTCTAACTGGGGTGAGGTGATACCTCATTGTAGTTTTGATTCCCATTTCTCTAATAATTAGTGATGTTGAGCAGCTTTCCATGTGCTTCTTGGCCATCTGTATGTCTTCTTTGGAGAAATGTCTGTTTAGGTCTTCTGCCCATTTTTGGATTGGGTTGTTTGTTTCTTTAATATTGGCCTGCATGAACTGTTTATATATTTTGGAGATTAATCCTTTGTCCGTTGATTCATTTGCAAACATTTTCTCCCATTCTGAGGGTTGTCTTTTCGTCTTGTTTATGGTTTCCTTTGCTGTGCAAAAGCTTTTAAGTTTCATTAGGTCCCATTTGTTTATTTTTTTTATTATTTTTGTTTTTATTTCCTTTACTCTAGGAGGTGGATCAAAAAAGATCTTGCTGTGATTTATGTCAAAGAATATTCTTCCTATGTTTACCTCTAAGAGTTTTATAGTGTCTGGTCTTAAATTTAGGTCTCAAATCCATTTTGAGTTTATTTTTGTGTATGGTGTTTGGGAGTCTTCTAATTTCATTCTTTTACATGTAGCTGTCCAGTTTTCCCAGCACCACTTATTGAAGAGAGTGTCTTTTCTCCACTGTATATCCTTGCCTCCTTTGTCATAGATTAGTTGACCATAGGTGCGTGAGTTTATCTCTGGGCTCTCTATCTTGTTCCATTGATCTATGTGTCTGTTTTTATACCAGTACCATATTGTCTTGATTACTGTAGCTTTGTAGTATAGTCTGAAGTCAGGGAGTCTGATTCCTCCCGCTCCGTTTTTTTCCCTCAAGACTGCTTTGGCTATTCGGGGTCTTTTGTGTCTCTATACAAATTTTAAGATTTTTTGTTCTAGTTCTGTAAAAAATGCCATTGGTAATTTGATAGGAATTGCATTGAATCTGTAAATTGCTTTGGATAGTATAGTCATTTTCACAATATTGATTCTTCCAATCCAATAACATGTTATATCTCTCCATCTGTTGGTATCATCTTTAATTTCTTCCATCAGTGTCTTATTGTTTTCTGCATACAGGTCTTTTGTCTCCCTAGGTAGGTTTATTCTTAGGTATTTTATTCTTTTTGTTGCAGTGGTAAATGGGAGTGTTTCCTTAATTTCTCTTTCAGATTTTTCATCATCAGTATATAGGAATGCAAGAGATTTCTGTGCATTACTTTTGTATCCTGCTACTTTACCAAATTCATTGATTAGCTCTAGTAGTTTTCTGGTGGCATTTTTAGGATTCTCTATGTATAGTATCATGTCATCTGCAAACAGTGACTGTTTTACTTCTTCTTTTCCAATTTGTATTCCTTTTATTTCTTTTTCTTCTCCGATTGCTGTGGTTAGGACTTCCAAAACTATGTTGAATAATAGTGATGAGAGTGGACATCCTTGTCTTGTTCCTGATCTTAGAGGAAATGCTTTCAGTTTTTCACCATTGAGAATGGTGTTTGCTGTGCGTTTGTTGTATATGGCCTTTATTATGTTGAGGTAGCTTCCCTCTATGTCCAATTTTTGGAAAGTTTTTATCATAAAACTTGTTGAATTTTGTCAAAAGCTTTTTCTGCATCTATTGAGATGATCATATGGTTTTTATTTTTCAATTTGTTAATATGGTGTATCACATTGATTGATTTGCATATATTGAAGAATCCTTGCATCCCTGGGATAAATGCCACTTGATCATGGTGTATGATCCTTTTAATGTGTTGTTGGATTCTGTTTGCTAGTATTTTGTTGAGGAGTTTTGCATCTATATTCATCAGTGATATTGGTCTGTAATTTTGTTTTTTTGTAGTATCTTTGTCTGGTTTTGGTATCAGGGTGATGGTGGCCTCATAAAATGAGTTTAGGAGTGTTCCTTCCTCTGCAGTTTTTTGGAAGTGTTTGAGAAGGATAGGTGTTAGCTCTTCTCTAAATGTTTGATAGAATTCACCTGTGAAGCCGTCTGGTCCTAGACTTTTGTTGTTTGTTGGAAGATTTTTAATCACAGTTTAAATTTCATTACTTGTGATTGGTCTGTTCATATTTTCTGTTTCTTCCTGGCTCAGTCTTGGAAGGTTATACCTTTCTAAGAATTTGTCCATTTATTCCAGGTTGTCCATTTTATTGCCATCGAGTTGCTTGTAGTAGTCTCTTAGGATGCTTTGTATTTCTGCAGTGTTTGTTGTAACTTCTCCTTTTTCATTTCTAATTTTATTGATTTGAGTCCTCTCCCTCTTTTTCTTGATGAGTCTGGCTAATGGTTTATCAATTTTGTTTATCTTCTCAAAGAACCAGCTTTTAGTTTTATTGATCTTTGCTATTGTTTTCTTTGTTTCTGTTTCATTTATTTCTGCTCTGATCTTTATGATTTCTTTCCTTCTGCTAACTTTGGCTTTTGTTTGTTCTTCTTTCTCTAGTTCCTTTAGGTGTAAGGTTAGATTGTTTATTTGAGATTTTTCTTGTTTCTTGAAGTAGGCTTGTATAGCTATAAACTTCCCTCTTAGAACTGCTTTTGCTGCATCCCATGGGTTTTGGATCGTCGTGGTTTCATTGTCATTTGTCTCCAGGTATTTTTTGATTTCCTCTTTCATTTCTTCAGTGATCTCTTGGTTATTTAGTATTGTTTAGTCTCCATGTGTTTGTGTTTTTTACATTTTTCTCCTTGTAATTTATTTCTAATCTCAAAGCGTTGTGGTCAGAAAAGATGCTTGATATGATTTCAGTTTTCTTAAATTAACTGAGGCTTGATTTGTGACCCAAGATGTGATCTATCCCAGAGAATGTTCCTTGCGCACTAGAGAAGAAAGTGTAATCTGCTGTTTTTGGATGGAATGTCCTATAAATATCAATTAAATCTATTTGGTCTATTGTGTCATTTAAAGCTTGTGTTTCCTTATTTATTTTCATTTTGGATAATCTGTCCATTGGTGTAAGTGAGGTGTTAAAGTCCCCCACTATTATTGTGTTACTGTTGATTTCCTCTTTTAGAGCTGTTAGCAGTTGCTTTATGTATTGAGGTGCTCTTATGTTGGGTGCATATATGTTTATAGCTGTTATATCTTCTTCTTGGATTGATCCCTTGATCATTATGTAGTGTCCTTCCTTGTCTTTTGTCAGATTCTTTATTTTAAAGTCTATTTTATCTGATGCGAGTATTGCTACTCCAGCTTTCTTCTGATTTCCATTTGCAATGAATATCTTTTTCCATCCCCTCACTTTCAGTCTGTATGTGTCCCTAGGTCTGAAGTGGGTCTCTTGTAGACAGCATATCTATGGGTCTTGTTTTTGTATCCATTCAGCAAGCCTGTGTCTTTTGGTTGGAGCATTTAATCCATTCACGTTTAAGGTCATTATTTATATGTATGTTCCTATGACCATTTTCTTAATTGTTTTGGGTTTGTTTTTGTAGGTCCTTTTCTTCTCTTGTGTTTCCCACTTAGAGAAGTTCCTTTAGCATTTGTTATTGAGCTGGTTTGTTGGTGCTGATTTCTGTTACCTTTTGCTTGTCTGTAAAGCTTTTGATTTCTCCATCGAATCTGAATGAGATCCTTGCCGGGTAGGGTAATCCTGGTTGTAGGTTCTTCCCTTTCATCACTGTAAGTATATCATGCCACTCCCTTCTGGCTTGTTGAGTGACTGCTGAGAAATCAGCTGTTAACCTTATGGGAGTTCCCTTGTATGTTATTTGTTGTTTTTCCCTTGCTGCTTTCAGTAATTTTTCTCTGTCTTTAATTTTTGCCAATTTCATTACTATGTGTCTCGGCATGTTTCTCCTTGGGTTTATCCTGTATAGGACTCACTGTGCTTCCTGGACTTGGGTGGCTATTTCCTTTCCCATGTTAGGTAAATTTTCGACTATAGTCTCTTCAAATATTGTCTCTGGTCCTTTCTCTCTCTCTTCTTCTGGGACCCCTATAATGCGAATGTTGTTGTGCTTAATGTTGTCCCAGGGGTCTCTTAGGCTATCTCCATTTCTTTTCATTCTTTTTTCTTTATTCTGTTCCACAGCAGTGAATTCCACTATTCTGTCTTCCAGGTCACTTATCCGTTCTTCTGCCTCAGTTATTCTGCTATTGATTCCTTCTAGTGTAGTTTTCACTTCAGTTATTGTATTGTTCATCTGTGTTTTTTTTTTTGGGGGGGTTGGTACGCGGACCTCTCACTGTTGTGGCCTCTCCTGTTGTGGAGCACAGGCTCCGGATGCGCAAGCTCAGGGGCCATGGGCCTAGCTGCTCCGCAGCATGTGGGATCTTCCTGGACCGGGGCACGAACCCATGTCCCCTGCATTGGCAGGCGGACTCTCAACCGGCAGGCGGACTCTCAATCACTGTGCCACCAGGGAAGCCCCATCTGTTTGTTTGTTCTTTAATTCTTCTAGGTCTTTGTTAAACATTTCTTGCATCTTCTCAGTCTTTGCCTCCATTCTTTCCTAGGTCCTGGGTCATCTTCACTATCATTATTCTGAATTCTGGAAGGTTGCCTATCTCCACTTCATTTAGTTGTTTTCTGGGGTTTTATCTTGTTCCTTCATCTGGTACATAGCCCTCTGAGTTTTTATCTTGTCTCTCTGTGAATGTGGTTTTTGTTCCACAGGCTGCAGGATTGTAGTTCTTCTTGCTTCTGCTCTCTGCCCTCTGGTGGATGAGGCTATCTAAGAGGCTTGTGTAAGTTTCCTGATGGGAGGGACTGGTGGTGGGTAGAGCTGACTGTTGCTCTGGTGGGCAGAGCTCAGTAAAACTTTAATCCGCTTGACTGCTGATGGGTGGGGCTGGGTTCCCTCCCTCTTTGTTGTTTGGCCTGAGGCAACCCAACACTGGAGCCTACCTGGGCTCTTTGGTGGGGCTAATGACAGACTCTGGGAGGTCTCACACCAAGGAGTACTTCCCAGAACTTTTGCAGCTAGTGTCCTTGTCCTCACGGTGAGACACAGCCACCCTCCACATCTGCAGGAGACCCTCCAACACTAGGAGGTAGGTCTGGTTCAGTCTCCCCTGGTGTCACTACTCCTTCTACTGGGTCTCGATGCGCACACCACTTTGTGTGTGCCCTCCAAGAGTGGAGTCTCTGTTTCCCCCAGTCCCGTTGAAGTCCTGCAATCAAATCCCACTAGGCTTCAAAGTCTGATTCTCTAGGAATTCCTCCTCCCGTTGCTGAACCCCCAGGTTGGGAAGCCTGACGTGGGGCTCAGAACCTTCACTCCAGTGGGTGGAGTGGTATAAGTGTTCTCCAGTCTGTGAGTCACCCACCCAGCAGTTATGGGATTTGATTTTACTGTGATTGCGCCCCTCCTACCGTCTCATTGTGGCTTCTCCTTTGTCTTTGGATGTGGGGTATCTTTTGTGGTGAGTTCCAATGTCTTCCTGTCGATGATTGTCCAGCAGCTGGTTGTGATTCTCGTGTTCTCATAAGAGGGAGTGAGAGTATGTCCTTTTACTCCACCATCTTGCTTCCTCTCCCTGTATTTTTTATATTTCTAGTAGTAGACTTTTCTTTTTGGCTTAGAGAATTTCCTTTAACGTTTCTTTTAAAGCTGGTTTAGTGGTGCTGAACTCTTTTAGCTATTCATTGTCTGTTAAATTCTATCTCTCTTTCAAGTCTGAATGATAACTTTGCTGGGTAGACTATTCTTGGTTGTAGTTTTTTTCCTTCTGGCTTGCAAAGTTTTTGTTGAAAAGTCAGTTTATAGCTATAGCCTTATGGAAGTTCCCTTGTATGTAACTAGTTGCTTTTCTCTTGCTGCTTTTAAGATTCTCTCTTTATCTTTAATTTTTGGCATTTTAATTTTAATGTGCCTTTGTGTGGACCTCTTTGGGTTCATCTTGTTTGAGACTCTGTGCTTCCTGGACCTGAATATCTGTTTGCTTACCCAGGTTGGGGTAGTTTTCAACTATTATTTCTTCAAATAAGTTCTCTGCCCCTTTCTCTTTCTCCTCTCCTTCTGGGATCCCTATAATGGAAATGTTAGTATGCTTGATGTTGTCCCAGAGGTTTCTTAAAATATCCTCATTTTTTAAAATTCTTTTTTCTGTTCAGCTTAGGCAGTTTCCACTACTCTGTCTTCCAGATTACTGATCCATTTCTCTGTATCATCTAATCTACTGTTGTTGATTTCTTCTAGTGTATTTTTAAATTTCAGTTACTCTATTCTTCAGCTCTGTTTGGTTCCTGTTTATGTTTTCTAACTCTTTGTTGAAGTTCTCACTGTGTTCATCCGTTCTCCTCCCCAGTTCAGTGAGCGTCTTTATGGTCTTACCTAGAACCCTTTATCAGGTTGATTGCTTATCTCTACTTCATTTAGTTCTTTTTCTGAGGTCATGCCTCTTTGTTCGGAACATATGCCTCTGTCTCCTCATTTTGCTCAATTCTCTATGTTTATTTCTATGTGTCAGTAGGTTGGTTACACTTCCTATTCTTATTGTTATTTTATTTTTGGCCATGCAGTGCATGTTGTGGGATCTTAGTTCCCTGACCAGGGATTAAACCTGGGTCACAGCAGTGAAAGTGCCGAATTCCAACCACTAGATCACCAAGGAACTCCCTACGTTTCCTGATCTTAGAGAAGTAGCCTTGTGTAAAAGAAATCCTATGGGGCCCATCAGCATGCTACCCTCTGGTCATCAGAGCTATATGCTCTAGGGGTGCCCCCCAATATGGGCTGTGTGTGCCCTTCTTTTGTGGTGGGGCTGACTACTGTGGGTGTGCTGGTTGGAGGAGCTGACCCCTGGCCCAGTTGGCTGCAAGGCTGTGCCTTATGCTGTAGCTGCTGTGGCCTGCTGTGAGGCAGGACTGGGTCCCCGGTGCTAATAAACTTCAGGGAGGATTCCAGGGTGGAACTTATCAGCAATGCTGTTAGCACAGTAGAATGAGCTCCCCCAAAATGGCTACTGCCAACATCTTCACCTCCAAGGGGAGTCCCAGTTGCCTCCTGCCTCACCAAGAGGCTCTCCAAGATCACCAGTTTGGTCCAGGCTTATTTCAGAGTACTACCTCTCTGCTGGGACTTGGAACATGTGAGATTTTGCAAGTGCCCTTTAAGAGTCAAGTCTGTTTCCTATAGCCCTCTGGCTCTCCTGAACATATGCCCTGCTGGTTTTCAAAGCCAGAAGTGCTGAGGGCTTGTCTTCCTGGTGCATGACAACCAGGCTGGGGAGCTTGATGTGATGCTCAGCCTCCTCACACTTTGGGGAAGGACCTCTATGATTAAAATATTCCTCTTGTTTGTGGGTCACCAGATTCGGGGGGTATGGGTCCTGACTATACTGCCTCTCCACCCTTCCTACCCATCTCGTGATTCCTTCTTTATGTATTTAGTTGTGGAAAATCTTTTCTGCTAGTCTTCAGGTTGTTCTCATAGGTTGCTGCTCTGTAATTAGTTGAAATTTTGGTATGTCTGTCAGAGAAGGTGAGTTCAGGGTCTTCCTACTTTTAACATCTGGCCACCTCTCTTATGAGCACTACTCTTAATGCAATACTCTTATTAAGAGTACAATGCACTCTAAAGAAATATATTTAGCTTAAGCTATATATATATATATATATATTTTAAATTTATTTATTTAATTTATTTATTTTTAGCTGTGTTGGGTCTTCATTGCTGCACGTGGGCTTTCTCTGGTTGCAACGTGTGGGGGGTACTCGTCATTGCCGTGTGTAGGCTTCTCATTGTGGTGGCTTCTCTTGTTGTGGAGCACGGGCTCTAGACACGTGGGCTGCAGTAGTTGTGGTGTGTGGGCTCAGTAGTTGTGGCTCGTGGGCTCTAGAGCACAGGCTCAGTAGTTGTGGCACCCAGGGTTAGTTGCTCTGTGGCATGTGGGATCTTCTGGACCAGGGATCGAACCTGTGTTCCCTGCACTGGCAGGCGGATTCTTAACCACTGTGCCACCAGGGAAGTCCCCTTAAGCAATATATTTAATCAAGATCAAACAATGGCACTTTTCTTTGGGTGGTAGAAATATGGATGTATTTTTCCAATTTTCTATTTTTCTGCATTTGCAAGTAGTCTGTAATGAATGTGTTACCTTTATAATAGAAAATAAAACATGTTGAAGGACTATTTTGATGAATAGTTTGATAATTATATCTTTTTTTATTACGTTATATCTTTTTAATGAAGATCTACTAACAGCAAAGTTGTTTTCCTTGTGTATACTATGGAGTAGAACTCAAGAGGCCTACCCTAGAGGAGCTTATCATATTTTGTGTCTATTTAGAGTTTTAATATCTTAATAGAATTGCTGAAGCTACTTCATTGTTTGCTTTTGCTGACCGCCTATGACTTTGTCCACACTTTGTTCCAATTTTCATGCTTTTTTTTTCAGATTTTCTTCTAAATTTCTCTCAAATCTGTCCCTGAATTTGTCCTCTTTGCTTTAATTGAAATTTTCATCTTTTCTTGCCTGTGTTATTGCAAAGGACTCCTACCTGGTTTTCATGCCTCTATTTTTAATCTATTCTAACTCCATTGCTCTACAGCAGCTAGAATGAGTAACTTAATCTTCTGAACGTTGATTTAATTATGTCACACTTATTCTTGAAAACCCTGGTTGCCTTCCCTATACCTGGTATACAATCTAAGCTCCTTAAGATCATTCCTGATCTAGCCCCTCCCCACTTTGCTGATATTATTTTCCTACGCTTGCTTCACCCTTGTTGGCGCTGGATAAACTTTAACATGTTTGACATTCCTTATATTGCCACACCCACTCTTCCCTCAAGATTTCACTCAAACAGATCTTCTCTGGCCTCCTTAAGTAGAGAGGTACATGCCTCTTTGGAGGTCCCATAGCATGCTAACTAGGGCAGTTAATTGCTCCAACTGTGTCTGTCTCTTCTACCAGAGTGTCTACACCCAAAGTTGACATCTTTGAGTTTCTCCTTTTTCAATGCACAACACATTTACTCCTTTAATAGTTCTCATGCCCCTACCTCCTCCCGCCACCCACGTACCTTTTTATTAACAATTCCTTTCCTCTTCCTAAAATCTTATCAAAATTCTTTGATCCTGTGGCCATCAGAGACCTTGAATAGAAGTGATTCAGAAAATTTGGACTGAATATGAAGTTTAAGGAATAAACATTTGGCTGCAGTCTCTCTTTTTGTGTATGTTCAAGCATGATATGCTTAGAAACTTAAGTATGTTTAAAAGCTCGCTGAATAAATATAAATAATTCTAGGTGCTAATAAAATTTTCTTTACTCTTCTACTTTGAATAATCCCCTTACCTACCAATGATTAAGATGATCCCCATATATATATATATTTATTTATTTATTTATGTATGCCATATAAAGCAATGCTTAAGGGTAAAAGGAACAGTCCCCTAAAGTTTCCTATGAAGTCCAAGTATTCCAGGCTTCAGAGAGTCCAGGAACCCAATGACATGGTATGTAAAATGTTGTGATCATGTCATAGGGAAGAACAAATCTAACTCCATATTGGGTCTGTTTCTTTTACTTTACCTTTGTATTCTATTGCTTTTGCCATTAGAATGTTACCTATAGCCTGAAATATACAGGATAGCTCATTTTCGAGTCTCCGACCTTTAAAGGTATAACACTTTTGGGATTTCCCTTGTGGTCCAGTGGTTAAGACTCTGCTTTCCAGTGCAGGGTGTGTGTGTTCAGTCCCTGGTTGGGGAACTAAGATCCCACATGCTGTGGGGTGCGGCCAAAAATTTAAAAAAAAAAAAAAGGTTTGACACTTTTCCATTCATATAGAGATAAAAAGTTACAGAACAGAGAATAACATTTGTCTTGTTGCAGGTTTACAGGAACTTAGTGACCTGATCTATGTGGATAGTTGCAAAAACAAAGGAATCTGACACCAAGAAGCGTGTAACAACCAACTACACCCCCTCCCTTTTTAGTGTAAAAGCCCGAATTCTAACTTGGGTAAGATAGTTCTCTGGACACCCTTAGTCTGCTGGCTTTCCAAATAAAGTTACTATTCCTTGCCCCAATAACTCCTCTCTTGATTTATTGGCCTGTCGTGTGATGAGCAGTACAAGCTTGGACTTCGTAACAATTAGGCCTATGTTATTGTTCTGAGGGGAAGGTCCATTGCTTTCATCAGGTTGTCATGGGGCTACTCTAGAGTTTTTGTAGTCTCATGGTAAATAATACCACATCATATTTCATTCTTGTAATTAATTTCATTCACATGCCTATGTTATAAACAAATAGAACCTAAAAAGCTGTGTGCTCAGAGCAGTGTTTCCCAACGTGTTTTATAGAGCTTCTGGATAAACATTCTCTGAAGTGTCTCTTAAAAATACACATCCCTGGGTCTACACCAGGCCAGCTAAATAATAAGTTGTGGAGGTAGGGCACAAGAATTTGCATTTTAAACTTACCAATGGATCCTTAGGCATTCTGGTTTAAGAACCAGTATGATAAAACCAAGGAGAAAATGAACTCTTTCAAGGGGAGAAAATTAGTTTTGTTTTTATTTATTTTTTAAATGGATTAATAGTAACTAACACGAAACACTTACTCCCTGCCAGGTGCTGTCCTAAATGTATGTTATATGGTTTAACTATTTAAATGGCTATAACAATCATATATTATTCAGTGTGAGGAAATTGAGACACAGAGAGGTAAATAGACCAAAGACACATAGTAAGTGGTAAAAGTGGGATTTAAACTCTGTCTTGGCTCCAGAGGTCAAGCTCCTAATTGCTACCCTATATAGTTTCACTTAAGAGAGAATATTTTTATTAGTTTCCTGCAGGTTTTTTGTTTTGTTTTATAGTTATAAAAAGTGTTGATTCTTAATATTTATTATTATTCAAAGCTTCACTTTGAAGCAAATATTAAAAAATCAGTTTTTCTTCCCAAATGAATAGCTGAAAGAATACGTATGAAAGAAAACATTTTCTGGAACACATAGTTAAAACAACGACATCAAATTAAAAACTTTGATATGACACTGAGCAAAATTTAAAACACTTTAACATTTGTTGATGTGGGTGGTGTTAAATTTTCTATACTGTTTCTGCATTTAAACTTGTGATGGCAAACCACAAATGTTTTAAAAAGAATCAATATTTGAAATGATTTTTAAAACTCTGACTTATTACCTGAAGCAGTATTCAGTTTAAATGATTTGGAACTGTAGTTGAATCCTACATGATGTTTTTGGATCATCTACTATTCAGAAAGTGGTACGTGTTCATCATTGTGATCCCTGAGATGTAAATTGTACTGATTTTCACCCTTCCTGAATTATTTTGGTAATGTTAACTTATATTACCATATTAAAATTCTTTTACTTCATACAACCAGCAAGGAAAAATAAGCGACTCTACTCCTCAGATATATCAAATATTTTCTGTATCGGATATGTGAATACAATTATTCACATTACTTAAGCTAGTTTTTATATTTAAAAATCACAAAAAGTAATTTCCCAGTTTGCCAAAAGTTTTGACTATTAAAGTCTGACAAATTTATTTCCACACAAAAATTAAAGGGATATGATTATTTTATTAACTCCTTCATAAGTAAGAATATAGGTGAGAAATTATGGCTTACAGAATTGACTAGCCCAAAGCCAGTCAGCTGATTTAGTGGCAGAGTAAGTTACTGCATCACTAATTTGATATTTTCTCCTACTTTAATTTTTAATATTTTGTATTTTCAATAGCTGCCCATAGCTTAACATGCTGACATAAAACTAACAGGTTGTTGCTTTGTATTGATGCCTGACACCAGTAATCTACTTTATTGGAACTCTTATCCATGTGAACTCTCCTGAGTTCACAAAGTGAGTCTCTATGAAAAATGATCATACTGAATAGTTAACAATTTATTATTCATGTGTTAGGACAGTATCCAGCACATCTCAGTGCTCTTTAAATGTTTTTTAAGTAAATACAAAATTTGGAAGATGTAAACATTAAATCCAGTAGTTTCTCTGTTACTTCGTTTACTGTTAATTCACCTCAGGCAAAGCCACTTTTTATGTTTATAAAATAGGATAGTACCATCTAGATCCTAGCTATTACAAAATGAATTAATATTTGTAGTGTTGTGAGGTCTCTAAAGGAATATGTGATACATCTGGAGAAATATGACTTAACTTTTTCCACTTTCCTTGATGGAAGATTTTTCTTCCTTTAAAACATTTTTTTTTCCTTGGCACAACTTTATATGTGGCAGAAATTCGACGTAGAACATTAAATACCTTCAACCTCTAACTTCATTTCCTTGTTTTTGTCCTGTCCCAGATTTTCCATATCCCTTTATGTGCTCAGTTACCCAGTGCTCCCATCTTGTTCCAAACTTAGAATATTAATTTCTTAAGCATTTTTACATATACGACTATATTTTATTCTCTATGTTCCTGCAATGCATAGGAATCACTACACTATTAGCTATGTGTTGAGCATCTGTATGTCACATGTGGATGCTCACAACCTGTGATAAGAGCCAACACTGGGCGTTCCCTGGTGGTCCAGTGGTTGGTGGGACTCTGAGCTTTCACTGCCGAGGGCCCGGGTTCGATCCCTGGTTGGGGAGCTAAGATCCCACAAGCCACACAGCGTGTCAAAAAAAAAAAAAAAAAAAAGCCAAAGCCAACACTTATTAGGTGTTTGCTGTGTAACAGGCATTGTTCTAAGTGCATTACATATATTAATTCACTTTATCCTCATAATAATTCTATGAAGTAGGTACTACTACTACTATCCCCAGTTCAGATGAAAAAACTGAGGAAGAGAGATCAAGTAACTTGCCCCTAGTCACAGGTACTAATTGATGAAACTGGGGTAGGAATCTGGGTGAAGCCTGCTCTTCAATCAGAAAAACTCGAGTTTTCCACCTGTGTGTTTCTCCTTTACTGTCACACTATTACAACTCACAACACTTCTGACACCATGTTTCCCCTACCAAGCAATTCTCTGCAACACCAGCTGGGTGTCCTACAATTTAACCAACTCTGACAGTCTACCTGGAGGTAGCGTCAGATCCCACAGGTTAAGGGCTCGGTCCCAAAAGACTGCCCCTAGTCCACTTTAGATACCAATCACAAGTCCAGGTTGTTATCTGTGCTTCTGACCGATGGACTTTAAGTCTCAGGTTCCCATAACTCCCACCTTGGGTTTGATTAATTTGCTAGAGTGGCTCACAGAACTCAGGGAAAGACTTATGTTTACACTTTATTAAAGAACATGATGAAAAATATAGATGAACAGCTAGATAAAGTACATAGGGTGAAGACTGGGAGGATCCCCAGCACAGGAGCTGCTGTCCCCATGGAGTAGGGTGCATCACCCTCCCAGTATGAGGATGTGTTCACCATCCTGGAAGGTCCCCAAACCCCATAATATCAGGATTTTGTGGAGGCCTCCTCACATAGACATGACCAATTATTAACTCCATCTCTAGCTTCTCTCCCCTCTCTGAAGAACGGGGGTCTGGGGCTGAAAATTCCAAGCTTCTAATCACAGCTTGGTCTTTCTGGTGACCGGCCAGGAGCTCACTTAGAGTCACCTTATTAGAACAAATGCTGTTCCCACTGTTCCTACTACTTAGGAATTTACAAGGGTTTTAGGAGTTCTATGCCAGAAACCAATATATATATATTTTCTATTGTCTCACAGCTCTTAACCACTGTTATATGTATATACCTATACCCAAGGTAGGTATAGTACCATATAGCTGAAGAAAATGAGTCAGAGATCAAGTATAACTCAAAATCAACCTAGTAAGTTAACTCCAAAACCTGTACTTTCTTACTATATCAGAAAAGGAAGTATAGGATATGGCTCTTAAGCCAGAAAGGCTAGGCTGAAATCCTGGTTCTACCACTTAATAGCTATATGACCTTGAGAAAGTTACTTCTCTTTGCCAGTTTCTTCATCCTTAAAATATGGATAATAGAATTTACTACATAAGAGTTGTGAGGAATAAGGATATAAATAAAATGCTTACAAAAGTACCTTTGCACTCAATATAAACTTTTATTTCTAACTTTCCTTTTTTATTTATAAGAAAATAATCTGGCATGTGCGCTACTCTGGCAGCAGTTGTAAGCCAGAAGTTAAAAGAATGAAGGCTCAAATTAAGCTGGCTCGGGTCCAAATCCCAAGCCTATGTCCTTTAGGAAGTTAACCTCCGGGAATTTCAGCATCCTCATCTCTGACGGAAGAGAACAGTACCACTGCACAAACTTGTGGTAAATGTTTTAATAATAAATATTAACCACTGCCCATCTCTGCATTTCCAGCAGCTAGCACAATGTTTAATGAATAAACAGTGACATAGGTAAGATGTCCTTTGTGCTTTCCTTCACTAGTCCTCTCATTTTCTCCCTGGCATCATCCTAAAAATTTTTAAGTTCACCATCTCATCTTTTCCCTACTGTAAAGACCAGAATAACTATAAAGAAAAATGTAATTTTGTTACCACCTTTAGTTACCACTTACCCAGTAGTAATCATACCAGATTTTCAGCAAGTGTACAAAGAGCACCCACCAGTACAGAAGGGGAAATGGAATTTTTATCTTACCACATTAAGGACTATTAAAAAATATTCACATTTAATGTAATTAAGGCATATCTCTTTCTGTTTTTAACCAAGTTCCTCTTCAGTCCTAAGCTTGTACCACAATAAAATGTACAAAATCCATAAGTTTACAGTAGACTCATTATTAACAAGTATGCTGCTCGAGAATTATACTTTAGGTAAATGAAATGTCAGAACTACATTATAGCCTGTCTTACAAATAAGATGATTGCCAAAGGTGCATTCTCTTCACTTTATGTGAAAAATTATAAAAGTACTATAAGTTTGATTGTTGCTCCACAACTAGCTGTGGAATTTCCCTAGGCTACTATTTGACAGAATGTTGGAGAACTTTTTTCATCACCATCTCTCTTCCCACGCACCCTCATATTGTTCCCGCAGTTCTTAGTATGATCTGATTCCAAATTAAAACACAAATAAATTAAGCAGTAACCCAAGCAATTTTCTCTATTGACAGACTTTGAAAAATTTACGGTTAGGTATTAAATATTAATAATCATGTCACCAGTTAAAAATAAAAATTTATTGATCCAAAATTATTGCCAAAAAACTTAAGCTAAGCAAAAACTTTATTTAAGCTTAATGCTCTTTTTAACCCCTGCACGAATGCCAGATAGTTCACCACTATAACGTTGCTCTTCTCTACGAACTTCACGAACCTGGCCTCTTCTGCGAATTTTGGCTCTTCTGAACTTCTCCCGGTGTTTCACTCTGGGATTCCGATCAATCTTCTTTCTCCTAGGTGTAAGCCCCCTATTTTTAGCAATCTGATAAGTAATGGCTCTCTTTGCATTTTGAACTTCAAGAGCCTGTTCTTCAGTACTATCTTCTTTCTTTCTCTTCAATTTTTGTCCGTCTTCTATTTTTTTATAGTATTTCAGTGCAGCTTCATCAAAATCAGAATCATCAGAAAGGTCTGTAACAGCGGAGGCAGCAACAGCAGAAACAGATTTTGGCTTGGCCTTTGTGGATTTTGCTTTTAGATTCAGTTCTGCCTTTCCAGCATCATCTTTAAGTGTGAGCAGATGACGAATCTCAGAGGACAGCTTCTGATCCACAAATGACAGCTTGTTGATCAAATTTCGGTAGGTAACAAGCCTTTCTATGACAGGATGTCCATGTGCAGGGACTCTCCTAGCTTTCAGGATCAGATAAAAACTGATGTTGGAGCAGTAGTTCAAATAGAGGTTGTATTTGGTCCTCAGGTATTGGCTTCCTTTTCCAGGTGGAATGATCTTTTGCTCCACCAACTGTAGCAATGGCTCCAGCTCATCCTTCACCTCTGTCAACTTAACTTTCAGGTCATCTATCAGCTCCAAGAGCTCTGGCGATTCCTTTCGCAGCATCTTCAGCTTCTCTCTCACTGAAACTTTCGCCAAATCCTTCACGACCCGTGTCTCAACCTCATTTACCCGAGGTACTGGTTTTGCAAAGGCCTCCACCCAGGTAACTCCAAAATCGTCCTCTTGCAGAGCTTGGGCTAAACGCCGCTGAATGAGCTGTGCCTCCTCTTCCTCCTCTCTTTCCTCTTCCTCTACTTCTTGTTGACTCTGCCGGCCTCGGGACTTGGAACCATAGTCCGTGTCGTAGTAAAGTTTTTTCCTCTGACCCCACGACAAACTGGGATCCACCGAGGCCTCAGCCTCACTCTGCATGGAGCTCCCACTATCATCATCGTCATCCTCCTCATTCCCCGCGCTCTCTTCATCTTCATCGTCCTCATCGGCGATATCTAGGGCAAGAACCTCCTCCTCATCGCCATCCTCCTCGGCCCCACTCTCCACTTCGCTCCATCCCTTAGCCAAGGCAGCCCGAGATCGGGCCTCATGGAAATCATCTACCTTATCTTGGTAGTAGCTGGAGTCCGCTGGTGAGGGTGGAGATTCCAAATTGTCATCATTTTCGTCCGCTGGGTCACGACCTGCCTTAGCTCGCACAGCTGCCCACTTGGCCGCTCCGCGCCGCCGGGATCTCCCCACCATAGCTCGCGGTCTCAGCTTCTACAGCGACGTCTGGATTTCGGTCACTTCTGACTTCCGCGCACGAGCCACGCGCTCCAGCAACAAGCCTCTATAACAGCCACGCGCGTCTGCGGGCACTCCAGTAGGATGCAGGAGTTTCCACCTCCTTCCGGCCCCCAGGATGCTCGCAGTGTGGCGTTTGAACCAGGACTTCCGGTTGGTCCTTCAGGCCTTTCCGTGTAGGAACAATAGGTATAGGAAGTTCAGTTCCGTAGAGCCCTTTAACCCAGTTCTTACTCTCGCGAGGCTGGGCGTCTCTAGGGGGATGGCCTGGTGAACCGCGAGGTGATGTCGCCGTGACCATTGGAGGGCGCTTTACCTTCACGCCTAGGAGAGATCCCGGGGCGGTGTGGTGAGTTGTCCTGTGCCCGTACCGGTTGTCACCGGCCTGGAGCCGAGTCCAAGTGTAGAAGATTTCCTTGTTTACTGGAATTGTTTTATCTTCTCTGCCTATCCGTCTGGAAGTTAATCAGGTTACTGTTGTCTCCGCAACGTCCAAATATGACATTTCTGGGCCCCGTAGCCTGAGGCGGCAGCGGCGCCACTGCGCTCTGGAATCCTGGCGCGGGCGTCCGGGAAAGCGCAGGCCGGGCCGCCGGGCGGGTGGTAGCCCGCCTCCAGCTCCCTTTACGCAGGGCTCGGTGAATTCATGGGATTTGTGTCCCTGAGGAGTTTCTGAGGGGTGACGGTGGGAAGGCAGAGCCGCGCTCTACAGTTTGCCTCTTTCCGAGGAGCTCAAGTAGGCTGCAGAAGGCACCGCGATTTCTCTGCCTTTTAGTGGAAGAGGTTCATTCTTCAAGATATTTTGGAAATGGCACATTTTAACTCTCAAGGGCGGACGCTTCATGAATTGTTCAACATTTAATAAGCACAGGGCAGCGTGCTAGGCTTTGGGAGAACAATGGTGGGCGAAAGCAGACGCTGTTCCTGGTGGAACTTATGGTCTAGCTGGGGCCACGTGTTAATCAAGTCATCATGCAAAACGTGCCTGATTATAATTGGGGTGAGTACAGGGAACACTTGTCCTGTGTTACCCAGCTGCTGAAAATACTCAACCTGCCTTTTTACATCGCTTTTTGTACACGCCATCCATCCCCCTTTACTAAACACTGAAGTGTTGAGTACTCCCGTCCAAATATGGGAAATTTCTGCTGTATTGAAGAGACAGTCTAAGCGTCACCTCTTTGATCTCGTCTTTAATTCCCTTAGTCTTTTCCTCAGTTCTTCTGTATCACCTAGTAGACCTCAACGAACTATGATATTGCAAGCACGCAATACAGTGTCTGGCACAGAGTAAGTGTTCAATGAAGATTTGTTTAATGAATAAGTATTGAAATTGCAGTATTTGATTGTCTATTTCAGGTGCTCCATAAACGGAGGGAATGAATAATGCATAAGGCTGCGAACATCCTTAAGGGAGATAACCTGAGCTGGAATGGATTTTAGGAGTCATGAATTCCAATTCCAGTATTTTCATTGTATACATGTGGAAACAAAGACTTGGGAAGGTTACATTAGCAAATCGAGCACAGAAACCTGGGATAGGGCTCCCACACCAGGCCCTCACATTCAGCTGTTATCAGTCCTTTGCTAATTCAATGTGAATGAGTTTCAGACCTTTTCCAGAGCATAGGCTAAGCTGGGTGGATGAAAGAAACCAAGAGCTCAGATGAAAGTGTTTGAAGCAGAGGGTGGTAATAAGGAAAAAATCAGTCAAATTTGTCTTTAGAAGTATTTCTAGGACTAGAAGTGTGAAAGGACTGCCCTGCAATCTTAGAGTAATTCAGGGTTTAAGTTTTCAGACATTACATATGATAGGTTCATATTCATTATATATGTTAGGTATTATGACACCTTCAGATGTGGGTAGTTGAAAGCTGGACTTTTGATAAGTTGCTAAAATTAATGGCGACATACAAGTTCTTTGCAGAAAGTGCAGTGTCGTTAGGTTATGAAAAATAGTACAATTTTTTAGAAAAATGGTATTTTGAACTAAATATTTTTAAAGTGTTAAAAGTTATCTTAAGCATTAAAAAACCTTTACAAGATTTTAGGAAATACAATTTAAAGAATAAAAAAGGTGTGGGTAAAAGTCTTATGTTCTGATGGTAAGCCCAGAATTCATTTTTGAATGTAAATTTTAATAGGTTTTGTCATTCAAATATTAACTGCTTATTAATTGTAGCAGAATGCTACATGCTGTAGTAGATCTAAAGGTGAATTAGCCACAGTCTCTTCTAATGAGGTAGAAAAGAAGACATACAGATTATACTAAAATACAAGGGAGTGTGTGAGGTAAACCCAGCGCTGTGAGAGATCAGAGGTAAGAGATCGTCTCTGGATTTTGTTCTGGAAATGTTGCTTAAAGAATGTTGCATTTAAGCTGGGACTGTGATTAGATCCATGCTTTAAATGTATTAAATTTACATTATATGTAAGCATTAAGTTTTACTCAGGCACGGAAATCTCAATTTTTCTGTTCATTTTTATGGCTAATTATTTGAGAATTTGTAGTCATACTTAACAAAATGCGTATACTGTTATAGAGAAGGTAGAAAAATATTTTGGATATTTTTAATGGAATGATCACATTCCTCTAATATTATTTGGTTTATACTATACATTATATTTCCTAACTATTTAAAATAAAGCTGCAATAACCAGTGCATATTCAGAGAGTGTTGTATTCTAACATTCTCAGATCTTTTTGACGAACAGTTCAGAAGTTAGTTCTTCCATTCCAGCAGCTCCCATAGTCTAATCTTCCATAGCCTAATCTTGGAATTATTTGCCATTTGTTGAGGAAATTGTTTTCTTAAAAATTTGTATTGCGGTGACTTACCTGGTGGTCCAGTGGTTGGGACTGATCACTTCCACTGCAGGGGGCTCAGGTTTGATCCCTGTTTGGGGAACTAAGATCCGGCATGCCGCACCGCCAAAAAAAAGAAAAAAAAATCCTATTGCTGGAAAGACAGATTAATGCTTTATTATATTATAAGCCTATGCCAATTAAAAGGAAAAACAGAGTCCCCAGAGAAAATGCACAAATATTAAATAACATTTAACTATTATTTTTGTGGCAACTATAATGTATTATCAACTTGAATCTCTATTACATTATTGTGATGCCTGCTCAGGAGTTAGCACACTACACATAATGAGAACCAACAGGTTTCTTTTCTTTTTTTTCTTTTTTTTTAGAATACCCTTTTTGCCTTATTCTAAGCCTCTTGTAGGATTTTCTTACTGTAGAGGTAGGGGTTTATGAATGACACACTAAGTGATATTAGGATACTTTCTTCACGGCATGAGTTCAAGTTGTTTAAGATATTCTACCACCAGATTAGCTTAAACTGATCTCAGTTTCTTCTGGACTTGCAGCAATAATAATAGCTAACATTGAGGGTAGTTATTATGTTCCAGTACTGTTATAAGCTCTTGACATTTAACCCTATGAGGAAGTACTATGATAATCTCTAATTTAGGAAACTGAGGCACATGGAGTTTAAACGAGGTCTTAAGACTGGTAAATGGTAGAACTAGATTTGAACCCAGACAGTCTGGCTTTGGAATTCACACTACACTATAGCTAACTACTGTACTATATTGGCTTTCAAATATTCCCTTAATAGGTCTTTTCACTTCCAGTCTCTGCTATACATTTGATTCAGCATCATCAGATAAATCTTCCTAGAATACCATTTCCCTCATCCCACACCCTTGCTCAAAATGCTTCAATGACTCTCCATTACTGTCAAGATAAAGTTCACAACATACATGGCCCTCCCACAGTTTTGCCTCAAAGCAACCTTTCTCGCCATACCTTTCATTACCTCCCTACTAAAATCTTCCATTCTAACTTAAATGCTCTACCACTCTTTATTCCCCAAACGTTGCTTTGCGATTTCCTCCTCTGTTTCTTTGCTCATCTTTTCAGTGTTCTCATAATTCCTTATGTAAAAAAGTTGCAAATCACTACAGACATCTTTTTGGTTAAATTCTCACACAGGTCCATAATGGGACCTGTATGAGGCTGTTTGAAAAGCTATTATTGACAGCAGGGTGTTGGAGACAACCTGGATGTCCATCCCTGGAAGAGCAGATCAATAAATGTCATGGGTGAACAGTATGGAATTTAGGAGCATAAAGTGACCATACAGCTTAGTTTGCTTAGTACAGTCTTGTTGAACTTGTTATTCTAGTGTAATTATTAATAGCAACCCTTTTACTTTTATGATTTAGATGATAAAGTATATGGTCATCTTAACTATGCAATAATTGGAAAGTGGATTATATATCCACATAGCAACATGAATGGATCTTAAAAACAATGTGCTTAAGAACAAAAGTAAAAAAAATAGGATATGTAATACAATGTGTGCAACAATACAACAGCACACATTTTGTAAGAACTTATACAAACAAAAAAATGTGCATTAAATACAAAAGAACAATTGCTTATGGAGGAGCAAAGAATGGGATGAGGCTTGGAGATTAGGGGAAATAGGAGAGGTATCAATACTTTCCATGGACCAATAATGATAATGTGCCAGGAACTGAGGAGAATGATTAACTGTTTGCATCTGAGGTTCAATTAAAAATAAGGAAAACAAAACAAAAAACAAAACAAATAAGCAGACAAAAAATGACCATATATGTCTCTAACTTAAAGTCCTTTAAAAGCTTCCCAATATCTACAGGATCAAGTTTATATTCCTTATGACCTGACTCCTGCATACAGCTTAAGCTTTACCTCCTACCACACTCTCACTGTTACTATGTAAGGCATAGCCTTGTATATGTACACAACATATGTACAATAGATGTAAATATTAGGCTAAGAGCTAAAGCCTTTATTGTATAGCAACTGAGGGCTGACTAGAAAAAAAATTTATGTGGGTTGTGTTTCAAAAAGCTTCACCATCAAAACTACAGTTATCATTGTATCAATAATTAATATAAAAATAATTGTATCTACCAGGTTCCTCCTTAACCTGGTACAGGCTATGCTTTTTCTTGCTGCCTTTCCTTTACACATGTTGTTTTCTTCTATGCTTTCTAGAGAATTCTTACTCATCATTTAAGGCTAGTTTTTTTTTTTTTTTTGTGGCCACGTGGGAGCTTAATTTCCTGAACAGGGATCTATCCCGTGTCCCCTGAATTGGAACCTCGGAGTCTTAACCATTGGACCACCAGGGAATTCCAAGACTAATTTTAAATGTCACCTTAAAAGCCTTTCCTTGTCTCCTCAGACAGGATGAAGAACTTCCTCTTTTGCATTTCCATGCTTCAGATCTCTATTTATACTTACTGCTTTCCCTCCATTAAGTGTATAAGCCCCATTAAGGCTGGATCCAAGCTGTTATTTTATAAATCCCTAGAATCTAGGCCAGTATTTGAGAAAATATGTTTCTAAACGCAGTGTCAGCATACAAAATAGTAGCCTTTAACGATGAATTGCAATGTCTTTTGTACTGCTCTGGTCATCAGCACAGGTTTGTTTTTTGTGTTTTTTTTAAGTAACATTTAAAAACTGAAATATTTGATATATAGCTTTTGTGAACTTAAGCTAATAATTAAATGTGTATTTGCCTTTCATCCCAGTGTCACAGACTAGGTTATGATGACTGAATTTGTCAAAGAAGTAGTGTTTTTTTTTTTTGTTTAATGCTCAGAAGAAGTAATAAAAGTTAAAATAATTTGATATGAGAGTAATAATGGGAAGATGTATTCTTGGTGCTAAAAGTGATCAACCTATTTAGATAATTTAATATACCTCACAGAAACTCCTTGAACTAGTTTTAGGTACAAAAAAAGAAGGATTATTTTTAGGTGTAAGAAAGAAAATAGAAAAGATGAAGCATAGTTGCCATCTGCTTTCATTTCTGTCAGAAACCACTTACTCTGAAACCAGTAAGTTATTGATTCTTTTTGCAACTAGGGTCTGTATCTATTTAAAGACACAAAAATCCTAAACGTGATTTGGAAGTAAAATATAGAACTTATACTGAAATATGAGATAAGCATATGAACCCTTGTAAGCTTTTAATTAAAAATGACTAGGTTTGGTAGTTTTAATTACAAAATGAAGAATTTAATGAAATTGTGACACTACTTTCTCTTCCAAACTCTAATTCAACTAAATACTGCACCATTATTTTCTAAACATTATTTTAACCCCTTTTTTTTTTTCTTGTCATGAGGAACCTTGTAGATACAATTATACATATAACTGTTGAGTCAGTGATAATTGTACTTTGATGGTGAAGGTCTTTTGAAACAGTTCATGTAATTTTTTTCTCTTTAGTCAGCCCTCATTCTCTACAGTATAAAGCCCTCTTATCCTAATATTCATGGCCTGCCTATATCTGGCCCCAACTTATTTTTCTAGCTGCTGTCCTACTACTTTCATTGAGGAACTCCACATTGTAGTTAAACTAAAATGCACATTGTTCTTTTTCTCTTTTTAAGATTTCCTTCCCTTGGCCTTTGCTTATGCTGCCCCACATCTCAATTCTTAGGTGGCCTTCAAGGCCCAGCTAAAATCATATCTTCTCAAGGCTGTATTCTCTGATATGCTTCCTTCCTTTGGCATCTAATAGCCCTTTAACTCTTACTATGTTAGGATTTTTTTTTTTAATGGAAGTATAGTTGACTTACATTATTGTGTTAGTTTCATGTATACAGCAAAGTGATTCAGTTATTTTTTTCAGATTATATTCCATTATATGTTAGTACAAGATATTGAATATAATTCCCTGTACCATGCAGTAAATCCTTATTGCTTATCTCTTTTATTTATAGTCGTTTGTATCTGTTAATCCCATACTACTAATTTGTCCCTCTCTCCCTCTCCCCATTGGTAACCATAAGCTTGCTTTCTATGTCTGTGAGTCTGTTTCTGTTTTGTATATAGATTCATTTGTATTATTTTTTAGATTCTACATACAAGTGATGTCATATAGTATTTGTATGTCTCTGTCTGACTCACTTCACTACGTGTAACATTCTCTAGGTCCATCCATGTTGCTGCAAATGGGAATATTTCATTCTTTTTTATGGCTGCATAATATTCCACTGTGGGTGTGTCTATACACACACACCACACCACACCACACACCACATCTTCTTAAGCCAGTTGTCTGCTGATGGGCACTTGGGTTGTTTCTGTGTCTTGGCTATTGTTAAGTAGTGCTGGTATGAACATTGGGGTGCATGTATCTTTTCAAATTAGAGTGTTCATCTTTTCTGGGTATATACACAGGAGTGGGATTGCTGGATCAAATGGTAGCTCTATTTTTAGTTTTTTTAGGAACCTCCATACTGTTTTCCATGGTGGCTACCCCAATTTACATTCCTACTTACAGTGTTCCCTTTTCTTCACACCCTCTCCAGCATTTATTTGTAAACTGTTTGATGGTAGCCATTCTGACTAGTGTGAGGTGACACCTAATTGTGGTTTTGATTTGCATTTCTCTAATAATTAGCGATGTTGAGAATCCTTTCATATGCCTGTTGGCCATCTGTATGAATTCTTTGGAAAAATGTGTATGTAGGTCCTATTTTGGGATTTTAAAACATTTTCTCCATTGTGTTGAGGCTATTTATGTACTTGTTCTATATTTTCTGCCAGATATATCACCATTCATCTCTGTAACCTTTATAATATCTGATACAGTTACATAGTAAGTACCGATAAATAGCTAATCAAATAATGAGAGTTAAATTGAGTTCTCTTAAATTTCAATAAGGTATTAGAAGTTAGTAAAAATAACTTAAAATTTTAATGAGTCTGAAAATGTGACTGATCTATATCTATTTTTGATATTAAGAGATAACTTAGACTTTATGCTAGGAGCAAAGGGGAACCATCTGGGGGTTTTAAACAGGACAAGATTAGAGGATTGACGGGAAGAGGTAAGATTATAGAGAGGAAGTTAGTGTGAGACTGTTACAGTCATCTAGGTGAAGAATTTTAGTGTCTAAACTAGGGCCCTGGAAACAAAAATATAAGAAGTACACAGATTAACAGCTATTTAAGAGATGGTATTACAGGACTCAGTGTCTGATTAAGGATGAGGAGGTGAGGAGTTAAAGTGACTCACAGGTTTTCTTGGACAACTGAGTGGATGATGGTACCCTCCACTAAGAAAACTCAGGAGGAAAGAGGTTAGCAGGGGTGAGGAAACAGAAAAATAAGTTTTGGACATTGTGCCTTTGAGGTGTCTGTGAAGGGGTTTAAGTGTCTAATCTCTTCTAGACAGTAGGATATATGGTTCTGAAGCTTGGGGGTAGAATATGAACTAGAGCAAGAGATTTGGGTGTCTTCCACATTTAGCTGGAACATGAGACTATATTTGCTATTTAACTAAAAAACAAAATATGGTTTGGAGTTGTTTTTACGTAAGTAGCTAGCGTGCATAAATTAGTCGAACAGAAGGGATATACTACCTGCCTGCCACTACAGTTATAAGACTATCATCAAGTGTGAAATTTAAAAGGTTTGGATTAATAAATGAGCTACATGCAATAAAGAATGTAATTTTAAACCTATTCAAGTTTAAGACCTCTAAACTTACCCTGTAAAACTAAGCCATGAAAAATTACTAAAAACAACAACAACAAAAAATACATCTGAATAAAGCTTTCATGTGTGCTCATCTTACATTTTTATCATGTTCAAAAGTTTTAGTCCCTGTCTGGGCTTTCTCCACTTGCTGTTGTCAATAACATTGAATATTTGGGGAGATACTAATTACATATCAGGCACTCTACTAGGTGTCTTAAGTATATTATCATATTTAATTCTCACAATATATCTATGATGAGGGTACCATTATTATCCTCTTTTCACAGATGAGGCTCAGAGATGTGAAGTAATTTGCCTGAGGTTATATAACTGGTTGTTAAACCCAAGTCTGTCTCAATCTGAAGTTATTTTTTTAAACTATTTTATTATACTGTCTCTTAGTCTACATTTTATCACAATGAAAAACTTATGCCCAGAGACATATGCATTTCTGTTTCAATACGTACTGAAAAAACTTGAACCCTCAGATTTATAGACTAAGATTACTCAGAGATATGGTATCAATTTCAGCCAATATAAGGGCAGAAAAATAGAAGAATCAGGAGGCATCAGCCATATTGCAATCTCTCCAGTTTTATTTTAGGGCCTGGGAAAGCACGAATTGAGTAGATTTGTTCAGAGTACAGGCAAATATAGTCATAAAGTATAATTAGAGGATATCATTCAGAGATTGATCTATTGTTCCTTCATTGATTATTTTTGGGCAGATTTATTCTGTGTTTTTTTTTTCTTCTATGATTTTGGTAAAATTGTTTATTCACTATAAATTACTTTGTTTACTTCAACTTATTTTTGTTTACACTGATTGCCGTATCAGAGCATTACTTCACGTTGTGATTACTAACTGTACAATTAATGTTCTATTATGCAATATTTAAAGTAACAGTGAACACATTACTTGTTTCCTTTCATATAAGTATAAATCACTGATAATATTGTGATGTTATATTTGAAAATTGTTTCATGTTGCTAAAGAGCTGAATTGAATGAAGATATTTAATAATCAAGTATAATATAGTTATCTATACAAAATCATTACTCTACAACCATATCATACAATAATGCTAAGTTTACATCCATGTAAACTATTTTAATTTTGCACAGCACCCAGCACTGTAGTAGGTGCTTAAGGGTAAGTGTGTTGAAACATATGAAATATATGGTCTCTGGACTCATACTGCCGTACTGAACTTTCATTTCCTTCAATAGTCATGTTTTCTCTCAACTCCAAATTGTCAATGTTTTATTTATTCCTAGACCATAGTCCTCCCATTTTTGCCCTACTTCTACTCATCTTTCAATCTCAGCGTAGATATTGCTTCCTCTGGGAACCTTTCCTTGACCCTGCCTACCTCTCTCCCAACATCTGTGCTCCTATGGCACTTTGTACTTGTCATCATGTAAACCCATGTGATCAAGGGTCTTACCTATTTTGTTCACTTGTATCCCTGCCACATAGAGTTGATGCCAATAGATACTTGAGAGAAAGAAAAAATGAATGAATGATCATTTGAATTAAGGGCCAGGTAAGCAGCATTGGTCTTGCAGACCACATATACACATTTGCTATAATGGCAACTTTATTTCAGTATCATAAATTTATTTTTAAATTTTTAAAATAAAAATATGTGGTTGCCTCCAATTATTTGAGGAAATTATGAGCCAAAAAGATAGCTATATTAATTTCCTATTGCTGCTGTAATAAACATTGGTGCTATAAAAAAATTAGCCGGGAATAATCAATTATTGCACGTATTTTGGGCCAAAGCAACTTATTTGAAACTCTGAGAGAAATACAAAAGAATTATATAATAGTCTTGAAAGAATGCATCAGATATTTAAAAAAAATTTCTTTGGATATTCCTCACTATGGATTTATGCTTTCTCCTTGTTATTGGGGAAAACAGACTTAGTATGGCACTTAAATATGATGTAAAAACTGAGTAAAAGAGTTAGGAACAAGAAAAATTTTATTTTCTTAACCATTTTCCTAACTGAGTCTTTATAATTCCGTTTTGGTACTTCCTTATATCTTTTTAATGGGGTGCCAATTGCTACTGCTCTTTATGAACCCCTCTCAGCATCTAGAAAGTGTTTATTTATTTTTACTTTTTTTTAACATCTTTATTGGAGTATAATTGCTTTACAATGTGTGTTAGTTTCTGCTGTATAACAAAGTGAATCAGCTATGCCTCTCCCGTTGCGGAGCACAGGCTCCGGACGCGGAGGCTCAGCGGCCATGGCTCACGGGCCCAGCCGCTGCGCGGCATGTGGGATCTTCCTGGACCGGGGCACGAACCCGCGTTCCCTGCATCGGCAGGCGGACTCTCAACCACTGCGCCACCAGGGAAGCCCTCCCCTCCCTCTTGTGTCTCCCTCCCACCCTCCCTATCCCACCCTTCTAGGTGGTCACAAAGCACCGAGCTGATCTCCCTGTGCTATGCAGCTGCTTCCCGCTAGCTATCTGTTTTACATTTGGTAGTGTATATATGTCCATGCCACTCTCTCACTTCTTCCCCGCTTACCCTTCCCCCTCTCCCATTCCCAAGTCCATTCTCTACGTCTGCGTCTTTATTCCTGTCCTGTCCCTAGGTTCATCAGAACTGTTTTATTTTTAGATTCCATATGTATGTGTCAGCATATGGTATTTGTTTTTCTCTTTCTGACTTCACTCTGTATGACAGACTCTAGGTCCATCCACCTCATTACAAATAACTCAATTTCGTTTCTTTCTTTCTATGGCTAAGTAATATTCCATTGTATATATATGTGCCACATCTTCTTTATCCATTTATCTGTCAGTGGACACTTAGGTTGCTTGCATACCCTGGCTATTGTAAATAGTGCTGCAATGAACATTGTGGTACATGACTCTTTTTAAAAAAATTTTTTTTTGAATTTTATTTAATTTATTTTTTTATACAGCATGTTCTTATTAGTTATCCATTTTATACATATTAATGTATATATGTCAATCCCAATCTCTCAATTCATCACACCACCACCCCCCCCCCCGCCACTTTCCCCCCTTGGTGTCCATACGTTTGTTCTCTTCATCTGTGTCTCAATTTCTGCCCTGCAAACCGATTCATCTGTACCATTTTTCTAGGTTCCACATATATGCGTTAATATACGATATTTGTTTTTCTCTTTCTGACTTACTTCACTATGTTTGACAGTCTCTAGATCCATCCACATCTCTACAAATGACCCAATTGTGTTCCTTTTTATGGCTGAGTAATATTCCATCGTATATACGTACCACAACTTCTTTATCCATTCATCTGTCAATGGACATTTAGGTTGCTTCCATGTCCTGGCTATTGTAAATAGTGCTGCAGTGAACATTGGGGTGCATGTGTCTTTTTGAATTACGGTTTTCTCTGGGCATATGCCCAGTAGTCAGATTGCTGGGTCATATGGTAATTCTGTTTTTAGTTTTTTAAGGGACCTCCATACTGTTCTCCATAGTGGCTGTATCAATTTACATTCCCACCAACAGTGCAAGAGGGTTCCCTTTTCTCCACACCCTCTCCAGCATTTGTTGTTTGTAGATTTTCTGATGATGCCCATTCTAACTGGTGTGAGGTGATACCTCATTGTAGTTTTGATTTCCATTTCTCTAATAATTAGTGATGTTGAGCAGCTTTCCATGTGCTTCTTGGCCACCTGTATGTCTTCTTTGGTAAATGACTCTTTTTGAATTATGGTTTTCTCAGGGTATATGCCAGGAGTGGGATTGCTGGGTCATATGGTAGTTCTATTTTTTAGTTTTTAAAGGAACCTTCATACTGTTCTCTATAGTGGCTGTATCAGTTTACATTCCCACCAGCAGTACAAGAGGGTTCCCTTTTCTCCCCACCCTCTCCAGCATTTATTGTTTGTAGATTTTTTGATGGTGGCCATTCTGACCGGTGTAAGGTGATACCTCCTTGTAGTTTTGATTTTCATTTCTCTAATGATTAGTGATGTTGAGCATCCTTTTATGTGTTTGTTGGCAATCTGTATATCTTCTTTGGAGAAATGTCTATTTAGGTCTTCTGCCCATTTTTGGATTGGATTGTTTGTTTTTTTGATGTTGAGCTGCATGAGCTGCTTGTATATTTTGGAGATTAATCCTTTGTCAGTTGCTTTGTTTGCAAATATTTTCTCCCATTCTCAGGGTTGTCTTTTCATCTTGTTTATGGTTTCCTTTGCTGTGCAAAAGCTTTGAAGTTTCATTAGGTCCCATTTGTTTATTTTTGTTTTTATTAGAAAGTGTTAATTTATTTTTAAAATATTTATTTTTTTATTTGGTTGCACTGGGTCTTAGTTGCAGCTTGCTGGCTCCTTACTTACGGCATGTGGGCTCCTTAGTTGTGGCCTGCGAACTCTTAGTTGCAGCATGCATGTGGGATCTAGTTCCCTGACCAGGGATTGAACCCGGACGCCCTGCATTGGGAACACAGAGTCTTAACCACTGCACCACCAGGGAAGTCCCTAGAAAGTGTTAATTTAGTATGAGATAAATTGTACACATATGAAGAAGAGTGATAAAAATGGAAAGTAATATGCCAACTTGTGTAAAATGATATAAAGAGATATAAGATGAATTTATTAGCAATGAAGAAACAGAGTAATGGAGTGAACAGAATGGGATTACATGAAGCAGGGAAGACTTACTAAAATACGTTTAAAAAATTTTAGGATTTTTGACAAAGATTGGCAGGAAGTAAAACGAAATTTATGGTGAGGAAATAACAGAGTAAAAATGATTCTGAAACAGGAGTTAGCAAATCATATATAGGAAAAGGAAAGCAGACATATTTGACTAGAGCAGAGGCCTCCCTTGAAAATAAATTAGAATTGCCTTAAAGCAGCAAGGGACCAGACCACTGGAGTTAATGGATTGGAAGGAGTATTTTGTTGTTTGAGGGGTTTCCTGGAAACCTTGTTTATTATTGTGTCTCAAAAATTATCATGAAACCTAAACCGTTGTTTTTCAAATGAATTTTTGGAGATAGGCTGTTTGTAAATTAGGACCAGCCTAGAAGGTAGTGTGGTGAGAGGGAAGAGCTCTGTATAATGGTCAAATGACTAATATGTAGTATCCCAAATAGCAATTCTATGAAAAGCTACTGCAGGTGCAAGTTTATTTAAAAACAGACTACAACACAGGTGCAATTCTCCTTATAAACATTTAACCACAAAACACTACCCTGAAAGTCTATGTGGAAAGCCATTGGGAAAGAAAGATAATTCAGTTTTTTGTTTGTTTTAATTTTTAAAAGAGTTGAGGATGAAATTTCTTTCTCATAGTTTGAATTCTTTTTAAATTTAGTTTTTGCCTCCTGATATCTACATATAAATTTTACATATGCCGTGATTGGAGGCAGATCAATACTTGAAGAAATTCTGTATGCAAGAACCAAAATGTTTAGGGTTAAAAAATGTCAGTTAGAAGAAATTTCTCCATACAGATGTGAAAAAAATACTATTGATGACTTTTGGTTTTGTGGGAAGTGAAAGAGACTAGAAGTTATGAGGCTTAATGCTCTACTGTTAGCTTTAGAATGACTAAGATTGATTGAAAAATTCAAAATAGATTCTAAACTTGTACAATTTAAATGGAAAAAAAGTTACTCTTATCAATATAAAGAAGTGCATGGCGTCATTACTATGGTTTTCCCCTTCATCATTTTGCTGTAGCTCCAGGGTTCTTTTTGTTTGTTTGTTTTTTGCTATTGTCCTGGGCAGGCCAAGCTCTTTCCTATCTTAGGCCTTATACTTGCTGTTTCCTTTCTTCTTGGGATAGTGTTTGTCTGAGTCTGTGGAAGGCAGAATAATGTCCCCTCAAAAATGTTCATGCCCTAGTCCCTAGCACCTGGAATCTGTTACCCATTACATAGTAAAAGAGACTTTCAAATGTGATTAAAGGTATTGGCCTTACAATGGGGAGATTATCCTCAATTATCTGGCTGGGCCCAGTGGAATCACATGAGTCCCTAAAAGCAGAGAACTTTCCCTAGCTGGAAGCAGGAGAGATATGGCAAAAGCCCAGGTTAGAGACATTTGAAGCTTGAGAAGGACTTGACCCACTGTTGCTAACTTTGAAGATCAAGGGGGCCACTAGTCAGGGAGTGTTGTCAGCATCTAGAAGCTGGGAACAAACTTCAGCTGAGAGCAGGCAAGGGAATGGGGACCTCACCTTTAAAAGTGCAAGGGACTGAATTCAACCAACAACTTGAATGAACTTGTCAGTAGATTCTCTACCAGAGCCTCAAGATAAGACTCAGGCTGGCTGACACCTAGGTTTCCACATTGTGAAATCAGAGCAGAGGAATTAGTTTACCCAGACTTCTGACTTAAAGAACTGTGAGGTAATTCATTTGTGTTGTTCTAAGCCACTCAATTTATGATAATTTGTTATAGCAGCATAGAAAGCTAGTTCAGGCTTCTCACTTGCTCCTATTTCAGCTTAGATGTTACCTCTTCAGAGAGCCCTTTCCAGAGTATGTCTTCTAAAGTAGGCTACATCAACCCTACCGCAGATGCTCTCTGTCACACTACAGTTGTCCTCTGGTATCCGTGGGGGATTGGTTCCAGGACCCCCTGGGGATACCAAAATCTGTGGATGCTCAAGTCCCTTATATGAAATGGGATTTATATAAAATGGGTCTGTGGATTGCGGATGTGGAACCTGTGGATGTGGAGGGCAGACTGTACTTTGTTTATCTGCTTCATTGCATTTATTGCAAACTGTGATTGTTTTATTTTTCTCATCTGTCTTCTCCACTAGAGTATAATCTCTGGGAAGGCAGGGACAGGTTAGTCATGGTCAGCTGTATCTTAGCACCAAGGATACAACATATTAAATACATATTAGGTTGGCAACATACATTTTTTGAAAAGTAATTTTTGATATATAGGCATACCCTGTTTTATTACACTTTGCTTGTGTTTTCTACAAATTAAAGGTTTGTGGTAACCCTGCATTTGAGCAAGTCTATTGGTGCCAACAGTGTTTGCTCATTTTATGTCTTTGTGTCACATTTTGATAATTCTTTGACTATTTCAAACTCTCCACCAGCAAAATTACAACTTGCTGAAGGCTCAAATGATGTTTAGTATTTTTTTTTTTAGCATAAAGTACTTTTAAAAAAATTTTTTTTCTGGCTGCACCACATGGCATGTGGGATCTTAGTTCCCTGACCAGGGATTGAACCCATGCTCATCTTAACCACTGGACCACCAGGAAGTCCCTAAAGTACTTTTAAATTAAGGTTAGTACTTTTTTTTTTTTTAAGACATAATGTTATTGCACACTAAATAGACTAAAGTATAGTATAAACATAACTTTTATATGCACTGGGAAACCAAAACATTCATATGACTCACTTTATTGGAATATTCACTTTATTGCAGTGGTCTGGGACCAAACCTGCAATATCTCTGACGTATGCCTATAATAGTAAATGAAATAACCCCAATGGGGTAGTAGAGTCTTTGTGACAAACCATAGTATATCGACATTATGGAATATTACATAACTACTTCAAAGGTTAACATGTGTTCTATATCACTTTTTGGAAATTGGTATATAAAATATACAAGTGACAAAGAGGAACACAAAATAGTTTGCATAAATGTATAATCATTAAAATGCATTTATATAGACTTTTAAAGATTAGAAATTAATTTTGGAAATAAAGTTTAGTATTCTTAATTCTGCCCTTAATTCTAAGCATTTGCTTAACCTGTAATGATATGCAAAATGTGAGGCCATCATTTAATTCTTAATCTACAAAATAGATCCAGGGTTAAGATTCTGAAAGGGAAGGGATAGGCATGCACTGTTTGGAGTGCTAATTGGTCTTTCTTTGATACTGACTCAATTATCTTTAATTTATTATGAATATATAAGTTGTAAAGGATAATACAACAAACACCCATATACTACTACTTGATTCAAGAAATAAAACATTACAAATCAATTGTAATTGCTTGTTTACTTCTTACCATTATTAAGCATATCTTTAAAATTTTTTTGATAATGATTCTCAATAAGTTATATTTGCTTTTGTGGAATTGGAAGGAGAGTGCTCCACAGGTGTTTTGGGAAGTCCAGACCAACCCAGCCAGGAAGGATCTCCCCTTCCAGGGGAGAAATAGATTACCAGTAGATCAAGGGCTTTAGCTTGCATTTGTCATAGAAAAACTCCCTCTTTAATCTTTGTGAGTAACTTTACGTACAATGGATTTGTGGAACTTTGAATGACTATAGGATGTTTTGGGGCTTCTAGGATGTTTAAAATTAATTGGTAACAATTATATATTTATTATACTATTTATAAATACACAACGAATTTTCCACTTTTTTTTTGGCTGCGTCTGGTTGCAGCACGCGGGATCTTTGTTGAGGCACACGGGTTCTCTCGAGGAGTGGGAGCTCAGTAGCTGTGAGGTGTGGGCTTAGTTGTCCCACAGCGCGTGGGATCTTAGTTCCCCGACCAGGGATGGAACCTGCATCCCCTGCGTTGGAAGGTGGATGCTTTACCACTGGACCACCAGGGAAGTCCCCAGAATTTTCCACTTTATCTTGCTTCTCTTGGAGATCATTTTTGCAGTTAATGATTCTTGGATCTTTCCTCCAGTGCTAATATGATCTTCCCTCAGTTTATTTTCCTATGTTAATTCAAAAATTACTTTTGTATTGTCTAGTGTCTCAAAGGTATAGAAAATAGATATATAGTATATAGAGAGAAGGTGTAAAGGCTTTGTTTCTGATGACTCTGTAACATATTTTAGAAGTTGTTTTTTGGAGCTGATTTGGGCAATACTATTTACTACCAAAACCAGTTTTTCATATAAAGTTCAAGGGCAAATTGGAGCAGTGAATTGTTAATACTAAATGTAGAATTTAATCCATTCGAAGGAAAATCAAGAGTGTTGAGCTACTTCTTGGATTTAAAGCCAGGAAGGCTATTAAAAGATATCATCCTTTTAAGTGTTTAACTGGAAAACTGCCAGGATATCAAGGATCCTTTTATATTATGGAAGACTTTCAAGGAGAGAAATCACATGGTATTAAAGATAGAGGCTAAGGAGAGATTGATTACTTATGGTAAGTATTCATGTTCTCCTTATGGATGAAATGGAGAATTACAGTCTGTGTGATAGTATGGTATTAACTTGATAGTATGGGTTAACTTGAAATGAACTACTATACCCAAAATGTGCTTATTAATGAATTGTTGTTAGCTTGGAGGTGGGACTTTAGATGTATGCCATAGAAGTCTATCTTCAGCACTATGCCACTGTACATTTTTTTTTTTTTTTAATTTTTTTTGCGGTACACGGGCCTCTCACTGTTGTGGCCTCTCCCATTGCGGAGCACAGGCTCCGGACGCGCAGGCTCAGCGGCCATGGCTCACGGGCCCAGCCGCTCCGCGGCATGTGGGATCTTCCCGGACCGGGGCACGAACACGTGCCCCCTGCATTAGCAGGCGGACTCTCAACCACTGCACCACCAGGGAAGCCCCACTGTACATTTTTATTACCGACTTAAATGAGGATTCTGATGGCATGTATATTAAGTTTGTAGATGCTGTGGAGCTAAGAGAAATAACTAATGTGCCAGGTTTCAAAATCTGGACTCAAAAAGAATCTAATAGGTTGTAATGTTGGTCTGAGCTTAGTAAGAGAAAACTTAGGGACCAATGCTAAATCTCACACCCAAATCCCAACTGTTCAAGTATGAGGAAGTTATTACTTTATAGAAACACTTATTATTTTTTTTCCAACAAAAGTTTCACATATTTATTACTGAGCTACACAGTGAGCAGTGGTGAGGAAAGATCAAGAAAAGAGGAGAGAGCATCAAACACAGGCAGCTGTTCCAGACACTAATGATGTTCTGATGCGGTAACATACAGTTGACCTTGATAGCATAAGTGTGGGCCACTTCATATGTGAGGCTCCTTATAGACCCAGCTTGGTTCTTCTCCAATGTCTTCTCTTAGAGTTGTACCTGATTTTATTACCAGTTTTTATTTGAATCCACTGGGAAATGGGACGATTCTGCTTTTGTTTTTTGGCCAGGAATCGTTTGATCCTGAAAGTCTTGTGAGAAGACATGGCGAGGAGCAAATCCAACCGCACATAGGATGGCGGACAAGAGAAAAGACTAGAAACACTTATTTTTTGAAAGAAGATTTTAGTTGACTGACGTGTAATAGAAGCCAATAGAGTAACACAGTTGTCAAAAAAGAGATACTATAATCTTAAGTATCATTTATTGAAAAATGTTATATTCCTGCTGTGTTTTGTACTTGGTCAAATAACACTTGGACAGTTGTATACATATCTGGACATTACACTTTAAAAAGTGACATTGACACTATGGAGCCTGTCCAAAAAAGAGATGAATAGTATTAGAGGACTTAAAATTAGACACAGTTTTCAATGCCTTGTAAAGATGTTTTCCATTCATCCTTTATTCAATAATATATTTTAGGCAGTCCTGTGCTTCGTTCTTGGAAACAGAAGTGAGCAACAAGACAATGCAATTCTCAAGGAGCTTTTATTCTAATGAGGAGGAGACAGATACTAAGTAAACAAAATAAGATATTTGAACAATGATAAATACTATGAGGAAAATAAAATAGAGTAATATGACAGTGACTGGTAGTTAAGATGATTAGCAATCAGAGAAATTGTCTCTGAGGCAATGACATTTGACTTGAGACTTCAATGATGATGAGGGGCCAACCATGCAAGGATATGGAAAGTGTTTCATGCAGAGGGACTATAAAGTACAAAGGCCCTGCACAGAAGTAGCTGCTGGAAAATGATGAATGAAAGGGAGACTTGTGGGAAATCAAGCAAGATAATGAGTTTGAATTTATTCTAAGTGTAATAAGAAGCCAGTAGAGGGTTTTAAGTCAGATATGATCTCATTTACCTTTTGAAAAGATCACTGCTGAGCGGACAATGAGTTATGGGGGTAAGACTGGATGTAGAGAAGAGTTTAGAGCAGAAAATAGTTTAATGAGTAATAAACATGAGACCATTTATTCCTCCCAATCATTGCTTCCAATTACCGTAATTAAATTTTTCTTTGCCTTACCTTGACAAGGTTTTAAAAAGATTCAATAATTTTGGTAATTTTCCATTATTAAATGTTTGGTTTATTTGCTGTGAACCTGTGAAACTGTTGTAAAAAGTAGTCTATTAAAAAAAACCTCTAGTTCAGTCTAAAAACTTTTATCTCATACTTTATGGAAACACTTATTTTTAAAAGAGAAGTTTAGTTGACTGTATAACTGATAGAAGCCAAATAGAAGCCAACAGTGTAACATAGCTGCTAAAAAAGAGATACTATAATCTTAAGTAGTATTTATTGAAAAATGTTGTAGTGTTGCTTTTTGTTAATTTCAAGCCTCTGGCATCTAATTCAAACAAGATGGAATGATAGAGACCAGATTTGCCCTCCTGCCTGGATCAACTGACAAAATCTATGAAATAATGATTTTTAAGACATTGTAAATTAGGCAGCAAAGGACAGTGATCTCTGAGAAACAGAAAACAGATGAGGAGATCTCTGCAATTGCCCCAGCTTGCTTCCTTGAAAGAATTTCTAGGCCATGGCTTCACTGGTGAAATCTGCCAAACATTTAAAGAAAAAAATAATACTAATTCTACACTCTTCCAGAAAATTGGGGAGGAGGAAATACTTTTAAACTTAGTCTATTGGGCCTGCATTATCCTGATAAAACCAGGCAAAGACATTACAAGAAAAGAACATTTCAAACCAATATCCATTATGAACATATATGGAGAAATTCTAAGCAAAATTTTAGTAAGTTGAATCTATCAATTTATAAGAAGGATATTACATCATGATTAAGTGGGGTTTATCCCAGGAATGCAAGGTTAGTTTAACGTTTAAAATCAATGTAATTTACCATATTAACAAACTAAAAAAGGAAAATCATATGGTCATCCAGTAGACAGAGAAAAAGCATTTGAAAAAATACAATATCCATTACTGATTAAAAAAAAGAAACTCTCAGCAAACTGGGAACAGAAGGGAACTTACTCAACTTGATAAAGGACATTCAAGGAAAACCTAACATCATGCTTAAAAAATGAATTCTGAAGATGTGAATGTTTTTAACAGCTTTATTGAGACGTAATTGGTATACAATGAACTGTACACATTTAACCATACAATATGATAAATTTTGACTTATATGTGCACTCCTGAATTCATAACTACATCAAGATAGTGAACATATCCATCCTCCCTAAGAGTTTCCTCATGCACCCTTGTAATCCTACTCTCCCTCCCTTTTCTCCCTGTCCCTACCTTCCCAGGCAATCACTGATCTGCTTTCTATCACTATAGATTTGTTTGCATTTTCTAGAATTATTTATATTAAAACATTATGTATTTTATATGTAACACTTAATATAAAATTTAATATAGTCATACATTAAAATATATTTTTAAAGAATCTTTAAAAATATATGATTATATATTTTATAATATATTTAAATATTTTAAATATACAAAATATATGGGATCATACAGTATGCACTCTTTTTGATAATTTTTCTGGCTACTTTCGCACAGAACAATTATTTTGAGATTCATCCACGTTGTTGTGTATCGCAACAGTTCATTCACTTTTATTGCTGAGTAATGGATATGCCACAATTTGTTTATCCAGTTTTTTTTTTTTTTGCGGTAGGCGGGCCTCTCACTGTTGTGGCCTCTCGCGTTGCAGAGCACAGGCTGTGGATGTGCAGGCTCAGCGGCCATGGCTCATGGGCCCAGCCACTCCGCGCCATGTGGGGTCCTCCCAGACTGGGGCACGAACCCGTGTTCCCTGCATCGACAGGCGGACTCTCAACCACTGCGCCACCAGGGAAGCCCTATCCAGTTTTTTTAATAGACATTTAGGTTGCTTCCAGTTTTGGGCTATTACAAATAAAGCTAACACTTTTCCCAAGTGTCCTTTGCCTCCCCCTCCAAGTCAGAAAAACTTTGGATATATTCTTTTTCTTCCTTTTGGCTTTATTGAGAAATAATTGGCATATAATGGTGTGTAAGTTTAATACATATATCACATTTTCTTTATTTGTCTGTGTGTGGACACGTAGGTTATTTCCACGTCTTGGCTATTGTGAATAATGCTGCAATGAACATGGGTGTGTAGATATCTCTTTGAGATAGTGATTCAGTTTCCTTCGGATATATACCCAGAAGTGGGCTTACTGGGTTGTAGAGTAGTTCTATTTTTAATTACTTGAAAATCTTCATATTTTCCATAGCCACTGTATCAATTTACATTCCCACGTACAGTACAACAGGTTTCCCTTTTCTCCACATCCTCACCAGTATTTGTTGTCTTTTGTCTTTTTGATAAGTCATTTCAACAAGTATGATGTTATATCTCATTGTGGTTTTGATTTGCATTTCCCAGATGATTAGTGATGTTGAGCACCTTTTCATGTACTTATTGGTGATTTATATGCCTTCTTTGGAGAAATGTCTATTCAAATCCTCTGCCCATTTTAAAATCAGATTTTTTTTTTGCTATTTAGTTGTATGAGTTCCTTATTTATTTTATATATTAATCTTTTATCAGATATGTGGTTTACGAATATTTCCTCCCATTTCATAAGTTGCACTTTCATTTTGCTGTTTCTTTTGCTGTGCAGAACCTTTTTAGTTTGATGTAGTCCCAGTTGTTGATTTTTTTTCTTTTTTTGCTAGTGCTTTTGGTGTCATAGCCAAAAATTATTGTCAAGACCAATTACAAGGAGTTTTTTCCCATCTGTTTTCTTCTAAGAGTTTTATGGTTTTAGGTCTTATGTTTAGGTCCTTAATCCATTTCAAATTAATTTTTGTGAGTGGTGTAAGGTAGAGGTCCAGTTTCATTATTTTGCATGTGAATATCCAGAAGAGACTGTCCTTTCTCCACTGATTATTATTGTCTCTCTTGTCAAATATTAGTTGACCATATATGTGTGGATTTATTTTGGGGTTCTCAATTCTGTTCCATTTGTCTATGTGTCTGTTTTCATGCCAGTATCCTACTGTTCTGATTACTAATACAGATTTGTTGGATATTTTCATTCATACCTTATAAGGGTCATATAGCAGGAGCCCATATCAGTTTCTATGTTTCTACATGCCTGCAACCCAAGGGGATATGTGAAGCTCTCCCAGGAATGTTTTCCTTAAACTTCATTGCAACTGATAGCCCCAAGTTGAGTTTGCATCTGCAACTCAACAAGGCATGACCAGCATAATGTTGGTGATAATTGTTATGATGATGATAATAATCACTGGTACCTATTTAGCACTTAGCATATGCCAAGATCTGTTTTAACTTCTTTCTATGTAGTAATACATGTTAAGCCTCACAACAGTCCTACGAAATATGTATTGTTATTATCCCCATTTTATAGAGAGGGGAATTGAAACATAGAGGTTAAATGATTTGACCAAGGTTTGCCTAGTGTCTCACAAATAGTAAGTGGTGGATTGGGTGGTAAACGCAAGCAGTCAGACTCAGAATCCTTTGTATTCGATTGGCCAGAAAGTTCGTTCGGGCATTTCCATAACATCTTACAAAAACCTGAACGAACTTTTTGGCCAGCCCAATATTAACTATTATATATATTGTTTCTCAGTTTCCCCTTCTTGCAGGGTTCTTGATCTCTTTATTTTCTTGATTCTCTCCCTCACTTAACTTTGGGGAGAAAAGAACACCTTGTCCTGCCCCTCTCTCAAAAGTAAAAGGGGGAAAGTCTCTTACCACAAACAGTGCTATTTCCAAAAGGCCAACAGCTTCTGTGACAGCATTCCCCTTTTCCCTCCAAAGTTCTCTAAAGACTAGAGGATTGAACCTGGAAGTGGTGGGGTAGTGATGGTAGTAAGTTGAGTTCTGTTGCTTCTTGTTAAGTCTTGGAGGAAGTATCCAACTCTCTTTAGAATTTAGGGTACTTAGCCATTCTTGTTTGTCATCTGTGAGTCCGAGTTGCCAATGCTGGGGCAAAGGAAAAAATCACTTTTTATTACTGAGGCTATTATAGTAGTCTAGGAAAGAAGACAGAGGCTTGGACTAGGGTAGCAGTGAAAATGGAGAGAATCATAAAGTTGGGATATATTTTGGAAATAAAACCAACAAGACATGGTAGTAAATTGAATATGAGGGAGAACAGAAAGGGATCAAAGAAGAGAATTTTGCCTTGAGTAACCAGGTAGATGGAGGTACCATTTACCGAGATGGGGAAGACTGAAGATGAAAAGAGATTGGAATGGAAGTGTGAGGGTGGCTTGTCATCAAGAGTACTGTTTTGCCTGGTTAAGTTTTAGGTACCTGTATCAAATAGAGAGTTGGGTACAGGAGTTTGCAGCTCGATAGGCAAGGTAAAGTCTACAGTTATAGATCTGAAAGTCACAGCATGTCCTATATTCAAAGCCATGGGATCAGATAAAATCGGGGAGAGGATGAGAGAAAAGAGAAGGCTGAGGATCAACCTTAATATTCAGAGGAAAACTCAGCAAAATACTGAACAGGAGTCATCAGTCAGATAGGAAGAAAACAAGGAAAGTGTATTGTCTGTGTCTTAAGAGAATCAAGTCTTTGTCATGATTTGAGTATCCTAAATATAATAAGCTATGTACAGAGGAAGTGAAGCATCGACCTATTTCAGATGGTTTTCTGAACTCAGGCTGTCTGCTGTATAGGAAATTGAAACAAAACTTGAGTGGGAATAAAGAAGGTGAGACTAAATTACCTTAAGATCTCTTTTATCCAAATGAGTCTACCACTGAAACTCTTACTGTAAGAATCATATGTTTAAATGTGGAAAAATAAACCATTTTTGGTGAAGAATTTAGAACATGGGGCTAAGCTCCCAATTATTTAACTCACTTGAATGGATACATTTTTTAGTAGGAAGAACAAAATCAGAGATGAAGTGGTTTAAAAATTAAACCAGACCTACTAAAAAGATTATGAAACAATTCACCTATAAAACATAAATAGAAGTGAATATAAGCCTCAGCTAAGTGATTTCCAATGTAAGCCCATTTGTTTAAAAAAATTACCTTTATTAGCGTCTGTCTCTTCCATAGTTAATGCTGCTAGTTATGTCTCCTCCCCACAGGCTTCTAGTCTACCAATTTTCAAATTTTAGTGTACATCAAAATCAACTGGAAGACTTTTTAAAAATACGTATTTCAAGGTCACATCTCTAGAAATTCTGATAGGGTGTAGCCAGGAAATCTATATTTTGACTAATACTCTAGGGAAGATGACCCCGGGACCACACTTGACAAAACACTTGTCCTGATCCTATGTTGCATGTATAGGTAACTCTCTTCTGGTAGCAAAAGTGCCACTTGGCACTGTCCACACTATTTTTATTAAAATAATTTATTTTAGATGCATGGTTTACATAATAGAATTATAAAACTATAAGGTTGAAAGAATAGAAATCAAATAAAGAGCTTTTCTTTAGCTTAGTAATTATATGTCAGTCTTGGCTTTTATAAAAAATAAGTTTTGGGGGAGGCTTTAATTTGTCTCCAGAGATTTATCCAACTTGCTTGTTGGGGAGGCAGTCTACCCTTGAGTTTATTTTCAAGGAAATAATGGCTTAAAAAATGTATCCAACTAACTTCTAATTACTCTTTTTTTTGGAGTGATATAATACATCAGTTATTTAGATCTTAAGTGGTTGATCTTTGTTTTGACATCCTGACCACACACTAAAATAATGAGCTTTCAGATGTTTCTTTTTCTATAAGATATAATTATTCATGGGAATCCAGTGTATTTTTCTTAACCTCAAATAGTTTCTAAGTCCTATGAAAGTATAAATTAAAATGAGAACAAAGTTTGACAGTGCAATAATATTGTGTGTTCTAGTGCCTGGCACTTTGTCCTTGCTAGACGTTCAGTACGTGTTGACTGAAGGAATACAGTTATGTGCTAGTCTTTAATAGCTTTCATTCTGCCATTTTTTACTGCCAGCTGTGAAATCCACTTGCCTACTTACGGTCCTGAAGTATTTCTTTAGTAACTCGCAAAATTCTACGAGATCCTTAAAAAATTAGGGAACTGAAAACCAAAAGTAACGTAGATTTGATGTATAATTGTAGCCAACCCTGCCTAAGAGACATTCTAGCATGTTGGGGTAGGAGGTAGGGGGATGCCCTATCCAAAAGCTCAGGGGTTTTTTTGTTTTGTTTTGTTTGTTTTTTACACTAGCTAATGAAAATTTATAAGCAATACTGTGGTGATTCAGTTTTCTGTTGAGGCATCTCAAACACGCATCATTTCATGGATTTACAATTCTGAAAGGTATAACTGGGTGAGCAAATACAGGGTCTGCTTTAATACTATCAAATTGAAACATGGCAACTGATAACATCTAGCATCCACCTGTTTCTAATTCCAGTTCCACATTTGAACTTATAAAATAACTGAAAGTAATGAGAATATGTATATATTATATATATAATCTATAATCTGTATGTTAAACCTGGTAACTTGGTTAATGAAGGACGAGAAGAAAAAGTTGACATAAAATGCAATTGGAACCTTAAAGGGCTTTAATTTTTTCCTCCTTCTTCTCTCTTCTTCATTTATTGTTCCAGGCACAACAAATACTATATTATGTTTGACTTGAAAACTTTATTATCTAGGTAATAACGTTGAGAATCCCCATTTAAACATTCTTAATGGACTACTGCCTTGAAATTATTATTAGTCTTCTGATTTAATTATATAGAATAAATGTAAAATAAAAAGTCGTTGCACCAAAACATGGCTTTAGGGGATATTTTGGAAGAAAATACGTAAATCTGAGCCATGATTTCCTCCAGTGCAGTATTTAAATTTCAGACTTCAACCGCAGTTGTGATTGTTTTTAGTTTGTTAGCTGCCTGGAGTGTTATTTTAAGAAAGCAGAAGCACCATCATTTGCACACTCCTTATAGACCACACACCTTAACCCTGACTTTTTAGCTCCAGTTTTTCAAAAGAAAGTCAAGATGAAGAACTATTTGCTTTTCTGGGGAGTCCTGGCCATTTTTGTTACGGCTGTTCTTGTGACAGGTATGTGGTATTTTGAGAATGAACCCAGATAAAAGGAAAAATAGAACACAGATCTGTTCTTCAGATTTCAACATTTATATTTGTGTTTTGGTTGGACAGCTAGCTGGCTACTTTTTTCTAGCATGTCTTAATCTTTGTATGAGCAGTGATATTTACATGGACAAGACTCATTGTAATTCTTTTTATTCTTTTTTCTCTTCTCTTGTTTGCCTACTACAACCTAGAGAATAAGAAAGTAGATATTTCTGGAGAAGTACAGATAGCTATACTTACACGAATACCCATATTGAATCTTGAAAATCAGTAATCTCCTTGAGTATCTCAAATTTATATTCTGGAGAAATGAAGTAATAATTATTATAAATACAATATAGAGTGCATTGGGATTTTATTTCCCCAGAGAGCTTGGTATTAATACGTTCTAACAATGTTCCTGGATCTGAGCCTACAGATTTATGATGACCGTTTAACAATGTTTAATGTTGTACACG
The DNA here is from genome assembly GCF_963924675.1 of Phocoena phocoena. Lineage (NCBI taxonomy): Eukaryota > Metazoa > Chordata > Mammalia > Artiodactyla > Phocoenidae > Phocoena > Phocoena phocoena. The sequence goes on from NC_089223.1 coordinate 50,801,894, forward strand.
TTTCCTATAACTTGATGGCTGAACCTCAGTTATTTTGTTTATTAACTTTTCAAACTATTATAGAAAATGGATTATTTTCTGAATATAGAAGTACAGTGTTTAATAATTTTAATCTAGAAGGGCATATGAATTAGAAGTGATATAATTTGGCTGGTTTGTTCTAAGACTTACTGAGTTTCTTCTTTTTTTTTTTGATCTCATTCTTGTTTCAAGACAGAATATGATGTAATTAAGAGCAGTGATTTTACATATACTAACTTAGCATTAAGAATAATGAATTTAATAATATTTAAAACAAAGATATTAGTAGTAAACCATGTATATATACCTATACATATATATAAATACATATGTTTATAACATTTATATACCTATAAACATGTGAAACATATATATAGCTATATATGTATAAAAGAGCAATAATTTATTGAGTATATACTATATTCTAGGCATTATGCTAACTTTAATTCTCACAATAACCATTTGAGGGTAGGTACTATTATTGTTTCTGACATATAGTTGAGCCCATTGAAATTTAGAGAGATGAAGTAACTTGCCTAAGGTCATACAACAAGCATGTGATAGGTAGAACCCAGGCCATCAGACACTATAGTCCACACTCCTAACTACTATCCTATTCTTCCTGTATAAGAGAATCACCTTTTAGTAAACTTATAACGTTCATATCTAGTATGTATTGTCTATTTTCTTGTTTGAATTGAACTAAATTTAACAAATATTTATTGAGCACCTACTATCTTTCAGGTGCTCTTGGAATAAAGTAAGGCATAGTCTACAATAACAGGTTTATTAGGAAAAATACTGCTTGTTGATGAAACAGAATGTTAGAATCTTACAAGTTTTGGTGAATTGAAAGTATTTGTACATTTTTCTGGTAGGTATATTAGGCTACCTAGTATTTCTATGTAGTAACAGTAATGATGGTTTTTTCCAAGGTTTCTGGCAAGAAAATATATGCCATAACTAAAATACAGATATTTTCTATTTAAGACTTAATGGTCAAGTCACTACTTGACTCAATCTGTATTTTTTAGTCAGGCATTACATGCTCATTTCTATTTTATTGAGAGAAAACATTTAAGAGTCATGAATACAGGAGGAGGGAAAGGACACCATTTAAGTCATGTTACTCTTTTCAAAAAATTAAGAAGAATTATATCATTGTCTTAAATTGCTTCGTAATGATTTTTCTCCAATACCATACAGACTTTAATCAGAAGATTTATTAAGAACTTATGAATAATGGCATAATAATACATTATAAAGTACTTCAAAACAATTATAAGTACAATAACAACGGTCTTAAAATGTTTTGTAATGACTGTTATCATTAAGACTGAAATACTGCAGTTAGCTCCTTTCTGCTCTGGGATCGTCACCAGAATAATTAGATTTCCAGTTACAGTTATATCTATCCTTATCATTTAACCTTTATAACTTGAATTTGTGTGCTAAGTCTTTGTTTTTTTAATTGAGGCTTGATGGAAGGAAATTTTAAAGGTCACTTAGCTAAAATTATAGGAATAAAAAAGATATTTAGCATCATTATTATTGTTTAATTAACACTTAAATAAAGCTATTTTTTGGGAGGGAGTGGGTTGTCACTTTTTATTTATGTCTTTTACATTGTTTTAATTTTTTACAATAATTTTTCAACTTTTTAAAGAAAAAACAATGTTTTTTTTACTCAGGTTCTTATGTATTTTAAGAGAGATGGAATGACACTGTTTTCCCCCCACTACATATATTATAAGCATCTTCTCTTTTTTTATTAAAAATTTTTACAAGACAAGGAAAGACTGAGGAACTGTCACAGATTATAGTACATACATATATACTAAGGAGACACAACAAATAAATCCAATGTGGGATCCCAGATTGGATCCTTGGACAGGAAAAGAATAGTGGAAAAACTGGTCAAATCTGAATTAGGTCTGTAGTTTAGTTTATAGTATTATATCAATGGTACTTTACTCATTTTTATAACTGTACTATGGTTATGTAAGTTGTAAATATTAGGGGAAATTAGGTGAAGGATATATGAGAACTTTCTGTACTATTTTTGCAAATTTTCTGTAAGACTAAAATCATTTCAGAAAAATGTAGAACTTTTTTTATATATTCCGGAACTTAATTCACTATTTTCCTTTCCAAGCTTGCTTTTTCTTCTGTGTTCCTTATATTTATTAATGGGATTATTAGTCTCCTCGTCACCAGTAAAGCTATTTATTATTAACTCTTCAGGTATCTGTTAACTGATCTAAGTCCAGATAATAAGAAATTTTCTTTGTTAATTCTTTGCGGCACTTACCAGACCTCACTGTCTAGTATTCAGATTAGACAGTAAATGTTGACATTCAGAGTTAAGGCTTAAATAGTCATCTGTGTATAATATTCAGATTAGACAATGTTGACATTCAGAGTTAAGGCTTTAATAGTCATCTGTGTATTCACTCATTCATTTATTTTTTTTTTCTGTACACATGCATATTATATTAAATAGAACTTGTACCTCACAATATATTCTAAATTGTTTTAACAAATTTATAGCACCTTATGTCTATATATATTGTATCTTTAAAAATAATTCTTATAAGAAATATTAATAAATATAGCACTTATTATTTTATTGTATTAAATTATTATACTATGATAACCTGAATGTTATTATGAAAAAGAAGAATATAATTAAGTTTAGGAAACTTTTAGTGGAGAATATTTAAAGTGTTACAAAATAAGGTTATCTTTGGGAAAATATGCATGTTCTTAGTTCTAATGCAATCTAAGGAAAAAAGAAAATATAACTGGGAGTTCAGGAAGGACGTGACACTTAAAACTGGGCTTGTTAGAAAGGCTAATGTTACTTTTTGTTCACTTTTGAATTAATTGCTCTGGTCTGAGAGAAATCCAGTTTAGATTTTTGTTTTCTTTCTCATTTTGGCATTTGGCACTGACTTTTACAAAGCCACATCATTCAGAGGGTTGTGCCTGTATTCATAGCATTAGATTAAAACCAGAATTCTTTCAGTCAGGTTAGAAAGACCATGGACTGGTCCAAGGGAAGGAGAGAAAATTCCTTTTGGAGTTCATTTGGTTTTTCTTCACTACGCTGTGAGATTCCACTTAGCTATTTTAGATTAGGAAAAAGAACAAATGGAGAAAGCCGAAACTGATCAACCATAAAACTTAAGTTTTCTGCTGGGGGGAAGGGCATAAATTAACTCGATAGAAAGTATAAAAACAGACTTTCATTTACCTTTCTTCTTAATATGTTTATCTTTCAAGCCCAAGATGAAGATGAAAGGACTGTTCTTGTTGACAACAAATGTAAGTGTGCCCGGATTACTTCCAGGATCATCCCTTCTGCTGAAGATCCTAGTCAAGACATTGTGGAGAGAAACATCAGAATTATGTATGTGGTATTTCATGTTTCATTTTTTCATATTGTGAGCAGAGATACTTTCTGATATTAGCAATTGTTTGCATGTGATACCTATATCTTTGCTCCTCTTTTTGGTGTGTAGCACCTTACATTAGTTGAATCTGGTTAATGGACTTGAGCCAATTATGTAGAAGTTGGGAGCAGGAACAAAGGTTTCCAGGCAACCTAAAACCAGTCAGCTAGATCAAATAATAACCGAAGGTCGCATCTAGTCATCAACATGCCCTGTTTATACAGAGTTATTTCAATTTGAATCAGAACTTTTAGTTGCCCTTGATCAGTTCAAAGTGAAACTTGAGATAACATTAAAAGGCTTGTTTTGTACCATATATGGACCACAGAGTATTTCACTTTGTACTCAACTGCCGGTCTCCATAAAAGTAAGGTAGACTAATCAAATTGACTAAATTAATTTCGTCTACACTTGTATATTGGACTTCAGATATTTATTTCATATCACACATAGTCTGTCATAAGCTATGAGTCTTATTCAACAGCAAAAATGCTAATAATACTTAAGAACTGAGATTCCTATTGGATCTAGTCATTAATGTCTTCCTTGTGAACTACTTCTACCTTGAATAGCCTCCCCCCCAAATCAAATACCTCTTATTGAAACAGAACATAGCATTCGATCCCATTTAATCAATGGGAGAAGTATAATATGCTTAAGAATTTGTTTAGAGTTCTGGCTGTCACTAAATAGCTATGTGCTCTGGGATGCTAGTTACTGAACCAATCTAAACTTCAACTTTCTCATCTTTACTAATAGGAAAATAATATGTATCTCATAGGGTTATTGTAAAGATAAATTGAGAAGATCTATTCCTTTTAAAGACTGTATAGTTCCTGGCACATTTTCAAAACATATTTGCTGTTATTTATTCACCTAACCTATGTGCCAGTTATCATTATGTCACTATCCTTCTTAAAATCCCTTTGCTGGTTCCCGTAATGTTGTTACTAGGATAAATTACGAATGTCTCAGCCTAACCTATAACGCTCGGCACAACTCTCAAGCTCTTCCATTGCCAGTTTTTTTTTCACCTCATGTTTGAAAAGCCAGTACATTGCAGTACCTTTATTTTCTCACACTCACAGTGCTCTCTTCCTCCCGTTTTTGCATAACCTAGTTCCTCTGCTTGAAGAACTCTTTCTCTCACCCCTCTTAGCCTGGTTAACTCCTCACCCTGCATGTCTTAGCTTGGACATCTCTTCCTCTAGCAGATTTTCTCTGACCACAGAGTCTATACCACATAGCTCCCTGTTAAGGATAGAACAATTGGAGAAGCATGTAACTTGAGGAGATGGCATCCATGACACTGGCACTTAAACCATGTTGAAGAGGAGTGTCTATCTTATGTTTAAATCTCCAGGGGACAGATTTAAAATGGCACACCAGGATTTTCTAATTTATCTTTTTCTTCTATTACATGATTCTTTTTATGATATATTATTTATTGAAATCAGGCAATTCAGTTACTTCATGCCACTTCCCTGATGTGTATTGATGCTTCCCTAATCTTATTTCTGAAAGTTTTATTATCATTGCTGTGTCATTATGGCATTATTCCCAACTCCATCACTTACTAATGAGGTGACTTTGGGCAAGTTACTTAACTAATTTGAGCCTGTTTCCTAAACTGAAAAAAAGGAATAATTATATAGGTATGTATATATACACATATACTTCCTAAGGTTGTGAGGATTAAATATAGTAATGTATAGAAGCACGTAGAACAGTGTTTGGCCCATGGTGAAACACTCATACATGTTTATTCCCTTATTTTTCTCATTATTTAAAGCATTTTTAAATACTACTAGAGATTTTACAGTGTAATAAAGAGTTGATCATTCATCCATTCATTTGGCAAACATTTACTGAGTGCTTCTGAAAGCCACTGAGGATTGGAGCTGGGGATAAAATAATTTACATAAAACACAGTCCATGCCATCAAAGAATTTACAGTCTAGTAGGGAACTTTAAATAATTGAAAAGGCAATTTCAATACAGTATTGTAAATGCTATGACAAGAATAGGCATAGGATGTTATAGGAGCACAAAGTGGGGGCACCCAGTCCAGTCCTTGGGGGAGGTGGGAGAGTGGCAGGGGGAGGCAGGAGAGGGTATTTGGAGTAAGTGGTAGAAGTGGATGATGGCTGTTAGCTGACTGAACTGGAGTTAGCTAGGTAAATGTGTTGCAGGGTTGATGGGTGAAGCAGATCATGCCAGGAAAAGGAAACAGGGTTGCTGTGAGGATTATATGAGATCATCATGTTAACATGTTTATCATAGTACCAGGCACACTGTAAGTGCTCAGTAAATGTTAGAACTGTTATTGTTTTTGTCACTGTTAAGACTTGGAGATGAGAAAATCGTGGTTAGTTTGTGCAATTGCAAACAGCTGTTTACAGCTGGCACACGTTATAAAGACGGTGGTGTGGTGAGAGAGAAGGCTGGAGAGTTAGAGGTATTTCATGTAATGTCTTCTGTGCCATCTTAATGATACCCTGTTTTCTAGGGGGAGACTGTAGGTTTTAAGCAGAGAAGGAAATTAGGCTTGTATTTTAAAAAGACTATTTTGACAATAATGTGGTTAATACATTGGAGGGGTCAAGACTGAAGGAGAGTATTGCTGCAAACTAGGAGAGAAATGGTGGTGTCCTGATCAAGTAGCTGGAGTTCACAGATGCAAAGAATCAGAATCAGTTGAACTGTGAGATGGATTAGATATAGGTCATGACAGAGAGGGAAGACTGAGGGTGGTATCCAGGTTTTTGGCTTGGATATCTATGTGGATAATATTGCTAAATACTGAGTTAGGAAACATGAGGGGTTTTTTTTTGGTTTGTTTTTTGTATTTTTTGGTAGGGAGGGATGCATATGATGAGGAGTGGTGACATAGATGAAAAACTGTAAAATTTAATGAAATCACCTGAACTAGTTGATGTGTAATTTTTCATGGAATATCTCCAAATCAAGAGGTCTGGATTCCAGTTCCAGCTTTACTACTTAGTAGTTGTGTGACCTTGGGTAGGTCACCAACCTCTTTGATTTATAATTACTGCATTTCTAAAATTTGGATATTAGTATCTGTCCATTCATTCCATAAATATTGAACATATTCTACATGCCACACATGTAGCAAGGCACTGGGAATGTGCAAACGTTTTTGCTTCAAGGAATTTATAGAATCTAGAAGCAACTACTGTGTAGGTAAGCAACTGTAATATGGCATTTGTTATAATAAGATATATGAAACTTTAATGAGACTACAGAGGAAGGAGTTTATTGAGGGGTGGGGATGGGATCAAGGTAAAAATCACAGAGAAGGTAAAACTTGAGCTTATTTTGAAAGGAAAAGCAGGGATTTGCCAAGTAATCAAAGATAGTTGACAGAGGAGTTGTTGTGAGGTTTATTTTGAATGACAGTGTTTAAAATGTAACAATTACTGTGAAATCTGAGTAATAGTATTACTAAAGAGTGTTTATAGAGTGCTAAATGTCCGAATGAAATAGTAAGTACTGTCCTAGCAATATACCTATTACCAAAAATAGCAGTATCTGGTAATTTCATTATTCTTCTTTGTTTTCTTTCTTTCTTTTTTTTTTTTAGTGTTCCTCTGAACAGCAGGGAGAATATCTCTGATCCTACCTCACCCCTGAGAACCAAATTTGTGTACCATTTGTCCGACCTGTAAGAGATTTTCCTTCATACTAATATAGATATTGAAGTCAATAACTTTTATTAAATTGTTAGTAAGAATGTTTTTGAAAACAAATTGGGGTATAAACATTTACCAATATAATTTGAACTTTGAATACATTAATTCCTGTGTTAATCATTAGGTATCATAAATTCATAAAACTTTATCACAGATAAAAGTTAGCTGTAAATTTATTCTAAAGATGAAATTATTGCCATTAGTACGAAGGACCAATTAGTCTTTATAGTTCAATAATCAGACACATTAACATGCAGGTGTTTCTTTGGAAACTATAGAATCCAACATAAAAAATTAAAGAACAAACCCTTCTTTGTTACTATAAATAACTCATTTACTCCTACTACCTCACAATCATATTATCATATTATTAATTATATTGCTTCCTTTCAACTGAAGGTTGAAAAATTACGTAAATAATTCTGTATAATAGAGACGTTGAAGTCTGAAAGGAGTCACCCTTTGTCAGAACTAATTGATTTTGGATAGAAATGGATAGTTACTCAGATTCTGAGACAACATTTGATGGGGGTTGTCTAATGCATCTGTTTGTTTTTCAGCTGTAAAAAATGTGATCCTACAGAAGTGGAGCTGGATAATCAAGTAGTTACTGCCACCCAGAGCAATATCTGTGATGAAGACATTGAGACTTGTTACACTTATGACAGAAACAAGTGCTATACAAACAGAGTCCCACTTACCTATAGTGGTAAGACCAAAATGGTGGAAACAGCTTTGACCCCGGATTCCTGCTATCCTGACTAATTTAAGTCATTGCTGACTGCACAACTCCTTATCTTGAGAGGCTCTCCATTTTGATTCCAGGTAGTTAATATATTTACTACCAGTGAATGTGAAACCATGATTTTTTTGGGGGGATAATATAAAACTAACTACCCCACTCCCCCCCACCCCCCTGCCCCCGGGAAAATAACTGAAATAGTAGCATTGTTATTTTTTAAGGTAAATATCTAGCATTTAAAAAAATAAACAAGGGGAGAAAATAAAACTCAAAAGAGTAAAAATAAGGAGACATAATTAAATTTTGCCTTTTTTTTTTTTTGGCTTTGCCCTGGAGAGCCCAAGCTTTTGCGCATTCCACACTATTCTCTTCAAAAAAAGTATCACTGTGCAGAGAAAATTTATATGTATATATAGGTCAATTGTTTGTCTTCATTAGAAAAATAATAATTGGAAAATATGTTTTGGAAATATTCATAAAATAATTTAAAATGGATCTCTAATATTTATGAAACCAATTAGCTGAAAGTGACATAATTAAGCATATAATTGAAAAATATATTTTGATATAACAGATTTGGGAGCAAATGATATGGATTTTTTAATAAAATTTTTTTGATAATCAGGATAGTGTGAGAAATTCCCATTAGAAATCACCTCTGTTATAACTGAATCTAACAAATTATGTATTCCAAAATATGTATTCTCCAGCACAGTTTGAACAATTAAATAGATTCATAAGCATATACCTGTGTGAAATAATTTACTGGAAAAAAGTTTGCTTGTGTTAACTTCGCTGTATGTAAGTTAAAATATCATTTATGGGACTTCCCTGGTGGTGCAGTTGTTAAGAATCCGCCTGCCAATGCAGGTGACACAGGTTCATGCCCTGGTCCAGGAAGATCCCACAGTCCGCATAGCAACTAAGCCTGTGTGCCACAACTACTGGGCCTGCACTCTAGAGCCTGTGAGCCACAACTACTGAGCCCACATGCCACAACTCCTGAAGCCCAGGCGCCTAGAGCACCACCCTGCAACAAGAGAAGCCACTGCAATGAGAAGCTCGCGCGCTGCAACCAGAGAAAGCCCGTCACAGCAACGAAGACCCAGTGCAGCCAAAAATAAATAAATAAATAAACAAAAATATCATTTATTACTGAGGAACAGTTTGTAAGTATAATTATGCATTAATCACTGAATTCAAACCTGTAATATTTGAGGTAGCTTTGTCATTTTATACCTAAAATTAAATAAAAAGGCCAGGTCCATCCTGAGAAATATAGTGTTTCTCATGGCACATAAAACTTCTTATGGCAGAAAGTCAAGGCCAATTGGCATACATATCTAAGACTACTGTGGAAAGTAAATGCTGACCCTGCATTTAAAGTAATGAGAAGCTGATTAGTAAAATCAGTTTCTTGAAGAAACATTGTTCTGTTTTCTTTTTTTTCAAATGGTAATAGTCATTTTTAATAACTTCCACTGTGTTCATACTGATTGTTCAGTGTTTTTTTTTTTTTTTTTAGGGATAAGGCTCCGACACTCTGGTACTTCAGTAGGAATCATAGTTTTGACATGCTAAAGGCAAATCATTCTTGACCAATCTTCAATCTGGTATGTGGTTTTAGCCAAGAATTTGAACTTTATTTAATCAGTAAACAGTTATTGAATATTTACCACATGCAAGGAACTCTGCTAGATTTTTGGTGATTAATCTGTGATAAGTGCCCTCAAGATAGTGCCACTCACTTCCTAGACCTCTGCTCAGTTGGATCCCAGTTCAGTTCGGTAACAATCTTCACCATGAAGCTCACCCTGACTACTTAAAAAAAATTGCAAATCCTGTTCCCTGTCTTGGTTTATTCCACCCCCATGTACTTATCACCCTCTAGCAGACTATATCATTTTACTTATATATTATGTTTATGGTGTCTCCTCCACAACAATGCATAAGTGCCGCAAGCACAGCCATTTTTATTTTGCCCATTGATGTATCCCCAGCACTGGGAAGGGTGTCTGGCACGTAGAGAAGCTCAATAAATATTTGTTGAATGAATGAATATGAGTACAGCTTAGTTGAGGAAACAAGACATATGCATAATCACAGTCACTTGGCAGAGTCACGTAAAGCAAAGAAATAGGTTTCGAAGTGTTCTGAGTATTTATGGGAGACTTCTCCCCCAGTTTTATTGAGATATAACTGACATACAACTTTGTATAAGTTTTAAGGTGTACAGCAGAATGACTTCACATGCTTATCTATTGTGAAATTGTTGCCACAATAAGTTTCGTTAACGTCCATCACCTCATATAGGTACAAATTTTTTTTCCCTTGTGATGAGAACTTTTAGGGGGAGACTGTTTCTGAAGAGGCTCCTCTACTGTATTCCCATATTTGCCTTAGTTTCTCTGCATATCCAATAAAAAAAGTTTTTGGTACCATGTTGCAAATTCTCGTAGGAGAGAGCCCTATGCCAGTATTATTGCCTCATTAAATGCCAGCTGGAAGAGGACTGCAAACTTAAAGTCCTGCGGGTCTTCCTTCTTTCAGAAGTTCAGTTAAACTCTAGAATTATCATATTGATAATAACTTAGCACTTATACTAAGTGCTAGGTGTTAGTCTAAGTGCTTTATTAAGCATTAACTCATTCAGTATAAATCCAGAGTAGCAGGTGACTCTTAAATGAGTTACTGAAGAGTGATTAAAGCCTTCCTGTTAGTTTCATTCATACATTTAAGTGGACAATTTAGCAGGGATACATGAGAAGTCAGTGCAGATGAAGCAGCTGTGAAAGGAACCTTTCCTTTGTCTTTGTGTGAGGTCCATGGGCTGTTCCCAACCAATGATGACTGAGTGTGGCAAAGATACTAAGACAAGCTTTGGGGTGGCAGTGTGTATAGTGGTTAAATCCATGGCCTAGCTTGGAATACTCTGCTTAGAGACTAACAAGTCACCAAGGGCAAGTTTATTCAATGTAAGGTTGAAAAATGAGTAAAAATAACTATCTCATGAAATAACTATCTTATAAAAGTAAGCATACATGCCATAATGTATGCTTAACACACTTAACACAGCTTTTATAGCTTTTAGTAACCTTCTGTAAATTACAGTTGATGTTATGTGTTGTCTTTTGGCTCTTTGCTCAGGCAACAAATCAGAGAAAAATGTGAACACATATTAGATCAGTGATTCTCAAACTTTAATGTGTGTGAGACTCACCTGGAGGACTCATTGAAACAGATTGCTGAGCCCCACCCTCAGAGATGCTGATTAAGTAGTTCTGGGATGCCACAGGAGAAATTGCACGTCAAAAAAAAGTCCCCGGTGCTGCTGCTGCTGCCTGGGAATTGCTTTAGAACCACGACTTTAGAATTATAAACCTCCATCTCCACCTAGTGGCTGATTTATGAAATACAATACATATGCATTTTAACACGTTTCATTTAGTCCTCATAAGTGTCCTGTGAAATAATCATTGTCTTCATTTTACAAAACATGAAACTAAGATACAAAGAGTTAAAGTAATCTTATTAAGGTTTGACAAATAGTATATGGAGAACTGATAATTGGATCCAGACTGTGAGGCTCCAAAGCCGATGATCTCATTCAATGTTATCCTGTCTAAAATACATTTTTCAGACCATTTGCTCCAGTAATTCCACTTCTGAGGAAGTAATCAGAAGTATGGACAAAGAGGAATAAAGATATTTATCATAACATTATTTATTATAGTGAAAATTCATAAGAGACTTTAAGTCCATCATTGAAGGGAATGATAATATAGTATATACTTGAGAATATTTTACAGACAACAAACATGAAGCTTTAAGTATTTTTAATTATATGGAAATTGCTTATATAACGTGAAGAGGGAAATGTAGGCTATTTCATAAAATAATTACTTCAAGACCCTCCCTCCCTTATACACATAAAAGAGAAAATAGACCAAAGTATTAACATTGGCTAGTGGGATTATGTGTTATTTTTATTTGTTTATCTTTTACTTTTTATTACTTGCCAAATATTCTACAATGAGTATGTATTTCGGTAACTAGAAAAATATTGTTATTAATTTTTATTTTTAATCAATTATATTAAAATTTGGGAAATTCTAAATTTCTGTCCATTTGCAAAATGTATTTAAAGAAAAAGTGACATTTATTTAGCATCTACTCTGTTCTCAGCACAATGCCAGTTACTGTGATAGTTACATGAGATGAATAAGAACTGAGCCTCCCTTTTTAGGAGTTTTCTTCCCTCTTCTGTAGGTAGAACTAACACAGGAAAAAATCAGCACATGATATAAGACAGTGAGTGATTAAATATAAAGAACGATGTGCTGTGAGCCTTCATGGAAGTTGGGGAGCTTAGGGCTAGGGTAATCTTGGAGGAGATATTAACGGAATAGGGCCTTCATGGATGGAAGTAGAACTTTCTAGAACTACATGAGCCAGGCAAAGAGACAGGAGGAAGCATAACATACATGTAGGAATAGAGAGAGGATTGGCCTGCCCCTCTTTCTTTGTGTTGTGTATTGAACCTGTCATTTACATGCTTCATTTATATAAATCCCCTCAAATTGGTGATATTCAGTTTTTTTCAGTGGTTGAGACCTTTGTGTTCCTTCTCTGGTGAGTGTGCAGTTACCCCTTACTTACAGGAAATAGCCTAGCACTTCACCATTCCAACTTTGATCTACCAACTGGCTGATTCAGCATCATCTGGGAGCATGTTCATTATACAGAAATACAGGCCCCACTCCAGATCACAGAACCAAAGCCTTCATTTTAATAAGATTCATGTGCACGTTAATGCTCGAGAAACTTTGATGTAGCGTGCTGTGATTAGACTCACTCTTTAAGGGCATGGTGGATGATTTGGGAGGACCACATATTAACCAACACTTGAGAAGGAATATTTTTGCCAGGTTAACCATAGCAAATACCTGCTGTAAACAGCGCAGAGAAGAATGAGGCATGGTTATTTGGATAAGTACAGAGGAAACTACTGTCTTTTTTTTTTGTGGTACACGGGCCTCTCACTGTTGTGGCCTCTCCCGTTGCGGAGCACAGGCTCCGGACGCGCAGGCTCAGCGGCCATGGCTCACGGGCCCAGCTGCTCCGCGGCATGTGGGATCCTCCCGGACCGGGGAACGAACCCGCGTCCCCTGCATCGGCAGGCGGACTCTCAACCACTGCGCCACCAGGGAAGCCCCTACTGTCCCATTTTGACGAAGCACAGAAATGGCGGGTGCAGATGCTGTGTCCTCAGGGAGATGAAATGGGGCACTGTGATAGCAGAGGACCTTGACTGGGAAGGTGATGGGGCATTGAGGGCAGCTTCATCTATTTCACAGTTACATCTGTGTTGAATTACAGCTTAGTTTCCTCTTTGCTCCTTTATTTGAAGAATTCTGCTCTTTCAGCATGGTATTCTGTTTGTTACCAGCTGAATCCTGTTTATTGGCTATGAATTCAAAGGGAGAGAAAAAGATCCAGTGGCTGATGTTACTGGGTTAGGGATGAGGTGCAGAGGCATGGAAGAACAGGTGGACAAAACCAATAGCTATAACCCATTATTAAACGGTGATTACCTCTTTCCTATCAAGTGCAGTTTTCTTCTGAGTTTTAGTTGTGTACTTGGTCTGAGTCACAGTGAAACCTTTGAGGTTTTGTGAAGGAAGGACAGAGCTGTTGACTTCAAGTCCTACATTTCTGGTTCCCTTTTTGGCTTTTAGAAATAAAGTTTCGTTTCCTGAAGACAAGATGAATCTTCTTTAGGGTCCTTCAGGTCACGACCAAAGGAGACTAGGTTAAGTGAGGGCAGAGTCATGTCAAAACAAATGATAAAAGTAACTCACATGGCATGTCTTGTGAATTTTCTTTAAAGATGTATAAATTTAAGACTGATATGAGTGACTAAAATAAATCATGTTCAGGGAAGAATCTCTGTGATAAGGGCTACTAGGCTGAGTTTTCAGAGATGGTTTGACCCTATATTTCATCATCCTATTTTGCTTCTTGCTCAAAGTGAAAAAATAAAGGACTTCCTTCAGCTAACTGGATCAATGCCCAGCCACCCCTTAGAGAAATCTATTATAGGCTGTGAGACAGAAAAGCTTATAAGGCAAGTGTGTGTTAGCTTTGCTGGATTACTTCCTTTGTTTGTCATCCTCAGATATTATTTTCTTCTTCTTTAATTTATCAACTGGAGTCATCACTAGGATATATCCAGCTATTATAGAATCAGCAGGTGATGACCACTAAACATAGGAACTCATCATAGAAATAGGGCCACGGTGGTGGGATGGCGGCACTAGAGGCAAGAGGGGATCACTTTCAGAGTCTGCCATCCCCTCTGTATGCACCTTCATCTTAGAGCTGATCTTAGAAGCTTAATGAATAACTCAGCAAGGGCACACAGAATAAGTTTTTTATTGTAAGGAACTTAGCCCTGGTATCCAGGTTTATGGAAGAATACCTATGGTGGTAAGAGGAAGAGTCGTTTTCTACAGGGATGTCTCCTCCCCCCTTTTCTTCACTCTATATTCTCAAATTCAGTAGATATTTTTGTCCCCCTGTGCTTTTACATTTTATATTACAGAGGTCTCAGATGATAAATTAAAGCTGTGGTACCTCGTAGATGAAGATCCATTGACATATCTGCCAAAAGAAATATATGATTCATGCATTTTGATGAAATACTGAAGTGAATGAGTATTTTACAGTGAAAGTATTCATATCTAGATTTTAAAAATCATTTGGAAAATAGTAATGAAACATAGCAATGTAGTTTTATTTTGATGAGGATAATTCTTAAGAGACAGTTTTATATAGAATAAGTTAATAATTTTTCAGTGTGTGATTAAAATCTGGTGGTGGCGGTGGTGTATTTAAGCACCTAGTTGATTGGCCTAGGTAATCTACCTCTAAGATCCCTTCTTACCCTGAGATTCTACAAAGCAAATGTTGTTGAATATGTAAAGCTACAGAGTGTGGTGGCTTGTTCAGCATCCCAGATGGTTTACCCACAGGACAAGCACACTGTGCTATTTTCGTGGGAGCTTCAAAAGCTGTTTTAAAACCAGTCAATAAATATTTATAAGCTGTCTACTATGTGCAAGACACTGCGCCAGGAACTTGAGAAGACTCAAAGGACAAGAATCCTCAGGAAGTTTTCAACATATTTTCTTATTGTCTTCTTGTGAAATCTGTCCTAGGAAATTTTCTCCTAATAAATTCCTAAGAGCTAAAAGGTAACTTTCTAGATAATTCAGAGAATTCTTCCTCTCTAGGAAGGAATATACAGAGAGTAGGCCGAAGTGCCATTATTAAAAACAAAACAAAATACCTAGATGTATTCTAAGCAAGGCAGTATAGAAATATCTACTTTACAAAATAATTTACACTATTTAATCAAGATACAAAGGAAGTGTGTCTGTGAATAATTCTACCAGGGCATGAAGAATAAGTCTATATGTTAGTAGTAGCATACACCGGTAGGATCACTTACACTGGGCTACTAAAGAAATTAACCACTGAGTGTTTCTCTTATTTGATTGGGATAGTGTTACCCCCAATATATTCTCTAGATCTTGCAGATTATGAGTTGGTGATGGGGTATGGCAAGTCCTACTCTTTTTATCTGATGCTCAGTCGAAGAGGGGGAGTTCTTCCGTCTCTACCTTCCTAAGTCTTGTCTCCAGGCTACTAGTTTTGGGTAAATATTCTCTCTTCCCCCATTCTTCTTCTTGAATGTGTTCCTCTGGCTTAGTTGTGTCTACCTGGTAAAGGCCATAAGAAAATTAAAAATAAAAGTAGGTAATAGTGTCTACTATTTCCAAAATACATTCTACAATGATGGTTAGGCTGGGCCAAGAGAAACATTGGGATAGAATTTAGAGGAAATACAAAGAGGGAGTGAGATGGGCAGTCTTAAGATATGCAAATGGTATAGCAGGGAAAAAAGATAAATGGAAGGGAAGAAAGGAGTCAGAGAAAGAGATTGATTGACAAGTGATACATTGGGAGACAGAACAGAAAGGTGAAAAGAGAGGAAGACATATGGAGAAAGTAGATGTAAAGACTAGTGATGGTTAAAGATAGCTTATTATATAAGAAGTGATAGAGAAAGATGGAGAAGGAAAAAATAGAAAGCTAAACATAGAATGGTTGAAAGAAAGAAAAGAAGGAAGGAAGATAAAAAAGGAAATGATAAAGGTAAAGAAAGAGGTAGTAGAAGAAAAAATTCCAAAAGAGAATATTAACCAGGAAAAAAAAAACCTGACAAAGACCAACATGAGAAAAAAAAAAAGTACAGTGCATTAGGGTTATATTGATGTATAGATCTCCATACATAAAATGGAAAATTCATCTGCTTTTCTGTCTTGCAAAACCAGACAATTTTGCAAGTATGGAACCTTGAGAGAAAAAGGAAGAATCGGCAAGCAAAGGGAAACTAATCCAGACAAGTGGCTTCTAAGTTTCAAGGCACTGGTGGTCATAGACTTCCTGTTTTTTTTTTTTTTTAAGTGTGTGCTAATTGGTGACAATACTGGATCTAGCAACTCCCAGAGCCCCAACCTCCTATTGCTGGAATGGGGAAAAACTTAAGGATAACCAAGAGGGTGAGATACTTATCAAATCTTGGGGGAAGAATGTCTGGAAACCACTGTAGAATAGCAGGTATTTTCCTTCCCCAAAGAATGCTTGATTGAGATAATTCCTAGGCCTGAAGTAGTAAGCAGTCTTGCACCTGGTCCTGTGGATTGGTCCCTACTTGAAGAGAATCAAATAGAGTGTGTTCATCTCTATTAAGTGGGTCTACATTTATATTCTGAAACTGTGCCCTGGTAGCTAACTCAGCCAATGAGTTAGGAATTTCAGTAGGCGTAATTGGATCCCCATCAAATGAGCCTTGCCTTCCAATGCTAGATGGAGTTCCAGTGCCGGAGGTGTGATACTTTGTTAATTTGGAGGCAAAACATGGTAACTGTAGGATGCTAGATGGTCTCTGCTGCCTTTCACCCTCATTTCCTTGCACTTCACTTGGAATTCCTTCTGGCTTGGGACCTTCATCAGGTATACCAATAACAAGCTGCTCAGGAGTAAGATCAACAGTTCTTTCATTGAGCTGGTTGCCTTCAAATATTTGTTCCAAAATGTTTCCTTCTCCTCCAAGATCACTTTTGAGGCAAGGTGTATTCTTTGATTGAAGGGAACTGGTTTTGGGAAAGGGCATAATTCCCCTTTGGCCCAACTGATTTATAGAATGTGGTGTGTTCCTCTTCAGAGTGGACATGTCATCTCTGAAAGGACTTGGGTTTTGACTTTCTCCAGGCAGTCTTTTCTCTGAGCTGTTTCTTTGGCCAGCTAGGATGCTTGTCGGGGAGATAGTATGTCTTACATGCTTAGTTTGACTGTCTTCTATATACACAGGGCTGGTGTCTTGGTTCTCCCCTGATGCAAGACCAAAAGATGGAGTGTAGTCTTGTAGAGCAAGTGGATTGTCTTTGGGCCCTGTGGAGCCACCAGCACAGCAAGGGCCTCTCTGGCTTAGGTGAAATAAATGTGCTCCTTTTTGAACTGCTGGGTAACTTGGAGGAATTAAGTCTGGGAAAACCAAGTGTTCTGTCTCTGGTGAATTTAACCTAGTGATCTGCATGCCATAATTCAAATTCTCACCTTCATGCCATATTGGATTTTTCTGAAGCCCAGCTGGGGAGTCACTGGAATAAGGCTTGTTCTCCTTCTGGTATGGTGAACTAGCAGGGACTTTGTGTAAATTTGTTGGCTGATCCCAGAAATTTCTGTTAAAATATGGCTTTCTTTCTTTCTGCTCTTGGGCTTGAATCCTGTGGTCCCAGGAGTTCCAAGAAGGAAGCATAGTGCTTTCTTCTTGTCCAACGGCATTATTAGCATAATAGCCCCTGCTCTCCACTGGCCGCGGTTCAGTGGGAGCTGTATTATATGATGGGAAATTCTCATCTGGGTTCCAGGGGTAAAATTCACCATAAGGGAAATCCTTCCTGGGTTTTGATGGATTAATATCTAAGGAATAGGGAAGGTATTCCTTTGGTTGATTTGAGGTATATTGCTCGTCTTCATAGTGCCTAACTGTTGGATCTCCTTTAAAGCTTGACTCCGCCACACTCCATCTACTTTGTCCTGGAAAAGATTCATCTCCAGTTGGATCTATTGGGCCTTCTTCATTATAAGGGATTGTCTTTTTTGGGTCTGGAGTATTCATGGGATAGTGTGGATTTTCAGGTTGCCTCATTGTATTGGGAGAATCATCTCTTTCAGCCCATGTATTACTTCTAAGGTATGGTGAGTTTTCCCTGGGGTCATAGGGGATATAGTCAGGGTAGTAAACACGTCCTCCAGAGCCATGGGAAGGATGAGGTAAGTGTTCTTCATGCTTTCCAGGATCTTCCTTAAAAGGTGGAGAGATTTCTTGTTGGTTCCAAGTATTTCTTTCAGCATTAAAATGTTCCCTTGGAGGGGAAGGAAATCCCTCAGGGTACACAGGCTGATATATACTGTGCTTTAATTCTGGCTGATTAATTTCTGATTCATATGGAATTCTTCTTGGCTCCAAAATAATCCCTTTGAGCAAATTCTGGCTTTGGGTTTTTCCATTAGAATTTGGAGCTCTTCTGGAATCTCCTCTCAGGTAATAAGAGTTTTCACGTTGACCAATAGAATTAAAATTTGGGACTAGCATGTTATCCTCAGGGTGAGGCAGTTTATAGTTTGATTTATTAACTCCATAGTCTTGAGAGTTTCTCCAGGGGCCACTTGGATCCCTTGTAGGAATGACTATTCCTTCTTTTTGACTTACTGGCTTCTCTCTTGGATTTTGGATGTTTTCATTGTGGCCAACAGTACCATGTTTGGGACCCAGAGGGGCAACATTGGTTCCCACAGGGTGTTTATTTGGCCCTTCAGGCTTTCTTCTGAAATTTGCTGGATTTCCTACATAATTAGGAGAGTTGCCTCTTGCAGTGGAAGCATAAGCTCTGCGGTATATTGGATATCCTGGACGAACTGCTTGTTTGCCTTCCAAAACAAAGGAGTTCCACCGGGGACCCCTTTGAATTTGTTGATTTCGGTAAAAAGGCCCATTACGTTTGTGCCCCATAGCGGTGCCAGTAGGTCGCCGTTGTCTTCCTGCAGGAAAACTACGGATGTTAGGATTTGGATAATTTTCATGAATATTTGTCTGACTTGGTCCCCGTGGGGTTTGACTTCTTGGAACTCCCTGGCCTGAAACATTTACTGCAGGGCTGTTTTGAGCTGTAGTATTGCTCACAGTGTTAGACCCCTGGACACTGTTTCCTGTTGGGCTGGTGTCATTTCCACCCTGACTCCCTCTGGGATTGGGTGCATTTGACTGGGTAGAATTAGTTTCAGGAACTGTTGAATTAGCTGAAGGATCAGTGGCTGGACTTTCTGTTTTAGGAGGATCTTTTTCTTTTGGTTTTTCAAAATCTTGTTCAAACATCTCTTCTGAATAATAAGGAGGACGGCCCCCAAATCCATGATATCCAAAATATCCAAAGTAAGGATTCTGTAGGGAAGAAGATGGAAATTGACAATTATTCTTTGTTTCCCACCATGGTGCTGCTTGGAATTTTTAAAAGTGATAGTAAAAATCATATTGGCCACATAATTTTAAAATCACCGTTGGCTACGCTTTCTTTCTTGAAATTTGATTCCTCCTTGGTTTCCATGACCCTTCTTCCTTCTGGTACTCTTACTCTCTGACCATTACTTTTCAGTTTTCTCTTCCTAGGCCTGGATTCTAAATCTAAGTTCTTTTTGTTTTTTTTTTTAGGATTCCATCCTCTATCCACCTTATTATTTTGTTCTCATTTTGCACACCTGCTTTGATCAATCTATTGCAGTCCAGTTCTTTCAATACAGATACATGCCAGTGACTCCTAAAGCCATAACTCTGGCACATGATTCTCTCCTGAGGTTGAGACAGCAAGACTGCTACACTAAAGAGTTTATGAGTATCTCCAATTGAATGTACCCACACTGGACTCATTTTCCCCAAAACCTTATTCTCTAATATTCTATATCTAAGCAGAATTCACCACTATATACCCAGTTTCCCAAGTTTCCACTCTCTCCTTTATTTCCCCCAGATAATTAATGACCAAATCTTATAAAATCTAAACTTTCATCTTTGTCTCCTCCTCCTTTATCCCCAATACCCCTGAACTATTGCAACAGTTTTCTTACTGGTTACTCTGGATATAATTTTACTTTCCTATAATCCTGCCTGTCCATTGCCATCAGAGTAGTGGAGGTTGGGGGTGGGTATGTGGGAAAGTTCTGTCACTTTCCTCCTTAAATATTAATTAAAGTTGCCCTTACCTTACAGGACAAACTGTAAACCCAGAGCATAACATACAAAGCATGGTGCCAAAGAGTGGGGCTCTAGACAAATATGGGTTAAAATCCCTATTCCACCAGTACTAATAATATGACTCTGGGCTAACCTCAGTTTATTCATTTGTAAAATGGAGATAATAAAATAATATCTACCTCATAGGTTATCATGAAGATCAAGTGAGGTAACATATATAAAGCTCAGTGTCTAGTACTTACTAAGTGCCTGATAATAATATATTAATAAAGATAATAATTACTATTTTAAATAATCATCTGGCCCATAACAATTATATCCAGCCTCATTTCCTCCCCCTTGTAGTTTATGCGGTTGTAAATCACACTACTTGCAGCACTATTCACAATGACCTTAAAAAAGAAGGAAACTCTGCAATATGCACCAACATAGATGAACCTTGAGGACGTTTTGGTAAGTGAAATAAGCCAGTCACAGAAAGATGAATGCTGCATGATTCCATTTTATGAGGTATCTAAAAGAGTCAAATTCATAGAATTAAAGAGTAGAATGGTGATTGCCAGGGGCTAGGGGGAGGGGGAAATGGGGAGTTGCTAATCAACGGGCTTAGCGGTTCAGTTAAGCAAGATGAATAAGATCTGCTGTACAACATTGTACCTATAGGCAACAATATTGTATTGTATACTTCAGAATTTGTTGGGAGGGTAGATCTCATGTTGTGTTCTTACTACAATAAATAATAATTTAAAAACAGCTACTTTTAGTTCTCTGAGTACTCTATGTTTCAGTGCCTTTGCACATGGCTTCTTCAGATTGAACTTTCTCTTTGCCTATACATTTATCCCTCCTGGAGAACTTGATTCATCTTCTGGACTCTGCTTGAATGCTCCCTTCTCTGTCCTGGTTTTCTTAGGCAGAATTAGGCTCTACTCTCAGGTGTCCCCAGCAGTATAGGCTTCTGCTTTAACAATTATCCCACTGAATTTCAGTTGCTTATTTTTCTGGGATTCTTCCACTTGACTTTCCCATGTGAAGTTTTTGAGTGAAAACATGCTTCTCATCTTTGTTTTCCCCAGTACTTAGCACAGTGGGAAGTGCTTAATAAATGTTTGTTTAATGAATGATGCAATCATCATGAGCAGTGTCAGTTAGTATGTTTGTTAGACACACATGTGGCATTTAGGTCATTTAGTTTTTCTTTAAAAAAAAATACAATCTAAAGAAAAAGTATTTTTATCCCTACTTGTGGATAGAGATGAAGAGACAGATGCATGAGGATATGTCTCGGACAGCATGCAGCAAATCAGGCAGTGTCCCTGAGAGGTGGAATGCAGATGTTAATACCTATGCAAATTGCCTGTGTCATCCTCCTTCACTCTCTCATGAAATGTTTGTAAAAATTTGAAGTGCCCATATTTACAATAACCAGGACATAGAAGCAACCTAAATGTCCAAAAGAATGAAATAATGCCATTTGCAGCAACATGGATGGACCTAGAGATTGTCACACTGAGTGAAGTCAGAGAACGACAAGTATCATGTGATACCGCTTATATGTGGAATGTAAAAAAAAGGGTACAAATGAACTTATCTACAAAACAGAAATAGAGTCACAGATATAGAAAATAAACTTATGGTTACCAGGGGGTAAGGGGGAGGAGGGATAAATCGGAAGACTGGGATTGACATATACACACTACTATATATAAAACAGATTACTAATAAAGACATACTGTATAGCACAGGGAACTCTACTCAATACTCCGTAATGGCCTACATGGGAAAAGAACCTAAAAAAGAGTGGATACGTGCATATATATAACAGATTCACTTTGCTCTACACCTGAAACTAACACAACATTGTAAACCAACTATACCACAATAAAAATTGAAAAAATTGAAGTGCCCATTTCCAGGTTGCATGCACTTATCTGAATAATGATTTGGGATTATTTCACAATGATATATCTGAAAGCACCTTATGCCATTACTGAATAGGAATTTTCAATGTCATTGTTTTAACAACCCGCCCCTCAGCCCCTCCCCCTAGAACTATCAGGTTTCCACATTTCACTGAGGACATATCACATATTTAGGGAAAAAGAGGAAGTACAATCTAGGGGTACTGTGCCACAATCACTACAATGGCTTTTTTTGATGACACATTGCTAGAATATTTAAATAGTGTATCACTGCATTTGGCCCCTCTCCTAGTGTGGTGTACTAAAAAACCCATTGAATAGGATATCAGAACACTTGGATTCTGGGTCCAGTTTATCCTCTAACTCAGTAGGTAAAACTGAATAGTAATTTAGCTTCTCTTGGCTTCAATTTATTTGTACAATGAGGTCATTAGATGGTTACTTAATTTCCTTCTGGGGATAACATTCTGAGATAGATTTACTTCGTTCCTGTTGACTAGTTGTTCCATCACTGTTTAGAGTCCAGCATCAGCCTTGAGCAAAGGTTAGTAAGTTAGCCTTCTGAGAGAGAGAGAGAGAGAGGTTGATTTCTATACATGTAGGGGAGAAATGATATATCACATTTATTTTATTTTAGATTACTTGCTTGGTTTGTTTCACTTTTTAAAAATCACAGGTGCTTGAGCTACAGGTTCATGTGTTGGATTTTAACTTTCTTATTAGATAGGGATAAAAAAAAGCAGACTTTCATATTGTAATTCCTAATGAGGATTGTAGCTTTGCTTGTACTTACTCCACCTTCTTCATTGCTGACTGGTGGACGTCCATAACCTGGTGGTACCCTCTGAAAGGTGAAAGACACAATGAACACAGAGAAAACCACTTTCTATGTTGCCATATGATTGTAAAACTCAAGATTTTTAAAAATAGTTCAAGTCAGCGTTAGCACTGTTGGTGGCTTTTAACTTCTGAGTCATTAGCTCTTAAAATCTAGCTATTAATAATTATGACATAACCATCAGTGAATTCTGGTAAATACAAAGCCTTCATCTGGATCCCAGGTTATCTTACAGAAAATACCACATGTGGCTGCATATCCTGGCAGTCGTCCTGCCCCATCACCAATACACACACGTGTGCGTGCACACACACACACACACACGCACAGAGATTTGAGTGCTATTAGGATCCAAACATCTATATTAGAATATCTAATAATTGAGATTAAATAATGATGTTATTTTTTGAATGTTTACATTTAAGGTGACAAACTGACAATCCTTCCTGGATTATTACTAAAATATTTTTATAGTCAAAACCAAGGTTTATTTTCCTAATCAAACTAGGAGGTTGGGTTTCTGCTCATAGGAGGGTTGAGAAAAGCAATTCAGCTCCCACAGAAGTTCTACATAGATGAGATTAATAGCTATTTCAGCAAGAGAATCGTGTTCATCTCCTTTTTAAATCTTCACCTGGTACTGCCTTCATTTTCTTTGTTCAGTATTGCCAGTAAAAAGGATGTCACTCTTATAAGGAAAAAGAAATAAGAAATTTTTACTGCTTGAAATGAATTGTTCCTTGGTTATAAGAAGCCTTCTTGGCTATAGAGTTGTAGACAAGAAAAACCAATGCCATAGCTAAATGAAGAGTCATCAAATATTTACTGATGTTGTTTTTGTTAGTTTAACTGCAACTGACCATTAATATTTCTATAGTTCAATTAGTTTATTTTGCGATTCATATCTTAAATGCTTGCCATGCAATTTCAACATTATGTTTTATTTTAATGATTTTAACCTTTAAAGGATTCCTATAATTATTTTGCAAAATTCTTTACAATGAAATATCTTTGTCTAGAAATAATAAGACATTATGGAAGGATCTTAGCCTAATCATGGTTTTCAAACTCCATTTTGTCCCAGTTTCCCCATTACATTAAATGAGGATAATCTTTGTGTTTTCTCATCTCTTGGGTGAGGAATAGTACTGAAGGAGCACAAGCTTTAGAAATTAATTCATTATCTAAGTTAGTAGTAGTGTTGGATGATTTAGTCTATGTTCATTTCAACAATTTGAGTAAAAAATCCAATTAAAAATTCTTTTTTTCCTACATGATTACTGATGTGATGATTTTGTTTCATATTCTCTACTGATTGGCATATGGCATTCCATTTAAAATGTATGAACTCAAATTAGTTTGAGATACAGCATGCTAATATTATTTTTCAGTTCTAGTTTAAAGGAAAAGAACTCACATGTGGAACATGCCACGGTAGCTGTTGATAGGGAAATAGCCCATTGCTAAATGGTGGGAATGCCTAGAAAGAAGAAAAGAATCAGAGTGATGTGGAAATGAGAAGAGTAAATGAAAAATGAAACAAACTTATTAAAGACAATTATTTAGAACTTGGAAGTCTACATCTTCCTTTGCATTAAACTGAATTTTTTAAGGGCAGAGATGATAATAATAATAACAATTAGTATTATTGAGCACTTACGTTCTAGGTAATGTGCTGAGAATTTTATACTAGTAAGCTCATTTAATCCTCACATAACTGTAGAAGATATGTGCTATTATTATTTTCATTTCACTTAAGATTCTGAGGTTCAGAGAAATTGAGTCGCTTGCCCCAAATCTCAGAGCTGGTAAATGATTGAAGCCAGGATTCAAAGCCAGGAGTGTCTTTTCATTCAAATTTGTATTCTCTACAGCTATAGTAGGTCTGATAATGAAGGCTAATTGACTCAAGACAACATTTTAGAAGCTCCATGATGGATGAGATCTTGAGAAATCATCTGCCCGTCTTCTTGTTTTAAGTCAGGACTACATTTATGCTATCCTGAAGTCCTGGAAGCAGTGTTAACTTTCAGAGCAATGTTTTAGACAGTCGAAGCATAGATCTGGAAGGGACTTAGAGAACATTCCATTTACTCATGATGAACCTGGAGCCTAGAAAGGCAAAGTGACTTGCTCAAGATCATACAACTAATAAGGGCCGGGGTAGAATTTGAATCTCTGTCCCCTGACTTTTCTGTTGGTGCTCATGTTTATACCCTGTTGCCTCTGTATTTTAAAAGGAGCTTCTCAACAGCATTTGGGTAATTTTCCATTAAATGAAGGCTAGAATAGACTTGCCAGGCAGTTTTGGGTAGGTGGTGACAGCATCACCTTGGAAGAAAGTGTCCAAACTAATGATTCTGTTTTGTACATAGTGGTATCCGTGTTGAGGAGCATTGGAGGAAGTGTGTTTGTGGGGGTGGCATGGCCCTCCGAAGCCCTCTGAGGCCATTTATGACTCTGGTTTGGAATTTTGCTGGGCAAGCCTCACCTGAGGTGTCTGGGTTTCCTCTTGGGGCTGAGTTGGGGTGAGTGATGGCTGCTTTAAAGGATGCTCTGGTAGGGGCTGTTTTAGTTGAGGCTGGTTGGGTTTCTGGGTCTCTGGGGCTTGATCAGTCTTGCTCTGGTGTTTGGGTGCTGAGGGAGATGAAGGTTTCTGTGGGCGCTTGTTGGGTGGTGGCTGAGGCCACATGGGCATCTGGTACGGCAGGAAGAGCTGAGGGAGCTGCATACCATTTCCATACAAGGGACCCAGGTGTGCCATCTGCAAGGGTAGTAAATAACAGTAAATTCACATGAGTGCTGGTACTCCAGCTCTCCTCACCCTCTCTGTCAGTCTCTAAAACTCAGTCCAGGATCTTAAAAAGCCTATGAAGCTTAAGTCAACAATGGAAGCTTCAAGCTCTTTAGCTAGCATTTTATTTTATTTATTTATTTATTATTTTTATTATTTATTTTTTTGCGGTACGCGGGCCTCTCACTGTCGTGGCCTCTCCCGTCGCGGAGCACAGGCTCCGGACGCGCAGGCTCAGCGGTCATGGCTCACGGGCCCAGCAGCTCCGCGGCATGTGGGATCTTCCCGGACCGGGGCACGAACCCGTGTCCCCTGCATCGGCAGGCAGACTCTCAACCACTGCGCCACCAGGGAAGCCCTAGCATTTTTTTTTAAAATGCTCTCTTATACTTTTTATTTTTGTTATTTTTTAAAATTGGAATATAGTTGCTTTACAATGTTGTGTTAGTTTCCACTGTACAACGAAGTGAATCAGCAATATGTATACATATATGCCCTCCCTCTTGGACCTCCCTCTCACCTGCCTAGCTAGCATTTCTTTACATGTTTTCTTACAGAAATGAATTTCAGTCTTTCATAAAACCAAGGAAACAAAGCAAAAGGCAGAATTAGGTGAGAAATTTCAGTTAAAGAATTCAGCTTATAACTTTCTAACTCTGAAGCCCTGACTCAGGTAAGAAGTATACAAGTCAAGTTACAGAGGAGTTGATATCAAGTTCACAATTCCTGTGACTTGTTATAGGCTGGATGAAGAGGAGAAAGAGCAAAAAGAAGACAAAGTGAGAGTGTTAAAAAAAAAAGAAAGTGAAAGAGTAAAAATTTTATGTGTGTAAATATCCTTATATGGGGCCTGTGCTTCTCGATTACAGGTGAATCCTCATTAATTCCGTTTTCATTATGAAAATCTCCACAATTACAAGGTTGGCAGGGAAGCAAAAGCAGTTATAATCTGAAAATGCTAATGTATGAATTGACCTCTTACAACAGTAGTTCCCATTCAAACATTCCCTCTCTGACTTAACACCAGTCTCTGTCTCCAGGCTTCATTAATCAGTCTCTCACTGTCTATGGATGATACACACACAATACCGTGCAAATGCCATGTGGATTGATGGAAGGTGAAATTGCAACTCTTGCATTAAGATGTAGGATTTCATGACAATTAAGTTGGTAAAAATTTCAAATCACTGGCAAAGTTGCTAAAACTGAGAATGAGAGTTTGAAAAGTTGGGCCTATCAAAAGATAAAGATGAGAAAATTGACAATGGTGATGATTTTAGGTGAGAGGCTTTAAAAGAGAATGACTTGAATGAAAAAGATTAAGGGAAAATTGATGAAGTCCTTGATTTTTCCCCTAAATGGGTCTCATGATCATGTTACCAAAGTCAAAAGTAACATATAGTATTATTGTACTATCATACAATTTTTTCAGAAAAATTATGCCAGAAGATTCAACTGATAATACATTCATTATTAGTTAGTTCTAAGAATTAGCACATAGTGGGAAGTATAAGCTAAATTTTAAAAATTAGACAAAAACTTATTTCATAATTTTAGTGTTATCTTTCAAGATAATCCAAATAAAACTTTATCCTCCTCCCAGTATTTACTTATGCTATTTTTTGTTCTCATTATTTGTAAATATATCTTGTATAGTCTTTTCCCAGAACAAATTTCTCTCAGATATAAAGAAGCAGTGTAATTAATAAATGCTTTTTTCTACATGAAAGTACAATATTAATGAATAAGAAGAAAATTTGGTGTAAGGGGATAGGTGAAACAATTTATTTTCCTTGAAACTCTTATAATGGTTAATTAAAACGTGAATAATGATTGGTGTCTTTATTAGCTAAGACAAACCTTATAACTATCTGTATATAAACAAGAAATCATTAGAAATAATATAAAGCGGAACTTACAGGTGGGGAGTTCATAAAGTTGAAGTGACCATAGCGCATCTGTGACAAAAGGAATCCATTTATGTGGCACAAAGTGAAAATTTTTTATTCAATAAAATCACAAGAAGCAAGTTTCTGATTTTTAGATATAACAGTCATAATGTCTTTTACTAGTTATACATGAATTTAAAATAAGTAATGAAATTTAAAAACCTTCTATGGCACTATGATTTGAGAGTTTAAGAGGTAGAGTCTCTCTACCTCTTTCATAAGAAATTTTATATATCAGAAAGTTTTCCATTATTCTCCTTTTTATTTTTTATTTTTTGGTGGCACCTGCAGCTTGAGGAATCTCAGTTCCCTGACTAGGGACTGAATCTGGGCCTGGCATTGAAAGCCCAGAATCCTAACCACTAGGCAACCAGGGAACTCCCTAATATTCTTTTTAAATGAACTCTCAGGACAGGGCTCTGGAAAATGTCTCTCCTGAGACTAAACATACATACCTCCTCACTTTTACTGCTAAATCCAGGCATTCGGGGCATTTGCATCTGGAAGTGAGAGAATATTTGTGACAAATTCAGAACATCAATTGAAATAAGCCCAGGAATTTCCCCCAAACTATGCAACAATAGAACATAAAGAAAAGTCCTAATTTTTTTTAATACTCACTGGCATAGCTATGGAATAACAAAGCAGACCTAGAAAAACCAGGAGAATCTTCATTTTTCCACTTGGTACCTGGGATACAAAACTGGATTTTAGTTTTGAACTGTGAAATAATTCTGCTGGGGGCACTTGGTGCTTATCTAGGCACTAGCCCACCTGCCTGTCAAGGAGAACACTGATATACACAGTGAAAGGGACTTCTGCTGCCATGTTTATTTTACATTAAGAAACTATTAGATGGTTATTACCTGGTACTGTTCTAAGCTGCCAAAAGGGTCAGTTAAAAAGGAAAGATAAAAGTAAGAGGGAGAGAGACAGAGACAGAGAGACAGAGAAAACATTGATGCTTGAAAAGATGGCTCATAGCACTGGAATGTGAAAATTAGAAATTAGGAGTTTATCTTGAAAAATATGAATATTGGTGATTTTGAATTTCTAGTTGCTAGGCTGGTTTAGAAAGTCATAGTAGTGTCTATATTCACTGTTCAGGATAATCTCAGTCCCAATGACGGGACAATCCAAAATCAGTACTTTGAGCTACTTTCTAAGGTGCTATAGACTACATTCCATTATAAAATGTCTTGTTATATACACTGGAATGTTTTAGAATCTGTGCTTTTCTTCATTCCGCTATTGTTGTTTCTATTATTATTGTTATTATTTAATCTTTTTACAAATCACTTCTGCTCAAGGTCTGGTAAAAGAAATGGGAAAAAATAAGAAAAACTATAAATTTATCTCTTTGTTAGACACTTTGATTAAACATAGAGGAAAAGATAGAAACTATAGACAAATATGAAGTTCAGAGATTGTTTTCATGGATTTTATTTATCCCACTCTAGTTAATTATGCAAGGCTTATATAATTAATACTTGTATTTACATCTTTGAATAAGGTTTCTTCTAAAGCATTTACTTGGGTAACCCCTTAAGAAAACTCTTCCACTTGCATATACAATAGACAAAAATAAAGGTTTTAATCAGAACGATATATTTTCACAGTTTATCAGATGCAAGACAATTCCTAGCATAGTAACCAGGATATAGACACCAGTATTTGCTCATTCCTTTTGTTTCTTTCATTTCCTGGGCATGAAATGCACCTAGTAGTGATTTGAGCCAATGCTCACCCTTCTACTTGCTTTCCACAGAAGCAATATAACTAGAGGACACTTCATCATTTTCTTAAACTGTAGGTTTAAACAGTTACCTTTTATATATCAGAGAAATTGGAAGAGTGTAATTAAACAAAGGAAGCAGTAATATGTAAATGTCTTTCTTACCAATTAAAGATTTTCAGAATCATAGCATTGTAGAGAATTAAAAATAACTGAAACTAGTGTGCTTAGTATAGGCTACAACAGCACAAGGAAGTTAATAAAGAGAATACTGGTGAATGCTTTCCTTAATCTATTTTCTAAGATTATGGCTTGAGATTTTGGGGGAAGCTTTGTATGTTTAATTTCTATCTTGCTTAATCATCCTTCTAATTTCTATAGTAGCAGTCACTGAGATTCTTGATAATGCTAAACACTCATATAGGAAGATGTGGTCTTTTGTTTTGCAAATATAAAATGTCACTCTTTTTCTCTTTTATAAAATTAATATATTATGTTGGATGACTTTAAGATTCCTTCCATCTCTAAAAATTCATGATTGTATAAAAGTCTATGCTTAGCTCTTTTTTTAAATTATAATGATTGTTATGGAATACAATGACTATGTAAGTTCTTAGTTCTAACATTCCATCTGTGGTCTCAGATGCTCTTTATTCTTCTGACATATTTAAATAGTGTTTTATCCTCTCAAGTGTACTTCTGACAATATTTAGTTCGCTATGTGATCTGTTTGTATTAGGAAAAATAAATGAAAATACTCACCAGGTTATCTAGCTTAGGAGATGAAGCTTCATGCCTGCACTGCAGCAGCAACATTTTTTCACCAAAATTTTCATAAGCCTTTAAGAAAAGTATAGATTTTGCATGAGAAGAAACTCAAATATAGAAATGAAACAAATAAATGAAGAAACTAAGAGCAAAACTTCAGCTCTACCTTTATTAGAGAGTTTTCAAACTCTCTTCAAGCTTAATCTTCTGTTGCTTTAAGAGTAAGGTGAAAGCTAAATCAGAGAGAAAATGACCCAGGCACTGTATTCTGAGATACTTTTAGTGCAATGTTGACAAAACTTGAATGCTCAATGGGGACGTGTACAAAAGCCCAGTGTTAAATGAGATCTAATTAGTTTGGAAGAAAGCTTATAAGAAAAATAAATACACCAACTAAACGAAGAAGTTTAAAGTTTTATCAAAAGATTACTGTGCAAAAATTGATGATCAACAAACATCAAAGAATGCAATCAGGAAGTCAACCAACATCTATGAATTAAGTTCATTATTTGGAACTATGTTAATTATGTTGAAAATCTCTAATACTCACCCAATGCCACTTAGAAACTCCAACATATAAAAAAAACTTTTACTTGAACTTTGCTAGCCTGTCTTTGAAATATATTCTTAATGGTCTACAGTGGAAATGACTACAAGTTGCTAAAGCCAGGGAGATCTCAAGAAGCTAGACACATTTATTTCTTAATGATAAAACAAAAATTCTTCATGAAGATGTCATTTTCTGTACCAAAAAGTCTTAAAATAAAAAGACTCCTCTTTTTCAGAAAGCTTGGGTCACATTTAAGCACTGTTGTAGACCTGCACAACCAATCAGCTTTGAGAAAAATGGTTTTGCCATCACAAGAGTTTAAAACACATCCAATGTAAAATTTATAATATGTTATTATAGGAGCTGTCAAATCAAGCCTCTTATTATGTATAATAACAGTCGAGGAAAATGAGCTTACAGCAGTAAGATTTAGAAGATGCTTTCCTTGATGAATTTGGGGTTTTTTAAGTATAGAAACATTGTTTATGCAAAGATATTTAGGGAAAAAAGGTGAATGAATATTAACCATATGCTATTGTCATAAAGCATTGACCATGATCAAAAGGCAGGCCAAAATATGTATTTAGTTTAATATGTTTAGTTAGTATATATTTAATATATAATTAAAATTAACTGGAATGTTATGTCAACATTCAACTCAGTGACTTGATTTGATTCATATTACATAAGGATACCAGGCCATAGAGCTCTTTTTGAAGTCAGTATAGGTTAGTTACTGGGGATTCAGAGTTGTAGAAGAGAAAGGCAAAATGACAAATGAACTCTCAGCTATTCATGATAATACAACCTCATGAAAATCGGAGTTGAGAAATTCGCTGAAGGAATTATGTTATGGATGTGTTTAGAAATCTGACTTCCCATAATAAAGACTTCACTGCTAAATAAATAAATAGGACAATTATACTTTTCATTGACGAGAGCAAGCTTTGTTATCTTTGCTGAACTTAGATTCTCCTGTTCCCTATGGCTCCATTTATAGTGGTGATATTTGCTTATTTTAGTGTTGGCATTTAAATAGCAAGAATTTTTGAATTTGATGCCAAAAGATGGTTCCTACTCTGTGTGACTGTGCACATCAGTTCACCTAGGGGTTGTATAAGGTGCTGTTCTTCCAAGGCATGAGAGGTGCCATGTCATTCCTCTTGGGCCAAATAACACTGCATTTTTTAGCCCTCAAACTCCCTGAATTTAGTACCACAAAGAATAAAATTGCACCGGAATAGATGACTTTAAATTGATCTCTAAATATCTTTTAAGTCTGTATGTGTCCAAGAAAGTGTGCAAAGTTATATCTGCTCCAAGCGTCTGACTGTCTTTATCTGACTTTGTAGAAACTGAGTAGGAATTACAATATTGTGTGTATGCTGAGATTTGTTTGTAAGTGGTAGGACACTGAGGGAACAGTGTATTCACGAAGATGAAATGGGAATCGTGATGCTGGATGACCCTGGTTTCTGCCTGTACCCTTCACATAGAGGCTAGAGTTTTATCAGCCTTAGCCATATAGGTTCTTGGGAGTTGCTACTAAACCTCACTTGATCGCTTCTCTGTTTACCCTTGTTCCCTCTGCCTTAAGGCTGGTTAGTGGTCATGAAATAATCCATGTTTTAAAAACCCATCTAAGGGACTTCCCTGGTGGTCCAGTGGGTAAGACTCCACACTCTCAATGCAGGGCGCCTGGGTTCGATCCCTGGTTGGGGAACTCGATCCTGCATGCATGCCGCACCTAAGAGTTTGCATGCCGCAACTAAAGATCCTGCATGCTGCAACGAAGATCCCGTGTGCTGCAACTAAGACCCTGCACAGCCAAAATGAATAAATAAATATTAAAAAAAAAAAACCAGCTAAGCTATTGGATGGGTGAACTCTTAGTAGTGGTGGATCAGATTGAGAAAACAACCAAGCATCTTTTTTTTCTTTAAAAACACTAAAGAATTGCTTAACTCCATAGAATATTCTGAAATTAGTCCTTTGTGACTTTTCCTCCTTTACTCCAATTATCTTTACTTATTTTATAAATACTTTTTCCCTCCAAACGATTACAACTGTTTTTGAATATGTTTATTATTTGGCTTTTTAAATTTTTAGAATTTATCTCTCTCTCTCTTTTTCTGTTTCCCTCTTCGTCCATAAAACAAGACTTCTTATTCGGTCTGTGTAAACCCATGCCACTGTATGTAAGAATTTGTGTGTGGATGCAATTTTTTTCCCCTGAAGGAGAACCTATATCCTTGAAGGGTCTGTGACCTCCACACTCTCCTAAGATCCTCTCGTTGCCCTAGATTTTAAGCCATTGGGAGCAGAAAAATCTTCTGATTTCTATGGTGGAAAGAGACTGAGATTTGGAGTTGCCAGACCTGAGTTTAAACCTTCCACAAATTAACCAACTGTTTAATTTCCTGTTCAGTAAAATGGGGGTAATAAATTTCTTCTAGGAAGTAATTTAAATAATGTGTGTAAAGTGCCTGACACCTGGCAGGCACTGAATGATGATCAGTGTATGACTGATCAATACATTAAGGTACTTTTGTGGTTCCACATTATACTTCATAATTAAGGACCTACGAGCAATAAAGGCAGTAATGATTCTCAGAGCAAATAGATCTTCTAAGCATGACTGTCACGCTGAAGTTCTGTGGATTATTATTAGTAGAACCCTTCCACACTGCAGATTGCTGAACTTAGGGTACTTGAAATAAAGTAGTGTTTTAGGAATCCACTATTGGTGGCCAAATAGTATCCAAGCATCCACAATCTTGATTTCTCTCTGGAACTATTCCTATAGCATATCTTCCGGCCCTAAATGTGAAACACCTTCTTTCATAAGGAAGACAACGTGTAGTTTAATCTTTCACAGGTTAAATGGTTAATAATGTTTATTCCACAGACATTTCCCGAGCAGCCTCTTCATGCAAATCCCCAGCTGAGGTGTCCACCCATCCTGCATAAGCTGTTGGGATAGGAAAATTTCTGAGTCAGAACTCAGTAGTGGGTTTGAATTCTGGTATCTATGACTTAATTGTTTTAAAACCTTAGTCAAGTGACTTAAAGTCTTTAAGCCTCAGTTTCTTTGTAAAGTGGGGGATAATAATAGTATTTCCTTCATTAGTTTGTTGAGAATTTAATAATTTATTTAAAGTTCTTAGTACATAGCTTAAATAAATGCCACAAATAGATATATAAATGTTACCTGTGATTATGATTAGAGCTTGCTCAATAGCTGCTTTGTTACTGACCACTGATACATTTCTTAAAGATTTTTAAGGCTGTTTCACCTCTTTGTGCTTATTGATGAAAAAAAGAACAAAAAGACAGAAAGCAAACAAAGAAACCTCCAAGGAGCAAACAAACATCTTCATAAATAGAATATAGAAAAAAAAACTGGATCATAAAGTTTATCAGATTTATTCAGTTTAAGTCTAGCTTTTGATCTACAAATACAAAAGTTACTCTGTGATGCCAGTGAGTTACTGCTGGCAGGTGGTTATTTATTTGGGCCACCCTCAGAGGTAGTGTTTATATGTACTGAAGATCAGCTTAAAAATGACTCAGAATCTAAGAAGATTACTTTGTTCTCCATCTTCTCTCTTCAGTCTGAGAAGATGTAACCCAATAGTTAAGAACCCAGGCCTTGAGTTTCAAAATACTGAGTAATGTATACTTAGAATAGTGCCTGACTCATAGTAGGTGTTTCATGTGACTTAAGCATTTTTCTACTTCTTATACTTCGTGGAAGCTGGTTGTAATGTCATATCATCATGGAAATAATATCTTTTATATATTGACCATTTATTATATGCATTGGATGCTGCTGTAAGCAATTTTCATGGTTTAATTCTCACCATTCCTCACCACAAGCCTATGAGATAGGTTCTATTATTATATACATTTTACTATAAGGAAACACATAGAAAGATTAAGTAGCTTGTTTAATTACATAGCCAGTAAGTGGCTAAAGCCAGACAGTCTGACCCCAAGGTCCCTGTTGTGTCCTCTACTCCATGTTGTCTTGGCCTGAATTGAAGCAGTGACATTAAGACACAGCTTATTTAGCTTTTTTTTCTTAACGACTGTCATTGTCCCTATTTGAGTATCTTGGTGTAAATGGTGGGGAAAAATCACAGGGAGTCAGAATACCTAGTTTCTAGATTAATTGATCACTCACCAACCCTGGGACATTGGGAATTTCCTTAGACTTCACTGCCTTTCAGTTTCCTTAACAAGAATCTCCCTATTTGTTTTCCAAAGCCTATGATATTGTCTTTTATCAGCAGAGTAGATTACTAGTAGTCTGGACTTTCAATCTAAGAGAACCTTAAAATATTTGCAGTTCAGTTCTGCTGAAATGCCTGGTTGAGAGAAGTGGTTTTGGGAATAGAGCTATTCAGCCACTTTCTGTCTCTGGTGTGACTTGAGTCACACCATCTGTAGCCCATACCTTTAGATTAGCTTAGCTCCTTTAAAGAATCACTTCCACTAAGGTGTATTTACTAAAGCTCACAAATGAGAGATAGATGTAGGAAATCTATTAAGCACCCAGCAGGTGCTGGAAACAGTGCAAGTGAGTGGTGTTACGATGGTAAACACCACGGACAGAGTCTGGTGCCATCATGGAGCTATTTATCCAATAGTGGATCTAGACCTTCAATGTCAGGTGTAATACTGACATTGGAGGGATACGTAGGAGGGATTTTATGGAAGGTGTCTCAGAGGAAGTGAGATATAAGCTATAACCTGATGTCTGAGTTGAAGGTATCCAGAAGAACATAGAAAAGTGTTCAAGGCAGAGAATAACATTAGAGAAGTCTGGAAGAAGAATGAACAAGGTGAATTCTAACAACTTAGCAAAGTCTAGAATGGCTGCAAAAGAACTCCATGGCTGAGAGTGGTGAGAGATGAGGCTAGAAGAGGTGAGCAGGGCTAGTCAAACAGAATCTCAAGCCTAGAGAAGGACTTTTCCATAAAATATTGTTGAAAGCTGTACTATGTCACTTAATATGCATTATATAAAACTCTACAGAGGAAATTTCTTCTAGAATTTTATTTCAGGAAAAACCTTGCTGTCCTTGACATCTAATAACTTATTTTTCTGGAGTCCCATTGCTAGTGGAGTGTCCAGACCAGTGCCTTTCCCTTCTACATCTTATTTTAGGAATTCTAATCACTTTTCTTACAGCCATCATGTGATTTATTTCCTGCTTTTACATAATAAGAAGTATGTAACATTCTGTGTTTTCCTACCACTCTGGTTACTAGCTAAGCTAAATACGATACTTAATTAACAGTGGATCCAGGTTATATGAGGCCTTAGCTAGTATAATTTTGGGGGCTTTTCCTTTAAGAAAAACAACACAAAATTTAGGTAAGAAAAATGTTTGTTTAGATAAGAAAAGAAATTGCAACAAATTTCAGATTTTTAAGAGGTGACAAATAGTACAAACAATATGAAATTTCGAAAAACAACTTAATATTTTTACTAACTACCTGACCTCTGTTATAGCATCTGTATATTTGAAGGCCTATTTCTCCTCCTCTACTCACATGTTTCCAGTGCCAGCTTTCAAGACATATTCATTTCACAGTATGATCTCTGGTCCTGCACCTTTAGGTCAGGTGTAGAATGAGTAGGTATTGAGAATTAGGCATGGGAAGTAGGAATATTCTTGGAAGCCATTCCCACATGAGGATGGCTAGCTATATTTTAACTATACATAGAAGTTTACTGTGGATCACATAAATATATCACACTAAACCCAAACTAAATGTCTCCACATCTCAGCTTCTGAAAATGCCCATGGTTATTCCAATGCCATTTGAATTTAGGAGAAGCATGATGGAGGGACCATGGGAGTGGAAAGAGGCAGCAGGCTTAACCAATTGTAGGCAACGGACTCAACCTCTGACCCCGTGTTGAGCCTGTGAACTTCCTTTTTGCTTGTGTCTACCTTCTAATATTACTAACCTTATTATTATTTCTTTTTTTTGAGTTTTTTTCTTTTTCTTGCACTTTTTAATTGAAGTATAATTTACAATGTCATGTTAATTTCAAGTGTACAGCAAAGTGATTCAGTTATACATACACACACACACACACACACACATATATATATACATATACACACATATATATTCTTTTTCAGATTCTTTTCCATTATAGGTTATTACAAGACACTGAGTATGCTCAGTTCCCTGTGCTGTATAGTAGGTCCTTGTTGTTTACCTATTTTATACAGAGTAGTGTGTATATATTAATCCCAAACTCCTAATTTATCTCCCCTCAATTTTACTGTTTCTTGCTGTGAACTGTCTAAAATAGTTTTTGAGAAGAGACAGATATAAAAAATTTAATTAATAAAATAAAATAGTGACAATAATAAACCCTGCCTAATTATCATTCTTTTACAGTAATAACACCTTGAAATATATAACAATAAATATCTTCATTTACTGCATGCTGGGCACTGGGCTAAGTGCTTTAGATGATTTATTTTACTGTTGAAAAAATGGAATCTTAATGAAGTTAAATAACTTGCCATAGCCTAAGTGGTAGAATGGAGATTTGAACCCACGTCTGTCTGCAGTTAATTATTTCCATCTAAATAGGGTAGACATACATGGTATGTATGTTTTTATCAGAGGTGTCAGGGTACTAGAACCAAGTTTCTACAAAGGACTTCTTTGTAAAAATGAAGTGGGATGTGAACTTATATGAAATGGGTTTGTGAAATTTCAATTCCAAATAGTAACATGACTTATGATTTTTTAAAGTCCAATTGCATGAAAAGTAAAAAAAAAAGTCTTGCTTCTCTTGAAAGTGAGAGGCTCTGACTCAGTAATTGGAGTGTAGTGCATACTGGGCAAGATGAAACAATTTTTAAATAAACAGAGCAGACTAGATAATTGTGTAAGTTGAAACTTGTTGAGTCTATCACGTCATTTATTACCAGGCATCATCTAATCACTTTTTTCAGAAATGCTAGCATCTACGCTGACACATCCACACTGAAATGATGCACACATTTGAAGCTCTTCTTCCTCAATAGGCCCAGATACATGGGATACAGTCTTCTGTTTATGGCTTTTGTGTTGTATGGGTTCTTTTTCCCACCTGCCACCACCAACATTCACCCATCTGTTCACAGGGAGGGGGTCTCATAAACCCACCTGTGGGATGCTAGACCAATATGAACTTGGATTCCGAGGTGCTACCACCCATTTGTTCAGCCTGAGATGTAGGGTTAGAGTTGTATACTTCAGGTATGTGGCCTTTTCCTCGTAACTCTGAATGGTAGATATTTAATACTGGTAGAAACAGAAACTTGAGGTGATTAAGTAACAAACATAAGCTGAGGCTACACAGAGCATTAGTTTGCACCAATGTCTGTTGCCTCCACTTTCCAGTTGCAACAATACCATCATCACAGGGCTAGAAAAATGCCAACACAAGGGGGACCAGCTAACTGGAGCCATCAGCATTAGTAAGTCAACGTTGTCCCCAGGCAGTTTCCCTCTATTTCTGGCCAGAGGTCCATCTTGGCTCTTCTGCTTTCCTTTGATGACAAGATCATTCAGGGCTCACCAGCAATTTAGTATTTGCCTTCTATATAAGAAATGTAGGAACCCAGCATAATTTAGTGATCAAAAGATAAGCAACTGGATTGGCGGACCCAGCGCGGCTGTGGCGGTGACAGTAGTGGCTTTTCCTCTAGCTGGAAGCTGAGCTGAAAGCCCTAGAATAAGCCCAGTGTGTTGCTGCTGTTGCTATCCTCTGGCTTGGTTTGTGCACACAGTGGGAAATATTGCTGTCTGACCAGCAGTCTTTTGACCTCAGGACTGCATCTCTATTCTTCTGGAGTTTCAGAGGAGAAAGAGAATCTGTCATTAGCACTGTGTGCTTTTCACAATCACAATACCAGTAACCCTGCATCCAGAGGTAATAAACAAATTGGCTATGTTTCCTTCCTACCTTTCCTGAAGTTTCTACATTTGCAGAGTTCTGGAGAGCCTTTGAAGATACTGGTCATCAGAAAACAGGAGGAAGGAATAGCCATGTGGCTGACAGGGTCTTGGTGCTCCGACCGGGTGTCAGGCCTGTGCCTCTGAGGTGGAAGAGCCGAGTTCAGGACATTGGTCACCAGAGACCTGGCTCCACGTAATATCAAATGGCAAAAGCTCTCCCAGAGATCTCCATCTCAACACTAAGACCCAGCTCCACTCAACAACCAGCAAGTTCCAGTGCTGGACACCGCATGCCAAACAACCAGCAAGACAGGAACAAAACCCCACCCACTAGCAGAGAGGCTGCCTAAAATCATAATAAGTTCACAAACACCCCAAAACACACCACCAGAAATGGTCCTGCCCAACAGAAAGACAAGATCCAGCCTCATCCACCAGAACACAGGCACCAGTCCACTCCACCAGGAAGCCTACACAACTCACCGAACCAACCTTAGCCACTGAGGGCAGACACCAAAAACAATGGGAACTATGAACCTGCAGCCTATGAAAAGGAGACCCCAAACACAGTAAGTGAAACAAAATGAGAAGACAGAGACACAGCAGATGAAGGAGCAAGGTAAAAACCCACCAGACCTAACAAATGAAGAGGAAATAGGCAGTCTACCTGAAAAAGAATTCAGAGTAATGATAGTAAAGATAATCCAAAATCTTGGAAATAGAATGGAGAAAATACAAGAAATGTTTAACAAGGACCTAGAAGAACTAAAGGGCAAACAAACAATGATGAACAAGACAATAAATGAAATTTAAAAATCTCTAGAAGGAATCAATAGCAGAATAACTGAGGCAGAAGAATAGATAAGTGACCTGGAAGATAAAACAGTGGAAATAACTACCACAGAGCAGATAAAGAAAACAGAATAAAAAGAATTGAGGACAGTCTCAGATACTTCTGGGACAGCATTAAATGCACCAACATTTGAATTATAGGGGTCCATGAAGAAGAAGAGAAAAAGAAAGGGACTGAGAAAATATTTGAAGAGATTACAGTTGAAAACTCCCCTAACATGGGAAAGGAAATAATCAAGTCCAGGAAGTGCAGAGAGTCCCATACAGGATAAATCCAAGGAGAAACATGCCAAGACACATATTAATCAAACTATCAAAAATTAAATAGAAGGAAAAAATATTAAAAGCAGCAAGGGAAAACCAACAAACAACATACAAGGGAATCCCCATAAGGTTAACAGCTGATCTTTCAGCAGAAACTTTGCAGGTCAAAAGGGAGTGGCCAGACATATTTAAAGTGATAAAAGGGAAAAACTTACAACCAAGATTACTCTACCCAGCAAGGATCTCATTCAGATTCAACAGAGAATCTGCTTTTGCTTACAGACAAGCAAAAGCTAAGAGAATTCAGCACCACCAAACCAGCTTTACAACAAATGCTAAAGGAACTTCTCTAGGCAGGAAACACAAGAGAAGGAAAAGGCCTACAATAACAGACCCAAAACAATTAAGAAAATGGTAATAGGAATATACACATCAATAACTACCTTAAATGTAAATGGATTAAATGCTCCAACCAAAAGACATAGACTGGCTGAATGGATACAAAAACAAGACCTGTATATGTTGTGTCTACAAGAGACCCACTTCAGACCTAGGGACACATACAGACTGAAAGTCAGGAGATGGAAAAAGATATTCCATGCAATTGGAAATAAAAAGAAAGCTGGAGTAGCAATTCTCATATCAGACAAAATAGACTTTAAAATAAAGACTATTGCAAGAGACAAAGAAGGATACTACTTAATGATCAAGGGGTCCATCCAAGAAGAAGATATAACAATTGGAAATATTTATACACCCAACATAGGAGCACCTCAATACATAAGGCAAAAACTAACAGCCATAAAAGGAGAAATTGACAGAAACACAATCATAGTAGGGGACTGTAACACCCCACTTTCACCAATAGACAGATCATCCAAAATGAAAATAAACAAGCTTTGAATGATACATTGAACAATATGGACTTCATTAATATTTGTAGGACATTCCATCCCAAAACAACAGAATACACTTTCTTCTCAAGTGCTCGTGGAACATTCACCAGGATAGATCATATCTTGGGTCACAAATTAAGCCTTGGTAAATTTAAGAAAATTGAAATTGTATCAAGTATCTTTTCCCACTACAACGCTATGAGACTAGATATCAATTACAGGAAAAAATCTGTAAAAAATACAAACACATGGAGGCT
Organism: Phocoena phocoena; assembly: GCF_963924675.1. Classification (NCBI taxonomy): domain Eukaryota; kingdom Metazoa; phylum Chordata; class Mammalia; order Artiodactyla; family Phocoenidae; genus Phocoena; species Phocoena phocoena. Next base: position 50,843,009 of record NC_089223.1, read on the forward strand.
AAATAATACACTACAAAATGACCAAGAAATCACTGAAGAAATCAAAGAGGAAATCAAAAAATACCTAGAAACAAATGACAAGGAATACACAACGGCCCAAAACCTATGGGATGCAGCAAAAGCAGTTCTAAGAGGGAAGTTTATAGCAATACAATCCTACCTCAAGAAACAAGAAACATCTCAAATAAACAACCTAACCTTACACCTAAAGTAATTAGAGAAAGAAGAACAAAAAAACCCCAAAGTTAACAGAAGGAAAACAATCATAAAGATCAGATCAGAAATAAATGAAAACAAAATGAAGGAAACGATAGCAAAGATCAATAAAACTAAAAGCTGGTTCTTTGAGAAGATAAATAAAATTGATAAACCATTAGCCAGACTCATCAAGATAAAAAAGAAGACTCAAATCAACAAAATTAGAAATGAAAAAGGAGAAGTAACAACTGACACTGCAGAAATACAAAAGATCATGAGAGATTACTAGAAGCAACTATATGCCAATAAAATGGACAACCTGGAAGAAATGGGAAAATTCTTAGAAATACACAACCTTCTGAGACTGAACCAGGAAGAAATAGAAAACATAAACAGACCAGTCACAAGCACTGAAATTGAGACTGTGATTAAAAATCTTCCAACAAATAAAAGCCCAGGACCAGATGGCTTCACAGGCAAATTCTATCAATATTTAGAGAAGAGCTAATGCCTATCCTTCTCAAACTCTTCCAAAATTCAGCAGAGGGAGGAACACTCCCAAACTCATTCTACAAGGCCACCATCACCCTGATACCAAAACCAGACAAAGATGTCACAAAGAAAGAAAACTACAGGCCAATGTCACTGATGAATATAGATGCAAAACTCCTCAACAAAATACTAGCAAACAGAATCCAAGAGCACATTAAAAGGATCATACACCATGATCAAGTGGGGTTTATCCCAGGATTGCAAGGATTCTTCAAATCAAGGATACGCAAATCAATAAATGTGATAAATCATATTAACAAACTGAAGGAGGAAAACCATATGATAATCTCAATAGATGCAGAAAAAGCTTTCGACAAAATTCAACACCCATTTATGATAAAAACCCTCCATAAAGAAGGCATAGAGGGAAGTTACCTGAACCTAATAAAGGCTGTCTGTGAGAAGCCCACAGCCAACATCATTCTCAATGGTGAAAAACTGAAACCATTTCCTCTAAGATCAGGAACAAGACAAGGTTGTCCACTCTCACCACTATCATTCAACATAGTTTTGGAAGTTTTAGCCACAGCAATCAGAGAACAAAAAGAAATAAATGAAATCTAAATCAGAAAAGAAGAAGTAAAGCTGTCACTGTTTGCAGATGACATGAATCTATACATAGAGAATCCTAAAGATGCTACCAGAAAACTACTAGAGCTAATCAATGAATTTGCTAAAGTAGCAGGATACAAAATTAATGCACAGAAATCTCTGGCATTCCTATACACTAATGATAAAAAGTCCGAAAGAGTAATTAAGGGCACACTCCCATTTACCATTGCAACAAAAAGAATAAAATACCTAGGAATAAGCCTACCTAAGGAGACAAAAGGCCTGTATGCCGAAAACTATGACACGGATGAAAGAAATTCAAGATAATACAAACAGTTGGAGAGATATACCATGTTCTTGGATTGGAAGAATCAACATTGTGAAAATGACTATACTACTCAAAGTAATCTATAGATTCAATGCAATCCCTATCAAACCACCAATGGCATTTTTCACAGAACTAGAACAAAAAATTTCACAATTTGTATGGAAACATAAAATACCCTGAATAGCCAAAGCAATCTTGAGAAAGAAAAACGGAGCTGGAGGAATCAGGGTCCCTGACTTCAGACCATACTACAAAGCTACAGTAATCAAGACAGTATGTTACTGGTGAAAAAACAGAAATATAGATCAATGGAACAGGATAGAAAGCACAGAGATAAACCACGCACATATGGTCACCTTAATTTTGATAAAGGAGGCAAGAATATACAATGGAGAAAATATAGCCTGTTAAATAAGTGGTGCTGGGAAAACTGGACAGCTACATGTAAAAGAATGAAATTAGAACAGTTCCTAATACCATACACAAAAATAAACTCAAAATGGATTTAAGCCCTAAATGTAAGGCCAGACACTATAAAACTCTTAGAGGAAAACATAGGCAGAACACTCTGTGACATAAATCACAGCAAGATCCTTTTTGACCCACCTCCTAGAGAAATGGAAAAAAACAAAACAAATGGGACCTAATGAAACTTAAAAGCTTTTGCACAGCAAAAGCAAACCATAAATAAGATGAAAAGACGACCCTCAGAATGGGTGAAAATATTTGCAAATGAAGCAACTGACAAAGGATTAATCTCCAAAATTTACAAGCAGCTCATAGAGCTCAATATCAAAAAAAGAAAGAAGCCAATGCAAAAATGGGCAGAAGACCTAAATAGACATTTCTCCAAAGAAGATATACAGATTGCCAACAAACACATGAAAGAATGGTCAACATCACTAATCATTAGAGAAATGCAAGTCAAAACTACAATGAAGTATCACTTCACACAAGTCAGAATGGCCACCCTAAAAAAATCTACAAAGAATAAATTCTGGAGAGGGTGTGGAGAAAAGGGAACCCTCTTGCGCTGTTGGTGGGAATATAAATTAATACAGCCACTCTGGAGAACAGTATGGAGGTTCCTTAAAAAACTAAAAATAGAACTACCATGACCCAGCAGTCCCACTCTGGGGCATACACCCTGAGAATACCATAATTCAAAAAGAGTCATGTACCACAATGTTCATTGCAGCTCTATTTACAATAGCCAGGACATGGAAGCCACCTATGTGTCCATTGGCAGATGAATGGATAGAGAAGATGTGGCACATATGTACATTGGAATATTACTTAGCCATAAAAAGAAACGAAATTGAGTTATTTGTAGTGAGGTGGATGACCTAGAGACTGTCATACATAGTGAAGTAAGTCAGAAAGAGAAAAACAAATGCCATATGCTAACACATATACATGGAATCTAAAGAAGAAAAGGTTCTGAAGAAGCTAGGGGCTGGACAGAAATAAAGACGCTGTCATAGAGAATGGACTTGAGGACACGGGGAGAGAGAAGGGTAAGCTGGGACGAAGTGAGAGAGTGGCATGGACATATATATACTACCAAATATAAAATAGATAGCTAGTGGGAAGCAGCTGCATAGCATAGAGAGATCAGCTCAGTGCTTTGTGACCACCTAGAGGGGTGGGATAGGGAGGGTGGGAGGGAGATGCCTGAAGGAGGGGATATGGGGATATATGTACACATATAGCTGATTTGCTTTGTTATACAGCAGAAACTAAAACATTGTAAAGCAGTTATACTCCAATAAAGATGTTTAAAAAAAGATAAGCAACTGGAAAAGATTGGGTTTTTAAACAAAAGAATATTCTTCTTTCATTTATTTTTAAACAATGAAATAGATTTTCATAGATTTTCCTGCATTGGAAAAGCTTCCTGAAGAGAGAAAATAATGTAAAAGAGATATCATATATGTTCAGTTTTTTAAGAACTGGTTTCTGAAATAGTGGAAGATTCCACTGTGAAGGAAGAGAAAAAGTTTCTCCAAATCATTAAATCTCAGAGGTAGAAGAGACTTTAGGATTATCTAAAGGGATGGTGTCCTTGTTCTTGTTTCACAGACCTAAAGCCTTGGGATAATCCTTGACTCTTCTCCCATTCCTCGGAAAATCCTGTCAGCCCTACCTACAGAATAGATCCAGAATCAGACCATTTTGCACCTCTTCCACCCACTGTGGTCCAATCTTACCACCTTAGTGGTCCCTCTTCCTCCTTTTCAGTTTATTCTCAAATTAGCAGCCAGAGTAATACATTAAATATATAAGTCAGATCATGACCTTCCTCCAATGGGTCCTCATCTCAGCCTGTTTTAAAGACAGGCTTTAAATAGCCACAAGCCCCTATGTGTCTGATCCCAGCTCTCTGATGTCCTTCTCCTCCTACTTTGTGTCTTTGCTCTGCTCAGGCCACACTGGCCTTGTTACTTTGTCTTGATCATACCGGGTATGCTTGTACCTCAGGATCTTTGCTATGCATTTTGCTTAGAATGCTTTTACCCAGAGTCTATGCAGCTTACTCCCCTGCCTCCCTTAGGTCTTCACTCAAATTTTAGCTTCTCAGTGAGGTAAAACTGTAGCCCTATCATCCTCACTAATCCCCTCTCCTGCTTTATTTTTCTCGATTTCACTCATCATCAACTGACGTATATTTTCCTAACAAAGTTTTTGTCTGTCTTCCTCTTCTGCAATAAAGGCAGGGAATTTTATCTGTTTTGTCCATTACTGAATTCCTAGCACCTTGAACAATAGTAAGCACTCAGTAAATATTTGTGGAATTAAATAAAATCTGGTAATTCAACTACTTCATTGTGCATATAAGGTGGGGGGGGGATGATGGTCTAGAGAGATTAATTGATTTTTTTAGGGTTCCACTCCTGGTCAGGGTCAATGTTGGTGGCACTGACTTTCAATTTAATGTCCATTTCAGCACACGATGTTTTATTTTGAGCAGTTATTAGCAGTTGATAACCACACTCCAGGTTTGAGACTCAGTACATCAAATATTGATAATGGGAGAGGCAGTCAGCCAGAGAGAGAGAGAGAGTGAGAGAGAGCAGAGAGCCAGAGGGTGTGAGAGAGGGAGACACACACACACACACACAGAGGTTGGGGAGACAGAAAGGGCAGGCAGGAAAAAAGACTCAGAGGACAGAGACAGTCCTAACTGGATTCATGCCTCCAATCGTCCCCCATTCAAAGACACCCTCCAACCCACTTCACTGCTATCAAGGTTAATTTCACCCAGACCAGTTCTGGTCCTGTATCACTCTTCTCTGAGAGCTACAGAACAAAATGTACACTCCTTAGCTGGGCATGCAAGTCACTATCTGCCTCCTCTTGTTTTTCATAACCTAACACTAAAGAATATTTCCTGACATCATGACACTCTTGCCATATTATTTCCCCTCCCCAGACTCTCCAGAGCTTTCTAAATATTTGTCCATCTGCACTTGTGGTTTTCTGAGCCTAGAATTCCCCCTTTACTTCTTCCACTTAAAAAACTCTGTATCTTTTCAGAGCCAACCCCAAAATACCCTCTTCTGAGAAACTCCACCCTTCTCTCCCAGCAGAGTCAACTTTTCTGTTCTTTGAGTCCTTATCTAAGCAGCAGCATTTACCGCAGCGCCTGAGTTACCTACTCATCTTGGTATCATTGTGTCTCTAGTGGCCAGCACAGTACCAGGGTCTAGTAGGTGCTCAAAATGTGTTGGCTGAATGAATTAAGTACAATCGCAGACGCTTAACTGAACTTGACTCTTATGATAAGTAATTATGGGCAGTATAAAATAGGGGACCATATACATGTAGCTGCTTATACAAAATGACTTAGGCTATTGCCTACTTAAAGCCCTCTCTTGTGGCAACAAATAGTCTAAATTAGAGACTCATTAAGTCTAAATGTGCAATGGCAGTTTTTACTGGCAAAATTCTCACCAGCTTTGCTTTCTTTTTCAAAATCTATGGCAATTATGCATTTTTAATTCATTAAGTCATTCAGTAAATATTTATCAGGCACATATTCTGAGTCAGGTACCATTCTAGCATCTGGAGACACTGAGGTAAACAAGACAAATATCCCTGCTGTCACAGAGCTTATGGGCTATAGCAGGGGAGGCAGATTTTAAACAAACATTACACAAATAATTAATTCATTGCAATTGTAATGATAGGCGATATTATATACATCAATAGTTCTAAAAAGCACAGTAGTTGCTAGCATTTATGGAGCTCTTAATATGCAAGTCACTATTGTAAGTTCTTAACAAACATGTTGAGTTTTAATACCTTTCTTAACCTTGCATGTTTTGCTTTCACATAAGGAAGCCATGGCACAGAACGATGAAGGAATGGGGTCACCAACCAGGAAGGGCAGAATTGGTATTTAAACTACTGTGCTGTACTGCTGTCTAATGAAATCCAGGCATGGAATCAGGGTTAATTCACAGGTTTCCTTCCGCCTTGTAACACCAAGACTCAGAAGGTGCTTTAGAAGTGGTAGCAGGTAGCACAGAATAACAGACTGGGAATACCTTGGTCAGACTGGCTTCCAGTGGGTCCCATGTTCTTCTCTGTGTAATTTTGAGCAAGTTATTTAACTTTTTTGGCATTCAGTGTTTTATTTTTAAAAATTTTAATGTACCTTAAAGGTTCTCTAAGGACATTTCGGTTTGGAAATCATCCTATTCAAATGTCACCTCCTCAGTGACCTCTCCCTAACCACCCCGTAGTATCTTCTTCCTCCTTCTTCCCTCACTCTGTTTTAGTTTCTACACAGGGCTTATCATTATTTAACATTGTATCACAGATTTGGTTTTCTGTTTACTCTTTTTTTTTTCAATGCCAGAAACAGTGCTTAGTGCATGGTGTTCACTTGGGTCTTTGTTGGACAAATGTGCTTTCCAGGAGACTGGGATAGGTAACCACCCTCAGCACCAGCATGGGATCTTTCACAAAAGTATGTGCTTGGCACTAACATTTCTAAAACTGCAAAAAGGGAGACAGTATCTATGTTTTCAACACCCACACCTTTCATAAACTTGGCTTGAATGTAGCTGACTTGGCATATTTGGGCATGGGCTGGGTATAAAAGGAAGTCTCAGAGATCCAAGACAGAGGGACAGTCTTAGGATTTCTGACTTCTATCTTCCATTTTTTCCCCAAGGTTTTGCCCTGTAGTAATGCTGTAGCTTCCGTCATCTGGGACTTAGACTTCCTTGCATCATGGAGTAGCATAACCCTAGACAGTCATATTGAAATCATGTATAACCTGTGCTAGACACATGACTCCAGGGCTGACCATTTTATGTCAGTTTTTCTAAACACATCTTTAAATAACACCTCCACATTTCTAGGTTGTGAATATATTAGAATGTAATCCCCATCCACTTGGGAAAACCCACAGTCATTTCCTTCGTTGTGCTCACATAGCTTATCTTTAAGTCATTATCAAACTGGCGGTTATGTGAGGGTTTCTGGGCAGAAAGGTTCTGAGCCCTGTGAAAGATGAAAGTGCAGGCAGAGAGCTGAAGACATCAGCAAAAGGTATGCTGACAAACAGCTTCATAATGATAATTTCTCAAAGCTGGGAGTTTTGTTTCTAGCGTCTGGCTTCTGCAGAGTGTGGTTGCTGGTACTCCTACTTTCCCCCTAGTCTCTAGTGTTTATGGAAGAAAGGAACTGTCTAAACTTTGGGTTTGGTGCCCCTCTTTGCAAAATGCAGCCCAGCCTGTGTGTTGATGTCCTTTGACTGATAGTCACATGCAGCCCATATGAGCTGACCTTTCAGTACGAGCTGCAGATTTGGATGGAAGTGGAACACACCTAGGAATTCAAAGCTGTCATGAGTTGGAGACTTGTCTTCCCGAAGAGAGTACTTTCAAGTTCTGAAAAATTCAGACTATGAGTCGGGGTCAGTTTGAGTATTTGCTCAAGTCATACAATACCATATACTGGTAGGTATTTGAATGATTAGACTTTAGGCTGCCTGAGTAATCTCTGAAATTGTAGGGAGAATTTTATGAATACTAGGAAAGATGATTCATAGCTTTCAATTGATTCTCAAGTGGATGCTTGACTGCTGTGGAGGGTCTGTGTGAGAGTGCTGAATGGGAAATCTGAAGGTCTGCATATTTCAGCTATTAACAGCAAGTAGAATTTGAAAAAAGACATTATTTTTCTGGGCATTAGACTCCTCACCCATAAATGAGAAGATTGAATTAAGTTAGTGTTTTCCCAAACTTTATTCATATACATAGTCATTTATGTACTACTGCCCTCGTGATTGTTGCCATATCCTACCCTAATCTGTACTGTTTACTTAATTTCAAAAATTTTAACACTTAAAAAATAAAATTTAGTTTAAAAGGAACCTCATTTTTGCATCTGTAAATGGAAAACCATCATCACTTGATGTAAGTAAAGTATGGTTATTTATGTACTACTTCAAAATTATTGCCTTTACACTGATGGCAGGTGTGACAATTGAGACACATTGGCATAATGGATCTATTATGTTTACCATTCCAGATTCACTCCCAACCTTTCTCCACCCAGAATGGCCTAGAAGACACTTCCTTGACTAAGGCATTATGAAGAGCTCTGTGGTTTTATCCTCTGTAGGTCAGATAAAATGATAGGGGCTGCTGCTTTGGAATATCAATGGGTAATATAGAATTATGAAATAATAGGGGCCAGGTGGTGACGCTTATCTCTCAGAGACAAGGAGGATATAATAAGCCACCAGATGGAATGGTAGTCAGTGTGCTTTGACCTACAGGGACCTGTGGTGATGACTAGTAGATCATGGTCTCTAGAAAACAGTAGATGGACATCCTGTTAAGGTGCTGCTTGACATAAAAAGATAAAAAGATTCTAGGTTCACTAGGGGCAGGACAAAAATAAAAGACGCAGATGTAGAGAATGGACTTGAGGACACGGGGAGGGAGAAGGGTAAGCTGGGTTGAAGTGAGAGAATGGCATGGACATATATACACTACCAAATGTAAAATAGATAGCTATTGGGAAGCAGCTGCGTGGCACAGGTAGATCAGCTCGGTGCTTTGTGACCACCTAGAGGGGTGGGATAGCGAGGGTGGGAGGGAGATGCAAGAGGGAGGGGATATAAGGATATATGTATACGTATAGTTGATTCACTTTGTTATACAGCAGAAACTAACACACCATTGTAAAGCAATTATACTCCAATAAAGATGTTAAAAAAAAAATTCTAGGTTCACCGAACCTAACTCAAGTCACCACAATGGAATTCAGTCTCTTATCTAGTTCTCAGACCTAGAGCCCCTTAGCTGAGGGGAGATGAGGTCCCTGTGAGAAAGACCACATATGTATATTATGGAAGTTTCCTTAGATTTTCTCCAGAAAGACTTGAAGCAGTTTACTGTGGTGACTGTGTAGGGTGGAGTGAGGGAAGAGAAATACCCGAACTTTCTGGAAGTTATTAGATAGTGGTTATGAACCTGAAAATCTTCATATTTTACCAATTAAAGCTTATAGAAGTCATATGAGAGATGGAATCTTGGTCTACATCCATCTAACTGTGACCCAATGACTCTATCTTGTGGTTATTTCCCCAGTCCCAGAATATATAGTCAGAATAGTTATGCCTAACAATTGGCAGCATTCCACATTGATTCCTACCCCAGTGGAATGAAAGCTATAAGTAGGAAGGCCCAAGTGGAAGGAAGCTCCTAGAACTGTATTCCTTTCTTTAATCCCTCAGCAAGATGGTAAAACCTGTAGGGGGAACTACAGAGATTAGTGTCACCACTGAAGGCTTGGGAGATGACCTCCCACATCCGCACTTAACTCACTTGTTTGGCTGATGTAAATGCTATATGGGTCATGGGGACACAGTAGATTATTGCAAAATCAATCAGATGGTGATGCCAGTGGTAGCTATAGTTCTAGATGTGGTAGCTTTATTGGAACAAATCAGTATAGCCCATGGCACTTCATATGTAGCTATTGATATGACAGATGCTTTCTTTCTATTCCAATCAGTAAGAAAAATCAGAAGCAGTTTTCTTTTAAACAGCAGGGACAATACAAACTTAAACTGTTTTGCCCCAGGACTGTGTCACCTCTCTTGCAATTTGTCATAAGATAGTCCTGAGGGTCCTTGATCATCTTCAAATCCCACAGGAAATCATGCCAATCCATTACATTGAAGACACAATGCAACAGGTTTTGATTAGAATGATGTAGCAAGCCAGAGGGTGGAAGATAAATACTGCAGAAGTTTATGGGGCTCCTGACATTTCTAGAGGTTTAGTAGTCTGGGGCATGTCAAGATAACTAAAGTGAAAGGCAAGTTGCAGCAGCTTGTACCACCCTACAGTAAGAGAGAAGCACAATGCTTTTGGATTTCTTTGTGTTCTGAAGACAACATATACCACCTAGTGTATAACTTGAAAGGCTGCCAGTTTTGAATGGGACTTAGGACAAGGGAGGGGTACGTGTTGTAGCATAAGCTTCCCTGTCACTTTGGCATTATGACTCAGGGCTTTATGGAAGTATCTGTGGACCTCTGACAAGTCCTGACAGGAGAATAAGAGCATGGAACCTTAGGGTTCTCCTTGTGAAAAGAAGTTCTTATTTTGCTACTGGACCCTAATAGACACAATATGCTGATTTTGGGATGCCAAGTGACTATGCTACTTGAGTTACCCATCTTGAACTACATGATTTATGATCCACTGAACCATAAAATAGTATAAACAGCAGCATTCCATTGTAAGTGAAAATGATCAGGCTTTAGCAGGTCTGGAGGCATCAAGTAATTTGCCTAAGCAACAGGTTCAGGTTCCTCTTTATAACTTTGATGGCTTTCCCTCAATCCACACATTTGGCTTCACGGGGAGTTCCATATGACTAGAATAACCAGGTGTCAAGGTTTGCCCTAGGTAGTACTGGTTTACACCTGTTGTCCGACATTCATTCATCATTCATGACACCACTTTTCGTGATCAAAGTATCCTAGTTTGGAGAATCAATTATATGACTACCTTATTTCTGATCAATTAATGGAGAGGAAAGAGTGTGTGTGTGGTTCATGGATTTCTATACTCAGGTATCAGCTGGAAGTGCACGGTTAATGCACCACAACCCCACTGAGTAGACAGAATTTTAGTTTGTCTATTTTGTGTGGAAGGACAAATGGCCTGAGATATAGATCTATACAAACTCAGGGACAACACCAGATTGGTCAGCTGGTCAAGGACTTGGAAAGAGCAAGATTGGAAGATTACTAATAAGGCAGTCTAGAAGGCAGGCTATTTAAATAGAGGCTTCGGGATGGGATGCAGTAGGAAGATATTCATTTCTCATATAAATTTCTGGTAGAGGGAAGCCATAGTAGAAGAAATTCTCAATAATTAAGATGGCTCCTCCTGTGGGCGACATTTAGCCTCTTTCCCTGACCACCTTGGTGTTTGCTCATGGACTGGTGTTTGAGGTGGCTATGGTGGCAGGGTATCAACAACTTGGTATCCCACCTTGTCAAAGTTGATCTAACTATTTACACAATTAAGTGCCCAGCCTGCTTTGAGGCCTTTATAGGACAACATTCATCAGAGCAACCAGCGTATGTGAGCTCATAAATGTATGCTATGAATTACAAAGAAGGACAAAAAAGGTAGTGTGTGGAAGTGTGAATAGAAAAGCACAATTTCATCAGATAATGGGAAAATTCCATTTCTCCACTGTTACTGCTGCTGTTTTGCTTGGTTCTCCTTATGAAAATTATCAGTAGGAAAAGAAGGAAACTACTATGATTTAGCAATTTTATCTGTGTACTTTATCTCATTTAATTCTCACAACAACCTTGTGAGGTGAGTTGGGTTGTAGCTCCAATTTGGAAATGAAAACACAGGAGCAGAGAGATTAGGTCTTACTTCCAAAGACTCATAGATGATTAGATGTGAGGTCAAAGTTTGAACACATATCTCTCTATATGTCTTTTACCATACTGCTTTTTTTTTGATGTGGACCATTTTTAAAGTCTTTATTGAATTTGTAACAATACTGCTTCTGTTTTAGGTTTTGTATTTTTGACCCTGAGGCATGTGGAATCTTAGCTCCTCGACCAGGGATCAAACCCGCACTCCCTGCATTGGAAGGCGAAGTCCTAACTACTGGACTGCCAGGGAAGTCCCCGTATTGCTTTTTAGAAGACTGTCTGGAGTGCTAAGGTGGGTCTCAGTGGGCATCTGCTGGCTACCATGGCAGTCATTCTGTTACCCTTACACCTTTGCCAGAGCCACTATGGGACAAAAACTGAATTTGAATCTCCTACATCCTCCTTCTGCTCTAGCCCATGGAGTGGGGGTGAGCAGAGCTCTGCCTGGAGAGAGCGAGAAAATAAGAGGTGGCTGCATGGTCCTGTTAAGGCTCCTGAAGTATCCCAGGTCAGGAGGCATCTCAGGGCTCTTTTCCTTGGCTGCATCTCCAAAATCTCCACGGGACATGGAGGGGAATCTGAGCTCCATGGAGCCTAAGACCTGGGCTGGGCAACTTGGGAGGAAGTGGAGAGAGTGGAGGAGGAGGCTCCTTTTTAGGGATGAGGCTAATTTTCAGATCTGGCCTTGGAACCTCTTAATTTAGGCAAATAGCTGTGACTGATATATACCTAGCTTTGGTGACAAGTAATGATCATTTTCTGGTTATCGTTTTCCCACATTATATTTCACAGAAATGAGCTAATTCTTACATGGTGCCCACATAACTCTTCTTGTGTTTCTTCCTCTTGGAGGCCTCATTCTACAGATGCTTTTGATACTGTTCTGAGAAAACTTATGTGATCCCTCCCATCCCCTCCCATGCTCCTAACCTTAGGCTGGAGACACCCCTAATATCCTCTGTGGTTCAAGAATACCCTGTACTTGGCCTTGTTATAGCACTTTCACATGTTTGCAGGTTTGGGAGTATCTATTTTGCAGTGCTGTTGTGAGATAATACATGTAAAGTACTAGGGCTTGGCCTAGAGTGGCTGTTTTTGTTATTACTGTGGTTGCTTGTCTGCTTGTCAATCATCCCTATTGAAAGCTCTGAGGGAAGGGGCTGTGTCGCTGTTCCCTAGCACAGTGCCTAGGACATTGGTAGATACACAATAAACTTTCCAGGAAAGAAAAATGAGTTGAATAAAATGGGTTAAAGAGTAGCAAATACAGGGGATGAGTATGCTTTTCTTAATAGTTTGAATATATGTAAATAATAAGTGTATAATTTCTGATAGTTTCAGTGAGAAAAATTTTTATTTAAAATAGGCTAGATGCTTTTACTAGATTAAATAAAATACTCTACAAATGAGAATTTTAAATCCAGTATACCAAACCCAGTAATACCAGTCAGGGTTTGTCCACCAATCCCCATTTAATAACATTTAAATGAAATAACTTATAATTCTAAGAATATGTGCCTTTGCTTAGAGAAAAATTTCCAAAGCAATGTCACATTTCCTGGATATAACAGTGTCATGCTAGTAAGAGAAATTCTATAATGTCAAGACAGCTAAGAAATGGTGACTTTCAAATGCACAGACCCTTAGACTTGCTCTGATGTTATTAATAGTATTTCTAAATCACAGAGACAGGCAACACATTTTATTTCAATAAGAGAATGAAAGCAAGAAGGGGACCTACACTATTTCTAGCCACTTATATTTATTAGTATGTGCTTAACACTTTTAATGCCTTTGCTGCAGAGGGTAATGAGTGTTTTCGCAAAAAGATAGACTATTGGGACAAAGCTGGGGAGCTTGTGCATACAGAAAGTAGCTGATATCTCAAGCCTCTCAGGGCTCTTGGAAATGCCATGCATCATGCTTAATCTGGGGCTGCTGGGCCTTGTTTCCTGGCATCGATGTGTGCTGACTGTCAGAGGTCACTGTGGAATCCACGGTGGTTTCTTCCTGGAGACCCAGAGTTGTGGTCTCATCAGCACTGTAGGTCTCATAAACATCAGCTAATCCAGGGGTCATCAGTGGGTCTGCAGCTGCTGGGGTGACCCTGAGGGGTCCCCTGCTGTGCCCTGCAGGGCCTTTTGCTAGGTTGGGGATATTGCCTTTAGGATTAGCAAGAAGCCCTCCAAGGGCACCAGGTGCTAGCTCTGAAAGGAGAGCTGGGTTTTCCAGATCGGCTGGGTTGGCCTCCGGCATAGGGAGGTCTTGTGCATCTCCTTCTCCCTTCTCCGGGCCTTTGGTTCCAGCGACTGGGGAGTCAAATTCCAGAGTAAAGTCCCCGCCCATGGCTGGACTGGGGGGCATCCCTCCAAGGCCGGGCCTCATGCCTCCAAATCCCGGGAACATGGCTCCATAGACCATGGGGCCTCCTCTTCCTCCCTGGAAAAAACCATTTATCACATATTATTAACTATACGATGACATTATACCAGTCAGATTCACTGAAAAACCATAAAAAACAGATAGGGAACAGAGAATTGGCTGACAGCTTTGTGTAAGCACATTTCTCACTAAATTGGCTTCTGTACTTTTCTGGGTGGGGACTCTCACTTCTTTGAAAGGGAGATGAAGACCCTTTGAATACCTGCCGAAGGGTAAGAGGGAAAGAAGCAGGGAAGTAGGACAGAACCAAGTCTACAGGCAAAAGGTAGTTTGAATTTCATTTTAAGAAAACAATAAGCAGTTGAAAAGGGCAATTCCATCATAAGACAAAATCTGAAGCATTCCTGAGTTTGTTGAGCAGAGTTTTGGAGGACATTGTCAGTATCATTTCTCAGTATCCCTCAAAATGAATGAAGCCCCATGTAATATTTTTTCTTTTGCTTTAAAAATTTTTCCTTCCTTCCTTCTCTACTTCCTTCCTTCTTCCCTCCCTACCTCCCTCTGTAGAAACAGAAATATTTTCTTCCTGTGGACAGTTAAAATTCTAGAACTGACCATGTGTCCTTTTTTCCTTTGTTGCAAAAAATTTCAGGACCAAATCTTGGGCTTCTTACAGCAAGTGTGCAGGGCTTTGTAACTTGCATATCTGTATTCTCATTTCCTCATTTTAAATTCTATCTTCAGTTTTTTGGTTATATTTATTGTGTTTTTCATAAGCTACAGAAAAATCTTTTAAGAATGAGGCAAAATATAAATTAATTAAAATTCTAAAATAATAATTAACACACTTGAATTTTCAACCCGTTTCGTTGGTGTTATGTAGAGTCAGTACTTTTTCCTCTTATCTTCTCCTGGCTCTCCACTCGCAGATTTTCCCATCTTCTCCAGGGATGGCACTGTGAACCCCTGGGCTGCTACCTTTATCACATGATTTTCACATTTTCTGCCCCTGTGTCTATTTTTTCCACTGACTAGACTGTGAACTCCCTGAGATCAGGAACCTTATCTTATTTATCTTGCCTCCATAGGATCTTTTTATGTGTCTCACTCACAGAAAACTTGAGATTCAAGTTTTCTTCAGTGATAGCATGTTTACATGTATTTATTAAATCAGTAGGATCCGTAGTTGATAATGATTTGTTAATTCAGTTAATTTGTTTTGTTTTGCTTTGTGCTCTAACAGATTTAACGTAGAAATTTCTGAGGGAAAAAAGTCCAGTTGTGTGAGTCTATTGATCTCAAATTTTAAAGTTGTAATATGCATAGATAATGATAAGAGAATAAGAATACACTTGACTTGACTTACATTGTTAATGTACTTTGAATTTTACAATAATCAAATTTTAAACTTGGTTAATTTTGTTTTGATCTCTCAATTTTGAGGTCTAAATGATTTGCAATTTTGTTGAATTTGTTGTTTTGAGGGGTTAAGTGGTCTGAGAAGTAACGGGAACTTCATGAACCATGTGTATCTTTTTTGGTTTGAAGCGTTTGCTGTTTAATAATGGTGGCTTTTCAAGAGAGGTTTCTCCTGTTCTCATATTCAAGAAATGGGGCAAAATCCTATGTGCAAGAATGGTCATCACTCAGAAACGACTATATGGGAAATGTGATGAAATCTTTGCATACTGCTTCAGAATCAAGCTTTTGGTTTTGGAGTGGAACAACTTGAGTCCCATGCTGTATATTCAGCTATATTCAGGGCCAACACCTCTTGCAGCCAGTCATCTGTGACTGTTCTCCCTTGGCCACTATTGTAAGAAGACTTTGAAGACATTACTCACAGCCATTTCTTCTGAGCTCATGACGCCAAGTCTGGCAGGAGCGTTCTGTTCAAAAAGAAACACAGCATCATATTATGAGCCAGCTGACTCCTATTATCTTTGTAACTACTCAAGACAAAGTTAAAAGTCATTTAGTCTTTCTTTAAAACTTAATATTAATACCGTGTCCAGAGACAGGGTAAAGTGGAGAGATGAGTCATTATTAAATGAATGTAGCCAATTTGGATAATTAAGATAGAAAAGTTACCTTTTCTTTAATGCCACTGTGTGTGTGTGTGTGTGTGTGTGTGTGTGTGTGTGTGTGTTATGCCTGGCCAGAATTATCCAAATAGGAAGTGTGCCTCCTTGCCATTTCAGTTGCTAACTTAGGCATTCAGAGAATATGGAATCTATTGTTTGAGGCCTAGATTTTATAATATTATCTCTTAAGAAAACATTTAATTAAAATGATACTTTTTATAGGATAAAGACTTACCAATTGATTTGCTCCATAGGACATGTAAAATATTCCTGGATAAAGCTAAATATAAATACAATAATCATCACAAAATGCATTTCCCAAGAGAAAAACTTTTAAGTAAATCACAGAGAAGTGGTATTAAAAAAACTTACTGGAGGTGGTTTATTTTGTGGCACTGGTCCCAGAGATATCAAACGGGCTATTGGAAACATCTTTAAGTGGTAGAAAGAGAATAAGCAATTCATATTTGCTATAACACAGGCAAACCTCCCATTACGGCCATTTCTAGGAATTATATGAAACTTATTTTCAGATGGATTACTATGATAAACAAGTATTTAATACTTACGCAAACAAAGGAACACGTTATATTTCATATTTATGGATAAATGGGGCAATTAAAATTTTTTACTCTCCTTTCTTGAAGTATAGAGATGTATTTCCCAAGAAAGTGTCTTACTGAGATTTGTACTTACCGATGGGTCTTGTGGATCAGCAAAATTCATTCCTGGCAACTGCATTACAGATAAATATTAAAATTACTGAACAATTAAAATAGACGAAGTGAACTTAAAATGTTCTTATCTTATTTACGATTATGATAAAACAATTTCCTTGTTTTTACTTTCATTTCACCTCTGAGGGTACAACCAAAGAGATTACAGTTGCCCTTTACTGACATGACTCAAGTGCACAGAGAGGAGATGGGGCATGTCTGTCATGAGTTTGCTTTGTTTTGCAGAATAGAAAGTAATGAATTTTGGAATCAGAGCATGCCAGATTGATTTGAATGCTGGCTGTGCCACTTAATTTTTGTGTAATACTGGGAAAATTTTATAACCTCTTAAAATATGTCCTTTTAAAAAAGGATGATAAGATCTATCTTCATAGGATTGGAGTCAGGATGGTATGTGGGGATGTTAAATGCCTGCAGCATACTAGTTACGTGATACCTTCCTTTCCTGTCCATTGCTCTTTTCTCAAAATTATTACCTGATACTTTTGCTTGATTGTCTTCTCTATTACCAGATAGAGAAATAATACTGCAAAAATATTATTTGCAATGCTGAGGGATCAATCATTTTTCTCAGTCCTTCCAACATTGAAAAAAGAGCCTGGTGATAAGAAGCCTGGAATTCTCTGGGCTGTCCTATTTCCTCTGAAAGCTTTCATCTTTTGTAACTAAGAAACCAATTTTACAGGAACAGGATCTTTTAGAATCCATGCCCCATCTTAGATGGCAAAGGGCAGGAATGGATATTTATATTCTACTCCCAGATATGTCAATTGCTTGAAAACATTTGTATTTTCATGCATTATGCCCAAAGCTCTGATTATTTAAATGTGCTCTGCAAATCGATTTTCTTTCACTAAGTTAATGGACGATCCAGGTCTGACTTCAGAGAAAGGAATTACCTCGGTCTTTGGTGGCTTTTCTGATGGTGCCCCCTGTTGAATCATTGGCCCCTCTGATTGCTGCAAGGGTGGATGTCCCGGGTAAATCGGAGGCTGAGATATTCCCTTCTGGACTGTGTTCTGGACGGAGGTTACAACGGTGGGCTGGAGGAAAGGTTTCTGTCCTGGCTGTGGAGGCTGCAGGGATGGCTGCGATGGGAGAGGTGGGGGATGCACAGGCAAAGAATATTCATACTGCAGAGAAATTTGAAAGGAGTGTCAGGAAGCGATGGCTCACTGAACTGTGGTGTCTGACAAAGCAAAAGGGCTTGGGGAACTTTCTACTTGGAAGAGAGTCTAGGAGACTTGTCTTGAAGATGTGTTCCATAGGAAGCACTGATTCACTTAAAGTCAGTGTTTTTGGGAGCAGTCTGGTAGGTGTTTACCTCCCCTACTTCCTTTGGGACTATGACTGTGCATGAAGATGGAAAGCTATATGAACTTCTGGGTAGACTGAGCCGTTTCGTCCTCTGGGTTCCCACAGCTGCCTCTATGTATCTCTATTTTAACACTTTCCCACTAGATTACAGTTACTGCTAATAAAGATTTGTCCCTTGGTCAGCTGACAGAGGATAATGTCTTATTTATCTTTATAGCCCCAGGACTTAACATAGGTCCTAATAAGTGACTGGCACAGGTTAGATAATATATTTTTTGAGTTAATGAAAGGAGAAAGGGTAATTAAATAAAATACCAATCAAATTCTTACATCATGAATTCATTTTGGAAACAATCAAGTGGAGAAAGAATCACCATTAACATAATTTACTGTCCCACTAAATGTGGCTTGGTGAGTAATGCTGCTTGTTATGGAAAACCATCTGGAATCAAAAGTTCCTGTTAAAACAACCATGTTTTTTTGCTCCTCTTTGAAATTACCTGTTGTGAACAGCTCCCTATTATTTTTAAATTATTTGCAAGCTCCTCAAAGTGGCTTAGAAGTCTCCACCTAGAGGGGTGGGATAGGGAGGATGGGAGGAAGATGCAAGAGGGAGGAGATATGGGGATATATGTACATGTATAGTTGATTCACTTTGTTATACGGCA
The DNA here is from genome assembly GCF_963924675.1 of Phocoena phocoena. Lineage (NCBI taxonomy): Eukaryota > Metazoa > Chordata > Mammalia > Artiodactyla > Phocoenidae > Phocoena > Phocoena phocoena. Next base: position 50,861,764 of record NC_089223.1, read on the forward strand.
GAAACTATCACACATTGTAAAGCAGTTACACTCCAATAAAGATGTTAAAACAAAACAAAAAACAGGGCTTCCCTGGTGGCGCAGTGGTTGAGAGTCCACCTGCCGATGCAGGGGACACAGGTTCGTGCCCTGGTCCGGGAAGATCCCACATGCTGCGGAGCAGCTGGGCCCGTGAGCCATGGCCGCTGAGCCTGCACATCCGGAGCCTGTGCTCCGCAACGGGAGAGGCCACAACAGTGAGAGGCCTGTGTACCGCAAAAAAACAAAAAATAAACAAAAAAGAAGTCTCACAACAATCTGGCTGTGCTTCATCTCTTCTACCATTGCCCATCTCTAAACTCCTGGGCTTTCATTACTTGTACCTCATTCATTACTTATACCTCACAACTTAGCACCTTGTAATATGTTGTCTTGTCTTATCCCCTAATCAGATGTGAAATTTTGTAAGCTTTGAAGGCATTCTTAAACACCTTCACTTTCATTTCCAATCTACCATTTGGTTTATGTATTTGTTAGGTATCTAATAAATAATGATTAACTGATTGAGGTATTTATTAATTGATTAGGGTTTATGATTTTTTTTTTCCGGTACGCGGGCCTCTCACTGCTGTGGCCTCTCCCGTTGCGGAGCACAGGCTCCGGATGCACAGGATCAGTGGCCATGGCTCACGGGCCCAGCTGCTCCGCGGCACGTGGGGATCTTCCCAGACCGGCGCACGAACACGTGTCCCCTGCATTGGCAGGCGGACTCCCAACTACTGCGCCACCAGGGAAGCCCTATGATGTTTTAATTAGGAATGTTTTGCATCATTTTAAATGTGTCTTTTAGTAATTATTTAAGGAATCTTGACTGAAATCAGAATTTTCCAGGATACAGCCTGCTTTCATTTTCAGGCTAGTTTATTTATTGTTCATATCTTTAACATAGGTTTCTATGTTTTGGAAGCCATATCTTCCTATTTGAAGTAAATATACAAATGGGTTGAAAATTTGGACCATTTTATTTTAAATTTTCCTAAGTACTAAAAACAGTTATAGGTTTTGATTTATTGTTATTTGGAAATTTTTTTATTCATTACTGTTACCTGTCTGTGGTTACTATATGACAACTTAGAGAAGGCAAGCAGGAGAATATTTTAAAGCTTGAAGTTTCAGACACATTGATGCAATTAACTTACCTGTTGAGTTTCATGTTCCCTTGGTCTCATCCACGGGAAAGAGGAATGTGGTGGGAGGAGAGCATGCATCCACAAAGAATTAAATGATTTCCCAAAGCCAAGTCTTGAATACTAAAGACATGGAGAAAAAAAGTATGCTTATATTTCAGTGTTTTCTTAAACTTGGTTTCCATTTTCTAAAAAATCCACAAAAAGTGTAGAAATAGCAAAAATTAGAGTGTTATTCGTTAATTTAATGTGGCTAGGTTAAGTCTTCCAATAGACTTGCTTTTTATTCTGAGCCAGTCTGACATATTCCCATAAACTTCTTTGAGATTTTGCTTTTTTAAGCATTCATATTTTGGGCTGCATAATAAAATTAATAATACAAAAAAGAATTTTTTTCTTACTAAAGAAAATTCAACATTATTTTTATTTTCTCCTATCATCCCGTCCTAGGTCCTTATTTTGTTTTAGCTTATCTCAATTACTCATTTGCTTTTTCAGTATTTAGGATATTGTTTATTCACAAACAAATTTTATGAATTACAGTGCTGCTGCTAATATCACTACCACCAACACCATGAATATTTGCAATAAGAATTATTTGAAAATAAGGTTACCTGAGAAAGCATGTTTAATCCCTGCAAACTTCCCAACTGTCTCATTGTCTATCAAGAAAAAAAAAGTGGGTTAGTGTTTGTCACATATGTTCCTTTTGTGTATGACACAATTGATTTTCAACATATGGTAGTATTAGCACAAAGTTTGGAGTGGCTCAATTTGAATAAAATAAGAGACACAAATCATCACTAAAAAGTAGAAATGTTAAATGTGGTTCTGCCATTGTTGTTATCATTGCTATTAAAATAGTGAGCTTGCTTTTCATCATTAATTAAAAGAGAGAAAATATTTAAGTGGAAGTCATATTGAAACATGGGAAAATAGTTCATTGAATTGAAATATCAATATAATCACAAGGACATTGTCTCATTGACTCTTTTTCCCCTCATTTAACTTACTTTGCCTTTTATAAATCCAGCCCGAAGAGCAATTTGAAAAAACAGGCAAACAAACCAAACAAATTAAAACAAAACAACCCTACCTCCTTCCCAAGTAAAAGTTCTCAAAATAATAAATATAAAAAACACTGGGGAAAATGGTAAGTATCTAGATAGATGGTCAAGAATGCTGCCAATTCAACAGAAAGTCAATTTCATTTTTTCCTGGGAAGAGGTTTAGAGTGCTTTGCGTTGAGTTTAAGCTAGAAAGTAAGAATAAAAAAACAAAACTCAGTGAAACTTAGCTTCATTTTGAAATAAGCTTCTAGCACAAAGTATCGATTTCCCTCAGACCGTCATGATATAAATAAATTTTGCAAGGCCTTGTGAAAAATTTGTAATCTCATAAATATTTTTCTATTCATAACTGTTTATATTTTTTACTGATATCTGAAACATTTCTATTTTGCTGGGGTTTTCTAGACAGAGTATATGTTAGGTATAAGAACTGCAATAAGACAGACAAAGCCTATGCAGGAGGCACTATAGTACAGTGTTAATGCTATTTACAGTCCTCATAAACAATTACATTTTGTAAGATAAACTTTCCTCATGGGAACTTTATCAAATGCTATATGGAGAAGGAACTAAGTATAAGCCATTTGTGACTTCAGAATAATGTGTTTCAATTAATGTATATATATGTATTAGTTATTAAATATTAGTACTGCTTTGATCACACACAGATGATGTTCTAAAAACCAAAACAACTGAAAATTTAAAATTGCAGTAAAATTATAAGATGAGGCTCTAATAAATGTCATAAACTTCTCTAGAACTGCTCAGGAGGACAGCCACTGACTTCTGGCCAGGAAAACTGAGAAGCAGCCCATGTATTTCTCTTATGAAGAACATACCAATGTAAAGATTATATGTAAATACTCTGACAATACATACCTCAAGGCTCAAACTAACCATGCCTGGTGTCCCAGGTTGCTGAGGAAACACCTAAATGGAAATAAAAATAATTTTGAATTTTCTTTGATGAGAAACTTCGTTACACACTGAAAATAGAAAGCCACACGTATACCTAAGGGCCAGCTAATACTGGTTTATTACCCAAATGACTTGAGCTTTTGGGTAGAATGAAGAAGAACTTAAATTGTTTGGAGTATTAACATAATATTAAATTTTATTTTTTTGGCTGCACCGCACGGCTTGTGGGATCCTAGTTCCCTGACCGGGGACTGAAGCCAGGCCCTTGGCAGTGAAAGCATGGAATCCTAACCACTGGACCACCAGGGAATTCCTAATATTTAATAATTTTGCTCCCACATGAATCATCTACCCTTTGTCTACATCTTAATGCTATATTGCTTTAAAAGCAAAATTTGATTTAGTTTGAAAGTTATGTTGAAAACAAATGAGAAGTAAAAGAAACAAAATAGAAAACTAATAACTCAACTTGAATATTATCACATAGAAAAGCAAAGGGAACAAACTCGAACTCAGTTTTCTTGTGTGTTTGACAAATCTACATACCTGGTTTGTGGAACGTGGTGTGGGATCACGGCATTCGGCAAAACCATGTGTAAAACCTAACTTGCCTCCCATTCAAAGGGCTTCAACAAATCCTCCATCATCTTTAGTGAAAGATTATTATTTTTTAAATGTTTTTTCTTTTTTTAAAATTTTTATTGTGAAAGATTATGTATAAACCTGTTGATCTGTGTTTATATTTTTGGGATCATATAAAAGGCATTTTTTCTGAAGTAAAAGGTATTCTAGTACCAAGTACTATTATACTTACTGTGTTCATTTAAAAGTTGTTTAAAAAATATAGCTATATTTACAGCTAGGTTTTTAAACTGTAAGATATTTTCCTTTCTAAGCCAATCCTTATTAATATGCATGAATACAAGTGGGGAAAAAATCAGAGAATGGAAGAGAAGAGTAACAATTAGAGTAAATTGGATTTTAAGGGGTTTTTTTCCTTTGGATATTCTTACATCTAGGGTCAAGGGGTTTTAATGCCTTACTTCCTTCATTTAAACCACAGGTATTTTTGGAGTCTCCACGAAATGTATTGGGATTATTTTTCCTTTGTGAGGAAGTTCAGGAATATTTTTCTGAGCATATGTTATTTGTCTCCACGTCCTACATTTTTATACAGGTAAAATCCTACCTTCTGGGTCATGGTGCAAATTTCTTCAAATAATACAGTTTTGCAAGTGGATAGAAGGGAAGGAGTTATAAATGTGTAGCAAATACTCCAAGTAGAGAAAGAGGTTACCTTTGTAGACAAAAAGAGTGATATGTGTATGTGTGTGGTGAGAAAATTGTTTGGAATTTGAGGGGATGTGAGAGTAGAGCCTTCTTTCCTCCTATTAGCCAGTACAAAAATAAGGTAACTGGGATAGATTCAACTACAGGGCAAAGTATACTTTGCTTCTATTTGATCCAAGTCATGAATTAATGAGCAATATTTACATGAATGCAGATAGACAGAGGATATCTTTCCCAGGAGGAAGTAAAAGGAGAAGAACATCTGATTTGGCAGTTGGCAATCTTAAGCCATTGTCCTCTTGCTCAGAGTGGACCTGACTGACACAGGTGTGGACCATTGTAAGTTCCAAGAGTGTTAAGGTGTTAGACTGATGGTGGATGGCTGAGGTGACCCCAATGTCAGTATCATACAAAGGTAAGCTAAGGTGGCAGCTTTAATTTTTCTTTCATTTAAAATTCATGTTGAGTAATGTAAAAGAAACTCTTTTTATCTGTAAAATGGAGGTTTTCATCCTAGCAGTCAGTTTTCATCCCCCTTTTTTGAAATGTTTTAACTTTAAGAAGCTCAAATGGCTACTCCTTTGTCTCAAGAAACTTAAATATTTAAAGTTCATTTAAGACCACCTATGAGCTCCTCAAGACAAGAGACCACGTCACATTTAGTTTCACATCTCTAATGCCAGCACATTGCTGGATCCACTGCAGGTGCTCGGTCAATATTTGTCAAATGCATGAAGCAACTGAATAATGTCTTCATGTAAACAGGATCACATGATATTGGCTGGAGTAGTTCAGTGCTCAAAGGATTGTATTCATATGAAATCATCTCAGTATATGATGGAATGTACCAGGTGCAGGACTGTAACATACAAGTAGCCCATTGCATGGCGTGTTTTAATTTAAGAAACTTCAGGGCTTAGTCACACAGTATCTCCCTATAAGGCAAATTTGTTGGTTAATTACTAGCTTCAAATGGAATTACTTAGCTCAGTTTTGTAACCATAGTAATTTGGCTAATGTTGTTCTTTTAAAAATGAAGAAGAAAAAACGTACTTTACTTTTTTGGAGAAATTTCCTCTTTCCATTTTGATTTCATAATGATAGCAGGTAATTGATAATAAATTTGTGCTGTGACATTGTTGGAGACCACATACATCTTTTAACTTTGAGTGAATGGAATAAGATGTAGAAGTTGTCTTCGGAAAATTTAAAATATCTTTTTGTATAACAAAATTTTATATTTGGCTTACTGCTTTTGGATTATAAGGGCTGACATCTGGGCACCTGACTTTTGACTCAGTAGGAAGATACCACTGGATTAATCCCAATGAGTCCAATTATGGACACTCAACCACTTCCTTCAGTGTTGTTTGGTGTCTGGCAATGTCTCTACTAGGGTACCCTCTAGAAGACTGACTTACCGGCACTGCAGAACTCATTTTCAGGAGGCACAGGATCAGTATCATGTCCTTCATTTTGAAAAGTGGGATCTGAAACAGAGTTGTATTGGAGAATCAAATCAGATGAATTTTTATTTCAGAATGGCTAAAAGACAATATTTCCATGAGCTCTTTGCTCTTCCAAAATGACTAGGTTCAAAACAAAATAAAACAAAACCAAAACAGATAAATGTTGCTAAACAACTGATTTTTATTTATTAGTTTTTGGAATGAATTGACGAGCAATTAAAAAATTTATAAGTACTTTTTTTTTTTTTTTACAGAGCTACCACCTAAATGAACATGTGGGAACACTTCCATGAATATTTAATTTCATTTCATAAATGAAATTCATTAAATTAAAATTTTAAATGTTCCACTATGTGAAATGTTGGTCTATTAAGTCTATTAAGTATGATTCACAGGAATTTTTACTTTGTTTCCCTCCAGAATAAATTTTGAAATGCATTTTAAATGTAATACAACCAACAGTCATTTCATAACAAACCTTTATATGCAGATATAAAGGGTATACTATTCTATGTTTAGGTTAGCCAGAAAACCATGCCAATAATTATCATTTAAAAATAAAAATTAACTAAATATTTTAATTTCCTTTGATATTAGTGGAAAATATGTCTCAAAATTGAGTTTTCCTCTTTCTAAAATGAATTATCTCTTCAGTTTATTCTATAAGTCCAGAAGGCACTTTACTCTCACATGAACAGAAATCTGACTAGTCAAGAGATTTGCTCAACTTCTAATACTTTTCCAAATTAGGTACTGTCACTAACAATCACAAATAGTAAAAAAAGTCTATAGGCAAGTCTTTTTGTCCTTAGCTGAAAGGGTATTAGGTAGGTCTCCTCTGGAACATGCTAATAATGTTTCACAATAAGCTATTATTCAGCTTCTGGTGACAAATGAAGATAAATCCTCTTTATAAAAGCTGCCTGGAGATAGGAAAAAAGAACAGGAATCACATGGGAATCATAAAATCATATTTTACCTTCAATGCTGGCATGCACTGTGCTCTCAGGGCCTGGTGATGCCAACCAAGATAGTTCTAAGAAAAGAAGATTAAAATTTTTTTCTGGACTGTGCCTGAGACTCACTCTGTATCCCTCATTCAGGGAAGACCTGAAACCTTTATTTAAAGTGCCAATCCACCAATCAAAGTAAAGCTAAATTGGGGAAAAAAATCACAACTCTGCTCCTGCAATTAGCCCTCACCCTTTTATTTCATGCAAGGACATTGGCCCAGTAGAGTCTCATTATTTTTAATTGTAACTCAACCCCTGTATTTATTCAGAGAACTCGATTGCAGAGAAGACACTGAAGGAATAATAAACATAAACTCTGAAGACAATGGTTTTGGTGAGCTGGGGGAAATCTATGTAAAATAGGGGCAAAATAAACCCTTATCTGTTTTGTGCAGGTTTTTATCTTCAGGTAAAGTTAGTGACCAAGAGCTAGTATTCTCAGGATTTTCACTTTCATGTTTGTTGTGGTAAAAGTAATGCTCCTCCCTTCTCCCAACATACACACAATCTAGAAGGAAACACTAAAATAACTTTCTGGGTTTAGAAGAGAGGATGAAAATATTAGATGGATAATGAATATGTTATGATTTTTTCCTCAGAATTTCCTAGATATTTTCGTATCTGAAGATTATAGACTAGAGATAGCCAAACTTTTGCAAGAAGTTTCAGTTGGACCCTCTGAAATAATCACCTCAGGTAAACTTTTAGTGCATATTCTTTGGGAGGAGGGAGACATAAATCAGGACATTCTCCATGAACCAATCAAGTCCACGGGCACTACTCTCAGTTCACTCTTTAGATAGAACAATTTTCAGGCATTTAGTATCAAGCCAGGTTAGTAGGTCATATTCATGTCACTTAAAAGGCCAACATCAACATGAATGGAGTTTTCTCTGTGAACAAATAAGAATGTCTTAGATATGGATTGAACTTTAGCTGCTTTTGTTATTTCTCTGCCCCTCTTTGTCTTTCCAAAGGTATGATTTCAGATGTGGTAGGGATAAGCATTTAAGATTAGTTTCTTGAGAAGGGATGAGTAAGTATACTCCTTAGGGGAGTAGAGATCTTGCAAATTACAGGGAACATTTAGGAAGCTGGTATTTTAGGAGAAAGATTTCTTCATACGTAAGTTAGGCCTAACAGCCTCAAATAATGTTATCTAAGAAGCTGTCCCTGAAAAACTCCATTTCCCATTGATAAGAGAATTATTTTAGGGGGCAAAGAAATAAAGATTGTGAATATGTTTTGTAAATAACAAAATGTTAATGAAATGATAAGTATTATTTTTGGTCTCTCTTCTCTCTCTCACTGTCTTTACTCCAGCTGTGGTGCTTGATCAAGTCCGTTAATCTCTCTGAGATCCACTTTCTTCCTCTGTAATATAAGAATAATCATTTACTACCTACCATAGGCTTATTTTGAAGATTTGGTGAAACGATCAAGACACAACAGCTGCCATACAGTGGGTGCTTAATAAATAGGTTGATTGTCCTTTGTGTAGGAGAAACTACATGAAACATGTGACCATGAAGACATTGTGTGTGTTCATGTGTTATAGGAGAAGTTTTGGTGGTTAGGTCCATGAGCTCCAAGGATGTAGAGGAGGTACCTGATGGAAGGCATTTCCTCTTCATGGAAGTTGATGCTAAATCTATGGGATTAAGTTTCCTAGTTGACAGCTAGACAGGGAAATGTGTGTGTGTGTGTACGTGTCTTTTATGGTTTATGAGCGTGATCATAATTTTGGTAGCACTCACATGTTCTGCCTTACTCTTAAGCCAAATATCCAATACATCATAAGTAATGTTGCTTTTACCTTTTTAAAACATCCTTCATACTCAGTCCTGGGGTTGTTGTCTTCTAGATGTTTGCCCATTAGTTTCTTTTTCCTTCAGTTTCCTGCATACCAACACCAAATTTATCTTCCTAAAATATTGGTTTCAGCATTTCACTGCCACACTCAAAAACTTTTAAAGTATCCCTAAGGCTATAATGTAAAATCCACCCTCTGTAACTAGACAGTCAAATTAACATTTTAATTCACCTTTCAATCATATCTCCCACTTTATGTGAGACACATTGGTATAATAATAATGATTGTTGTAATCAGTTGAAGTTAGTCTCATTTTGTATCCAGTACAGTTTTTTATTTTTGGCTTATGTTACTGGGAAAGTTAGTAAATATTCCTAATATATGCTATGCAAAATGTTTTAATTACAAAAAATCTGGAAATTATTATGGGTATATGAATGCATTTCTGATAGTGATTATAGGTGTTAAGGAAGTAACTACAGCTGATGCAAAGTATGTAATGTTGGTCAAGACAGTACCTATATAAAGAACAACCAGAGTCCCAATTTAAAAAATTCTGTGTCCAGCAAAAATAAAAAACCTCAGAATAACAGAAAATCTGAACACCTGAGGGGACACATGCCACAGAAAAAGTTATAAAGAAAAATCTAGAGAAAGAAGACCCTGTGGACAATGTTAATAATTATAGTAGCTGAGAGCACAGCTGTTTAAATCCCCTCTGTCACACTGATCATGCAACACTGGGTGAGCTACTCAACTCGAATATATATAATATTTTCATATAGTAATTTCATCTGTGAAGTGTGGTATACCATATGACAGCATTAATTTCATTTAATTTAAGTAGAATACTGAACAGAATACTAAAATAGAATATAGTGCTTAGCACGCTCTCTGATATGAAGAAAATGTTCAACGACCATGAGTTATTCTTCTTCTTGAAGTAAAGAAACATATATGCTGAAAATATGCTTCATATCAAACTGTGGGCCTTGGTGTGGCTGTTCCAGCCACCAGTGGGAACTGTAACAATTAACTAAAATGTATAGAAATGATTTTGTATGTTGATTCCATGTGACAAAATATGAACTTTGATTTTTGCTTCGTTTTTACATATTGTCCTTTCAACCTTTTACTGTAGCCAGAATTATTTAGTCATTCTCTCCAGTTATGCCCTGGTTTTTCTCTTCTTGGGTTTTGGATGAAACTTCCTCTCTGCCGAGACTCTTTTCTCATCTCTTCACAACTTGTTTTTAAAGTTCTACTCAAATTTTACCTCTTCTGTGACTCCTTCCCCCACCATTCCATTCCTCTGTGATTTTCTCTTCCCTGAATTCCAAATAATTATCAGTCACTTGTCAGTTTTTCATACACTACATGGTGACAGTTTGTTGTAGACACTTCACATTTTACTTTGCATGTGGTCCTCTAAATTTTGGGTATGGTTTTCATGTCTTTTCAACCATATAAAACATTCCTGTGAGAACAGAAATCATCCATTCTACTATGTTGCACCTTTTGGTTCTATGCACATTATAATAGGTAATATTTGGATAGTATTTACCATGAGAAGGCATTGTTTTAGAGTTTTACATGTATTAATTTATTTAATTCTCATAAGAACTTTATGAAGAAGATACTCTTCTCCCCTTTCTATATATGATGAAACTGATCTATAGAGAGATGAATTGCCCGAAGTGACAATCAAATAAATGGTGAAACCAGAGTGTGGACACTTGCTTCTTATGCACTATGCTAAAATGAATCAATCATCTATGGCAGATGACATGGACCAATCATTTCAAATACAGAGAAGTACAACACACCTGTCTGTAAGGAATTTATCAGGTATTTAATCAAAGAAGAGAGATACACAAAAATAGTTAATAAAACATATAACAAACCAACAATAATTTAGTTAAAAAGCACACATAATATCAAAAAACGTAGCCCCACATGGATTAACTGCTAAAATAAAAATGCTACAGAACAGTGATTCTCAATCAGGGATGATTTTACCCCTCAGGGAAATGTCTAGGGGGTCAGGGGATATTTTTGGTTGTCACAATTTGTAGCAGGGAATGGGGAAGGAGGGATTTGCTATTGGCATCTAGTGAGTAGAGGCCAGAGATGCTGCTAAATATCCTACAATGCACAGCATAGGCCCCTCCACCTGACCAAGAAAATTATCAAGCCCCAAATGTCAACAGTAGTGAGGTTGGGAAACCCTGCTGTAGAAGATTGCTATAAAATTTTTGAGGTTGGAGATATACTTTGGGACTTTGGGGTCAGGTATGAGGAGAATAGATTCATGCTGAGCCTTGAAAGAAGGATAAGCTTATGCTCAGTCAATAGCTGGTGACTGAGTGAACTGTCAAATATTAAGTGTTCCAGGGAAAGAATCTGATGGAGTGTCAGGCATTAGGCTTTAGTGGAAGGAAACAAGGGCAGAGGGTATTATCACGTCAGGGAAGGCCAATTTTTAAAGCTGATTTTGTATGTTGAATAATGAAAGCAATAATAAAGTGTTCATGGATCTTACACTAAAGTCTACAGTATATAATATTAATAGCTTATTTTACATGTACACACTGCTATGTGTAGAATGGATGACCGACAAGGACCTACTGTATAGCACAGGGAATTCTGCTCAATATTATGTAACAACATAAATGGGAAAAGAATTTGAAAAAGAATAGGTACATGTATATGTATAACTGAATCAGTTTGCTGTACACCCCAAACTAACACAACATTGTTAATCAATTATGCTCCAATGTAAAATAAAAAGTTAAAAAAATAAAAAATTATTATATGAATAGCTTATTTTTATCAACCACCATTTACCATGCAGTAGGCGCTGTGCTTTATATTCCTTATCTTAAATCATCTTCATGAATCACCTCATGAGATAAGTACTGTGAAAACTGGGCTTTAGAAAAGGTACTATGTCCTTCAGAGTTAATAAGTAGCATGACTGGAGTCAATCTCCAAAGACCACGCTCCTGACTGCTAGGCCACCCATATTGATTGCTAGTGCTTAGTGTTTTATAAGGCTCATTGTCATGCTGGTTTAGGCTAATGTTTATAACTGATTTTTAATTTTTACAAAATTTGGATAATAAATTTTTGTGAAATCTATTGATACATTATTACCATATAGTTCTACAGCATAGGAGTCAAATTTGAATTATTTTTGCTTGCTAATAGTCAAAGTTGTTTTGAAAACTGCAGAAAATATTAGAAGATAGTATTTTTATTGGATTCTGTTTGTTTCATAATTAAGAACAACAACCAGAAAAATAAGGTGATGATGATAATGCTTGTATAAATAAAAAAGAGAAACAAATTAGACAGGATTTTACTACCTTACCAACTGTTTTTATTTTTTTCTCTTATAGTACTTATTCATGTTAAATTCATATTTATCATAGTTATGATTGTAGTGTAAGTATAATTTTGTATTGGGCTTTATGCTCTATATTAATATGTAGGTATAAATACTGTATTTTAAGTTGCTTGGGTAATAGCTTCTCAAATTGGTGCTTAAGACTCCTTTTTTTTAATGTATTTATTTATTTTTGGCTGCATTGGGTCTTCGTTGCTACACGTGGCCTTTCTCTAGTTGTGGTGGGCGGGGGCTACTCTTCTTTGTAGTCTGCGGGCTTCTCATTGTGGTGAATTCTCTTGTTGTGGAGCATGGGCTCTAGGTGCATTGACTTCAGTAGTTGTGGCATCGGGCTTAGTTGCTCTGTGGCATGTGGGATCTTCCTGGACCAGGGCTTGAACATGTGTCCCCTGCATTGGCAGGCGGATTCTTAACCACTCTGCCACCAGGGAAGTCCCAAGGCTCCTACTTTTTGACTTTTGATTGTTTCTAATTTTTCACCATAAATATTTTAATAATTTATATTTTAATTATTTTCTTAGTATAATTTACCAGAATAGGATTCCTAGTTAAAAGTATGCATTCTTTTATGACTCTTGTTAAGTATTGCTGAATTATCCAAGTTTATATGTTATCAGTAATTTATGTATACCAGTTCACTTGCCAGAATTTGTTCATCTAATTAATTTTTTCCCATAACTTAATAGGCATAAAGCAATATTTCATCATTTTTTGAGGTATAATTGACACATAACTTTATACTAGTTTCAGGTGTACAATGTAGTGATTCAATATTTGTTTGTATTGTGAAATAATCCCTGCAATAAGTCTAGTTAACATCTGTCACCATACATGGTTACAATGTATTTTTTTTCTTGTGATGATAACTTGGGGTTTTGATTTATATTTCTTTGATCATTATCAGGGTGAAATATTTTCCTCCTGTATTTATTTTCTAACTATACTTCTACTTTATGTAAATTGTTCACGTATTTGCTTATTAGCCACAAGGAAATTGATATTCTTATCAATTTGTGTTTTATATATATATCGCTGAGCATATATTATGAAACTCTTATATAACATACAAATTAATCTCTTGCCATGTTTGATGTAAACTTTTTGATAGACATTTAAAAAATATATGTTAAAATGCCTTCCATGTAAAGAGTTTATATTTCATAGTAATTTCTCACATAGTATGCTTCATATATACTTATTGGAGTCAGGTTGAGCTCATTTTCTGCCCCATTTTCCTTTCTTTGCATGGTGGATTCCAAAGTCACATACTTGGAAACTCTGATGATGGACAAATTTGTCATTAGTCCTTTACAAACAAAGGAATTTGTGACAGAAATATGTGTAATGGGTACAGTAGTTCTTGGTAGATTGCCAAGTAACACACCCACTTGCTTTGTATCTTAAAAATGGTGATTCATTTGTATCTTTTCTGGATTATTATCTGCCAGTTGATACCCATTATAAGCCCACTTCAGAAGGACTTTTGGAAGAATGAGAGAGTTGACCACAAACCAATACAGTGACTTCATGTCTACACACATTGACCCTACAAGATGACATAAAGTTAGTTTTACAGTAGAAATGGTGTTTTGTTTTTACCCTGCCCAGGAGAAGCTTCTTGCATAGATAATTGGAAAGCAAGGCAGGAAGCATGTCTTGTGCTAGTTACTTAACTGCTGAGTTTGTTAAAGAGCATTTATTAAAGGCTCACTATGAACAGACTACATATTAAATTTAATGATGGTAAAGAAAGACACTCAAGCTCCTTTTCTTCAAAAGTGTTACAGTCTAGGGCTTCCCTGGTGGCGCAGTGGTTGAGAGTCCGCCTGCTGATGCAGGGGACACAGGTTCGTGCCCTGGTCCGGGAAGATCTCACGTGCCGCGGAGCGGCTGGGCCCGTGAGCCACGGCCGCTGAGCCTGCACGTCCAGAGACTGTGCTCCTCAATGGGAGAGGCCACAACAGTGAGAGGTCCGCGTACCGCAAAAAAAAAAAAAAAAAAAGTGTTACAGTCTAGTTGAAGAAACCCTTCATGACATTGATACACGAGCTGACGTGAGCCTTATTATGAAAAATCTTATCATGTTGAAAAGATAGGACACAAAGTGCTTAGCTGATAAAAATATGGGCTTTGGGGTTAGTGTGGTTGGGTTGGGATAGAGATTCATGACTTTCTAGCTGTGTGTCTTGGGCAAGTTACTTCAGCATTCTATGCCTCAGTTACTTCATCTGTAAAAGAGTATAAATAAAGAAATCTACATAGAGTAAATAAAATAGTGTCTAAGGTACTTAGAACACTGTCTGGTACACTGAAAACATGAAGTTAATGCAAATTATTATAGATTTAGCACAAATGCTAAAGGGATGTCAAATAAAGAGTTTATTAGAATCGGAGAGGCTTAATCATAGAAACACTTTTGCAGAAAGTGAGTTTTAAAACCAGGATTTCAGATAAAGAATATAGAAGATAAGGTGAAAGATGCTTCCATATTGAAGGAATGACTTATGAAAAGAAAGGAACTGGTTGCATGATGGTGAAAGAAAATGTTGAGGTCAAATGATACTAGGGAATCTAGTGAAAAATGTATCCGATTATTAGGATGTGATGTGATCATGATGCCAAACATACTGAACCTTAGTTTTTCTTTTTGGAAGACGAATATGGTAATAAATGCCTAGGACAGTGAAGAAATTAGTTTCTCTTCTTTTGTAAGTTACTTATAACCAAAGTATGGTATCATGAAAAAGAAATTTTTATCTCAGCTTTTGAACTTATTTGGTCCCCATAATGTAAAAATCTGATATTTGGATACATACATTAAGAAAAATTCAGTTTATGAAAATAATAGATTATATTTGCTAAGTCTTTTCTATGTTCTAGATCCTGGCCATTTATTTCATTTCCTCTGTACAACAGCTCTATCAGGCAGGTACTATTATTACTGTTAATGTTTTATAGATTAGAAAATGAGTTGAGTCAATTTAAGTAATTTGCCCCAAGTCACACAACTAGTAAGTAGCACTCTGAATTCAACCCAGATCTTTCTGACACTGGAGTCAAATTGCACCAAAAGATTAAAAATTCCTCAATGGAAAGGAGCTGAATATTAAAAAGGAATAATTATTAATTGGATGATTTAATTTTATTGCAACTTAAATGAGAGGTTAAAATTGCTCCCTTACCCATTTAACAGGCTGAGCATCTAATGTGTACCAGGCATTGTTCTAGGCATTGAGATTTGAAAGAGAAAAAAACAGACAAAAAACCCTCAGAGAGCTCACCTATTAGTGGGGGAAACTGTCAATAAACACAGTAAGTAGGTTAAATATGTAGTATGATAAGTGCCAAGGGGAAAACATTAAGTAGGAAAGAAACATAGGGATTGTTGAGGGTATGTGTTGTAATTTTAGGTATGGTGGCCATGGAAGGTTTCAGTGTAAAGATGTCATCTGGGGAAGAAGTGAGGGAGAAGGCCATATGGATATTTGGGAAAAGTGTATTCCAGGCAGAAGAAATAGCCAGTGCACAGAGAGATGGTTCCATTGGTGTTTAAAAACAAGTAATGGAGGCTAGGTTTGGTTGGAAAGGATTGAATGAGAAAAAATCATAGAAGGTGAAATCATGGAGGATCTCATAGTTCATGGTAAAGACTTTGGCTTTTACTCTGAGTGAAGAAGGAAATCATTGGGGTTAGAACAGAGGAAGAACATGTTCTGATAACCTCTTTGTAGGACTATTCTGGCTGTGTTCTGTAGCCTGAAGGGAGCCAAAGGCAGAAGCATAGTATAGGTTAGGAGAGATTGCAGTAATCCAGGTGAGAGATGATGGCAGCTTGGGCTACAATAATAACAGTTGAAGTGGCTGGACTCTGGATATTTTTCAAGGTAACTCTGGTAGGATTTACTGCTAGAGTATATGTAGGGGTGAGAGAATGAAAGGAATCAGCAAGGGTGGCATAATATTTATCTAGTGCATTTAATTCAAGGGTTATTTATCTTTAAATGTAGCTATTTGGAACATGTTCAAGAACTCAGAAGTAAGCAAAAATTTCTCTTCAAAGCCACCAAAACAGAGAGCACATAGCCCTAAAGCCAATGTGCTTATAAGAGATTTTTCTTAGTTCCTTTTTTGTTCTTATTTGAGTTATAGTTCAAATAAATATCATCATTTTATTATTTTCAGATCATAAGAAAATAAGAAAGGAAAGAGAAATACTTCTAAATTTAGAAACACATAGTCACCAGAAATAATAGCTGAGACTAAGAACAAAGGTAAAAACAAACAAAACAAAAACATAAAAATCAGACAGGCTGAGGAAGGTTTATACAGAATCTCATGTTTCTCACTGCCTTAGAAGCCCCTCTTAAAATAGAAAAGGGAGTTTTAAATGATTATCGTGTCATTAAAATCAGGTTACATTATGTTTTTATCTTTTAGTCTAGGAAGCAGAGAGGTAAAATTATAGAGTTTGCCTCTAAAATGATGAAATGTGTTGGAATTCCTTACCCTTATCTGTTTCTAGGGTGAGCACAGTGAATTCTGATAGATATACACAGCTCTGGTAGTCTCGAATTATGATCTCCTTTCCTTCCCTGGACAGTGGGCTTAACAAACCATAAGACAGTGTAAAGACCCTTTTTTCTTCCCTTTCTTTTAAAACTGGAGCATAGAGCAAGCCCCATTAATGAATTACCTTTTTTTTTTTCTGAGACCCTTGGCACATTTCAAAGTCCTGTAGGTGCTCCCAAAGCTCTCAATAAGCCCCAAAGACCCCTGAAACCAAATTCTTTCAAATATTTCAGCTTTAGGTCAATAACTAGAGTAAAAAGCCACACAAAATTTCAACTCAAGATACTTCTAATTTCAAAGCTTGTCTTTCCAGGACTCTGCAGCTTGCCATCTGTAGTTCTACGTCTCCTGCCAAAGACCATAGGCCATAGTGTTGCACTGTCTGCCCTAAGCAGGGTAGGGAGGAGGACAGGGGCTCTGGCAGCATTTTCTGCCTTGGGCTGGGATGTGGCTTCTTCTTCCTGTTCTTCTTTAGTCAAGCTATCTACACTGCTCTGAATTCATAATATGGGCTTTCGCTGCTTCTCCATATTTCTCCATTTTCTTCTCTGCTTTCTAGAACTCATTTTAAGTAAGCTGGGGCAAGTGAAATAGTAGTGGGTTAACTGCAAACTTCATTTATCTGAAATTCACATATGTGGAATAGCTCATTCTCTGATAACCCTCACAAATGGAGCATTATTGGTTATACAGTGTATATGAAGACATGTTTCACATGATTATTTCTTTCAAATTTAATTTTATCATCGAGAAGTAAATTTTAATCATTTCTAGAGAGAGATGGATTAAAGTAATGACAGAGGAATCTTATTGTGACTCTGAGACACTGCATTTCACAGCGTCACATTTAATGACACATCATTAAAAAAAAAATCCTGACCATGTGAGTCCCAGGGATGAACAGTTTGGAGGATTTTACTGAATTTTAGATAGAGGAAGGTAATGTTGGGTTGATGTACAAATATAGGACTCTAAACCAACTGGACTGCAAATGTAAGAACAACTTCTCCCAGAAAGAAGCCAGGATTTCTCATTCAGGCAAGAGGAAGATCCTGTCACTTTCCTACTGTTGTCTCAGCATTTCTGGCTGAAACACAGAAGTGCAGAGAGGTACAAAACTGTAAGCAAAAATAATAGAGGAAGTACACATGATGAAGCACATGTATTTGCTCTTTAAACCAGCAAGATGTGTTTATCTCTTGACTGGTAGCTGTGCTTTCCAGCATATAATAAAATCTAGCAGAGAATAGGGGGAAGGTGAATGCTATCTGTTAGGGTCTACTTTTACTCTATTCCTGGTATTTTTCCTATATTATTACATTTATTCCTCATAAGAACCCCCAGAGGCAGGTATTATTATGAGCCCTAATGTTTAGATATGGAAATGAGCATCAAGGAGCTTTAAATATTTGCTCAAGGCCATGCAGGCAAATAGTAGAATCAAATTTCCAATTTAGTCTGGGTCCAAAGTCCACAGCTCTTCCGCTGTAGACATGTAGCTCAAACTTACAGGGTTCAATAGTTGTTGAATAAATGACTTAGTGAATAAATAAACTAATATCTTTCACTCTGGCCACTCCAGACAGATCTACCTGAAATGGAGGGGCAGCACAGATCTGTCCTTACTCAAGGTGTAAGAGGCAAGATCCTTAACCTTCTGTATTGTGTCTAAGGACATTCAAGTCTTCTCTCATATTTTCTGAGATATACGTGAAATTGGATTGATCTTCATGTTGTGATGGGGGAAGATGGGATAGAAATAAGAAAGTAACATTTATTAAATGTCTGCTAAATAATAGACAATGGACACTTTTTCTATGTTATTTCATGAAATTCTCTTATAAGCTTTATAAAGAAGCCTTATTGTCCCCATCTTTAGAGATGATAATACAGGCTTTGAGAGGTTAAGGAACTTGTCAAAAATATATATCTGATAAGCATATCAGAATTTGAATTCAGGTCAGTATCACTCCAAGATCTGTACATTGCTGGGTTTTGTTTTTATTTGTTTGTATATTTGATTTACAATATTATATTAGTTTCAAGTGTTCAGTATTGTTATTCAGTATTTTTATAGATTATACTCCATTAAAAGTTATTACAAGATAATGGTTATAAATTCTTTGTTCTGTACAATATATCCTTGCTGCTTATCTATTTTATACATAGTAGTTCATATCTCTTAATACCATACTCCTAATTTGCTCCTGTACTTCCCTTTCCCCTTTGGTAACCACTAGCTTGTCTTCTCTGTCTGTGAATCTGTTTCTGTTTTGCATATACATTTATTTGTATTATTTTTGAGATTCCACATATAAGTGATATCCTACAGTATTTGTCTTTCTCTGTCTGACTTATTTCGCTAAGCATAATATTCTCTAGGTCCAGCCACATTGCTGCAAATGGCAGAATTTTATTCTCTTTTCATGGCTCAGTAATATTCCACTGTATATATATATATTATATCTTCTTTAACCATTCATTTGTTGTTGGGTACTTTGGTTGCTTCCATATCTTGGCTACTGTAAATAGTACCTCTATGAATATTGGGGTGCATATATCTTTTCAAACTAGTGTTTTCATTTTTTTCCAGATATATACGCAGTAGTGGAATTGCTGAATCATATGATAGCGCTGTTTTAGTTTTTTGAGGAACCTCCATACTGTTTTACATAGTGGTTGTACTAATTTATATTCCCACCAAAAGTATACAAGGGTTACCGTTTTTCCAGATCCTCTCCAACATTTGTTATTTGTAGGCTTTTTGATGATAGCCATTCTGACAGCTATGAGGTGATATCTCATTGTAGTTTTGATTTGCATTTCTCTGATAATTAGAGATGTTGCACATCTTTTCATGTGCCTGTTAGCCATTTGTATGTCTTCTTTGGGAAAATATCTATTCAGGTCTTCTGCCTATTTTTTAACTGAGTTGTTTGTTTTTTTGATACTGAGTTGTATAAGCTGTTTACATACATGCTGTTTACCCCATATCACACTGTTCTTAAGTAGGAAACTGAATCTGAATGGATTATATTAATCAGCATTATTTACTTTGAGCTTTGAAGTGCTTTGAATATGTTATATATTAATTCATAATATTATTTCACAATATTAATTCATAGTAGTTGTTAAAACAGAAGGAAGCTTAGACACATTTGACTCAATTACTCTCATTTTGGTTGTGGGATCTCGTACATTAAAACAAAACAAAACAAAAAGACAATCTTCTACCTAAGCCCTGGAATTGTAAGTTATGGTGTAAGTGCTCTGCAAGTGTGTATGTTGTGTCACCATGCTGCTTTTTTAGATAGTATCTCCTTACTCACTTCTTAGCTAAATTTCGCCATTTGTACCAATCCTTCAAAGGCAAGAAAACTTACTGATTTGTTTTGGAAGAGCTGGGCAGAACTGGCAGTCTCTGATTAAAGGCCTAAACCAACTTGGAAAAAAATCACATTATTTTCAATTCACATTTCTGCCTGATAGGCAATGTCTGAAATGTGTCTATGGAGGTAATTACCAGGGAAAATATAGACTAGAAAAACCAAGAAACAGTGGACTATCTTTCCTCCAAAAACCAAAGAAATGAATCAACAGAAAGTAAATCAGTAGAGTCAGCGTACCTTAAATTTTAGGGTTTCCATTTAAGAGACCAGTAAAACTGGAGAAGCATTTTAAAGAGTATGATCAAAAAATTTTTGTGAGATAAATATATATTAAGGAATTCGAAAATGTAAATTTGCCAAGCAGTTTCATTTCTCCAGATGATTCTTATAGATATGTAACTGTTAATGATGATTGTAAATGATATAAGACAATAATAATGAATATTAATGAGGTCTTGTAATATGCTAGACCTATAGTAAGCATTATGCCATTTAAAGCTTAAGTTCTCTCATACTGTCATTCTGAATGGTAACTATAACCAATGTTAAGGTGCAATTGTTCCCTTTAACAGGGCAAGCATCCCTCCTTACTTCCCTTACATCTGTCTGTCTTCACTCATGTATGTTACCTGCCTTGCCTGGGTAGGCATTTCAGCTTTTGAAGCCTGCTCTAAACCTTAAGTACTTTTCACTGCAGCATGCAGGATGACTTTGGCTAAATTGACTTTCCACTTTCTCGCTCAGCTTATGATGTAATGGGACTTACACTGTTATAAGTTGTAAGAACAAAATGTGCTTTTTTTTTTTTAATTTTTTTTAATTTTTAATTTTTTATTTTTTTTAAACATCTTTATTGGGGTATAATTGCTTTACAATGGTGTGTTAGTTTCTGCTTTATAACAAAGTGAATCAGCTATACATATACATATATTCCCATATGTCTTCCCTCTTGCGTCTCCCTCCCTCCCACTCTCCCCATCCCACCCCTCCAGGCTGTCCCAAAGCCCCGAGCTAATATCCCTGTGCCTTGCGGCTGCTTCCCCCTAGCTATCTACCTTACTACGTTTGTTAGTGTGTATATGTCCATGACTCTCTCTCGCCCTGTCAAAACTCACCCTTCCCCCTCCCCATATCCTCAAGTCCGTTCTCCAGTAGGTCTGCGTCTTTATTCCTGTCTTACCCCTAGGTTCTTCATGACATTTTTTCCCCTTAAATTCCATATATATGTGTTAGCATACGGTATTTGTCTTTTTCTTTCTGACTTACTTCACTCTGTATGACAGACTCTAGGTCTATCCATCTCATTACAAATAACTCAATTTCATTTCTTTTTAAGGCTGAGTAATATTCCATTGTGTATATGTGCCACATCTTCTTTATCCATTCGTCTGGTGATGGGCGCTTAGGTTCTTTCCATCTCCAGGCTATTGTAAATAGAGCTGCAATGAACATTTTGGTACATGACTCTTTTTGAATTTTGGTTTTCTCAGGGTATATGCCCAGTAGTGGGATTGCTGGGTCATATGGTAATTCTATTTGTAGTTTTTTAAGGAACCTCCATACTGTTCTCCATAGTGGCTGAACCAATTCACATTCCCACCAGCAGTGCAAGAGTGTCCCCTTTTCTCCACACCCTCTCCAGCATTTATTGTTTATAGATTTTTTGATGATGGCCATTCTGACTGGTGTGAGATGATATCTCGTAGTTTTGATTTGCATTTCTCTAATGATTAATGATATTGAGCATTCTTTCATGTGTTTGTTGGCAGTCTATATATCTTCTTTGGAGAAATGTCTATTTAGGTCTTCTGCCCATTTTTGGATGGGGTTGTTTGTTTTTTTGTTATTGAGCTGCATGAGCTGCTTGTAAATTTTGGAGATTAATCCTTTGTCAGTTGCTTCATTTGCAAATGTTTTCTCCCTTTCTGAGGGTTGTCTTTTGGTCTTGATTATGGTTTCCTTTGCTGTGCAAAAGCTTTGGAGTTTCATTAGGTCCCATTTGTTTATTTTTGTTTTTATTTCCATTACTCTAGGAGGTGGGTCAGAAAGGATCTTGCTGTGATTTATGTCATAGAGTGTTCTTCCTATGTTTTCCTCTAAGAGTTTGATAGTTTCTGGCCTTACATTTAGGTCTTTAATCCATTTTGAGCTTATTTTTGTGTATGGTGTTAGGGAGTGATCTTATCTCATACTTTTACATGTACCTGTCCAGTTTCCCCAGCACCATTTATTGAAGAGGCTGTCCTTTCTCCACTGTACATTCCTGCCTCCTTTATCAAAGATAAGGTGTCCATATGTGCGTGGGTTTATCTCTGGGCTTTCTTTCCTGTTCCACTGATCTATCTTTCTGTTTCTGTGCCAGTACCATACTGTCTTGATTACTGTTGCTTTGTAGTATAGTCTGAAGTCAGGGAGCCTGATTCCTCCAGCTCCGTTTTTCGTTCTCAAGATTGCTTTGGCTATTCGGGGTCTTTTGTGTTTCCATACAAATTGCGAAATTTTTTGTTCTAGTTCTGTGAAAAATGCCAGTGGTAGTTTGATAGAGATTGCATTGAATCTGTAGATTGCTTTGGGGAGTAGAGTCATTTTCACAATGTTGATTCTTCCCATCCAAGAACATGGTATATCTCTCCATCTATTTGTATCATCTTTAATTTCTTTCATCAGTGTCTTATAATTTTCTGCATACAGGTCTTTCGTATCCTTAGGTAGGTTTATTCCTAGATATTTTATTCTTTTTGTTGCAATGGTAAATGGGAGTGTTTTCTTGATTTCACCTTCAGATTTTTCATCATTAGTATATAGGAATGCCAGAGATTTCTGTGCATTAATTTTGTATCCTGCTACTTTACCAAATTCATTGATTAGCTCTAGTAGTTTTCTGGTAGCATCTTTAGGATTCTCTATGTATAGTATCATGTCATCTGCAAACAGTGACAGCTTTACTTCTTCTTGTCCGATTTGGATTCCTTTTATTTCCTTTTCTTCTCTGATTGCTGTGGCTAAAACTTCCAAAACTATGTTGAATAAGAGTGGTGAGAGTGGGCAACCTTGTCTTGTTCCTGATCTTAGTGGAAATGCTTTCAGTTTTTCACCATTGAGGATGATGTTTGCTGTGGGCTTGTCATATATGGCCTTTATTATGTTGAGGAAAGTTCCCTCTATGCCTACTTTCTGCAGGGTTTTTATCATAAATGGGTGTTGAATTTTGTCGAAAGCTTTCTCTGCATCTATTGAGATGATCATATGGTTTTTCTCCTTCAATTTGTTAATATGGTTTATCACATTGATAGATTTGCGTATATTGAAGAATCCTTGCATTCCTGGAATAAACCCCACTTGATCATGGTGTATGATCCTTTTAATGTGCTGTTGGATTCTGTTTGCTAGTATTTTGTTGAGGATTTTTGCATCTATGTTCATCAGTGATATTGGCCTGTAGTTTTCTTTCTTTGTGACATCCTTGTCTGGTTTTGGTATCAAGGTGATGGTGGCCTCGTAGAAGGAATTTGGGAGTGTTCCTCCCTCTGCTATATTTCGGAAGAGTTCGAGAAGGATAGGTGTTAGCTCTTCTCTAAACGTTTGATAGAATTCACCTGTGAAGCCATCTGGTCCTGGGCTTTTGTTTGTTGGAAGATTTTTCATCACAGTTTCAATTTCAGTGCTTGTGATTGGTCTGTTCATATTTTCTATTTCTTCCTGATTCAGTCTTGGCAGGTTGTGCATTTCTAAGAATTTGTCCATTTCTTCCAGATTGTCCATTTTATTGGCATAGAGTTGCTTGTAGTAATCTCTCATGATTTTTTTTATTTCTGCAGTGTCAGTTGTTACTTCTCCTTTCTCATTTCTAATTCTATTGATTTGAGTCTTCTCCCTTTTTTTCTTGATGAGTCTGGCTAGTGGTTTATCTATTTTGTTTATCTTCTCAAAGAACCAGCTTTTAGTTTTATTGATCTTTGCTATCGTTTCCTTCATTTCTTTTTCATTTATTTCTGATCTGATTTTTATGATTTCTTTCCTTCTGCTAGCTTTGGGGCTTTTTTGTTCTTCTTTCTCTAATTGCTTGAGGTGCAAGGTTAGGTTGTTTATTCGAGATGTTTCCTGCTTCTTAAGGTGGGCTTGTATTGCTATAAACTTCCCCCTTAGAACTGCTTTTGCTGCATCCCATAGGTTTTGGGTCGTTGTGTCTCCATTGTCATTTGTTTCTAGGTATTTTTTTATTTCCTCTTTGATTTCTTCAGTGATCACTTCATTATTAAGTAGTGTATTGTTTAGCCTCCATGTGTTTGTATATTTTACAGATCTTTTCCTGTAATTGATATCTAGTCTCATGGCATTGTGGTCAGAAAAGATACTTGATACAATTTCAATTTTCTTAAATTTACCAAGGCTTGATTTGTGACCCAAGATATGATCTATCCTGGAGAATGTTCCATGAGCACTTGAGAAAAATGTGTATTCTGTTGTTTTTGGATGGAATGTCCTATAAATATCAATTAAGTCCATCTTGTTTAATGTATCATTTAAAGCTTGTGTTTCCTTATTTATTTTCATTTTGGATGACCTGTCCATGGGTGAAAGTGGGGTGTTAAAGTCCACTACTATGAATGTGTTACTGTCGATCTCCCCTTTTATGGCTGTTAGTATTTGCCTTATGTATTGAGGTGCTCCTATGTTGGGTGCATAAATATTTACAATTGTTATATCTTCTTCTTGGATGAATCCCTTGATCATTATGTAGTGTCCTCTTTGTCTCTTTTAATAGTCCTTATTTTAAAGTCTATTTTGTCTGATATGAGAATTGCTACTCCAGCTTTCTTTTGGTTTCCATTTGCATGGAATATCTTTTTCCATCCCCTTACTTTCAGTCTGTATGTGTCTCTAGGTCTGAAGTGGGTCTCTTGTAGACAGCATATATAAGGGTCTTGTTTTTGTATCCATTCAGCCAATCTGTGTCTTTTGGTGGGAGCATTTAGTCCATTTACATTTAAGGTAATTATCGATATGTATGTTCCTATTCCCATTTTCTAAATTGTTTTGGGTTCGTTATTATAGGTCTTTTCCTTCTCTTGTGTTTCTTGTCTAGAGAAGTTCCTTTAGCATTTGTTGTAAAGCTGGTTTGGTGGTGCTGAACTCTCTCAGCTTTTGCTTGTCTGTAAAGGTTTTAATTTCTCCATCAAATCTGAATGAGATCTTTGCTGGGTAGAGTAGTCTTGGTTGCAGGTTTTTCTCCTTCATCACTTTCAGTATGTCCTGCCACTCCCTTCTGGCTTGTAGGGTTTCTGCTGAGAGATCAGCTGTTAATCTTGGGATTCCCTTGTGTGTTATTTGTTGTTTTTCCCTTGCTGCTTTTAATATGCTTTCTTTGTATTTAATTTTTGACAGTTTGATTAATATGTGTTTTGGCGTATTTCTCCTTGTATTTATCTTATATGGGACTCTCTGTGCTTCCTGGACTTGATTAACTATTTCCTTTCCCATATTAGGGAAGTTTTCAACTATAATCTCTTCAAATATTTTCTCAGTCCCTTTCTTTTTCTCTTCTTCTTCTGGAACCCCTATAATTCGAATGTTGTTGCATTTAATGTTGTCCCAGAGGTCTCTGAGACTGTCCTCAGTTCTTTTCGTTCTTTTTTCTTTATTCTGCTCTGCAGTAGTTATTTCCACTATTTTATCTTCTAGGTCACGTATGCATTCTTCTGCCTCAGTTATTCCACTATTGATCCCATCTAGAGTACTTTTAATTTCATTTATTGCATTGTTCATCGTTGCTTGTTTCATCTTTATTTCTTCTGTTCCTTGTTAACTGTTTCTTGCATTTTGTTCATTCTATTTCCAAGATTACGGATCATCCTTACTATCATTATTCTGAATTCTTTTTCAGGTAGACTGCCTATTTCCTCTTCATTTGTTAGGTCTGGTGGGTTTTTATCTTGCTCCTTCATCTGCTGTGTGTTTTTCTGTCTTCTCATTTTCCTTATCTTACTGTGTTTGGGGTCTCCTTTTTGCAGGCTGCACGTTCGTAGTTCCCATTGTTTTTGATGTCTGTCTCCAGTGGCTAAGGTTGTTTCAGTGGGTTGTGTAGGCTTCCTGGTGGAAGGGACTAGTGCCTGTGTTGTGCTGGATGAGGCTGGATCTTGTCTCTCTAGTGGGCAGGTTCACGTCTGGTGGTGTGTTTTGGGGTGTCTGTGGCCTTATTATGATTTTAGGCAGCCTCTCTGCTAATGGGTGGGGTTGTGTTCCTGTTTTGCTAGTTGTTTGGCATAGGTTGTCCAGCACTGTGGCTTGCTGGTCGTTGAGTGAAGCTGGGTGCTGGTGTTAAGATGGAGATCTCTGGGAGATTTCCACCATTTAATATTATGTGGAGCTGGGAGGTCTCTTGTTGACCAGTGTCCTGAAGTTGGCTCTCCTACCTCAGAGGCAGAGCCTTGACTCCTGGGCTGGAGCACCAAGAGCCTTTCATCCACACGGCTCAGAATAAAAGGGAGAAAAAGTAGAGAGAATTAGTAGAAGTATGAGGAAAGAAAGAAGGAAAGGAGGAAAGGAAGGAAGGAAGAAAGAAGCAAAGAAGGAAAAAAAGGAGGGAGGGAGGGAGGGAGGAAGGAAGGAAGGAAGGAGGGAAAGAAGGAGAAAATGTAGAGAGAATTAGTTGAAGTATGAGGAAAGAAAGAAGGAAAGGAGGAAAGGAAGGAAGGAAGAAAGAAGCAAAGAAGGAAAGAAAGGAGGGAGGGAGGGAGGGAGGGAGGAAGGAAGGAAGGAGGGAAAGAAGGAAAAAAGACAGAAAGAAAGAAGATACAGTAAAAATAAAATAAAGTATAATATAGTTATTGAATTAAAAAATATTTCGAAAAAAAAAAAAAAGGGACGGATAGAACCTTAGGACAAATGTTGGAAGCAAAGCTATACAGAGAAAATCTTACACAGAAGCATACACATACACCTTCACAAAAAGAGGTAAAGGGGGAAAAATCATAAATCTTGCTCTCAGTGACCACCTCCTCAATTTGGGGTGATTCGTTGTCTAAAGGAGGGAAGGAAAGAAGGAAAGAAAGAAAGAAAGAACAAAGGTAAAGTATAATAAAGTTATTACAATTAAAATTAATTATTAAGAAAAAAATTAAAAAAAAAACCATGGACGGATAGAGCCCTAGGACAAATGATGGAAGCAAGACTATACAGACAAGGTCTCACACAGAAGCATACACATACACATTCACAAAAAGAGGAAAAGAGAAAAAATTCATAGATCTCGCTCCTAAAGTCCACCTCTTCAATTTGGGATCATTCCTTGTCTATTCAGGTATTCCACAGATGCAGGGTATATCAAGTTGATTGTGGAGCTTTAATCCGCTGCTTCTGAGGCTGCTGGGAGAGATTTCCCTTTCTCTTCTTTGTTCTCACAGCTCACAGGAGCTCAGCTTTGGATTTGGCCCTGCCTCTGCGTGTAGGTCGCTGGAGGGCGTCTGTTTTTGCTCAGACAGGACGGGGTTAAAGGAGCCGCTGATTCGGGGGCTCTGGCTCACTCAGGCCGGGGGTGGGGGGGGGAGGGAGGGGCACTGAGTGTGGGGCAGGCTTGTGGCGGCAGAGGCCAGCGTGACGTTGCTCCAGCCTGAGGCCCGCCGTGCGTTCTCCCGGGGAAGTTGTCCCTGGATCCGGGAACCTGGCAGTGGCGGGCTGCACAGGCTCAGTGGAAGAGGGGTGTGGAGAGTGACCTGTGCTTGCACACAGGCCACTTGGTGGCGGCAGCAGCAGCCTTAGCGTCTCCCGCCAGTCTCTGGGGTTCGCGCTTTTAGCTGCGGCTCGCGCCCGTCTCTGGAGTTCCTTTAAGCAGCGCTCTTAAACCCCTCTCCTCGCGCACCAGGAAACAAAGAGGGAAGAAAAAGTCTCTTGCCTCTTCGGCAGGTGCAGACTTTTCACCGGATTCCCTCCCGGCTAGCCGTGGTGCACTAACCCTTCAGGCTATGTTCAAGCCACCAACCAACCCCAGTCCTCTCCCTGAGCTCCGTCCGAAACCGGAACCCAAGCCTCAGCTCGCAGCCCCGCCCGCCCCGGCGGGTGAGCAGACAAGCCTCTCGGGCTGGTGAGTGCCGGTCGGCACCAGTCCTCTGTGCGGGAATCTCCCCGCTTTGCCCTCCACACCCATCGCTGTGCACTACTCCACGGTCCCGAAGCTCCCCCCTCCGCCTCCCGCAGTCTCCGCCTGCGAAGGGGCTTCCTAGTGTGTGGAAACTTTTCCTCCTTCACAGCTCCCTCCCACTGGTGCAGGTGCCGTCCTTATTCTTTTGTGTCTGTTTTTTCTTTTCTTCTTTTGCCCTACCCAGGTATGTGGGGAGTTTCTTGCCTTTTGGGAGGTCTGAGGTCTTCTGCCAGCCTTCAGTAGGTGTTCTGTAGGAGTTGTTCCACGTGTAGATGTATTTCTGGTGTATCTGTGGGGAGGAAGGCGATCTCCGCGTCTTACTCTTCCGCCATCTTCAAGGTCCCCCCTAGGATTTTCTATGTATAGTGTCATGTCATCTGCGAACAGTGACAGTTTTACTTCTTCTTTTCCAATTTGTATTCATTTTATTTCTTTTTCTTCTCTGATTGCCATGGCTGGGACTTCCAAAACTCTGTTGAATAATAGTGGTGAGAGTGGACATCCTTGTCTTGTTCCTGATCTTAGAGGAAATGCTTTCAGTTTTTCACCATTGAGAATGATGTTTGCTGTGGGTTTGTCATATATGGCCTTATTATGTTGAGGTTGGTTTCCTCTAGGCGCACTTTTTGGAGAGTTTTTATCATAAATCGGTGTTGAATTTTGTCAGAAGCTTTTTCTGCATCTATTGAGATGATCATATGGTTTTTATTCTTCAATTTGTTAATATGGTGTATCACATTGATTGACTTGTGTATATTGAAGAATCCTTGCATCCCTGGGATAAATGTTGTTGGATTCCATTTGCTAGTATTCTGCTGAGGATTTTTCATCTATGTTTATCAGTGATATTGGCCTGTCATTTTCTTTA
Source organism: Phocoena phocoena (assembly GCF_963924675.1). Classification (NCBI taxonomy): domain Eukaryota; kingdom Metazoa; phylum Chordata; class Mammalia; order Artiodactyla; family Phocoenidae; genus Phocoena; species Phocoena phocoena. The sequence goes on from NC_089223.1 coordinate 50,890,875, forward strand.
TTTGTGATATCTTTGTATGGTTTTGGTATCAGGGTGATGCTGGCCCTGTAGAATGAGCTTGGGAGTATTCCTCTCTGTGCAGTTTTTTGGAAGAGTTTGAGAAAGATAGGTGTTATCTCTTCTCTAAGTATTTGATAGAATTTGCCTGTGAAGCCATTTGGTCCTGGACTCTTGTTTGATGGAAGATTTTAAATCACAGTTTCAATTTCATTACTTGTGATTGGTCTGTTCATATTTTCTATTTCTTCCTAGTTCAGTCTTGGAAGGTTGAACCTTTCTAAGAATTTGTCCATTTCTTCCAGGTTGTCCGTTTTATTGACACATAGTTTGCTTGCAGTAGTCTTCTAATGATCCTTTGTATTTCTATGGTGTCAGTTGTAACCTCTCCTTTTTCATTTCTAATTTTATTGATTTGAGTCCTCTCCCTTTTTTTCTTGATGAGTCTGGCTAAAGGTTTATCAATACTGTAAATCTTCTCAAAGAATCAGCTTTTAGTTTCATTGATCTTTGCTATTTTCTTAATTTCTATTTCATTTATTTCTGCACTGATCTTTATGATTTCTTTCCTTCTGCTAACTTTGGGTTTTTTTTTCTCTTCTTTCTCTAATTGCTTTAGGTTAAGCTTAGGTTGTTTATTTGAGATTTTTCTTGTGTATTGAGGTAGCATTGTATTGCTATAAACTTCCCTCTTAAAACTGCATTTGCTGCATCCCGTAGGTTTTGTGTTGCTGTATTTTCGTTGTCACTTGTTTCTAGGTATTTTTTGATTTCATCTTTGATTTCTTCAGTGATCTCTTGGTTACTTAGTAGCATACTGTTTTTTCTACATGTGTTTGAGTTTTTACAGTTTTTTGTCCTGTAATTGATTTCTAATCTCATAGCATTGTGGTTGGAAAAGATGCTTGATACGTTTTCAATTTTCTTAAATTTACCAAGGCTTGATTTGTGACCCAAGAAGTGATCTATCCTGGAGAATGTTCCATGTGCAGTTGAGAAGTAAGTGTATTCTGCTGTTTTTGGATGGAATGTCCTATAAATATCAGTGAATTCCATCTTGTTTAATGTATCATTTACAGCTTGTGTTTCCTTATTTATTTTCATTTTGGATGATCTGTCCATTGGTGAAAGTGGGGTGTTAAAGTCCCCTACTATGATTGTGTTACTGTCAATTTCTCCTTTTATGGCTGTTAGCATTTGCCTTATGTATTGAGGTGTTCCTATGTTGAGTGCATAAATAGTTACAATTGTTATATCTTCTTCTTGGGTTGATCCCTTGATCATTACGTAGTGTCCTTCTTTGTCTCTTGTAATAGTCTTTATTTTAAAGTCTATTTTGTTTGATATAGAATTACTACTCCAGCTCTCTTTTGATTTCCATCTGCATGGAATATCTTTTTCCATCCCCTCACTTTCAGTCTGTATGTGTTCCTAGGTCTGAAGTGGGTGTCTTGTAGACAGCATATGTACGGGTCTTGTTTTTGTATCCATTCAGCCAGTCTATGTCTTTTGGTTGGAGCATTTAATCCATTTACATTTAAGGTAATTATCGATATGTATGTTCCTATTACCATTTTCTTCACTGTTTTGGGTTTGCTCTTGTAGGTTTTTTTCTTCTCTTGTGCTTCCTGCCTAGAGAAGTTCTTTTAGCATTTGATGCAAAGCTGGTCTGGTGGTGCTGAATTCTCTTAGCTTTTACTTGCTTGTAAAGCTTTTGATTTCTCTGTCAAATCAGAAAGAGATCCTTGCTGGGTAGAGTAATCTTGGTTGTAAGTTTTTCCCTTTCATCACTTTAAATATATTCTGGCACTCCCTTCTGGCCTGCAGAGTTTCTGCTGAAAGATCAGCTGATAGCCTTATGGGGATTCCCTGGTATTTTATTTGTTGTTTTTCCCTTGCTGCTTTTAGTATTTTTTCTTTATATTTAATTTTTGTTGGTTTGATTAATATGTGTCTCAGCGTGTTTCTCATTGGGTGTAGCTCTCTGTGCTTCTTGGACTTGATAGAGTATTTCCTTTCCCATGTTAGGGAAGTTTTTGACTATAATCTCTTCAAGTATTTTTTCAGACGCTTTCCTTTTTTCTTTTTCTTCTGAGACCCCTATAATTTGAATGTTGGTGCATTTAATGTTGTCCCAGAGGTCTCTGAGACTGTCCTCAATTCTACTCATTCTTTTTCTTTATTCTGCCCCTTGGCAGTTATTTCACCTTTCTATCTTCCAGCTCACTTATTCACTCTTTTGCCTCTGTTATTCTGCTACTGATTCATTCTAGTATATTTTTCATTTTAGTTATTGTGTTGTTCATCACTGTTTGTTTGTTCTTTCATTCTTCTAGGTCCTTGTTAAACATTTCTTGTATTTTCTCAATCTTTGCCTCCATTCTATTTCTGAGATTTTGGATCATCTTTACTCTGAATTCTTTTTCAGATAGATTGCCTATTTCCTCTTCATTTGTTTGGTCTTGTGGGTTTTTAGCTTGCTTCTTTGTCTGCACATATATCTCTGTCACCTCATTTTGTCTAACTTACTGTGTCTGAGGCCTCCTTTCTGCAGGCTGAAGGGTCGTAGTTCCTCTTGCTTCTGGTGTCTGCTCCTGGTGCCCTGGTGGGTGAGGTTGGTCTAGGGGCTTGTGTAGACTTCCTGGTGGGAGGGACTGGTGCCTGTAGTCTGGTGGGTGGAGCTGAGTATTGTCCCCCTGATGGGTAGGGCCGTGTCAGGTGGTGTGTTTTGGGGTGTCTGTTAGCTTAGTATGACCTTGGGCAGGCTGTCTGCTGATGGGTGGGGCTGTGTTCATGTCTTCCTAGGTGTTTAGCATGAGGCATTCAGCACTGGATCCTGCAGGCATTTGGGTGGAGCCTGGTCTTGCTGTTGAGATGGAGACATCCAGGAGAGCTCATGCTGATTAATAGTCCCCAAGGGCCAGGAGTTCTCTGGTGGTCCAGCATGTTGGACTCAGCACTCTTATCCTGGAGGCTCAGGCCTGACCCCTGGCTGGGGAACCAAGACCCTGCAAGCCTCATGCCATGGTGAAAAAAAAAAACAAAAAGGAAAAGAAAATAAACAAACAAAACCAAAGACAAATAGCAAAAACAAAAGCAAACAAACAACAATAACAAAAAGAAAAGAAAACAAACCCAAGACAAGTGGTAAAAGCAAAACCAAACAAAGACAAAGAAACAGACCCAAAGAAAAAAAACAAAGGAAAAAAACCAAGAGAACAACCAACCAAAGTACCCCAAATGAAAACAAACAATAAAAACAAAACTAACAAAAAACAAAACAAAAGCAGAAAGCAAACTAAAATAAGCAGAAAGAAAACATAAAACAAACAAAAAAGATAAAAAAGATAACAAAAGAAAAAATAAAAACAAGAAAAAAACAACAAAAAAGTAAAGCAAAAATAGAAAAAATATATTAAAAAATTTTTAAAAGAGAAGAAAATAAAAAACAATGGAACAAAATAAAACAAAAAATAGTAATAATAATATTTTCCCAGGGCCTTAGCTGTCAGTGTGTTTGCCCCCGTTGTGAGCCACAGCCAACCCCCGCCTCCCCAGGAGGCCTTCCAATGCCTCTAGGTATGCCTCTGGACCCGCTCTGGGCCCTATGGGGCAGCTCCGACACTTACCTGGCCCAAGTCCCTTGTGTACTTGCCCCCAAAGTCTACAGCTGCTGAAGCTAGACCAGTCTCAGTTGTGGGATTCATGCATTCCACAGATGCAGGGTTTACCAAGCTGATTGCTGTGATTTAATTTGCAGCCTGTGCAGCTGCATGGGGAGACTTGCATTCCTCTTCCTTAGTTGCACAGCCCCTGTAGCTCAGCTTTGGTTTTGGCCCCATCTCTGAATGTGGGCCACCCTCAGGCGTCTGTTCCCCACCCAGGCAAGAGAGGGAAAAAGCAGTGGCTGATTGGGGCACACTTTCTTGCTCAGGCCAGGGAGGGATAAGGCAGCCACAACTGGGACATGTGCGAATTGTCTGTGGTGGCAGAGACCAGCAGTTGGCCCTGGATCACAGGACCTTCTGCAGTGGCAGGCTATGCAGGCTCCCGGGAAGGTGGGAGCAGTGACCTGCACTTGCTCACAGTATCCTTGGTGGCAGTAGTGACAGCAGTAGTGGTCTGCATCCACCTCTGGGGTTCAAGATGGCAGCTGCAGCTCACTCTCACCCCTGGAGCTCATGGAGGTAGTGCCCTGCCACCTGTGAATGCATGGAGAAAAAAGCTCCTATGGCAGCCTTGCCTGGATGGGGGAATTATTTCACAATGTTTATGTCTACAAGATCATCACAACATACACTTTAAATATCTTATAATTTTATTTGTCAACTGCACCTTAATAAAGCTGAAAAAATTGGCATTATATTGTAAACATTTTCCTACATTATATTTTTAACACATAATATTTCATTATCTATATAATCACGATTTTATCTATTCAATAAAATTTTCATTTTCCTTTGATTGAAAATACTATTAGTCCCCACTCCCAGAGATTTTGATTTAATTGTTCTGGAATGGAATCTGGGCATAGATATTTTGTAAAGTTTGCAAGGAAATTTTAATGTACAGCCAGGACTTGGAAGCACTGCTCTAAGTTACATAGCCAAAGTACTTTCCAAAAGGTTGTACTGATTTATATCAGAATGTTATATACAGCACACAGCTGTTTTCACCAGCACTGATCGTTATGTTTACAGTTTGAGTGGTCAAAGTATGGTCCTCAGGCTCAGCAACATTGGCGTTGCTCAGAGATTATGAGAAACGCAGTATCCCTCTGGTCCTTTCTTTGCCCCATTGAATCAGGATCTAATTTTTAACAAGATCCTCTGGTGGTTTGAATGCATATTAAAGTTTGAGAAGAGCTGATGTAAAATATCTTAATTTCATAAGGCAAAAACAATATATTTTTATTTGAACTTGCAGTGGTTCAACTTTTGAAGTTAAACTGCCACTTTTGGTTCTTGTTTTAGAATTGTCCATTTCCATCCTTTGCCTGTTTTAAAATTAGGGCTATTTTCTGAGATGTTTTGAAGATTTGAAAAACCTGATGGGTTTAAAAAGGAACATGAATGAACTATGAAATAGAGATCTATTGACACTGAAGTTTAAATCTGTCTAGAAGCAAATGACACAAAAGAGAGATAGGGGAGAATGTTTTGAACAAAGGAATAATATTTAAACTGATCCTTATTTAGGGCTCTTAGCATTAATATCTCTTTTCTTGGCACTTATGAAATACCCATTCATTCATTCAGTACATTTTCTGACTGTCCCTATATAATACAGTGTACTGGTGCTATGAGTCTCTGTGGCCATAAAGAAATCTGTTTGCTCATCTTTGGGCCTTACAGTCTATTTGGTGTGGTCACATGTATGAAAAGTTATCTAATGATAAAAATTTTGTTGATTATGGTGGATTGAGTACTAACTGTATGGCTTAGATATTGGGCTCATCTAGACATTAGAAAATGGGTAGTGGAAGGAATGGAACTCACATCCATTGAATGCTTACCCTGTATGTGTTCCATCTTATTCAATTCCCATGATAACTCTGTAAAGTAGTCAGGACATTTGGATCATAAATCATGTGAAGAGTGATTGTTATTAGTGACAAATCAAATAAAATTTATTTGGGGGAGGAGGGGGACAACGTTTCCTTACAGAAGAATTCGAACTAGTAAATGTAGAAAGAATGAGGGAAATAGTAAATTTCCATCAGAATGCCACAGTGATCATTGCTGCAGGCAAGATCCACAGATGAATGCTAAAATTAATGTTCAAAATTTTAAGGAGAAACACAATATTTGCAGAGCCAAAAATTATGTCTCCCAAATATTTATTTAGTCCAAAGAGAAACATAGTAAATTTATAGTGGAAAAACCTAGCAGATATAACTTCAACATCAGACATAAATGATACCATTTATCCCCCTGAAGAAGGGCACATCACCTCTGTGGAATGCTTCCTGAAAATTTATAACCTCAATCTAATTATGAGAAAACATTGGAAAAATTCAGATTGGGTTAGTCTACAAAACACCTGACCAGTACTCTTCAAAAATGTCAAGGTCATTAAAGACAAGGAGAGACTGAGAGGTTGTCATCAATTGGAAGTGGCTAAGGAAACATGGCAATGAAATGAAGTGTGGGACCATGAATTATATCCTGGAACACAAAAAGAATAGTAGAGGAAAAACTGGTGAAACCTACTTAAAAGTCTGTAGGTTAGTTAATAATATTGTGCTAATGTAAATTTCTTAGTTTTGATAATTATACCATAATTATGTGACATGTTAACATTATGGGAAGTTGGTTGAAGAGTATATGGAAGTTCACTGTACTACCTTTGCAATGCTTTTATAAGTTTTAAATTATTTCCAAATAAGAAGTTAAAACATAAAAAATATTTTATACTATCAAGGAAAAAGTCTGTGCCTCTTCATCTTGATTCAGCCCTCAACATAGGACTGCGATCTTAACCATCTTCAAGAAAAAGAAGAAATAAAAAATATAAATGTAATTGGGTTTTCCTTTTGTAAAGAGTGACCATTTCATTCCAGAATCCAGAAGTATTGGCTGTATAGAGCCACTTCTTCACTGTCAGATGGTCTGCAAATCATTGCTCCTGTGAGATGAAAATTACATATTATACAGAATAATAGGCACTTCTGAAACTTCTCTTCACAATCAATAAAGTTTCATCTTGGTCATCATGTATCCCAGCCTGCTTATTTTCACTTTGTAATTAAAAAAGAAGATGGAAATAACAGTATATGTTTATATGTTACTTTATATTTTGCAAAGGAGTTTTACATTTATATTTTACTTTATCTCACCAACCCTATGAGACAGGGTAGTTATTATCAGCAGCCTTGTTTGGTGATTTCAAAATATAGGCTCTGAGGTATTCATTATGTTCTAAGGACAGAGTTAATGGTTGGTACTCTTTTCTACCTCCCTGAAACTTTCCTACACTCTCTGAAAGTGAAAGTGGAAAATCAAATTCTCTTGTCCTTACAGGTCAGAAAACAGGATAATACTTATAATGTAATTAATCATCATCATAATAACAATAACACCCAGCCTTTATTGCATTCTTAAAATACGCCAAAGAATTTGCCAAGTATTTTCTAAGCATATAATCTCATTTAATCTTTTTTACAAGGGGGTTGAAGCAGACATGAAGAGGATTAGCATCTGATTGGATGTGATGGACAGGAGAAGAGGGAAGCATGAAGGGTTATGATGGTGATGTGGCATGTGGTGGGACTACTAACAAAACTAGAGGGTGCAAAAAGAGGAACATGAGGGAATATAATTTCATTTTTGAGTATGTTTTGTGTACTATCCACCCTACAATATGCCTCCTATTTGGCTTCTTTAAAACACTTAGAATAGTTTGTGAAGGCTAAGAAAAAATTTAAATGTGCATTTTATTCTAGTGGCTCAGAGACTGAGATTTGATCAGATATGAGAATGTAACTCATAACTTTCAGCAGACTCTTCCAGTAGCCACTTGCTTGGCATGGTGCGCAAGCCTCCCTAAGAAAGTTTCTGGAAATTGCACTGGTACAGCAATGCAATTTCTGGGGAGACATTCCTTTGAAAAGCGCATCAGACTACAATTATAGTGTGTGGGGTAGACGGGGCATGGAGGGGTTAAATGTTTAACAACTAACTATGAGAAGCTTGCTGACACAGAGTCTGATTTGAACAGAGATTTAAAAAAATACGTCTACAGGTATTATCATGCGTGGGTTTTCCCTCTCTGTAACCCCACAAGTACATCCCTTGGAGTGGAGGACAATGAGGAGAGACACTGCATTATTAAGCAGTCTTACATCAGCTGATCAAACACACACAACACCCACAGGAATGTACAAAGCAGTCTTTCAGGTCAGAGACAAGTCCTTCAACCCACAACTCCATGGGGCCCAAGGATTCAGTCATCCTCACCACTTATTCACAGACAAGAGACCCTTCATCTCTGATAGAAATATAGAAGCATAGTTTATGATTCTATGCTGCTTTATACTTTGTAGGAGAAAAAACAAATCTTCCCTTGAACTTATATCTTTTCCATGGCCTTTAGATTCATTTAATCTAGGGCCTCACTCTTTCTTGTCCCAGGTTTCCAGAGCAAGTTGATTCCCCACTGGATGGGGCTCATGAGGGGGTCTCGTCCCATGGGTGGAGCATCTACCAGCCGGTCAGACCTTCCACACTGCCAAGATGGACCACCTTTTAGCTGGTCTTGCATTTGGTATAATCCCTAAAACCACTCTCTTCCCTTCCTTTACTTACCTTTCTTCTCTACCAAATGCCTCGCCCTCCCCTGTTACCCTCGGTAGGCATGTCACAGTGATGGGGAGGGATGAAGGATAACATACTAAATCATCTCACTGATATAAATTTTCAGGTAGGGAAAAGAAGGAAAAGAGGCTTCCAGTGATAGGAAGTTCCAACGTCACTTCTCGCACAGATCAACAGAGATCATTAAAGATTTCTTACTGTACAAAAATCCCTTTAAAAATTTAGGGAATTTGATTGTATAAATTATGGTTAATTGATAAAGCAGAACACAATTTAGACATTAAAATTGTTTAAGCAAAATAATGACAGGAGAAAATACTTATGGTATAGAGTTAAGTGGAAAAAGCATGTTACATAACAGTATATATTACTGCAGAATAAGCTCAACTCTGAAAAAAATACATAAAATATGCACAGAAAAACGTGACTAGAAAGTATTTATCAAAGGGTGAAGGTTAGTAACATATGAATGGTGGGATTTGAGTTACTAATTTTCTTTCTTATAATTTTCTGCATTAAAATTTTTTTCTATCTGCTTCTACTTTAAAAAACAAAGTCGTGGGCTTCCCTGGTGGCGCAGTGGTTGAGAGTCCACCTGCCGATGCAGGGGACATGGGTTTGTGCCCTGGTCTGGGAAGATCCCACATGCCGCAGAGCAGCTAGGCCCATGAGCCATGGCCGTTGAGCCTGCGCGTCCGGAGCCTGTGCTCCGCAATGGGAGAGGCCACAACAGTGGGAGGCCCACATACTGCAAAAAAAATGCAGCAAAGTCATAATAATCAGCTGGTGACTGGCTGAAAGTCTCATTGTTTGATAAACTGCAGCAGCTCCAAAAATAGTGGATATTTTTATAGTCTTGGTATAATAATGTGTTTTACTTTTTAAATGGAAACATGTATACATATTCAAAGTAAGCAGAATAACTTGTGTAATATTTTGGAGGCTAGCATACACATATACAAATATACTCACACACCTTCCATATCAGAGTCTTGTTCAGTTTTTCTTTATTCATGACAAAAGGGGACCATTAACATTTAACTTTTGAGAATTCCAGAAGTATTGTATTTTTAATGAATAATCACTTCTTATTTGATATATGGTGACATGAGGCACCATGTGGGGTTGTTCCTAAATTAACAGAATCAGCACCCAAGCCTCAGTTGAGAACAGGGGTGAGTATCCACACTCCTAGTTTCATGGGTGAGTATCCACACTCTTAGTTTCGGGGGTGAGTATCCACATCAGGTGTCGGGACTGGCCACTTCGTTGAGCATCATACACCTTTTGATTGTTCATAGATCTTCCCCCTGCCAGAGATACTGTGGAATGGGTTAGGAGTAAAGATCAGGAATGGAATCCTGGTTTTCAGTAACGATAAAGTCATTTGGACTGATTCTTCCTGCTCAAGACAAGTAAAAACTGAATGACACACAAAAATTTTAAAACCATCAAAGAGTTAATCAGATAGTGTAGAATTACTAGGCTAAGATCCAGGAGGGGATGGAAATCTAGAGAGGACAGTCCAGCATTTAGGGCCATTTTTGCGCTGATTCTAGTTGCCAATCTAGAAGAGTTTGTTTAATAGTCTGGCCAGCCTGAAGGGACAGCAGTCAGAGTCCAGGGCCTACCAAAGGTGGGAGCCCTGGACCTGCCATTGATTAGGGACCAGTAGGGGTGAAACAGAAGTAAGTCAGCTGCCCTAGAGGGACTGCTGCCTGCCTTTCTGTTATTTGGAGGGCCCAGAAAAATCTCAAACTCTAAAACTGGATTAGGATGATCCAGGTTGTTATTTCCCTGGGCTCCTGGCAGAAACAAACAAAAATACCCTCTGGCACTAATTGTTTCTACAAAAATTTTTAGCAACAAAGTTCGACATATTATCAAAGATAACCTGATTCAATAGGAGGCAAGATCCTATGGGAAGAATGAGAGGAAAAACAGAAAATAGAAAGCAACGGATGGGGAATCGAGATAATTAGAATTATATCTTGCTTTGATAAAACTAAGACTACATTCAAAGAGATAAAAGCAAGCCTTGATATCTTTGACAGGCAACAGGAAACTATATAATATGGTGTAGCAGATTTCAAAAAGAGCCAATATAAATTCTGGAACTGAAAATGTCAATAAACAAAATTAAGAGAACCAATGGAGGGGTTTAACAGCATGTTAGATACATTTGGATAAAGAGCTCATGAATTCATAGGTCCAAAGGTTAGCATGTAGGGTGAAAGTAAACATCCTTAGCAATATATATTGACATCCAGGAGGTTGAATTCAAAATATTGAGGATGCTATCTGTAGCATCAATCTGTCCACAACACCAGTGGAATTCACCTAGAATGGTAGTGGGAGGGCAGTGTGTTTATCTGCATAGAAAGTGCTCTCATATGTGCTATCTTCCTTCTATGATTTCTAGTCTATGACTTCTCAATTGTATTCTCAGTTACATAGGGACACAAATAAAATGGCAGGATCTTTGGGTCCTAAAAATATTTGATAGATTCTGTAAGGGACATAAGTACAATACTTGTTGAGATGTTCTTATATGTAATGTCTTCTTGCAGTTTAAAGGAAGTTTAATTCAAATTAGCTGTTCTTTTAAATTTTATTCTGAAGTGAATAATTGTTGCAATTATTTGTCCTACGTGTTGGTCTAAGATCTGTCATGACCCATTTTGTATTGGGTATATGGTAACCTGTTTTAGTTTAACAAATTTAAAGTTTTAACTATATTAATCATTAAAAGTTTAACTTGTGTTTGCTTAGTCCCCTTGAGTTTCTTGAATGCGGCTTCTTACATCTTAGATCTTATATCTTACATCTGCTGGTCAGGTCTGCCAATATTTTACTGGAGGATGGACCTGCATTTTTATGGCCCTTTAGTGTGACTTCGTTTCCTGGCCTGCCGAGGCCTTCTTACCCAAGGAATACTTAGACAGTTGAAGGAGTTATAGAGTTTGGTTTCCTTCTTTCCACATCACTCCCATCGTATTATAAGGCATCAGTCACTTATATATTGATACTTTGCTCATACACTCTCTGATTTTCCTTAAATGTTGTCCTTAATCACCCTTCCTCCTGAATACTTGAGTTCTTACTTGGATTTATGTATAGTTATAATATTTGAGACGTAATTTGTTTTTAGAAGTATCTTGTCCCACAAAAGGGACACTTGCTGCTTTTTCTTTGACTCTAGCTGGTTCATTACTTGTAGTTTTCTTTCTCAGGGCCACTAGGGGGTGATATTTTCTATCTCTTAGTCATCATTTCTAGCAAACCATATCAATTTGCAAACATTGTGGGCTAATATTTTAAAATACTAACCAGTAATTTTTTGGATATATTTTAAAAAATTAATACTTTAAAAAATCAGTTTTAGGGCTTCCCTGGTGGCGCAGTGGTTGAGAGTCTGCCTGCCAATGCAGGGGACACGGGTTCATGCCCCGGTCCGGGAAGATCCCACATGTCGCGGAGCGGCTGGGCCTGTGAGCCATGGCCGATGAGCTTGCGCGTCTGGAGCCTGTGCTCTGCAAGAGGAGAGACCACAACAGTGAGAGGCCCGTGTACCGCAAAAAAAAAAAAAAAAAAAATCAGTTTTAGGTTTACAGAAAAATTGAGCAGAAAGTACAGAGAGTTCCCTTTTATCCCCTTTTCATCTCCTGCATAGTTAATCTTATTGTTAACAGCTTGCATTAGTGTGGTACGTTTGTCACTATTGATGATCCAATAATGACACATTTTTATTAACTAAATCCCATAGTTTACATTAGGGTTCACTCTTTATGTTGTATATTATGTGGGTTTTACAAATGTGTAATGATGTGTACCTACCATCTCAGTATCATACACAATAGTTTCATTGCCCTAAAAATCCTCTGTGCTTCACCTGTCCATCCTTCCCTTCTCCCAAAACTCTGGCAGCCACTGATCATTTTACTGTCTCCAGTTTTGCCTTTTCCAAAATGCCATCCAGCTGGAATCATACAGTGTGTATCTAGCAGATTGGCTTCTTTTGCTTAGTAATATGCATTTAAGATTACTTTATGACTTTCTGTGGCTTGCTAGCAGAATAATATTCCACTGTATGTTGTACCACAGTTTGTTTATCCATTGAGCTATTGAAAGACATCTTGTTTGCTTCCAAGTTTGGCAATTATGACTAAAGTTGCTATAAACATTTTTATGCAGATTCTTGTGTGAACGTAAGTTTTCAACTCATTTGGGTAAATACTAAGGAGTGCAATCCTGGATTATGTGGCTAAGAGTATTTTAAGTTTTGTAAGAAACTGCCAAACTGTCTTCCAAAGTAGCTGTACCATTTTGCATTTCTACCAGCAATGGATGAGAGTTCCCGTTGCTCCACATCCTTACCTGCATTTGGTTTTACCAGTGTGTGAATTTTAACCTTTCTAATAGATATTCAGTTGTATCTCATTGTTTATGAATTTACAATATCATGCTGACATATGATGTTGAGCATTGTTTTCCCATATTCCAAATAATTGCCATCTGTATGGGTTTTTTTTTTTTTTGGTGTCTGTTCAGATTTCTTGCCCATTCAAAAAATTGGGTTGCTTGTTTTCTTATTGTTGAATTTTATGAGTTCTTTGTATATTTTGGATACCAGTCCTTTATCAGATATATGTTTTGCTAAGATTTTCTCCCAGTCTATGGCTTTTTAAAAATTCTCTTACCCCTATCTTTGGCAGAGCAGAAAAATTTAACTTTAACTTACCATTTTTTCTTTCATGGAGAGTACTTTTGGTATTGTATCTAAAGAGTCATCTCCAAATCTAAGGTCATGTAGATATTCTTTCTGTGTATTCTAGGGATCTTTATTTTTGCATATTACATTTAGGTCTATGAGCCATTTTGAGTTAATTTTTGTGAAAGGTCAATGTCTAGATTCTCTTCTTTCTCTTCATCTTACAATGATTTATATTATTTTATGATCTGGTCTTTTCTCTAACACTATTGATTAAATTTGATTTTTATTTTTGGTAATTTAGAAAAGTTTCTTTCAACTTTATAACTTGTTATGCAAACCCATGTTCAAACTCCATCTCCACCAAATGCTAGCTCCTGAGTGACCTTGGAGATGTTACTTATACCAAGCTTTAGATTTTCCTGTTGTTAAAATAGGGGTGTTACTTTTAACCCTGTGGCTCTTCCATTATATTTAGGCATGCACTATCCAGTATGGTAACCACTAGCCAAATGTGGCTATTAAGCACTTGAAATGTGGCTAGTAGTTTAAATTGAGATGCAAATTGAAACACACATCTAGTTCCAAAGATTTAGTAACCAAAAAAGAAAAAAATAATAATTAATTAATTTATTTTTGGCTGCACTGTGTCTTTGTTG